>NC_135438.1:15000-615000 GCF_051991255.1 Vanacampus margaritifer
ACGTTTTACGATTGAGGTCTTAACCTTAAACATGTCTGCATTGTTAACTGTGTGATGATTTGGATTTGTGACTGTGTTTTGCAGCTCCCCCCATTCTTCAGAGCAGCTTCTAAGTAACTAGGCAAAAAAACAATAAAAAGGAGGAGGGCAGCAGAGTCCGGTTCAGAGTGGAATGGAGATTGTGAGGTCTCTCTCTGCTCTCTTCATCAAGCAAAATAATATAAGTCTCTTGTCTTCCTTTCTGATTGTTGTCTATTAAATATTATCATTTTCATTAATAACAGATACAAAGTCAATACTGTAATTGCTATTCATGCAGAAATAGAAAACATTGCTGTAAATGTGAATTTCTTTCATTTCAGTTATTTTATATACTTTAATATTTGTTGTTTTGTTGAGTGGTATGTTAAGCGTGTACATTGGATTGCCTGCACTTTGAACGATATATTTAAAAAAAAAAAAAAAAAAACGACGACGATAACAAAAATGTAGCTAGCGCCATGTTGTGATCGGTGTCGTTGGCGCAAGGATCTACTGTCGCGCTTCGTCCCTCCCTCCGCTCGCAGTCGGCCTCACTGCAGACAGAAGGTGGAGAGAGATAGCACCACCCGCCGCGTCGGTTAGTCCCTCGACCTCCGCGCTGCGCGTCCTGCTTGCGGCGGCGGACATTTTCTGTCTCGGGACCAATTGTTTCATTTTCGAAGCTCGTGGCGTCCCGTGGCACCGAAGCAACACGTCGGCGGCCGTCAAGCGAACCTTTGGGAGCGTCTCAGGAGGTTCGCTATCCCGGCGGCGGCGGCTGCGGTAGTCGAGCACCGCGGCGACAGGATGCCGGGCATGATGGACAAAGGCTCCGAGTATTTGGGCAAGGCTCGCTCCAACGGCACCAAGAGTCCGTCCAACGCGTCCAACGGACACCTGACGGACGAAAGCGGCAGTGACGATGAGCACGGTGGGCCACCCGCGAGCGGCAGGCGGCCGTCATGGCGAGCTAGCCGGCTAGCTTGCCAAGACGCTCCGATGCAATCGAGTCACGCTGGCTTTCCTTTGCTTTTGTCGTCCGCAGATGTTGGCATGCGAGTGGGGGCCGATTATCAGGCCAACATTCCCGATTTCGACGCCGGTGAGCTTCGTTTCTTGTTATTGGCGACGTTTCGCTGAGTCCAGTATGGAGAGTGTGGACGTGGTAGCCTCGGTCCGAGCGCAGGCTGGAAAGCAGCTTTTGTTTTGGCCTTTGGAAATGGGGGGCAATTTGGGCAAATGCGCAAGAAACCCCTCCAAATGGGCCTCTTGGCTGTCGGCTGTTTGTGCCGTACGAGTCACGAGACTTCAAACGGTACTAAGTTTAGGTTGGTGGATTGTTGCCGAATGAGGACTGACCGAGGCTACCGTCTACCCTTTCTGAACGATGCCTCGTAGCAGCGGGAGCAAGGGACTCACTCTCTCACTCTCTCACTCACTCACTCACTCACTCACTCACTCACATGTGGAAAGTCAACGAGGAAAGTGCATCCAACTGGATTTTAAACATTGCTGCTGTGTGATGATGGCAACACGATTTTATTTCACATAAGAGATGCAACAATTCATCTAGTAAATGACAAGTAGTTCCTAATCAACGTTTCATGGTTATTGTATTGAAGCGGCCACGAGCGGACAAAATGAACAGCAGTGGGTTCATTGAATTGAACATTCCAGTGAATGTTTCGTGCGGGTCCAGCGTGCGTGCGTGCGTGCGTGTCTGTGACAGGCCTGCTCCAAACGATTCATTCATTGTCAAAATGTTTGTCGACTCATTTGCTAGCTAATCAACGTGTACGTTTACATGGAGTCCATTCAAACCCAAATATTGACAATATTTGGTCGGGCTTTGAAAGGCCAAGCAAATGAGGCCAAAAATCTGAATACGCTCTTCGTCAAATTGGACCTCAGCGTTGCTCCTTTGCTAAATCTTGTTTGCATCAACGAACACCTCAATTGGACGGGACATCGCTTTGCCTTCATATTTCTTCACTTCTGTCTATTTGCAAGAAGTCTTGCTCTTCGTGGGACAGGAAGCGCTCGCGTGTGCGGGGCCGGCCGTCCCACTGGCTAAACCAGCCTGACTTGAACACACCGATTGATTTGACGGCGGCGTTCTTTTCTGTCTCCAAGCAAACATGACGATGCGGCAAGGAAGCGCATTTTTGGAGGCAGGAGAAACGCCACGACCTTATTTGGCATCACGAGTGACAAGAAGCGACATCGTGTCTTGTGTTGAATGCGCAAATGGCGTCGTGACCTTGTCAGTGCGTAGACGGTGGTGACTCTGTCCCCAATGGCGCCCAAAGCGACAACACGTAAATGTTGAATTGTTGCACCTGGAGTGGCAACGCCAAATTTTAGGTGAAAGATCTCCAGCGACTCTGAGAAGCTGCCAAAGTCTGCTCAAGTCTGGCGGACTTGTTTTGTCTAAAGAGGTGATGATGATGATGATGATGATGATGATGCGTTTAGGCTCCAGCAAATATTCGGAGAGGGACAACAGCGGCATGTTGGTGTGGTCGCCTTATCACGACATCGAAGACGGCAAACGTGAGTGACCTCCGCCTCGGGTTCGCCGTCACGCCGCTTGTCCTAAATGATTTTTTTCTTCCTCCGCAGTGGACGAGTACATCGCGCTGGCCAAAGAGAAGCACGGCTACAACGTGGAGCAGGTACTCGCGCACTTTCAACTTCCCGTACAAGCTGCTGTGTGTGTGTGTGCGTGCGTGTGTGTGTGCGTGCGCGTGTGCAGGCGCTGGGGATGCTCTTCTGGCACAAACACAACATCGACAAGTCTTTGGCCGACCTTCCCAACTTTACGCCTTTTCCCGACGAGTGGACGGTGGAGGACAAAGTTCTCTTTGAGCAAGCATTCAGTTTTCACGGCAAAAGTTTCCACCGCATCCAGCAGATGGTGAGGCCGCCGCCTGCCGTCCGTCCGTCCGTCCGTCCGTCCGGCTGTTGCTGATTAGACCTTGTGACGTCAGCTTCCAGACAAATCCATCTCCAGCCTGGTCAAGTATTACTACTCGTGGAAGAAGACCCGCTCCAGAACCAGTCTGATGGACCGCCAAGCCCGAAAACTGGCCAGCAGGAGCAACCAGGGCGACAGGTTGGATGCCGGACTTTGCTTTTCACGGGGCCAGCCGGCGGGATTGGTGACTCGTTTGGAATCGTTCGCAACGGCCCAATCCGGCAAACGGCGACTCGGGTCATCCCTTCTGCCGTCTCGCGTGTATTTGCTACATTGGTACCAAATATCTGCTTTTATTTTCGTGCGCTTATTTTTCCGCTTGCGAGGCCAGAAGAAAGGAAAGGAACTTTTCTTTTAACAAGCATCGACGACAAACATCCGTTCACGACGACCAACATCCGTTCACGACGACCAACATCCGTTCACGGCGACAAACATCCGTTCACGGCGACAAACATCCGTTCACGGCGACAAACATCCGTTCACGACGACCAACATCCGTTCACGACGACCAACATCCGTTCACGGCGACAAACATCCGTTCACGACGACAAACATCCGTTCACGGCGACAAACATCCGTTCATGAGCAAAGCGGGGAAGACAAAAAAGTACATTGACCAAAAGAGCAAACATTAACAACGTTAAAACATGTTCACAAGTAACTTTTACAAAATGTAAGAATAGTCAGTCAAGTCATTATTCTAAAAATAAAATGGAAAGATCTGCTGGTGCCCTTTCAATCCTTTTATTGGACAAACGGGCCCCAAATTTGGTATTGTTGAACAAGCTCAACTGACGCCGGCTAACGTTTAGCCAGCCGGTCAACGCCGCGTTCCCGTTCGCCGACTTTGCCGTCACTCAGCGCGGCAGTCCCGCATGTGCGTGGAAGGTCACAGATACGACAGCGTGACCTCGTGACTTTGCCGTCTTTCAAAGGCACTGCACGCGGGTCAAAGGTCGCCTTGTTCATCTTGTCGCCGTAGTGACGTGGAGCCCGAGGAGGCCAACGTGCCGGAACCCAACGATAGCGACTACGACCCCAACAAGGAAGCCAAGAAAGAGGTACGAGAATGCGCCGGCCGGGCCGCCCTGGCGACCGATCCTTTTGAGTGTGACGCTTGTGGCGGCAGAACCCGACGGAGCCCACGGCGCCGGCCTCCAAGTCGGGCCCGGGCCGGCGGGAGCACCAGACGCTGCAGCACCGCCATCATCAGCGCTCGCGATGCCGCCCCCCCAAGGGCATGTACCTGACCCAGGACGACGTGGTGGCCGTCTCCTGCAGCGCCGCCGCCGCCAACGCGCTCCTGCGCCAGCTGGACGTAGAACTGGTGTCCCTCAAGAGGCAGGTAGGTGGCGCTGTCACGTCCCGACAACATTCACATTTCATTCACATTTTGCTGAGCGTCCAATCTGTCCACGTGAAGTCCCTTACGGGGAAAATTGGGGAAAATGGCCTTTGGTGTGCTCCGTAGTCAAAGCTGAAGGTAGAAAACGTCTGGTTGGCCCAAACCCGGTGATAATAAGATTTACTGTCGAGGGGATGAAATCAGCGAGTGGAATTCAAACACATTCCGATGAGCACGTCCAGTCATCATGCATCGCCAAATGTTTTGGATGTGAAGCGATATCGTTAGTGGCATATAAAATGGCCGTAATCGTGGTGGAAGATTTCTTTTGTGTCGCCCAGCACCCGATGCCAGAACGATGGCGCCGCGGTCGTGGAGGCCTTCTCGGCCCCATGCGGAAGAAGGTCTAATGTGTCCGAAATATTTGCCACTCTTGGACTGTGTTGGAGGGCAGCTCGGCCTTGTCCGTGTGACACGTGACGCAACGCAGAACGATTGCAAGATGCTGAGCAGGGTGAAAGGTCACACAACGGCCTCACTCAAGTCAACATGCGTCTTTGACTTCTGGCCTTCTGGGAAAGTCAAGCCCAAAATGGTCTTTCTCTGTATGGAATTGGACTTCAGCAGCAAAACACGGCCGTTTTGATCCGTGTCGGGGCGGCCATTAGCTGCCCACAGGAAATGACATCACAGTTGCTCGGGGTAAGTAAGGACCAATCACAGCTCACCTGTTTTCTGAAGCTGAGCCGTGATTGGTTGCACTTGAGCCCACCGGCACGTCTGGTCATTTGCAGTCGGCAGCAAGTGGCGAAAAATGGCCGCACCCGCGAAGGAGGCTCAAAATGGCTGCCTTTTGCTGCTCCGTTCATCTTCCACAAACGCGAGATTGATCCGAGTGGCGCGGGGCCGCATACAACTCGTTATTGGCTCAAACCAGCTTTTGTTGAAAATGTGGCAACTCCTGACCAAATGTTCACTTTTGGGAGTGCAAGATTGAAAAGCTGAGCCGAGTTTGAAGCGGCGTGCGCCAAACGTGACGTGAACTCGCCCGCTGCCTGCCCGGCAATCAAGTTGCAGTTGCATGATTTGTCCACTAGGGGACAAGCAGCATACATACATCAAGAAAAGTGACAACGCAAACCCAACCGACCGCGCGTGCTTCCGTCCGTGGTGAACTTTGCCCGTGTCTGCTTCAGGTACAAAACGCCAAACAGATGAACAGCGGACTGAAGCACGTCTTGGAATGTGGCATCAACGACTTCCGCCTGCCCGAGGTTGGTTCCGTGCAGTCCGGCGCCGCCGACGCCCTTTGTAATGTTGCTGACGATGCTTTCAGAGCGCTCAGAAGGTCAACGCTCGCTGGACCACCGACGAGCAGCTGCTCGCCGTTCAAGGTGACGTCTGCTTTTGTTGTTTGGAGCCAGTGAAAAAAGAATCGCAAGCGTTTCCATTTTCCGGGTTCCAACGCTCGCAATTTTGTGTTTGCAATCAAAGCAGCAGAAGGTGTCAGCGCAATCCATATCAGACGTCAGATTCGCACGCACGTCAACAATCACGTGCAAGTGCTTGTCAGGGCGCCCCCCGGTGGGCAAAATTAGCGACCCAATTGCAAGCAATGTGTTACGCAAATGTGGACGTGTCCTTCCTACGTATCCATAAAGTTGTTGAAATGTGTTGCTAAAACAAATCCTAAATCCTAAAAACATGACCATTTATTTTACGCAGTGCACAGGTTAATAAAATATATATTTATAAATAATCTGCCCATATCAAAAAAGTATAACAATAACCATTCCAAACGAGGAAGGAAAAAAACGTTGACAACTTGTGGCGTCTTCTCGTCCACCGAAAGCGTCTCTCGCGGACGCCTCCTCTCAAGTGCTCATGGCGGTCGTGCGTCTCTATTGTTTGTGCACAAGTATAAAGTCGCGGCCGGCGTGATTTTTGATTTGTTTCCCGTTGCGTCACGCCACGAGGGAAGAAAGAAAAAAATGAGGCTTCCGTGTCCTCTAAACAATATATTGCTAATTCTATTAGAATTAGCCACATGCTAACTGTATTGTGTCATTGATAGCTTGCTTCACGCTTTGACAATAAAAAAAAAGGGAAAAAAAACTCACCAGAGAAGCCGACCTCCTCGCTCATTTCCTCCAAACCGCCTCCTTTTTTTGCTTCACGGAGCTTGTCAAGTCGTCGGGTATCCGCAAACCACAACCATCATTTGCGTGTCTAAATTCCCACAGGCGGGTCCTCCGAAGGCGACTTTTTGGTCTGCATGACGTCGCTCTCGACTGACGGCACGCCACGACTTGCAAACGAACGGCTTGTCAACGCCGCCTGCCGGTCGCGCGAGGACCGACACGCCGTTCATTTGCAAGTCCGTGCCGTCATGCAGCCGACCAATTGCGACCAAGCCTTGTGAATTTGGACACGCCTACTGTGTCCTCCATCGCTACAAGTTGTGCATAGAATATGTCCATTGCAATCGCGTCCTGTTTTGTCTGCAAGGTGACGTATTTGGTGACGTCGACGGTCTCGGGGGCAATTGGCTGACGCGACGGCGCCAAAAGTGCCGCCTCGCCGTGCAGTTTTTGCGTCGACGCGTCGTGCCTGCCCTAGTTTGAAACCGTAGAGTCCGCGTTGGCGCTTCCGTAATGTGTTTGGCACACCTGCCAACAGCGACTCCTGCGTTGTCATCAGCTGCTTGATGATGTCATTGCTGAATCATGATGTCATTTAGGAGTCCGCAAGTACGGCAAAGACTTCCAGGCCATCGCCGACGTCATCGGCAACAAGACGCTGGGACAAGTGAAGAATTTTTTCATCAACTACCGACGGCGCTTCAACCTGGAGGAAGTGCTTCAGGAGTGGGAGGCGGAGCAAGGGGATGGGGGCAACGCCTCCGGGGAGGAGTCCAAAAACGCCTCCGCCACGCCTTCGGCGAGGAGCACCGACGAGGAGGACGAGGAGGTAAATTTGGACGTTCATCCAATCCTTCGCGTGAAGGATTTAGCGCCGTCAAGTTGGTCTCCGCTGACGTTCAACGCTCACGCCGACAACATGGCCGCAACGGCAAACCGCATTCTTTACAAACATTGGGGAGGGGACAGTTTGGCATTCGTGGACGGAGGGTATCATCACAATCAGATGTATTAACAAATATACATTTTGCCAAAAGTATACAATACAGGATTTCAAACATCTGTAAAATGATATTAGACAACACAGGCGGCGTACGTCCAAATAAAGATTCTTCAGAATGAATTCAACTGGAAATGATTTTTGAAGAAGGAATCTCATAGTTATTAACAACCAAATCAATAATAGAGAGCAAACTTGTCATGACAGTCGGGTTCCTTTTAATGTCTGTTTTTGTCCCGGCTTATCGGTGGCCGGTATCGGTACCCTTAGTGAGTAATCGAGCCTTTTCGAGTGTATTGCTCCGATACCGATAGCAAGTCTGGGCACGGACTCGCAGTCAGCAAAAAAGTTGACCTCCAACCTGCTGTCGTGGTCATGGTGGGCGCGTGCAAGTTCGTTGTGGTCGGGTTGCCGCTCGTCACATTTCCGCCCCCAAGTTGATGACATCATCCTGGTTTGTTTTTGTTCAAAGGGTCAGGTTGCGTCGGGGGCGTCGCCCATCAGCGCTGCCGCGTCCTCGTCTCAGACGGCCGTGACGTCGGGCCACGCCTCCTCCCTCCACCAGCCGCCTCCGCTCCTGCGCCCCTCGCTGCCGGCCACGCCCTCCCTGCATCGCCAGCCGCCGCCCCTCCAGCAGCAGCCCCGTCCCTCCCTGCAGCAGCCCCACCCGACCTCGCAGCAGTCGCGCCCCGCCTTGCAGCAGCCGCCACCCCTCATCCGGCCCTCCAACGCCCCGCCCCCTCGCCTCAACCCCCGCCCGTCCGGCCCCGCCGGCCAGCAGGCGTCGGCCGCCGCTCTCCACCAATCGGACGCCGCCTCGTCTTCCTCCTTCCACTGACGCGCGCTGACAAGAAGCCGGCCCATAAAATGGCGCCCAACCACACCCTGGAACTTTGCTAGTGCGCTGGAAGGCGGCATCCACACAACCAAGATGACTGTGTGTGTGTGTGTGTGTGACTCACATGTATTTATGTGTGTGTGTGTGTGTGTGTGTGTGTGTGTGTGTGTGTGTGTGTGTCGCTCCAAAGTTTGTGAACCCTGCAGGCGCCCGTTGATTGAGGAAAACTAATTTGCATGCTTGCAAAAGTGTGCGAAGTTGCGACTTGGTGGGACATCATCGCACCTCCTTTTGCAAAAACACTTTGGTTAGTGACTTGTCAGTCTTTCGCACGGACTTTGCCGCTTTGCCAATTGAGAGAGGTCGGAGGGCGTCCAGCATCAAGTGCCCGCTTCAGGTCCCGCCACAGTATTTGGAAAGAAGTCCGGATTTGAAGCGGCCACAGACGTGACGTGCTTTTGTCTGGGTTTCAGTCAGTGATGCGCAATTTCTTCTTTCTTCTCAACCTCTCATTTCATTTGGTCCATTTCAGCGGTTCCTTTAGCTCCCAATTTGTCCGACCTGATCCGACTTGACTGCTTGTTTTAAGCAA
Organism: Vanacampus margaritifer; assembly: GCF_051991255.1. NCBI lineage: Eukaryota > Metazoa > Chordata > Actinopteri > Syngnathiformes > Syngnathidae > Vanacampus > Vanacampus margaritifer. Next base: position 23,918 of record NC_135438.1, read on the forward strand.
TGCGGCTCAGGGTTCACTTACTTTTGCACCCAAGTGAATTGACCAAAAAGGCTTTTTCATTTAGTTTGGACTACACAATTGATTTTTTTTTTTTTTAAAGAACAATGCATGGAAAACCTGTTTTTCATATCAAATGTAACGGTTCAGATTGAACAACAAAATCAGGTCGAAACCATTGCAAAGTCCAAATTGCTCAAGAGGTTCACACACTTTTGAGCAGTACTGTGTGTGTGTGTGTGTGTTTTTTTTGTATGAAAGGTTGCTTTTGGAAATGCCGGCGTGAGGTCGGTTGGCGAATTGAACGTGCTGCTGTCCATAAAACAAAACAAAAAGTCTGACAATTTGTTCAGCCAATCACTGATTGATGACTCGTTTGATCCACAATAGACGTTTGTTGACATATTCGTGCTGGCACACGTTTATTGTGCCATTGGTTAAGCAAACTATTGAATTACTTGGCAGCACTATTATACGTGTGTGTGTATATAATACACACACACAATTTGTATGAATGTTTGGTGAAGCAAGTTTGAATTTGTGCGTTTGTGGTGTTTCCATCTTGTTTGTTGTATTTCTATAATGCTTGTGGGATGTTGAGCCAATTGGTGGTTACCACGTGATCCATTTCAATTTATTAAAACATTTCATCAGCACTTTGTAACCAGTCTGAGGGATTGTGATTGTCATGCGAGAGCTGCTTTTCAACAAACGGACTCGCAACTCATCTGCAGACTTTGTTTTGCTCCTCAAAGTCAACCAAAAGTGTTGCTGGCGCTGCTTTCCTTAACACGTAGCACAAATGAGGATTTAGTTTTCGTTGATTATGGCGGCACTTTTAGACAAAGGCGCTATTGTTGTCCCTTTTAATTCCCCTTGAAAGAACAACATTTCCCATGAGGCCAAGCGCATAACATTGTGAAATCCGGACGTCCAAGAGCGTCCGCAGTCGGACTGAACGACATTATTTCCAGTGGCTATTTTCTATTCTTTATACAGCACTGTAATGTTTCTCAAGTATGTTAACAGCAGACTGTGGTTGTGATCTTACCTTATTTTTTCTTTTCCTTTCAAACGGCTGCGCTCGCCCCCTCCATCCCTTCCCGCGATGCATTCACAAGCGTTCGTAAACAAGAAATAAAGCTACTTTTGAGTGTTTGCGTGGCTGGTCGGGTCGGTGTGGAAAAGCGAACTATCAAGCTGATGGCTATTTATTGCTACCACGCAATTTTCCAACCGCTAACATTAGCATCATTATTTTTGTTTTGAGCATGGAAAGCTACTACTAAAAAGAGCAGAGTTCCCACAAAGGCAGCGTCGTTTGGAAATCTCCCGTCTTCCGCCTCACCAGCGACTGAAATCATGTAGTGTGCTTTTTATCCAGGTAGGCTTTTTATCATCGTTATTATATTCGCCTCAGACAAAAATCTTTGTTTATTGGGGTGTTTTGGGTTTTGCTTCTGCATGATAACAGTAATCGCGCGTAGACGTTTGACTCGACTTCCGCCCGGAACACTGGGAACACGACGTATGCCGTAAAGCAGTCTGCGCGTTTGTAGTTCTTTTGTGTGTGGCAGAGTTCACACCCTCCACTTCAAAGTTGTTTGGTGCCAGTAAAAACGATATAAACCCCCTCAGGCCATGACAAAGGTTTCATGAATCTAGCTGTAAGTCAATGTTTCATCAGCAAAATTATGAAAATATGAATTAAAGGTTCAAATCATATTTAGCGTTGCTTTAAGCGCTTTTCACACTGCACTCAGTAGCAGTTCTTCCCTTCTCATTGGCTGACGGAGGTGACTCAACAGGCCAGGCCTGCCTGCCTTTTACAGGCGCATACACATTCCGCGTCACACGTACTACGGTGCATCTGGGATGTTTCCAATTGATCTTGCAATGACCCAATCAGGCCGTAGAAGAAATCAATCGAGCAAATGAATGTTGGCCACATTTGGTCCAACGTACTCGTAAGTTCCACGATAGCCCAGAGATGACTGCGCTTTTTCCATTTGTCTTTCAGACTTGTCCGTGCTTCGGACCTGCGTGGCCGTGGTGGCGAAGGGTTTCTCCGAGGCGGCGTTCACCACCGCCTTCCTCGATTCGGCCGAGCTATTCCCCACCGTCCTTCGGTAAGACCGCCGAGGCCGACTCCTTCAATTGCCTTGGTGGGCTTTGCATCCGCCGACGGCCATAGATGCTAAATCCAGTCCAGAAAACCTCCCACAGCTTGAATTTAGGCACGGGTGCTTCTGCTCAAGCGGCAGGTAAACAAACTCATATGAATGCATAGTTATGATAAAGGAGTTTGTATAGCTGCCGGCTAAGTGGAAGCAGCTGTGGCTAATGTGGCTAAAGGCAAACTGTTTGTGGAGCTGGATTTGCCATCCGTGCAGACGGCCTCTGCGACACGGAAGTAACTTTGTTACATCTCGTTAGCGTGGCCTTAGTGTCTGTGTTAGGCACGTCAAAAGTTGGTTTCTGCTTAGCTGATGTCGCTAACACGTTAGCCACAAGTGAGCTAAAGGAAGAGGCTTTCATTGGACAGGCAGTGCGGAATGGGTTACACTTCCTGTCTGAGTCGCATCCGGAGCTCGCTGGCCCCGATGGTCATTCTCCTGGAGGACACTTGGCTCTTCCTGCCGCCGCTCATCTTTTCCGCCACGGGAATACTCAGCGGCGCGCTGGTCTTCCTACTGCCCGAGACGCTCAACGTGTGCCTGCCGGACAACATTCTAGACGTGGAGGAGGGAAGGTAGGCCGCAGATAGGAACTAATATCAACAATGTGCCCTTGCGCTGCCCCCTGCAGTCCAATGGCGGCACCGCACATTTCAGGAAGTCCTTTTTTTGGTCTTCAGACACAGAAAGTCGGAGCCTGGCGACCGCTCTCGTCGTCTGGAGATGAGTGGCCACAGCGCCGCGATGCAGGATTAGCACGTTGGCATCCCGAGAGCGAACCCGAGAGCGAACCCGAGAGCGAACCCGAGCGGTGGCGGATCAACCACTTGGATTGGCTGACGCTCGTCATTCCAATTCTGTCCGAAATAACTTTTGTCTGTAACTTTTCATAGCCACGGTTTCGAAGTGCTTTTTGATCTTTGTAGATCGGACGTCCTCCCTTTCGGAGCACCTCGAGTTGAACATTTCATAGCCTTTCATTTGGTTTTGCCCTCGGAACGAGGAGATTTCTTTGTTTCATAAATATCTGCCTTGGCGGCCAACCCGTCTCAGCTTGTCAGATGTTTGGGGTGCATTTTTGTTGTTCTCTCATTTTGCTGGCTTTCAGCGTTTGGCTAATCCGTGTAGAAACGTACTTGCCGCTTTCATGAAATCTTCTTATTCGCTGCGTGAATAAGCTGCCTTTTTTCTGCTTCCATAGCAACATAGTTCAGCGCTTGTATTTTCAGGACTGTTTCCAACATCCGAGTGTCACACCAAACGGGTGACGCCGTTTAATTTTGCACCTCATTTGAAGCATGACAAAAACTGCGGGAGTTTTCCGTTGCACTTTTGCTCATTTATTACAAATGAATCCTCAATCAGAATGAGATTTTTTGAGCTGAAATGTTCAACTGCAAAACTTTGTCTCACACATAAACTTAGGGTCTTCCTTTCAAGTTATACGTCATTGGTTTAATACCAATTTGGAGGGTAGCAGACGGTGAGTACTCAAGAGGTGAATATTTGTTCTGGTTAGAAAATGGTGTTTTGTAACATCCCTCGCGTAAATAATCGGAAGAGTTTTCATCAGGAAAAGTACGATTCCCACCTCCTGTTGAGCTCTGTGAGTTTGGTGAAGGTCAGCGAAGGTCAGCGAAGGTCATGTGGCTCTTTGGCGTTAGCTGCTATTCCGGACCTGGCCAACTTGCTAGCTTGTATTTTTACCTTGTTTGGTGGCAGTTCACCACCAGCCCACTGATAAGCCCCCCACTCGGCAGCCATCTTTAGAACCTTATCTACTCGCTTAAGAGCGCTTATCATACCCCCCGTTCCCATCCCATCCCCGTCCTCATCCCCGTCCGCTCCCGCGACGGCGCTAACACGTCTACCTTCTGATTATGAAGGTTATTAGCGCCATCTTGTTTTGTTTTCAAGCCTTCCCTTCACAGCGGAGACCGTTTTGATTGCCGTTCTGTTTTATGTACGTGACAAACACGGGTGGGGGGGAATGGGGGGGTACGCTCTTGGCTCCGCCCAATGACATCAGCAACGTGTCGGGCCGTAGGCTGCTTCAGTCTTGGGCATCTTCTCGTCCGCTTCACATCTTCTCTTCGTCTCGATCGACTGGCCTCGGGGTTCGGGGAAAGGAGCATCCAGAATTCTTCAAGGTTTTCATCCAAAATCCTGAAAGGTTCGGAAGGTAAGTTTGCCCAAAGACAAAATCAACCTTGAAGCAAAACACGTCGGTGTTGCTTCAATTTCTGTTCGATTTGAAGTGTGCTCATCTTCTTTATCAGCTGTCCGGCCGCTCGTGCTCGTAAATTGACCTCGTCTGGGTTGGCACCTTGCAACCCGCAATGTGGCTCTCTGATGCTTCTGCCGTGGCTCGCTGGGCTCGTGGGAAAGTTTCATTTCAAAGACTTTGTCTTGGAGTGAGTTAGCTTTTCAAATGGAATTTTTCATTTGCCATTTGGCAGGTAGCCGGCCGTTCTTTCTCCGTCAGCGGCCCAAGCGGACCGTGCGGTTTTCCCGTCCACACGTTCGCTCTCAGCACGCCACTGAGAGTCCGCGTGACGGAACGATGACAACACAGGCGCCGTTTTTGGTTGGCTGCAGACGGACTGCTTAAGTTCGCCTTTCGTTTCGTGAACGGCGACCGCGTGAACTCAAATGATTTGATTTGAAAATATTCTTTTTTCAGAGTTCACAATGTTTAGCTTACAAACACAAATAAAAACTGCACTTTGTTTGTAGCAGCTCGTTGATTTTATTCATGGAATATAGTAAAAAAGTCAAAAACAAAACAAAAGTGGTGTTATTGTCACTTTGGATCCCAAAGGGTTTTTGTGACTCCCAGTGGATTTCTTATTAATTTTTTCTGTGTGACAAGGTCCGAATGTCTCTTCGGTTGCCAAAGCCGTGCCCGAGAGGTTTGCCAATCGATGAGCGCGACCGGATGGCGAGAGAAAGATTCATGGCCATAAAATCCAAAATGCGCTGGCAATTACTTTCATATTTTCTGATCATTTATAGCTGTTTTTTTGGGGGGTCATTAAAGGAATACTTGACTCATGGAGCCATTTTCAGATATTTGTTCTGTAGTTAATGTGCTAGCTTCATTATTTTGCATGTACAATTAATACCTTTAAATATTAATCTTCCCACTTCACCTGAGCTGAGGAAATATGTAACGACCAATGACGGCTCCGTTTGCTGACCAAAACCAGAAAACAGCTGAGCCGCGACGGGTTTTTCCTCACTATGGGTGATGTCATCTTTAGTCGACAGCAAAATGTGATTTTAAAGTGTACCTGAAAAATAATGAAGTTATCAAATTCATTCTGGACAAAATATGAACTTTTTGCTGCTGAGAATACGCCTTTAAGCGATGTTTCATTTAATTGACATGCGAGATGTCGACTTATGAGCCAAAAGGCATCGACTCGCTTTGGAGGAGAATGTGATCAATGGGTTGTTAGTATAAACTTACATTTCACGACATGTGCTACGGCTAGCAGAGACGGCAAATCCAGAAGGTCCAAACCCTGCCAAAGTTTGACTTTAAAGGTGCTTGTACTCAACCGGCAGGTAAACAAAGTCTTTACGAGAAGCACCCGAGTCTAAAGACAAACTCCTTTCTTGCCATCTCTGAAAGCTACAAAAGAACCGATGATCCAAATTTGATTGTCGTCTGCTGGCGACCCGCGAGCGCATCGGGATTTCTTTTAGCAGATCCTCGTCTCATGAACAGCTTGAAGTGCACTGGACGGTTTTCCTCTCGGTTACGTTTGGTCCGATGGCCGCCGCCGGTTTTCCACGTCTTGGTCAAACTCAAAATAATTGCGGACTGCATGTCACTTGTGCACCGACGCCACTTCCTGTCTGCGTCTGAGGACCATCCGACATGGCGCCCCCGCTTCCATGCATTTTTTCTGTTTTTGCTTTGATTTCGTTTTTTCTCCGGAACTGTAGCCATGGTCAAGTCTGAAGCGTCATGGGTGTTTTCGTCGTCCAAAGTGTGTCCTCGCAGTCTGGTGAGGATTCTTGCAAAAGTGCATTGGCGACCCCCACATGTCTTTGCATCCGGCAGGCAATCGGAGGAGCGCCAACGTCTGGCAATGCATCGAGGCGGGAGATCGTGCTGGCCACTTGTTGTGTTGGCCCAGGTCTTGGCCCAAGCGGGCTCAGCGGGCGGCTCCGGCGCCGCCACCTGGAACCACACGCTGCGCAACGACACCAAATGCAGCGGCAGCAACCGGTGCAAGGACGGCGTCCTCTTGCCGCCCTGGCGGCCGGAGGACCCGGGACTCCCGGACCGCATAGCCAGGGCGGCCATTTATTTTCTGGGCTTAGCGTACATGTTCCTGGGCGTGTCCATCATCGCCGACCGCTTCATGGCCTCCATCGAGGTCATCACGTCTCAGGAGCGACAGATCACCGTCAAAAGAGCCAACGGGGAGAAGTTGCGCACCACCGTGCGCGTCTGGAACGAGACCGTGTCCAACCTGACTCTCATGGCGCTGGGTTCGTCCGCTCCGGAAATCCTGCTCTCCGTGGTGGAGATTTGTGGCCACAACTTTGACGCCGGCGAACTGGGGCCCAACACCATCGTGGGAAGCGCCGCCTTCAACATGTTTGTCATCATCGGCCTTTGCGTTTACGTCATCCCCGACGGCGAGACCCGCCGGGTCAAGCACCTCCGGGTGTTCTTCGTCACGGCCGCCTGGAGCGTCTTCGCCTACACGTGGCTCTACCTCATCCTGGCCTACTTCTCTCCGGGCGTGGTGGAGATTTGGGAGGGGCTTCTGACGCTCTTCTTCTTTCCCGTCTGCGTCAGCTTTGCATACGTGGCCGACCGCCGCCTGCTGTTCTACAAGTACGTGTACAAGCGCTACCGAGCCGGCAAGCGCAGAGGGGTGATCGTGGAGACGGAGGGCGAGCCGGAACTTGCCTCCAAAGCCGGCGTCCAAATGCCGTCTCGTGGCCGGGACCCGTTTGATGGCCGGCTGGGCTTCGAGGTGCCGGCGGAAGACGGCCAAGCGGGCTCGCTGACGCCTTTGACGCTGAAGCGCTCCGTTGAGGAGACGGAGCAGCCAATGGAGCTGGCCGCCTGCCGCGCTTTCACGCAGCAGGAGAAGAGTCGCACCTTCTACCAGCAGACAGCAGCGGGGACCGGCAACATCCCCAAGCAGGAGTCAGCCGCCGGCCCCAACCAGGAAGTCCCGCAGTGCCACTTGATGATGTCAGGAAGTGAGCAGTCCGCGAAGGTCTTCTTCCACCCTGCGAGCTACCGGTGCTTGGAGAACTGCGGCAGCGTTGCGCTCAACGTGCGTCGAACCGGAGACCTGAGCTCAACTGTCGCCGTCGACTTTCAGACGCAAGACGGCACCGCCAAAGCCGGTTCGGATTTCCGCTCCACCGAGGGAACTTTGGTGTTCCGAGCCGGTGAGACACAGAAGGAAATCCGGATCGACATTGTGGACGACGACATCTTTGAGGAGGAGGAGCACTTCCTGGTCCACTTAAGTGGCGTGCGGGCGGTGTCCGCTGGCGGCGGCGGCGAGGAGATGGACGGGGACGGCTCTCCGGGTCTGGCTTTGCCTTGCACGGCCACGGTCACCATCCTTGACGATGACCACGCGGGCGTCTTCACCTTTGAGGAAGCCGCAGTGACGGTGAGCGAGAGCATCGGCGTGATGGAGGTCAGGGTGGTCCGGACCTCTGGGGCTCGCGGAGCAGTGGCCGTGCCGTACAGGACCGTCGAGGGCACGGCCAAAGGGGGCGGCGAAGACTTTGAGGACACTCACGGCGTCCTGGAGTTTGACAACGATGAGATCTGGTGAGTACAAATTGCGGGTCAAGTTGCCATGACTAAGCCGGCTGCTCGCGTGTCCCTCGGAAGCCCAAATTGGCCAAACTGCCGAAAGACGACAGTGACGGCGTCGTCACCGTCATGGCCTCGTTGTTTGTGTTTCAGCAAAACGCTTCGTATCAACATCATCGACGACGAAGAGTACGAGAAGAACAAAAGGTTTTGGGTGGCGATGGACGAGCCGCGAATGCTGGAGATGAGTCGCAGGAAAGGTGGGGGCCGGATTTTCTCGACTCTAACCCCGCCCCTTGTCCACTAACCTCACAGCTCTGATCCCAAGCAGGCAAATATTGGGCCGACAAAGCCCGACTCACACGTCAGCGTTCTACTGCTAGTCGGGGCGGGGGTGTCAAAGTCGGGAATTGGAGTTCCTCGGAAAGTCTCGGCCGATGAAGGGACGAAGTCCGCTCGGCCGAGAGGCCAAAAACGTCTTCCGAGTCGCCATCCACTCGAAAGACGAGACCCGCCTGAAAGAATGACAAAGTCCACACGCGTGTCAGTGGCTCGGGCCCTGGCGGAGGTTTTTGTCAAGTGATTTCTTCTTTCAATTTTGTCCATCTGACGCTTCTGCCCTTCAAACACTTGAAATCCTTCGGAACGGCTCCTCAACGCACGATGCGGACGGCAAACGCACGCTTTCAGCACATGTGGCGCAGGTTGAAGTTACGTTGTGGGAGGAGCTCGGAGGGAGGATGAAGTCACAAATGTCACGATTGATGACAGCAATGTCGATAGCGAGCATTCAGGAACCTTTTCAAGACGTTTGGACAATCGCAATAACATTTTAGCAAATCATTTTGTCACCCTGCTAAACTAAGGTCATTATTTTCAGAAAACATGAACAACTGGAGCAGATACGGATGATTGACGGCATATGTCGTCTTCATTTCAGGCGTAGAATGGAATGATCTGTTTAGCGACGGCTGAATCCGATTTTAGTAGCGACCTCTCGATGTTCAAGGTAAAAGAAAAAGAAAGTCAAAATGTGACTTATTCAAAGAGGGTGCCGATATTTAATACTAGTTTCACTTCGGAGACTTCATCAATTGAGTCACTGAGTATTTTTTTATGGAACACTTCTGTAGATTTCCGAGTATTTAGCGTCGGGGGGGATCCTGGAGGAAGCCTACAGTCTACATTGGGGCCCCGGAATTTTGGGGCCCTGCACCTGCCAATACCGATATCGATCAATAAGTCAGACCAGCGTGCAAAGTTTTTAAGATGATTCATTCCTAGACCTTCTCAAATATTTTGAAAAAAAAAACACCCAAATGTTTAGTCCTTTGCCTCTTTTGTCTTTTGCTTGGTTTGTGTCTGACAAACGTTGACGTCTGTTTTCCTTCCCGTTTTGCGGACGTCGTCCTCAGCTGCTCTGCTTCAAGAAGTCGGTAAGACGCCTCTCGTGCTGCATTCATTATTTGGGAGTTTCTCTTTTTATCAAAGCTCTCAGAGAATTTTTGTTTTGTTTTTAGGTGGATTCTGGCAAACAGGTGGGTAAAACCGTTTAAAAAAAAAAAAATGTATAGGAAGGACCCAACGAGTAATGTCCAAGTTGTCCAACAATGTCTCGAGTGACTCGTTGGCCGCGGCCCCAGATCACCCGGATCTCCCTGATCCTCCGGATCTCCCTGATCCTCCGGATCTCCCTGATCCTGGAGCACCTCCTGGTCGGGTGCGCCACGGGTCCTCCTCGCTTAAGCCTTTTTCATTCCCTTCTCGCCACCTGACAGGCAAAGAGCCGGTTTACAGAAAGCTCCAACAACAAGAAAACCGGAACCCCTCTTCCGTGGTTACCATCTCAGGTACAGTTTGTCTGCCAGTCGGACCATTCGGGAGCCAATCGGTGCCAATGTGTGTCTCTCAGAGGAAGACCAGGACTTGTGGACAAAAGAAGAGCGGCGCGTGGCGCGGTCAGGCCGACCCACGTTGGGCGAACACGCCAAACTGGAAGTTGTCATTGAGGAGTCGTATGAGTTTAAGGTTGTCACCCGCACACAAAATCTTCTGCGGTGTAACGTCTGGCCCGGTCCACTCTTGTCCAGCTCACGTTCGCGAGACAATTGACACCGCGCCGGCGTTTTTGTGTGTGTGTCAGAACGCGGTGGACGAGGTCCTGAGGAAGACGAGGCTGACCGTGCTGGTGGGAACCACGTCGTGGAGGGAACAATTTGCCGAGGCCATCGCGATCGGCGCAGGTAAACCTCGGGATGAAGCGGTCTGGAGAGGTCCGGTCTGAAAGTCGACCGCGTCTTTGTCGCGTGCAGGCGACGGCGACGGCGACGGCAAGAAGCCGCCGTCCGCTCTGGACTACGTCCTGCATTTCTTGACAGTCTTCTGGAAGCTTCTGTTTGCGTTGGTCCCGCCCACCGACTACTGGAATGGCTGGGCGTGCTTCGCGGTCTCCATCGCCGTCATCGGCATGCTGACGGCGATCATCGGCGACCTGGCGTCGCACTTCGGCTGCACGGTGGGTCTGAAGGACTCGGTCACCGCCGTGGTCTTTGTGGCGTTGGGCACGTCGGTGCCAGGTAGGTCGCCGCCCTGCCCGCGTGCGATCCGTCGGCGGCGCCTTCACCCGATCCCGTGTTGCCCTCAGATACCTTCGCCAGCAAAATGGCGGCCAGCCAAGACCAGTACGCCGACGCCTCCATCGGCAACGTGACGGGAAGCAACGCCGTCAATGTGTTCCTGGGCATCGGCGTGGCCTGGTCCATCGCCGCCATTTACCACTACTCTCAAAACCAGCTGTTCCGGGTGGACCCGGGAACGCTGGCTTTCTCCGTCACCCTCTTCACCATCTTCGCCTTCATTTGCATCGCCGTCCTCATCTATCGGCGCCGACCCGAGATCGGCGGCGAGCTGGGCGGGCCGCCGCTGGCGAAGAAGGCCACAGCCGGCTTCTTCTTCAGCCTGTGGTTGGCGTACATCGTCCTGTCCTCGCTGGAGGCCTACTGCTACATCCCGGGATTCTGACGCCGCCGCCTTCGCCATCGCCGCGTCCGGTCCAGACAAGTTGGACTTTTCGGCCCACGTGCGGACGGGAGGACGGCACGCGTGGATGACGGACGGATGGCGACAGCGTGATTGGTGTGGAATTAGATGTTTTTTCCCCAAAGGACTTGAAAGCAGAACCCTCACAATCACGTGATCCGCGTGAAACACAATTCACAGCCTGAAGTTGTCATGACGACTGACTGGATGTTAAGCTTCGATTGTTGAAGGCGAGCGAGCCTTTCGCAAAGCCTGCGTCAACGTTGTCACGTGTCAAAATGCAGTCGGATAATAAATGATGGCAAATTTGATGCGTTTGCTCGTGCTTGGACGACAATTCCCAACTGCTTGTCCCCGACTGGTGACCCTGGTGACCCTGGTGACCCTGGTGACCCTTGCCTTGCGTGCACCGATCCAGGCCAATTAAGTCCGGACCACCGATCGGGTCCCAGGAAGGCCCCCGGCTGCACTCGTCATGGCCCGCCGCCAGCTTTCAAGGAGTCTTTTGCCTTCCGAGCTGCTTCCACCAAGTCAGTCTGCCTCTCGCTGCTTTCGGACCACTGTCTGGGACTTGGCGCCAAAACGGGGGCCCGCTTGCATAACACGTGAAGTTGACTTGCTAACTATTTGGTAAATGTCTTTGCGTAGCACGTGCGACGGATGGCATTTGTATTTTGAGCAGCTTTTTTTCAGACCCACAGTATCAACTCTTGAGTAGTCACCGATACCAATCGCAAGTACCAATGCCACTTAGTACTAAATTCTCTCCTCCAAAATGAACAATGACAGTCAGATCATTTGAAAGCAAAACCCTTCTATTCCCAATACAGCCTTTTTGCTTCAATGTGCATGAAATGAATGTCAGTTTTCTATTCTTCTCATTCCTGACCTGATTGTAGAACGAGAGGCTGATCCCTTACACGAAGGCTGGTATCTGCATCAATACTAACAGCTGATATCGGTACTCGCCCATCTCTAATTTTGAGCGCTTGCCCTTGTTTGAGGTATTGTTGTGCTGCATGCAGGACCAAAAACTGCCAACATCATTTTTTTTTTATAAATGAACTAAATAAATGAAAGTGAAAATAAAAACTAACATTTATTGAATAGTATTTCTTAATTCTATTTGTAAATGTATTCATTCCCACATTTATTTTCTATTCATTTTTCAATTTTAAACCTTGTTTTTGTATTTTTGTATTCATTTTTACTTCGATCAATTTATGTATGTTTATTTCCAATTATATCATTTATGTTTACTTTTATATTTTTTTTTGAATATTTGTTTTAATTTTCAATTGTATTCATTGTTTATTATGGCAGTCAGTAAAACCAGATTTGGGCTCGTTCCATTCTGCAAGCCGCGCCGACGTGACGTCACGTCGATCACGTGGCCTGCGGTCAGCTGACTAACTGCTGACTTCCGGGTTGCGAGGGGCTGACTTCACGGCACTTCGCGCAACAAAACAGGTAAAGTTTGAGCGTCAAACCTTTTCAAAGAGGCCCAAAAAAACGTCGTGGTCGGGTCAAGCGGGAAGGTGACGTCACGCCCAGGATTCTTTTGGCGCGAGAAGGCACGAGCAATCGTCTTGTTGGTCAGTTCACATCCGACGCCAAAGCGTGACTTTATTTTTCTTCACATTCGGACGTTTTGTTCTCCCCTTTCAAAAGAGAACAGTATTTTTACTTTTGTTTTATGTCTTCATGGAAAACATTCAGATACAAAGATTTTTTTTTTAATAGAGTGACAACAAAATGAAATTTAATGTAAAGAATGCAACATTGTGTGCATCCTGATTTCTGATTCAATGTGCTGTGCTTGCCTTGGCCACTGGGGGGCAGTACTCTACCAGATGTCAGTTATGCAAACATACACATGAAAAAGACTTCTTCTGCTCTACTAACTCAGGAAGTCGCTGCACTCTTAGCCCATGTCCGTCCGCCTTCTCTAGGGATAAAAAAAAAAAAAAAAAGTCTGAGAGTGCTGTTCTAATGTCTGTCTTCATGTTACCCTATTGTCTATTTGAATATGTTAAAGAGATCCTGGCCGCTCGTCATTTGTGAGTTGAGCACCTACCTGAAAGCTGAAAAATCCACCTCCATATTGATTTATTGCCACATTTTATTGTGATGGGACGTAAGCGGCGTGTCGTCGGTCCGCTAATCATTTGAAAGCAGAACTTCTGGCATTTGTGAAAACAAAGATCGGCCACAATTAAATGTTGGCATACATGATTGATTGATTGAACTCAAAATAAACGCCTCATGTAAAGTATTTTCATTATTGGTCACGCGCATTTGGACAACTTCTGAGGAAGGCAGAACTACTCCCAATAAACGGAACCCTTTTGTCTTTCAAAAGAAAAAGAAAGAGCTCACGGGACGTCGCTGTTCGCTGTCGTCTTTCATAAACAAGGCAGTGCAGTGGCGGGCACACTTTGGGAAAGGACCGCCATAAATGCGCACAAAAACTCACCATATTTTCACATTCATGACAACAAAAATATCAACTTTTCACTGCTGTGCCAAAAAAGAAGATCACCATTAAAAAAAAAAAAAAAGGAACAAGCTCAGTTTCACTTTAAAGGGTTTTTATGCTAACCGTTAGCATGTCAACAAAATGTTCTCTCGTTTTTTCCAAAATAGGATAGTTAAAGTTGAACAAGGTTTCGACTCAACGATGAATCGATCATCAAAATAGTTGTCAATGGTTTGGATGATGGATTATTTGCCGATGGATTGTTGTCGCACCTTCAAAACCTGAAGTTGCCCTTTGTCATGTGTTTGCCATTGCTGGCCACCAGGAGGCAGCTGGCGGCGACATCATCAGGCGCTTGTCTTTTCAGGCCGAGTCGGGGGCGTGGCCATGGACGTTTCAGACAGCGAGGGCGACGCCTACACAGAGCGGACGGCGCTTGTCCAATCAGAGAGTCCGTCCCTGCCGTCCTACCGGCCGGATGAGCCAGATGAGCGCTCGCCACAAAGGGTAAAAGTTGACCTGAAAGTTGATACTAGTGTGTCAATGTACATCAATGTGGGCGAGGGAACCCCGGTCCCGGTTTTGGTCCTCGCCTGCCTGTTTGCAATGTTTGCCTCCTCCAACACACCTGATTCAATGGTCAGGCTTCTGAAGATTTCAATCAGGCGTGTTGGAGCAGGGAGACATCCAAAACAGGCGGGACGGGTGGCGCTCCAGGACCGCGGGTCACGACCTCTGCTCTCGTACGACTCTCAGCAGGCAGGCGGGCAAAAGTGTGCGCTGGCTCACAACTGAGTGCTACTAGTACAGGCGTGCTGTTGACATCATCACATTGCAGTAGTTCACATCCACACCTCGACTAGTAGTACAAGTTGCAAAAATGCAAGCCAATCAAATGCTCAAGAAAGGAAATCCAATCAAATGGCAAGCCGAACAATCCAAATTGAATGGAAGGCTTAGCGGACCCGGGTTCAAGATCCCTACGTGTTTTACCATGTCTCCGTCCTCCAACACAGGTGATTGAAATGATCGGCGAGCTCTGGAGGAACCACCCTCACCCGTGTTGGTGGAGGGAGACGTGGAAAAGACACAGGACTGTGGCCCTGGAGGGCCACCCACAGTGCTGTGGGTGGCCCTCCCCTGCCCGGGCTAGCTAAAGAAGGCAAATGTGACTCGTGCACGTCAAGAGTCGTCTGTAGCGGCGTTGCTAGTAGGACCCGGAGGGCGGGCGCCTGTTAGCACTTTGTAGCGTCCGCCGCTTGCCCCCACAGGCCGGCGGCGACCCGGCGGCGAGCGACGAGGAGCTGAGCCTCAAGTACGGCGCCAAGCACGTCATCATGCTGTTCGTGCCGGTCACGCTGTGCATGCTGCTGGTGGTCGCCACCATCAAATCGCTCCACTTCTACAGCGACAAGACGGACCAGCAGCTGTGAGTCGCCGCCGCCGCCGCCCGGGGCCTGCACCCCCGCCCGCCACCATTAACCCCGCCGCTCGGGCCCGCAGGATTTACACGCCCTTCACGGAGAACACGTCATCGGTGGGCCGGCGCCTGCTCAACTCGGTCCTGAACGCGGTGGTGATGATCAGCGTCATCGTGGTCATGACCGTCTTCCTGGTCTTCCTCTACAAGTACCGCTGCTACAAGGTGACGAGGCCCCGCCCCTCCACACCCGTCGCCATCTTTGCTAGTGTGACGGCGCTCTGCTCTTTGTTGCCAGCTGATCCACGGTTGGCTCATCCTGTCGTCGCTCTTGCTGCTCTTCTGGTTCACTTTCATGTACCTCAGGTGAGAACGCAAACGGACCGAGCGGACCCAGCGAGCGAGCGCGCCCGTTTCCACTTGAGGTTCGCGCGTGAAACCATTCGGTCATCCGCGCATCGACACATTTCACGCCTTGGTTTGGCGTCCAGTCAGCAAATTATTCAAACCCGATGGTCATGTGACGCCACATGGGCTGATGCACGTCTACTAACCCCCCCCCCCCCCCCTCTCCGGTCAGCGAGGTGCTGAAGACGTACAACGTGGCCATGGACTACCCGACGGCGGCCGTTGTGATCTGGAACTTCGGCGCGGTGGGGATGGCGTGCATCCACTGGAAGGGTCCGCTGGCGCTGCAGCAGGCCTACCTGATCGTAATCAGCGCGCTGATGGCGCTGGTCTTCGTCAAGTACCTGCCCGAGTGGTCGGCCTGGCTCATCCTGGCCGCCGTCTCCGTCTACGGTGAGCGCCGCGAGCGTCCCACGGCGGGAACCGCCCCTTGTGACCGGGCCTTCTTCCCTCTCTGCGTCCCCGGCAGACTTGGTGGCCGTCCTGAGTCCCAAAGGTCCGCTTAGGGTTCTGGTGGAAACGGCGCAGGAGCGCAACGAGCCCATCTTCCCCGCCCTCATCTACTCGTGTGAGTGGCCGCGAACGCTACGTTTTGTTTGCTGACGCACGCAAATGTGTCAAATCCCGCATTGGTGACGTCGCATCTTGTTGACGTTGCGCAGCCGCCATGGCGTGGACTGTGGGGATGGCGAGCGACGGCGAGCCGGGACGTGCCGCAGGTGAGCGCCCGCCGGCTCACCACTGCCGGAAACGTTTCTCCTTCACTTTGCCATGTGTGACAGATGAGGAGGCGGACGACGAGGGGACGACGACGACGGCGGCGGCGGCGGCGGAGGAGGACGACGAGGAGCGTGAGTGACACGACGACGGCGTGCATGTGATGTGCATGTGATGTTGGTGCGTGACCGGCGTTTGACACGTGTGGCAGGAGGCGTCAAGCTCGGCCTGGGCGACTTCATCTTCTACAGCGTCCTGGTGGGCAAAGCGGCGGCCGGCGGCGGCGACTGGAACACCACCATCGCCTGCTTCGTCGCCATCTTGATCGTAAGACGCCGTCCGTCCGTCCGTCTGTCGGACTCGCCGTCCGTCCGTCCGTCTCACCTCGATTCCAACACTTGATGGCCAATCGTTTAGTGGATTTTTGTACAAAATGAAATATATTTTTTGTCATGCACGTGACGCGTTCCAAAAAGATCAAAACAATTGCCAGCACTTTTTGTCACAATCTCAACTTCTCATCCCAAGTGCTTTTTTTTTTGGGGCAACTTCAACCTTTTACTTGTGAGACTCGTCCAAAAATGACGACATCATTTTCTTTCCTCTTTCCATTTTTAAATTGCGATGATGAAAATGAAAACTTTTTTCCCCCGGGGCCTTCTTTCAAATGGGGGACCAAAACTGCCAAAATTAAAAACAAATAAATGGATAAATAAATGACAAAAATGAAAAATAATAACCGATATAAAAAATGAAATCCCCAAAATGAATATAAATGGAAATATATACATCCCTAAATAAAAGTAAAATTACAAAAAAAAAAAATGAGATTCAAAAAATATAAATACAAAAATTATATAAATAGAATTAAATATCAATCAATCAATAAAAACGCTCTGTTCTCACATTTATTTCATGCTGCAGATGCTCAAAATGATATTCAAATGAGGGGGTGGTCCTAAGCATGTCTTGGGTTGGGCTCCGCCCTTGCAGACTGCCTTTCAATGGTGGAGTGAGCGGGTCGGCAAGTTGTGGTGACGGTGGACAAGATAGTCGCCCATTGCTGGAGCTCTCCTTGCAAGCGGCAACACGCTTAGGACCGCCCCCTCATTTGAATATCATTTCGAGCATCTTTAGCATGAAATAAATGTGAGAACAGAGCGTTTTTATTTATTGATTGATATTTAATTATAATTCTATTTACGTTTTGAATCTTGTTTTTTATTTATGTACATTTATTTATTGTTTTTATTTCCATTTAGATGTATTTTGGTGGATTTAATTATTAACTATCTGTTTTTAGCCATTTATTTCTTTGTCATGTTGGCAGTTTTGGTCCTCCATCCATCCGTACTGTATGTTGGCACTGACACGCCAAGCGCCCCCCGCAGGCCAGGAGGCGTACGGATGGAGAGGAACTGCGCCATTTGGGCGGTGTGTGACCCGTGTGTGACCCGTGTTTCAGGGTCTGTGCGTGACACTGCTGCTGCTGGCCATCTTCAAGAAGGCGCTGCCGGCGCTGCCCATCTCCATCACCTTCGGCCTCATTTTCTACTTTTCCACCGACTTGCTGGTGCGACCGTTTATGGACGACCTGGCCGCGCACCACTTTTACATCTGAGCCAGCACACTTTGACCTCCTGAAGGTTTTTGGGGGGATGTTTCCACATGGCCCAATAAAAAAAGCAACTGTTGCTACCAGTTGAAGTGGTGTGAACTTTAATTGGCAAACAGGAAAAGTGTTCAGTTGCGCTCGTCAAACTGCGACTTGTTCTTGAGGAGGAACGCCGCCAGATACTCGATGGGGTTCAGCGGCCTGCACAACAACAACAAAGGCCACTTCATTAGGGACACGCGGCAACCAAAAGACTTACATTACCACTTGAAAATGGGCTCTGGCAGCAAGCTAACAAACGATTCCGATATTCTCCATATATAAATAAATAAATAAATGTGTTTTTCAGCAAACACAAACGTTGCGCCAAAGCATCGGAGCGGGACAAAAAATCAATCGGCTGATTTTCAATTGGAAGTCATCGTCATGACAACCGTGATTCAAATCAGCCGACGCTCGCTTCTAACTCCGGTTTGACCTTTGCAACGCAAAGAAAAAAATGGCCGACGTCTTTGTGGAATTTCCCCCTAAACAAACAAAAATAGAATCAGCCTATTGACGGATATTTGAAAGTGGTTGAAAAAAAGTGGTTTGAAAGCCAATCGGTGGCGAGCTTCCAACGCAAACGAGTTGGATTTTGAAGCGAATGTGTTGAGCGTTTTGATGGTTGACCTCTGACCTCTCCTTGGCCAGCACGGCCAGGCCTTGCAGCAGGATGGGCACCACGGTCTGGTCCAGGTAAGCGCGCGTGGGCAGCGCCTGCAGGTCCACCTTCTGCTTACACGTCTTCTCCTGCTCCAGCGTCCTCTGACACACGCAAAAAACAAAACAAAAAAAACTGCATGTTGGAAATGTGACGCCGACGCTGCAGTGCGCATGCGTGCTTACCTGGATGCTGTCTGTCAGGCCAAACTCTGCGTGGGGGTTTTCGGATGCCTGCATCACAACAAAAACCATCAACATCTTGGCGCTCGAGTCCAACGCGACGTCGGCGCCGATTGCTCGCTTTGCTGGCCGTGATTGCGCTTTTGTTTAGATGGCTTCGTGCGTGTGCACACTTTCAAGCAAATCGCCTTACAAATATTCTAGCCTGCAGCGCTAATCAATAAATGGTGGCATTTAAGGGAGAAAAAAAAGACTCACAAAACACAACTTAGTCATTTGCATTTAGAAATGGTTGTATATATTTATGGACAATGCACACATCCTAAGAACAAAAAAAGGGGTTTTATCGTTGCTCATCTTTGTGAAGATTTTGCATTTGTGTTGGAAAAATGGCGTCCTTATGCCAAGAGAGAGAGAAAAAGTTATTTTCCTACAATGATTCAGAAATTTTGGCACTGCACTCGACTCACAAAAATAAGTTGAACATTTTCAACTTTTATTCTTCTTCTGAAGTTACCGCTTGACTATAAAATGTTTTAGTTAGTGCAACTTATGCCTTGTTTCACTCATCTTCGTCCGTATCACAAATGAAATGAGATGTTTTCAGGTGTCTTACCTCTACAAGTAAAGGTTAAATAGAAAGAAAGAAATGTATGTCATGAAATCCTGTGCACATTTACTGCAAGCATGCGAGCAATTTGGGCGACGACGATGATGATGATGATGATGCAGACTCACAGGAATCGGATGTTCCATCGTGTGCTCGGCGTCCGTGTGCTCTGCAGAGAGAATTGAAGTCATTTATAATTTGGACAGCCTCAAAATGTGCTCCCAGACTTCTTTGGTACTGCTGTCGCTGTTGTGTTTTGTCGCGATAGAAAGAAAGGTGAAAACAAAACAAAAAGTGGCGCGTGGCCGTCGTGATGAATTTGTGAACGCTCGTTCAGCTGGCTGCTTGGCGCTAGCAAGTTTAGTTAGCTTAGCATCAGGCCCGCCGATTTGCTCGAACGTTCTGAGGTCGCTCGTGATGCGACACTGAAGGAGAACGAAGCGACATTGAACAAAAGTCAAATTATTGTCATTGTTATTATTCCTATTTAAAAGACGAAAATGAACAACAATGAACTCACCGTCCGCCATGTTTGTTTTGGGTAATATTTACAGTATCCGCCGCCGATTAGCTGCCCAAACTACGTCACTTCCGTGTGACAAGCTCGTTTCCGGTCCATTACTTTCAAAATGTGTCCCTCTCGCACTTGACGTCACTACACTGTTAAGAAAAAACAACGTCACCTGTATTGTCGAACGACGCCTCTAAGCGGGCTCGACTATCCCTGTCCATACAAATAATGTAGGCATATTATATAACATGATATGATGACATGACGTATCATAGCGCTTGGGAAAATGGATGGATGGATGGCAAACAGACGGAAAGAGAAACACTTAATGGATTCATCCCGAGAGGGGAACGAGATGATCACAGCAGCCATATTAAAGTGCCATCTAGTGGTGAAGTATTAATAAGTAATAATGCATTGATTTTAACAGGCGGCTGCCAGGCTTGCCCGCCATTTTCTTTCTGCTACGGATAGCTGAAGGAGAAGAACTTGGCGAACGGAGTACGTCAAATGACATTGCTGCGTCGTCTCTAGTCTCCATATCGTTTGATTGTGTTAGTTCACCACTTGATGGCACTAAACCCTACAGTACACGGGGCTATCTATCCATATCTACAGTATATATAAAAAAGTGTACACACCCCTGTTGGAATACCATCTTTGTGTGTTTAAAAAAAAGGAGACAATCCCATTGCTTTGCAGACGATCCAAAAATGGGGATAAACGATACAAGTGCCTTGACAATCTCTTTAGAAGTTGTTTTGTTTGAAGTTGCTGGAAATAAAATGTACTCTATATGAGCGAACTTCTTTCGGATCCACTGCTCCTCGTGTAAAGTCAAAAGGAAAGTAGCAATTTGATTTGAGGGTGGCAAGATGACAGGAATCAAAGTCACCTGAAATGTCCCCAATGCCTGCGGGTTCCAGCAGGTGCTCATCACCAAATGAATGAATGACCCTAACTGCAAGCCAACCCGCTTGTGACCACATTTTGCTTTTTTTCTGGCCCTGAGGTGGAGACAGTTTGGAACATTTCCAAATTCAGAACAAAAGCTTCCTGTTAGAAAGAAGGGGGCCAAAATGCAGGGAAAAAAGCCTACGAGAACTTGGGAAAAAAGAAAATGTTGACTGTGAACACAGGAACCTCTCTTGTTGGGTGAGAGGGTGTGCACACTTGTGCAACCACATCACCTCACTTGTTTCTTTTGCAAAAGGTTTTACGCATTTATTTGTGCTTGCGATGAAGATGCATGCATTGATCAGTTATTGCCAACCAGGAATTGATCACGTTTCACTTCAACGCTCTCCAAAGGATTTATTTCTTTGTACATTGATACACCCAGACATCAAATTAGCACGTGTTTCCACTTTTTATTTGGTGGAACGCAGTGAGATTTGCCATTAGTCAGACTCTTGAAATAACAACCTCCTACTATACAACGATATACTGATGATATTTCATCATTTGATTTCAGGGATAGAACTGCTTGATGTGTTAAACGAAGGACGTATCCGATTTGAGCGGAGGCGTCCTCAAGAGGCTTCGAAGGCAAAAAAACAACAACCCCAAAGCACATTGATTGATTTGTGTGAAACTATGACATTGGTCGTTATTTGACGATATTGAGAAACGTTTTGAAAGGATTTCTGTCGTTTTTTATGAGGACAAAAAGTGCCAGTTGCTCAATGGGCCAAAATGTCGACGACTTCCGTCGATTTCCTATGGAAAGCGGCGGAGCTTTTATTGTGAAGGCGCGCTTTAACGCCCCCTGTGGACGCCTTGCGTGCATCGCCGCGTGTCGTCCGCAGCGGCAGCAGCATCAGCGGCGGACAGACGAGACGAAACGAGACGAACTGAGCCGAGCCCGGTTGAGCCCCCACACTGCCTCCATTTTGCCACAGCGGCCGCCCAACAGGACGAGGACGACGTAGACGAGGACGAGGACGAGGACTAGGACGTGGACTAGGACGAGCAGGGAGAGCGGCAGGTGCACCCGCCCGCTTGGCGGTCGGCGGCGATGGCGTCGGCCGGCGCTGCGCTGCGGCACGACGGCTGCGTGAGGATTTGAGGCCAGGCGAGTGAGGCGACGCCACTTCCGGTGATCAGGTGAGGCCTGCACGCACAAGCGGGCGGAGAGGCCGCGCGCGCGCGCGCCTTCCTTTGTTTCATCCGCCCCGCAGCATCACTCACGCACGCACGCACGCACGTACGCAGCCTCCGGTCGGGGGTTAGCGGTTGCCTGATGAGTGGCGGGGATGGTGATGATGGTGGTGATGGGGGGGGGTCTTACGTAACACGCACAGAGGACACGTAGCGGCCGCTTTGCGAGTTGGGGTTCGCTTGGGCGGGTTCGGCTCCGCTCGGCTCAGCTCGCGCCTGCCCAACTGATGTCGTGATGACGTCACATGCCGACCAGATGAGCTCTCTGCGGAAGATCACGTGAGCAAAACCTGAAACGGCTTCGCGGGCTTATTACTAGCAAAACAACACCATCTTGACGACTTGATTGCGATTGAAGTCCCAAAAATCTTTCTGGGCCAAAGTGTCAACTAAATCCGATATTTGTAAAGAGCAACCAAGCCTGAACTTGCTGACGTTTTGCCTAACAAAAAGATGTTTCCACTTAAGTCCCTGCACTCGCACGTTTCGTTTTTTTTTTTTGTTTTGTTTTGTGAAATCTGAATAAATGGAACTTTTTGGGAGGCAAAAGCAGGCGAGAAGAGACCTCGGAAGCTTTTCTTATCTTGTCTTGCTGTTATCAGGCCGCACATGCAAGACAAATGCCGAGTCACACTCTTGACTTTGCAAAAATGTTGATCAGGGACCGACAACAACAAGTTGACGCTCATTTTTGCTTGTCTTTTTCTCCCCATTTTGAAGTCATTGAAAATAAATTTGGCTTGTGATTCTTTTGTTGCTAAAATCCTGACACCAAACAAGTTTTCTTTTCCAGCGCTAACTTGTACAAATCGTCCAGCTGTAAAAATAAATATATATATATAAAAAGTCGTATTGTCAACATGACCCTCAATAAACGAACATTTCAATTGCTCAACAATCAAGTGAATAGCGCTAGCGGCCCACCCGCCGCTAACCATTTCAATTGTCCGCAGATGATTTGTTTGCTCAAACCGATACATTTCTTTTGAAATGTCCAGCTAAAAAAAAATCACTTCCTGCTTAGGTTGGTAACGTCCGGCAGACAATCGGCCAAAATCTTTTCCAAAAGTACAAGCGGATGTTTGTGGCGTTTTTAATTTGGAAAGACGATCGCTCCGCTTTGGTGGCCGACTGCGCAAATGGCAGAAGTTTTATGCATTGCAATTGAGCAAACACACTTTTTTTACATCCTGTTTTGACGTTTGTTATAAATTCCTGAAAATGTCCGTTTTCATTGTGTGCGCCATCTTGTCACGACGACTGCTCGTATATTTCAAAAGTTTTGGATTGTTTTCCAAGAAAAAAGTAGGCCAGCGTTTTTCCCAGCACGCCGATTGTGTGCTAAAACAATTGAGCTGCCGGAGCGGCGGGAATGTTTGCCACGGTTTGCCACGTGCGGCCTCGTCCGATCAACGTTGAGAATCCTCCAAGCGTGTGCGGGTCCGACCGAGCGGCCTCTTTATCGGAAAGGGAAATGCCCTCGTGTGAATGATTTCATTCATCGTAGTTGTCCGTGGATTGGCTAATTGATCCGTTGCCACTGAATGGATGAATTGTGACCCGTGTTGGGGCCGGGCGATGTGGCCCAAATGTCAGGTGACATCGGGTGCGAACCCTTTTACATCACCGTGTAAAATGGCAGGGACAAATATTTTGCAGTCGTCATCAAAGTATCCTAGTATCCAAAGTATCAGAGAAGCAAAATACAGCCAATAAATGGACAAATGAACTAGGTTGCCATTTATTGCGCAAATGTCAAGTGCCAATGACAAGTTGGCGCGAGCCAAGAAGCTGAACTTTGAAACCAAGTCGGTACGGCTCGGTCAACTTTTGGACAATTCGCCTTCGCCCACCGGGAGTGAAGAACGCAAGCCCGTTCACTTGCATTCAACTCATCAGATGGGAAAGATCCAAACGATCGATGGAATCGAATAAAGCATCTTCAATATGTATCAATGAAGTCATTGACTTCGAACCTTGTCGTCCGCGTTCCTGTTAGCTGACGTCCGCGGCGACGTTACAAGCTGATTTTTGTTGACTTTTCTGCCCTTATTGACTTGCCGGCTCTTTTTGTTTTGCTGTTCAACGTTTCTCGTTGCCGCTTGTCCGGGTCGCTGGCGACGCACTTGCGAGCAGCGCCAGCTGGCGAGCGTCTCACGCCAGCATTTGCTTTGCTGTTTCGCGACTGCATTTTCATAGCTTCGCAATTAGCTCGACTTCCCGGCTTTGGCCCCGACTTCCTTTGGTTCTGGTCCCAACGCGACTCAAACACGTGAAGCTTTTCGCCGACGTACGCTAACGAGGCACCGCGTGCAAAGCGAACGTTATCTTTGGCTTGACCTGGCGCCGCATTAGCTAAACAGCCGCAGCTCGTCAGATCGCGCAGGCTTGCAAAATAGTTTTCAACAAGCATTCCCGGGTGAAAGGTCACGCCGGCGTACAATTTGCTCATTTCGGACGAAGCAGCGCGCACGCAAGACAATGCCGAGACGCCATCGACATGCGTCACCGCCAAATTCCTAGCTTGGACTCAAGCTAGCGTCTGAGGCAAATTGTTGCGACTCATTTGAGGCTACATTTGATGCGACGGGATCTTCGCAGAGCGACAAACAACATTTGTCACGGCTTCCGTTTGGAAAATCTGCACGTGCGGATCTTAGCTCAAATGTGAAATGTTGACAAAAATCAAGCTTTTGCTGGCGATCCATCGGGAAATCTCGAGCACCTCCAGCGACTCGTGGCAGTCCGGGCCTGTCCGGTCCGGTCCGGTCCGCTTGTCTACAAGTCCACATCAAAAAGGCAACAATCAATACTTGATATTGACGAGTGTGTTTTTCCTGGCGTTGCTCGCTGCCACAGGTGGACGGCGAGGATGTGGCGCTGAGCATGCTGCCGGTCCTAATCGTTGCCATGGCGAGCGTGGGCGGCGGGCGGGCCTGCGGCGCCCGGGACAACTGCTCGGCCGACGGCGACAACAAAGAGTACTGCTACTCGGCGCGCATCCGCAGCACCGTGCTGCAGGGTCTACCTTTCGGCGGCGTGCCCACCGTGCTGGCGCTGGACTTCATGTGCTTCCTGGTCAGAGCGCCGCCACGCAAAGCGCGTAGGTGGGCGGGCCCGCCTAACGCACGCGCTACGTCTTCTTCTGCAGGTCTTGCTCTTCCTCTTTTCCATTTTGCGGAAGGTGGCGTGGGACTACGGACGTCTGGCGCTGGTCACCGATGCCGACAGGTGAGTCACGTGTGGCGGGCGACACCACAACCAAGAATGTATTGAACAGGTGTGATCGTTCATCCGTGAATCGGTAAAAGGATCATCGTTGTGCTCGGCCTCGGCCCCGACACTCGATTATCGGATGGAATTTTCTGTAGGATTTCCCGATACCAAAATAATCACTAGCTGCAGCCAGACTTTGACGCAACCAGACAATGGCTGCTCACCTTCAGTGGCTAATAGCATGCTAACATAACAGCAGCTACGATGCTAACGATTCTTCGTGCTTGTCCCCAACATGAAAACAATTCAGCCGAAGACGAGACAGGGATAACTATGAGCCGGTCAAAAGGTAACGTTGTGTGTGTGTGTGTGATTATTGTCCCTGTGGAATGCTAGCCAGCTAGTGAGTTAGCTCAAGGCCCGAAGATGATCTGTGAACAGGAAGTGATGTCGTGTTAGCTCCTGATCTTTGTTGTGGCGTGACGACTAGCATGTACGCCTCGGGCACGCACGCAGGCTGGAAGCTAAGCGCTAACGGCCAAGCGCTAACAAGCCCCCTTTCACTGTCTCCTCAGCGTGGCGTCGGCGGCGATGCACTCGGACACGCCCGACCGCTACGAACGCCTCACGTCCGTCTCCAGCTCCGTCGACCTGGAACAACGCGACAACGTGAGCACGCTTCCTTCTCTTCTTTGCTCAGCTAGCATGCGAAGCTACACGGAAGACTTGAGAAGACGTAAGCCGTTGGTAGACGTCATCACGGTGACGCGTTGTGGAGCGTTGCCATGGTGACGGATCAGCACGTTTTCATTTTAATCCGCCGGCCGCCGGTGAGGCTGATGCTAATCCATTTAAACAGTGAGGAGGTCAGAGGTCGGCCAAAGGGAACCTTGGAGGCTCCGCCCTCTCAGACAACATTCATGAGCTCCTTTTTCTTGCTTCTGACGTTGCATTGCATCCAAACCTCGCTTATTAGTGTTTTTTTTTTTGCTTCTTTGTTTGTTTATTTGTTTTTACCTGATCCTCTGCCTTTTTGTGTTTTTTTTTGTTGGTTTGTTTTGGACCCAATTCCCTGCTTCTTCAAGTTTGGTTTACTCAATTCACTACTTATTAATGTTGAGTGATGTTTGATCGCAATTTTTTCAGAGAGATGCAGAATGAGTATCAACTCTTGCGCCGTCACCAACACTGACGAGTGCCGATACTACCGCTAGTACTTTGGATATCTAAAAAAAAAAAACGCAATGACAGATCATGTTAAAGAAAGACCTGAAGATCATTTTCTAGTTCCCGACCCTCGATGGGCCCACCTTGAAACGAGGCCGGCTGTCGAGCCGATACCGCTACTTGGTATCGGCACTTGCCCATCCCTCGATTGATCCCGGCCAGACAGCACGAGCGTGTTTGGTCTTGAGATGAACAGGAAGTCGTCAGCGCTTGTTTTGCTGTGTGTGATGCTGTGCTTTTTTTTTTTGTGTCTTCAGGGCTTCTGCTCGTGGCTGACGGCCATCTTCCGAATCAAGTGAGTTTCTCGCGGCCGAGCGCTCCTTTGCCGGCTGCCGTAACTGACATGTGCGTGCGCCGGCCGGCAGGGACGAGGAGATCCGGGAGAAGTGCGGCGAGGACGCGGTGCACTACTTGTCCTTCCAGCGCCACATCATCGGCCTGCTGGTGGTGGTGGGCGTCCTCTCCGTCGGCATCGTGCTGCCCGTCAACTTCTCGGGAGACCTGCTGGGTGAGAGCCGCGTCGCCACCGCCGCGCTAGCTCTGCTCGGACGGTTAGCCACATGCTAACTAGTAAGCATCCGCAAGGGATGAGTCATCAAATGAATCCGCGGCTACTTTGAATGGCTTGAAGCAGGCCCGGGGGCGCCGTTTGTCCGTCCGTCCGTTTGTCCGTCCGTCCGTTTGTCCCTCCGTCCGTTTGTCCCTCCGTCCGTTTGTCCGCATTCTCGCAAGTCAGTCGTGAAATACCTGCACTTGCTTTTGTTTACAGACGTGTTTGAAAATATTGATAGTAATTGAATTATTATGAGATGATATAGTTAATCTCATATACATATGCAGGTTTTGATCCGTCGATCCGGGTCAGGACAGACGCTCCTTCTCAATCTGTGGACTTTGGCCTGACTTGGCGTCATAAAGCGCTCGCCGAAAGTCAATGACGGGCCGACGCAACGACAGTTTAGCCAAATTCTGACTGCAGGAGGTGTGGGAGGCGACTGAAGCTCAGAGTAGACTCGATCCAGGCTGGTGTTCTCGCAACTACAAGTGGACTTGACTTGTTGTCCAGTCTTCAAGGTTGCCGAATTCTGATCGGTTGGGGTCGGCTGTTGATGTTCAGCAGGAAGGAGAGGAGAGCAGCGCGTTTGGTACGGCAGGGCCGGACCCGGACCCGATCACTACCGTTGGATCTCGTGGTAGCAAAGAATAGAACAAAGTTCATTTGTCCTCAAACATGTCCTCTCATCCTCTCCTGTCCTGTCCTTACCTCACAGGTTGTAGCCGACTTTTTTGTGCTACAGCTGGCATCCTGTCCTCACTTCTTTATTTTTCTCTCTGTCCTGTCTTTTGCGTCTCTCCCCTCTTAAATCTTCTTCTGTCTGACTCAATAAATATGCAAACGGCAACGGCGGCAGCATTTAAAAGACAAAACTCGCATCAGGACTGCGCGTGAGCTCATCTGATGCAAATGTAGAGATTCAATTCATGTTACTCAAATCTGGACTCCACATCTTGACCATTTGGATTTTTTTTATTTTTTTCCCCCCCAGAAAACAACGCCTACAGCTTCGGCCGCACTACAATAGCCAATCTGAAGTCCGGGTGAGTTTGCTCGTTTGCCTTTTCGTGTCCGCATCGCTTGATTTGGAGGATGTGCCGCTCGGCGTATCGTTCCGATAGCAAATGTCGTGCGCTCATTAGAGGGAAAAAATCTGTTCGATGAACGCAAATGTGTCATAAAGTGTGACTTGATTGGTCAAGCCCGAGTTGCGCTGCTGTCGTCTCGGATGTTCCGTTACCGTAGCAACCGAGCGGACTCAATACCGCACACACAAAATTGTCCGAGAAACAAATGAGTGTTATTTTGTGTCGTCAGTGCCAGCGTTCAAAATGAGCAAAAGAAGAAGTGGGATGTTTTCCGCCAAACGCCGATCGGCTGACAATGAGCTGCATGGCTCCTATTTGATCGATCCATCGATCGATTGCCCATTTGCGCCACCTATTGAAAATGCGGCGCCCTGAAATATTTGGGGAAGCAATTTCATCCGTTTGAAGTGCATGAATCTCGTCTGCCATTTTTCAACTTTGAGGCCCATTTGAAATGTTTCAGGTCTTTTAAACCCATTTAATAACGTGTGCCATCGGAACCCGAGTACGGCATGATTGCGTTTTTGACCCCTGGCGAGACGAAAGCTAACAAGCGTGTTGGATGTTGGTCTCGAGGCCTCCAAATGGTCTTTCTGGGCTTTCCCAGTCAAGTCCCAAAGTTTGCGATCGGCTGATGCTATTGTTCACGCAACGGCGTTGTTGCTGTGGGCGGGCCGGCCGCTTTGCGGGCCGCCAAACGAGCGCTTGTGTGCGCCTTCAGGACCAACCTGCTGTGGCTGCACACGTCCTTCGCCTTCATGTACCTGCTGCTCACCGTCTACAGCATGAGACGGCACACGTCCAAGATGCACTACAAGGAGGACGACCTGGTGAGTTTGGCGCGCACGGCACGCGCACGCTAAGCGCACGCTAAGCTAACCTGCGCTCATTCGCGTGCGCGGCAGGTGAAGCGCACGTTATTCATCAACGGCATCTCCAAGTACGCCGAAGAGAGTCAGATCAAGCAGCACTTTGAGTACGCCCTCGCTGTTAGCATGTTAGCAATGTTAGCGTTTCAGCACGTTAGCGTTTGGCTCCTCTGTCCGATTCAGGCAGGCGTACGAGAACTGCGTGGTTCTGGAAGCTCGGATCTGCTACAACGTGGCCAAGCTGATGTCTCTGAACGCCGAGAGGTGAGCGGCATCAACCGCCACTAGCCGAGCCGGCCGTTAGCGCAGCCGCGTGCGTCTTCAAGCCTTTGATCCGGCGCCGCCGCAGGAAGAAGACGGAGCGCAGTAAGAAGTTCTTCACCGACCTGATGGCCAAGGAGCACGTTCCCACCATGATCAACCCCAAACCCTGCGGACATCTCTGCTGCTGCGCCATCGCCGGCTGCGAGGAGGTCAGCCTTCCTTTCCTCCACCACCTCCGCCCGACACTTCGCTGACACCAGCGAGCCCACATCCCGACGAGCCCGCTTTTGTGTTTACGGAATGTGGACTTTTGGACTGGGAGATGTTTGGACGCAGGGCTGGGCCATATAACCCAAAAAAAACATGACCATTTTCCTTTCAGTCCTTCTGGATGGGTACTGGTGGTGCAACGGATCATAAAAGTCAGGGTTCGGATCAGATCACGGATTTGAGTCACAGATCGGATCGTTTTTCCCATCAGCAAAAAAAATATATTAATAGTACTTTGCATTTATTTATTAGTGTAAAGCGCTTTTTCCCCATTAAATACAAAGAAATCAATTCAAGATGCCTTTTACACGCGGCAGAAACGTTCTGCTTTTTACTGGCTGATGTGGAAAATAACAAGGTATTAATGGCTTCAAGTTGTGTTCTTATAATCTAAAGAGCCACGTTTGACTTAAGCTTAGCTTAAATGAAGGCCAGTTTGGAGGAGAGAGAAAAAGACAACAATAGCAGCAACTCCCACTTGAGGAGGGAAGACCCACGACGCACTCGTTGGTCATGCTAACAGGTAGCCGCTAGCCAATTACGGCGGAGACTTCTGCCGTATAAAATGGCGGCGTGATTAATTAGCGGTTTCTTAGCGTTCCTAAATCAGCGACTGAACATGAGTTCGGGATATACAACGACAATAAAGTAAAAAAAATAAAGTAACGTCCAAAAGGGAAGCCAAGCGAGCCATCACGCCAGGACGTGGACGGATTTCAGAGTAAAAGTATTTGCTCTGCCGTCAATGTATTTGGTCAACTTTATTTTGAAATGAGGCTCAGCGTGTTACGTTGAGTATGTTTGAGCTTCCGTCACGTGTCAGAATGCTGTTGCCTGTGAATGCGCACTTTGTTTTTCTTGAGTTTT
This sequence comes from Vanacampus margaritifer, assembly GCF_051991255.1. Lineage (NCBI taxonomy): Eukaryota > Metazoa > Chordata > Actinopteri > Syngnathiformes > Syngnathidae > Vanacampus > Vanacampus margaritifer. Next base: position 54,099 of record NC_135438.1, read on the forward strand.
TCTCCCCCACCAACCAATCGGGGGATCGCGCATGATCCGAACCAACCGCGGATCAATGATGATCCGTTGCACCGCTAAAAAGCCAACAAACATTTCTTTCAAGGTTTCATTCGTTCAAAAATCATGCCTGTGCATTTTGTGAATCAGTTTCAAGATGAACTTTTAAAAGGCACAATTGCGTAACTGGTGTAAAGACGTGCTGGAAAGCAGCCATTCCCAAATGTCTTTCCTTGGAATGTCCTTCATTCCAAGACAACTGGACAGCTTTGAGTGTCTTTGACCCACGTCAGCATTTAGCAACAATTTGAATTGGAAAATGGCAAATGGATTTGTTTTATGACAAGACAGACTGAGGATTGCCGATTGTCGGTGTGTGCCTTTTGCCGGCAGGAGGAGGCGGTCAGCTTCTACACCAAGCGGGAGGCCAAACTGAAGGAGGAGTACCGAAAGGAGAAGGAGAAGGTCCACACCAAACCTCTGGGCATGGCCTTTGTCACCTTCCAAAACGAGGCTATGACCGCCATGTAAGACGCTCGTCGGTTGGCGTCCCGGACCGGCCGGCCGACTCCTGACCCGTCATCCTGTCCCGGCAGAATCCTGAAGGACTTCAACGCCTGCCAGGTCCAAGGTTGCCGCTGCCGGCAGGAGCCGCGATCCTCGCAGTTCAGCGAAGCGCTTCACGTGCACAACTGGAACGTCTCGTACGCGCCCGACCCGCAGAACGTGCGCTGGTGGGTCCCGCTGGCCGCCCGCTTCGGCGCCTGCCTGGGCGCCCGCTTCGGCGCCTGCCTGGGCGCCCGCTTCGGCGCCCCCCTGGGCACCTGCCTGGGCACCCTCCTCGGCGCCCGCCGGCTCCCGTGGCTGACCTCTGCCGTGTGTTGTCCCTCAGGGAGCACCTGTCGCTGGGCGGAGTCTCCTGGTGGATCCGCTGCCTGATCATCAACTGCATCCTGTTCCTGCTGCTCTTCTTCCTCACCACGCCCGCCATCATCATCTCCACCATGGACAAGTTCAACGTCACCAAGCCGGTGGAGTACCTCAACGTGAGCGCCGGCGCAGCGCAACCTGGCCGCCGAGACTGGCGCCGCGCCGCTTGTGACCCGCTTGTGCCTCCGCAGAATCCTATCGTGACCCAGTTCTTCCCCACGCTCCTCCTGTGGGCCTTCTCTGCCCTGCTGCCGACCATCGTCTACTACTCGGCCTTCTTCGAGGCGCACTGGACCAGGTCTCCAGTGGCACCGCGCCGCTAGTCCCTAGACCGCTTAGCGTATCAAATTGTACCACGATGCCACTATCAGTCCTCAGTCGCCATTTCTAATTCAAAGACTACTTTTAGTTCCCGGACTAATAATTGTAAAGTCTGACTTGACGGTGTGCGTGCGTGCGTGCGTGCGTGTGTGTGTGTGTGCGCGGCACTCAGGTCTGGAGAAAACCGGACCACGATGCACAAGTGCTACACCTTCCTGATCTTTATGGTTCTTCTGCTGCCCTCTCTTGGCCTGAGCAGGTAATGTTGTTGTTTGTCAGGCGTCTTGTTTAAAACGATGCCGACCTGCGATTGCGTGTTTTCCAGCCTGGATGTTTTCTTCCGTTGGCTCTTTGACAAAAAGTTCTTGGACAACGGCACCGTCCGCTTTGAGTAAGTCCGCAGCAGTTGCCTTCCTTTTTCTTCACCGCGAGTCAGCCGCCGTGTGCGCGTTGTCCCTCAGGTGCGTGTTCCTGCCCGACAACGGCGCCTTCTTCGTCAACTACGTGATCGCGACCGCCTTCATCGGGAACGCCATGGACCTGCTCCGGATCCCGGGCCTCCTCATGTACATGATTCGACTCTGCTTGGCGCCGTCTGCCGCAGACAGACGCAACGTCAAGAGGGTGAGCGCGCACCAGACACAAGGACGAGGACTGGACCGGGTCCAGAAGGCCAGATCCCAACTAAAGCTAGAGGACCCAGAAGGCCAGAGCCTGACCGGGTTTATCAAACCAGGCCAGATCCAGACTCAGGCTAAGAAACGTCCAGAAGGCCATATGCTAACCTGGTCAAAAAGATCCTAGTTGGGTCTAAGAGACCAACTGAAGTCCTCTTTATTACTTATATTGGGCTTTGAAACAAAGCGCTTTTCAGAAACGCATAACATGAACAATAATTCAATCAAGGCCTGGTCCTGACCAGTTTTTGTCAGACAAGGTCCAAATGCTATATCCAGACTGGGGGCCAATCCAGGTCCATGAGACCAGATGTAGAAAACCAGGTGTGGAAGGCCAGATCCTAACTAGTCCTAGATGACCCGTGGCCATATCCTAACCGGGTTTATCAAACCGGGCCAGATCCACAAGGCCGGGTCCTGACTAGGTCCAGAAGGCCAAATGCTGACCAGGTGTGAAAGACCAGGCCCGGAATGCTGGATCCTGGCCTTTGCGCGGCAACTGACCTGACTCGATGTTGTTTACCGGGCACGGGACTAACGAGACTTGCTGTTGTGTCAGCATCAAGCGTACGAGTTCCAGTTTGGGGCGGCGTACGCGTGGATCATGAACGTCTTCACCGTGGTCATGGCCTACAGCATCACCTGCCCCATCATCGTACCCTTCGGTGAGTGCGCCAGTCCAGGAGTGAAGGAGGCGGCGCCCCGGCCTAACCCCGCCCCCGTCCGTCTGTCCCCCCCGGCAGGCCTGATGTACATGCTTCTGAAGCACCTGGTGGACCGCTACAACATGTACTACGCGTACCTGCCGTCCAAGCTGGACAAGAAGATCCACTCTGGCGCCGTGACTCAGGTGGTGGCGGCGCCCATCCTTTGCCTCTTCTGGCTGCTCTTCTTCTCCACCATGCGGACAGGTAATGGGCTGGGATTGGCCATTTTGGAAATGGCCGCTCAAAATGGCGTGCTCGTGATTGGGCACGAGTGAAGGATTGGCAAAGCGGTCCGAATTGCCGGCATTCACGCGTTCCCGGCGGTGGAATCGTTGCAATTGGCACCGTGACAAAAGTCCCCCAAAATGGCCGCCTGCACAAAATGCGTTTGAAAATGGCGTGAAAAGAAAAGTTGGCGGGGGATGGGGACCGGTCGCAAATATGTTGTTGTGAAACAGGCCAGGTTTACAAAATGTCAATGAAAAAAAAAGGCCAGCAGAGAAGTTCACGTCTAAATCGTTGGCTTGTCGGCCGAAAGATTTTGGATGGCGATACGCTTCTGAACGGCAAAAAGAATCGACATTTTTGCCCATCTCGATCCGCCCCAACCGCTTCCATAAAAGCCATTTTGTTGCGCGGCCCTCGCGAGCTAACTGTACGAAGCGCGCAGGTTTCGAGACGCCCACGTCGGTCTTCACGCTGGTGGTCCTGGTGGTGACCATCGTGGTGTGCTTGTCGCACGTCTGCTTCGGGCACTTCAAGTACCTGAGCGCCCACAACTACAAGGTCCGTCCGTCCGTCCGCCCGTCCGTCCGTCCGCCCGTCCGTCTGTCCGTGGGCTGGCCCGCTGGCGCTAACTTGACCTTGTCGCACGGTAGATCGACACCAAGGACTCGGACGCCGAAGTGGTGGAGAACGGACGCCCGGCCCGCAGCTCCGCCTCCCCGCCGTCCAAATCGCAGGTGAGAGCTGCTCAAAAGTTGAAGGCGACGCCGTCCGTCACTTTCTTCTACACATGTTCAATCGGGTTTAGGTCAGGGCTCATCCAAGGCCACCTGACAAAGGGTTTTGCTCTTTTGGTGGAAGGCACCTGAAGCAGCAAAGCTGAACAGACGAGAGCCTCGTCCAGGAACCTGTCCTTGTCTTCCTTTTTGGCTCCGTCTATGCTGCCATCTGACCCTCGACCTTCTTGACCTTGGAGTTCAATCTTCATTTTGCCGGCAGTTCTTCTGGGCTCTTTTGCTCCCATTGGTTTCGTCCGTCTCTTCAATTTTGTCCATGCAGGTTGCTGAAGATCTCAAATGACGATCTCATGAGAAAGTTCTCTCCTTCACTTCCTCCGGCCAATGTTTAGTGCGGTACAAAACCTGCCAGTGACGACTTGTCACCCTTTCTGCTCATTGGAGGACACGCCTTGGTAGAAGATCATTTTCGGACTTTTCTCGGCTTAGCAACTGCCAACCTTTTTCCCAGGCCTGTTTGAGGAGCTTTTTTTTTTTTTCTTTTTATGGCAACCGTTTGCTGGAGAGATGCTAGTCTGCCTGCCGGCTAGCGCGGAGGAGCTCTTGAGGGGGCGCAACTTTGCGCACCTCTTTCACTCTCAAGAAAGAGATTATTCCTCGCGTACCTGCATGTGTCCCGCGTCACATGCGAGAGACTTTGAATTTCCTCTCGAGAAACGTCTTTCATTGAAAAAAAAAAGTACCTTTTCAAACAAGCCGCCGTCAAATGACGCAGCAGATTAGCGACCTGTGGCTAACATGCTAACGCTATGTGTTCCCCCAGCAGCAGATGTACATCGCCCAGGTGCTCCAGGACCCCAACTCGGACGAGCCAGGCGGCGGGGGCGAGGAGGACCGGGCGTCGTCCCAGGACGACGACATGCTCAACGGCGGCAACAACATCAACGAGGCGGATTTCCACTCGGGGGAGGACAGTCTGATCGCAAACGAGGTCCGCCAGTAACTGCCGGTGGAGCTCCACGGAGGGGGCGGAGGCAGTCCACGGTCCTCGCCACCACGCGTTGCTAGCCAGCCAGCTAATTAGCTAGCTAGCTGGCTGGCCGGCTAACGCCACCGCACTCGCGAGGCTCCTCCCCTTCCGAGCCCGAAGACTTGACCCTGACCGTTGTCGTCGACACCAAAGACCCATCATCCAACCGGAAGTGCGTCCGCTCGCCTGGCCGCCGCCATCCGTCGTCTCTCTCATCCGTCGGCTGCTCAAGAGTTCTGTGCGCGTCCGCCGCTTCTGACTCGTCTGGAACCAGTCGTCGGACCGCCGACTGGACCTTCAGAGGTCACACCAATCATCCGGCTGCCCCGGCGGCCTTTTCGCGCCCGGTCGTCCGCCGTGATGGGACGTAAATGACTGGTCGTGACTCACGACTCGGCCTGGACTGTTAAATGTGTCCAAGTCGCACGTTGAAGCTCCCGTATGAAAGGCGTCACGACTGGTTTCTTCTGTTGACTGTCAAACGAATCGTCGGCGAGCGGACCGATGCCGAGATGTGGCGACTCCAGATTGGCTGGTTTAGCGTTATTAACCCTGAAGGGGCGATTAGGAGGACGAAAACGCACATTGAACTTCTGACGTCACGACTGAACTCATGTTGTCCTTGTTGTTATTTTCACATATGCTAGCGGGTGCAAGCTAACGCGCGCGTGCGCTAATGTTTTTATGCGACAAGATTGTTTTGGGATCTTCTGATATCATAAACCAGCTTCTGTTTGAAGTGCGTAGGCTGTCCCGCCTGTTAGCCTAGCTTAGCACAGAGAGGTTAGCACACAGCGCACACCGTGTTGTTAGCTTCATGTGTCGTACATGGACGCGACACCAGCGGGCGGGGCCTGTTCATGAGATCGCTACAAACTGCAAGCTGTGTTAAAAAAAGGGCTAGCTAAGTGACTTGCTAGCACTAGCTTAGCATGTCTACAAGGCTTCTGGAGACCTCTTCGGCTCTAAAGCCCAATAAACCTCCAAATATTATGTTTGGTTATATGCTAAGCTAGGCTAACTGCACTTTCTTTGACGGCTGTTCACTGGCACCGATATTTATTTATTCATTTATTTATTTTTGTCTTCTGTTTGGAGTGAAAAAACGGCATGCAGTCGTCTTGAATTGCAACAAGTGACTAGCTAGCTGATGTTAGCAAAACTGGCAAAACCATTTATTTTGTGTCGCTTCGAAAGAAGCCCATGTGACATGGACACACGCCCTTTCCCGCCAGTTGCGGTTGCCTTGGCAACAGAAACAGAAAATGATGCAGCCATTCGAAGAAGATGGACAGAGATGTCTCAGGTGTGTGTTTTTTCCCTGAAATCATGTTTCCATTGCGTTTAGTTTTTTGTGTGCGTGTGTACGCAGAGCTGATCTATGAAAGCTGTGGTGACCTACAGGAAAGATCTCGGGATCTTTGGGGGGCGGGGCTAGAAGCTGGAGACACTGGCTGCTGTGTGCTGACCTTTACGTTGACGTCCCCAAAAAGTCTTTCCTCATTGGATGCCGTGCAGTTTCACAAAGTGTTTGTCTTTCTGGCTTCACAATAAAAGCGTGTGCACGTTGCAACTGTGGGCGGGAAATGGACACTTTGCACAGCGTCCTTTGTCGTCCTGTCTTTCACGAATGGACAAACCGATGAATGCAGGCGTGCCTGAGCTCACCAACTTTGACGAGTGGACGACCGCGGCCGTTCATCAGTTTGGCCTCTCGTGAACGACGGGACACAAAAGTGGTGTTGAGTTCAGGAACGAAAGAAGCCGATGTGGAAAGCTCAAAAATATCTGATCGTGATCATCAAATCCATTCAAAATGTTTTGAGATCGCTTGTCCACATTTTCATCACGTCAGCCTCTCAACAGGCAATCTTCTGTCATTTCCTCAATGAAAAGAGACATATTATCTTTGTGTTGAACCAAAAGGAGTCATTTGCTTAGAATTGGGGGGGGGGGGGCAACTTCTGCTTTTTCTACATTGTCCATTTCTAATGTCCTGCTTTGGAATAAAGGGATGGACATGAGAACATTTTGTAAATGAGTCTAACAAACAATAATTGTTAGTTGCTGGCCGCGAGAACTTTTTGATGTGGAAACAAGTTGGGTTGACCTGGCGAGACGATGGGAACGCCGCCTGGATGTTTCGATGGTCCACACGTGAACTTCCTGCGGGCCACCTTTCATGGGAAAAGTTGTGATCAGAACCTCCGCTGACTTTTATTGTGAAGGAACGGGAAATTGAAAACGTTGACGCGTGGACAGACAACGTGAAAGGGAAACAAAGCATTGTGAGATTTATTTTTATTTTTTTTATCTTTTTCTTCTGGGAATGATTTGAAGATGAGAATGAGCGACAGCTGCTAACAAGCCGTGTAAAATAAAGTCCATGCAAATGTGTGTAAATAAAAAGGTGGCTGTCAAAGCGCACTGAACGCCCACAATGTGTGGCGTCTTGTCTCACTCACGCTAACCTTTGATTTCATTTATTGCTGTGAGCATTTCTTTTCACTTGTATGCTACTTCTTTATGTCAACCGATCAATAAAATGTCTCATCAATCAGCGTGGACGTCCCGTGTTTGGCAGCAGTTGCTTCGTCCATCTGTACGATTCGGGCTCCTTCAGGTTTTGACAAGGACGTGTGAAGGGGAAAAAAACATGCTTTGATATGTCCTCATGTCACCTCTCATATAAGGATACGTTGTTGTCCTGAACTGTTGTGTGAATCCAGGTGCCCAACAATTTGTAAATAAAGGGCGGGATCAGCCTGGGAACTCTTCCTTGTTTATACTACAATTTGCCCTGCTTTGCAAAACATGCATTCGAAAGTGTCTGAGAAAGGGCTTGGCTAGCCCGCTTTCCCACGCTAACTAATTAAAAGACGGAGCGGCACATGGTTAGTTGCGGAACACGTACGATCGCCCGGCCCTTTTGCAGCTCGTTCTACCCGGACCGTCGGCTCTCCGGTCTCGTGTCAAGGTAAGCGCTGATGATCATCATATTATGCTGCTTAACGTTGTAGTGTATTGATTGTCGTTTGCGGGGAATAAAAGGTACAATCACTCTAGCAAAGCAAGTTGTGAGTATTTCTGTTTGCGGGGAATAAAAGGTCAATTCTAGCAAATCGAGTTGTGACTGTTGCTGTTTGCGGGGAATGAAAGGGATAATCATTGTAGCATAGCGCAGGTGTTGATTACTGTTTGCGCGGGATAAAACGTACGATTATCCTAGCACAGTACAAATGTTGATTGCTGTTTGCGGGGAATAAAAGACACGGTTATTCTAGCAAAGCATATCAAGTGTCTGTGTATTCATTGTTGCCGCCGACCACTCACGATCCTGCATAAAAATATAAAGTTGAAGTCGTGTTTTCCACAAAACAACTTGCCTGAGCAGTATCGCCTCCCGCCATTTGCAATCTACAAGTGCACTTTTGCTTTGCGGCCAATCAATCACAATCTTTGTCTCGTGTTGGACCAGCTCAAGCGGAAGTCCTCCAGGCCCATGCGGTCCCGAAGGCACTGGAGAAAGCAAAGGGCGGTTAACGACATCCAAAGAACACCGCCTCACTTTCAACTCAAATTTGGGAAGGCTCGTACAAGAACAGGTTAAGGCAGGGGTGGGCAAGTTGGGTCCGAGAGAGCCGCAGTCCAGCATGTTTTTGATGTCTCCCTCCTCCAAAAGCTGAGAGACTCCTGCAGAACGAAATGAGCTGATGATTTGAAACAGCCGGGTTGGAGGCAGGAGACACCGACAACATGCAGGACTGCGGCTCTCTAGGACCCAACTTGCCCACCCCTGGGTTAAGGGAGCGAGCGCCTTTCAATGCAGTTTGAATTCAAGCCATCACAAAGTCCAGGCAGCTCAGCTGAGTCGCTTTTATTTTCACCTGAAGCCTGAGCTGCAAAATGTATCTTCACTAATAAAAGAATGACAGAGCAAGCAAACCAACGTGCTGGAGCGTTAACAACAAACACAAAAACGATGCTTGAAATCAAATACACGCAACTCGAGTCAATTTGCGCATGCATGTGAGGAGTGCAGCCAGCACGCGGAGTCTGCGGCGCATGCGCAGTGTGGAAGGCATTTTTAGACCGAGTGTCGCCAACGTTCACGTTGGTCGAGGGAGGCTGCGTTGCAGGTAGCCTTCAAGGACCACTTTTTTTCTTCTTCTAAAAAATTGTTCACCTGATGGGACATTGTCATTTTCTATGAATGCTGTAGAAGTGGTCCTTTGAACATGTAAACACTGGAAAAGAAACTGAGTGATGCATATCGGTATTTTTTGTCTGTGTGTTTGTCTGAGAGAAATCAGTAACATGATATCAAACCCGTCGCATGAATCTGCTGTCGTTTAGGAAAAGGTTGCTGACTGAGGGATGCTAGTTTAGTACGGGCATGATAGAACGGATCATGTTCGGACATTAGCGGGATTTTTATGATAATGATTAGCATGGATCCAAGATCAGTCTGTTCCAAAGTTGGAACGGAAGGTGGCGGTAGTGCTCCAGCAAACCGACCTGGCAACCGCATGTGAAAAGCGAAGAAGAAGAAGCCGCAACGCAAGCTAATGCTAACGGGATGTCTGCGACCTCTAAAGCGGTTCTGGGACTTTCTTTGTTTGTAACTGTGAGCACCGTGGCTGCGGTCCACCTCAAGCAGACCTGGGACAGACAGGTGAGCGCAACCAGACCCAACCCAGCTGAACCGAGCCACGGGAACAAAGACTGCCTTTAGCGCGGCCAGGCTGGCTGCGAGCTAAGCTAGGCGGGGGAGACCGAGCAGGTCAGGCAGGGATGAATGCGCGGAAGGATGGAAGCACGGACGAACGTTTGTCTATTTCGTACTTTCAAACAAACGAGAGAGATTTTCCAAAGAGTGCACGACAGAGACAAGCTCACGTCAATCAAACCAGTCTTCCGTTTTGTATTTGATTATTTTTAAGCATTCAGTTTATTAGGCTATTAGTCATCATTTGAGTTTGAATATTTGGTATTTTCTTCATTTCTTCTTGTATTTTACATTTCTTTTGTAAGTTTTTTTGAACAGCAAAATGTGATTTGCAGTGTCACGTGACAACATGCCAACAAATGGACAAATACAATTAAAAACAGGTCTCTGAAGTTATCAATACTTTTTTTTTCAAGCGGTGCATAGAGATGTTTGTCCGCCAAATTAAAAAACAAACAGAGCATTTTTCTCTTTTAAATCCCATCCATGTCTATCCTCTCATATTACCTTGAAGATGCCATTGCTGAATGTTGTTAGTGTTGCTGCGAAAGAAAGAAAGAAAGAAAGAAAAAGTCTACCTTTTATTTGCGAACTCAATTTGGCCGACTTTCTCCATTTGTGTATTTCATGCACACTTTCTCTACATATTCACCTGCTTTCATCGACTGAACGCAATAGAATGTTATTATTATTCAGCGCATGAATAAGAAGATTTTTTCTTGAATTGTGGTGCTTTCACGTACTCCCGCTGAAAACAGAACGACTCCCACTCCCGTCCGACTCCCGCTTAGAATGAGTCCTATTTCCGTACCACTCCCATTTTGGAGGTCAACCACATTAGATTTTTTTTTTTTAATTATTATTATTAGAAAAATTAGAATTTTCTTGATGACAATTACCAGTGGAAACGGATAGTGTCGCTTGTATTCACATGATGAGATATTGTGCGCCACCTTGTGGGCCGTGCACGGAATGTCAACTAACACAGGAGAGGATTGCAAAGATAAATCCAAAAGATTTCCAACCGACAAAGTCTAACAAAGTGACCGTTTGGATTCATATAAGTATTATTATTGCAAGATTGATTGTTAAAAGATTTCTCCAAATCTTCCGTCTCTACTTTCCTTTCTTAGTAGCCCAACAGTTGAAATTGTAGTCAAAGCGTACGAGAATAAGTGACGAGTCAACAACGTTGTGTTGTAGTAAACATGCTAGTTTGTAGCTAGTGTGCTAACTTGGACTGAGATTGTTTGCCTGGAATTGACAAAGGAATGATTTGAATGCACATGGCAAGCAATCAAAGTGCAAAGTACGCAAGAGGGTTCGAGTTTTGGGATGCAGAGCGTCCGCCAATGAAGTGCTGAAGCTCGCTGGCAAATGCTTGGAATCCAATCCATGGCCCAAAGTCATCTGGGATGAGCCAAAACGTCGGTGCTGTGGGGGAGAAGTGACGCGAAGGGATTTGTGACCTGACCGGCGGCGTGTGTGCGTGTGCGCAGCGTCTTCACCAGGGCGTCCTGAGAGATTTGGAGCGGGTTGAGCGCAAGAAGGAGAACGTGCGGCGTCTGGAGGAGAACAGGAAGTTGGGCGCTCTCCTGGAAGAGGAGCGGCGGCGGCAGCAGGAGGCCGAGCACTGACCTCCATCTTAGCGAGGCGATGGACGGCGGCGGCGGCGGCGGCGCAGAGGACGAGGTGGCGTGCACGTCGGCCTCCGAGGGCCTGGAGGAGGGCGAGGTGGAGGGCGAGACGCTTCTGATCGTGGAGTCGGAGGAGCGGGGCTCGCTGGACCTGTCGCACGACCACAGCGGCGACTCGCTCGCCAGCGACCTGGCCGAGGACGCCGACGCCGTGTGGGCCTGCAACCACTTGGCCTTCTACTGCGAGCGATGCCACAAGTGGATCCCCGCAGGTAGGACTCTTCCTACTCTTCCTCTTCTTCGCACTTTACCGCTTGCTCGCCTGTCGTCGGTGTGCAATTCGGCGGCGCCCGCCGCCGTCTTTTCAAGTTTGTCATCTGGAAAAAGCCTGCGTGAAAACGAGTCGCCTTGAGTGGAATAAAACTCCTCATTCAAGTTAACTTGTGACTTAATAAAAAATAAAAAAATCGATGAATCAACATCAAATGGATTTGCTCGATATTCATTCAAAAAAACGGACATTGTTCCTTTTATTATGCTTTTTTTATCCCATCAATTGATGAGAAAATAGACTTTGCTTGCTGTTTTCTTGAAAATGTCCGTTTTTTCAAAGTATTTTCTTACATTTACCAGACATGATTATTACGTATTGCACAGGATCTTTTACATTGATATTAAAAGCAATTCCCAAACTCGCATTTCCATCTCATACTCGCTGAAAACAAAATCATTTGACCTTTGAGTGCATAATGTCATTTGGAATCGAACGCGTGTGGCGTTTTTATCGTGTCCTTGATATTTATGGAACGTCAATTCTTGTACGTATGTTGATCAATATTGAATCCAATTGATCTCCTGTGAATGCAAAGGAAATCCGAACGGATCCGTGACGGCGTCGAGGCGCGGCTTCTTCTCAAGTTTTGATTTTGATTTCTTCTCCTCTTTCAACCTATTTTTCCTTCTTGGCTTTTGAGGCAGCGCGAGGCTCGCTGTTGGTGTTTGTTGACGTTTTTTGCGACGATCTCGACTGTCTTGTTGCTGATTGAAACAAGGATGACAAATGCTAACGTAAGCTGCTGTCGTTAGCTCGTCTCCACGGCAACCAGCCCAGCTACCTGAAAGGCGACAACTTCTTCAAGTTCGTGTGCCGCGACTGCTCCGAGGACGGCAAGGAGACCTTCGAGAGGATGCGGCTCACCTGGCAGCAGGTCGTACCGCCGCGACGTGGGCGCCGCCGTTGGCGCCGCCGTTGGCGACGCCGTTGGCGACGCCGTTGGCGACGCCGTTGGCGACGCCGTTGGCGACGTGGGCCGGCCGCCGGCTGACGGCAGTTGCTGTGTGGCAGGTGGTCATGCTGGCCATGTACAATCTGTCTCTGGAGGGCAGCGGACGCCAAGGCTACTTCCGCTGGAAGGAGGACATCTGCGCCTTCATCGGCCGCCACTGGAACTTCCTCCTGGGTTCGAGGTGACTTGCGCTCGTCTCGCCGTCTTGGCGCGGTCCGGGTCTGACGCGCTTTCGCCGCCCCGGCAGGAAAAAGACGTCCACCTGGTGGAGCACGGTGGCGGGCTGCCTGTCGGTGGGGAGTCCCGCCTTCTTCCGCTCGGGGGCGCAGGAGTTCGGCGAACCGGGATGGTGGAAGCTGGTTCACAACCGACCTCCCGTCCTGCGCGGCCACGCCCACAAAGCTGCCGCCGCCAAGCTGAAAGGTGAGCCCGCCCGCCCCGCCGCGCTACTTTTATAACCTCGGCTTTCATCTGACAACGTGCGGCAGGCTCGGCCTGCAAATCGGCGGCGGAGCCCAGCGTTGCGGTGGAAGGTCTGCGGAAGCGCGGCGGCGCCGGCAGGAACACGGTGGAGACGGCCATGCAGCTGAAGGAGAAACGCTCGCGGACGCAGGAGGCCAAAGACATCCGGCGGGCCCAGAAGGAGGCGGGCTTTGCCGAGCGCGCCTCCGCCCCTGCCAAAGCGGGCGGCGCCGGGGCCGCCCGGCGCCAGGCGGACTCGCAACTGGAAAAAGGCGAGGTGGTGGATTTCTCCTCCCTCAGCTCTTCCGACAGGACGCCGCTGACCAGCCCTTCGCCGTCACCCTCGCCCGACTTCTCGGCCCCCGGGACGCCGGCCTCCCACTCGGCCACGCCCAGCCTGCTGTCGGAGGCCGACCTCATCCCGGACGCCATGCCGCCACAGGCGCTTTTTCACGGTAAGTCGCTGCCGTTCGCGCCACGCTAACGTTGGTGTGGTTGCTGCTGTGGCATGACGGAGGAAGGAATATGGCGGCGGCGGCGGCGGCTTCTAACTCGCCGCTCGGCGCCACCGGCGTTCGCACATCCTCAGAAGTGGGCGGCCTGCTTCAAGCGGTGGCGACGACCGGGTCGTGCCTTTTCCTTTTTCAACTTTGACCTTGTTTGCCGGATCTTGTCATGGTGTGGACTTGATCAACATCGCAAATGGGGTCGACGCCACCGACTTCCGGTTCGCACATCGGCGTCGTTTGCGGCATTCCAACACTCGCATCCCTCGTCGACTCGTCTTTTTGTGCGCTGCAGATGACGAGGAGATGGAGGCGGACGCCATGATCGACCCCGGGATGGAGTATGCCCCTCCCCCCGCCGCCTCCGCGCGCAAGAAACTGCGCTTGCTGCCGGCCCACATTAAGCGGGAGGTGGACAGCGAGGACGAGGACGCACGCCAGGGCGACTTTGAAGAAGCGGCGGGCCGGCGTCTCTCCGCCGCCCGCGACATTCTGGAGCGGAAAAGGGCGGCCCGCTGCGACAAGAGCCACGGGGCCCCTCCCCTTGCCCGCTACGCCCACGTCGGCCCGTACGAGGAGCGGATGCTGCGGCGCCGCCTGGACGCGTGCCCGCTGGCGCTGGCCGTCACGCCGCAGGCCCGCCGCCTCCGCCGCAAACTGATGGTGCGGCAGGCCAAGCGGCAGCAAGGGCTTCCCCTGCTGGACATCGACCGCGCGCTCAGCCTGGTGGGCGGAGTCTACGCCTCACAGCCGGCGGGCCGGGAGGCGGCCGGTGATCGCCGCGGCGCCGGTAGCCCGGATCTGCGCGTCTTGGACCGCTTCCAGGTAAGGCGGCCTGACGGGAAGCGCCAACGGGCAGGTGGGTGCGTGAGCTTGACGTGGGCGTGGCTTTCCGCAGGTGAAAGGTTGGGCCGGTCGCGGCTCGCCCTCGCCTCTGGTTTCTTTCTGCTGCCGCCTGACGGGAGCCGACGGCGCCTCGGAGCAAAGCATCAAGAGCCCGTACACGTCCCGCCTCCTCAAACCTTACATCAGGTACAAAGAAGCTCAGCTGATTTGAGCCCAGCTCTCTGATTGGCTGAGACACTTCACAGCAGAAAAGTCCAGTTCAAAATGTTGTCGACCGCTAGCCCGAACGCGGCCTTCGCTTCGGATGGATTTCGTCTTTAGGAAATCGCCATCAAGCGACAAATTCCATCTCAGAGGTTGTTTTTTTTTTAGGGTTGGGGGGCATTTGCTGCCCACCAAAAATGACATCACAGTGTTGGACGGGCTCAGCTGTTATCAGAGTTCGCTCATGTGGTGTTAGCAAGGCTGAACCGGCGCTACGCTAGTGAAGCCGCCAAGATGGCAAAGACGCGCACGCAGCCAAGAGGCCTCCAAATTCAGATCAAATATTTTGAGCCATTTCTTTTAACTGCACGTTGGAGTGCAGCGTTTTCATTTCCATTCAGGACTCGCGTCGTCATTTGTCTTCATTGAGAAACCGGCGGACGTTTCTTGTCATTCTCACTCAACAACTGCAACAAAACGTGCGCAATGTTCGGAGACATTTGGATCGAATTTGAAACGGGCCAATGCACTTGAATCAACAATTGACAATGCAAATGTGCCCACTTTGCTAAGTGCGGCTAATTTTCAAGATTAAAATCACGTCACAGATGATGATGTGAGAAAAAAATGAAGATGAGGAACGCGCGGGCCGGCACCAAGAAACAAATGTTGCTAAACTTGCAAATGTTGCTAAACTTGCAAAAGTTGCGAGTGGACGCGGACGCAAAAACGGAGCCGCTGATTTGTTGCAAATGTGCAATGAACGCAGACGCGAGCGCAAGCAGCCGGTCCGACCTCAACTGTTGTTGCCAATTCTGTCCACTGGGGGGCGCCACTGACACTCGCCTCAGTGACCTTGCAATTGGGCTGCTGTTGGTGGGACTTGATGGAAACGACCATCTTTGGCCTTTTTCATGACTTGCCACAATTTGCTCGCGTGAGTCGCGACGGGAAGGTGTGGCTTGAAGACGTGCTTTTGTTTGGGTCACGTGCCAGGCGCGACTACGAGAGCCGTCCCCTGAAGATGCGTCTGCTGGCGGAGATCCGGGCGCACGCCCACCGGAAGGAGCCCGGCTGGAGCCCGGAGGCCGACGCCCCCCTGGACTACTGCTACGTGCGGCCTAATCACATCCCCTCGGTCAACGCCATGTGTCGCCACGGCTTCTGGCCAGGTAGCGCCGCCGCCGCCGCCACGGGCCCGCATGTGCGTGAGCTTTGCGCCTGACTCCGCCCCCTCAGGAGTGGACCTGTCGGAGTGCCTGCAGTACCCCGACTTCAGCGTGGTGGCGCTCTACAAGAAGGTGGTGGTGGGCTTCGGCTTCATGGTGCCCGACGTCAAGTACAACGAAGCGTACGTCTCCTTCCTGCTGGTCCATCCCGAGTGGCGGCGGGCGGGCATCGGGACCTTCATGATCTACCACCTCATACAGGTGAGCGAGCGCGCATCGTGCATGAGGGAAGCGTCGCAAATGCGCTCCTCAAATGCGATCCTCAAATGTGATCATTGATTTGCATTTGATTTCGGGTTGCACCTCAAATCCTTTTTTTTTTTTTTTTACTGATCATTTCTGTCAATTTAAGAAAAAAAGAAAATCGATTTGGGATGTTGTCATCTTTTAATAAAAAGTTTTGCTTCAATTCCCTGAAATTAGCCTGCAAACATTTTTGGGGGGAAATTTGCTCCTCAAATTGGCAAAAGTGCTGCACCCCCCAAAAAATCTTTCTGATTATTGATATTTAATATATTTTTAAATTAGAATCAAATAAAGCAAGCTGATGTTGAGTTTTGAGCCTTGTGGACACGTTTTGTTTTTGTTTTTGTCTTTGAGACGTGCATGGGCAAGGACGTGACGCTGCACGTGTCGGCCAGCAACCCGGCCATGTTGCTGTACCAGAAGTTCGGCTTCCAGGCCGAGGAGTACATCCTGGACTTTTACGACAAGTACTACGCGCTGGACAGCGCCGAGTGTCGACACGCCTTCTTCCTGCGATTGCGACGCTGACCGTCCTCCGCGTCCTCCGCGTCCTCCGCGTCCTCCGCGTCCGTCAACTTCCTCTCATGAGAGACAATAAAAAGTCAATAAATGCTCAAGCACATTTTTTCCCCTCTTGGCTCGTGTGCAGCTCACATCGTACGAGGAGAGTTAGTTTGTAGAGGCTAGCTGTGTGCAAGCTCCGCCCCTTCCAGAGAGGCGGAGTCATCATCCAGCATCATGGCGGCGCATCCTGCGGCGGCGGCCACGTCGTAGGCCGTCAGGCCGTCTCTGTTCCGAATTGTGGTGCCGGCGTTACAGCTGGAAGGCAAAAAGGCAAACGTCACCGGGACCTTTTGCACGGCGGCCATTTTCTTGCCAAACAAAGGAAAAGTTTCCATCCCTAAAACGAGCAAAAGTTACCTGAGGAGAACACGAGCGCAGTCCAGACCTTGAGGTCCGAGCGCGGCGGCCTCGTGCAGCGCCGTGTTCTTCATTCTGACGGGGGGGGGGGCAGAGCACATGCATGTTCGCACCTATGCTAACGTGGAAAGCGGTTTGAACTTTTCTTCCATATCTTTGACAAGGAGGCTACGGAAACTTTTTTTTTTTATTCCAGAAACCAATTTTGCTTGGATAATAAATGTTTATTATTTTTGCTATTCACGGGCCACTTCTGTCGAACCCTCCACAAATGCCACCGGGCTTCAATTGTGTACTTGAAAGTTGTACTATCAACATTCGCCACTAGATGGCCCTTCATTTGCACTGGAAAAACCCAAATCCCAGCATGTGATCATTTTCTTGTCTTCAAATCAGAAATAACACACAAGACATTTCCGTGACGTAACTAGCGACTAACGGGAACCGTTTTACCGCCGACCTTCCCGTATGCTAACGCTAACATTGCGACGGCGCCATCTTACGGGCCAGATTGTCGGTCGACGTCGGCGCCGCTTTGCAGTAGAAGCGGAAGGACGGCGTGGTGCCCGTTGACGGTGGCGATGACCGCGGCGGGACGTCCGTCGCCGGCGCAGCAGTCCGGGTCCGCCCCCTGGGGGACGAGGACGGGCGGTTGTTGGCAGGCGGCGAGGGAGGCGCCCGATTGGCCGGTACTCCTCACCTGATCCAGGAGCCTCTGGACGACGCTAACGCGAGCGCGACTGGGACCCGGGCCTAATTCCTGGAGCAGCTGGACGTCCCTCGCCTGGTGACACCGGAAATTTGAGAAAGGGGGAGGGGCCCGAAGTCAGCGAGCATGCGTGCGAGTCTCACCATCTCACCACCGCCTGCTCTGCTTCCACTTCCTGTCAAATCAAAACCAAATCAGCGACGCTAACGACAAATGGCTAACAAGGTCACCGACCTTGACGAGCCGTCACCGAGGCCGCCTTCTTGTGCGCGGCTTCGCCGGCGACCTGAGAGGCAAAAGGAAGGCAAGTCAAGGCCGCGGCCGTCCACGCGCGTTGGCCCGGATGAACTTTGAAGCTCACGTTCTGCCCGACTGGCTGTCGGACAAAGCCGAGGGTCAGGCTGACCTGCTGAGCGTCGTCCTCAAGCACGGCGGAGGTCATCTGAGGGAAGGAGGAGAAAGGAAGTGGGCGCACACTCACTTCCTGTCCGTCACCGGCGCAGATGAGCGTACGCGGCCCAGGCGAGGCTCTCCCAGCAGCGTCCTGAAGGGGGCGTCGTTCTGGGCAAAACTCCTCAGGTGAGCGCACACGTGATCCAGCTGTTGCCTCCAGTAACCTGATGGACACGCCCCCAACCATGACATCATCATCATCTTACATCATCGCCCTCCAGCGCTCTGACCTCTTCCCGGGCTGACGGCGGTGAGCGGCGGCCGCGCTCCATCGGCGGACCCTCCCCGTGTCTGCGTGTGGCACTCGGCGGGGGCGGCGGCCTGCGCCAACGCCGAATCGGGGAAGCTGACCCCTGTGGGACCTTTCACGACCTGGGAAGTTGATGCGCTGGCGTCACGGCAGGAAGTGGGCCACGCAGGCGCCGCACGACCCGCACCTGGCCGCATGTGGCGCACAAACACCACAACACAAATTTGTGTGTGTACGCTGACCTTTGCACCGCACCAGTCGCAGTAACGGGCGTGGACGCGGTTTGGCCGTTGACACGTGGAGCAGGAAACGTTTCTCTTGTGTGATGAGTCCTCCTGGACACAAGGGGCGCTCTTCACCTCCAACTCCACAACACGCACACGTTTAACACGCGCACATTTTGTTGACATGTGAGTTGTGTTACCGCGTGTAGGCCAGTGTCGCACGTCAAACAGTTTGACAGGTCAGCCGGGTTCCCTCGTTCGCAACACACACACAAAACTTGAGCCTGACACACAACAAACACACAATTCAAGGTGTGTGCGTGTACGTGTTTGTGTTTATGTGCTTGGGCAGCTGTTTGTGTGTGAGAGGGTGTGTACCTGCAGGTGGGGTCGGAGCTGCTGGCGAATGGGGGCGTGGCCACTGGAACACACGTGAGCGTCGACTGGAAGTTGAGCGTCGCACCATACACAACTCGCCAGCTAACGCACACACAAAAGCGCATGAGTGTGACATCACGTTTGGCATTTGGTTGCATTACCTGCCCGTCACCAACAGGGCGTTTGCTGCGTGCAGGCAAGGAGGCAAGTGAAGTGCTGCAGAAAATTGTCCAGCTGACAAACATTACACACACACGTGCGCGCGCGTGGTAGCGAATCTGGTTGCGTGAACACACGTGTGTGTTTCAGAATTTGTGAACGTGTGTTTGTTACCTGGGAAACGCCAGCGGGTGGAGCCACGCGAGTACCCGGTAGGGGCCGCTCGCTGCCCGTCACCTTCGGGCCTGAACAACAAAGAAGAAGAAAAGAGCCTTAGGCAAGTTGGGCTATGCTAACGTGACAAACGTTCCTCTTGTAGGGTTACCCCCCCCCCCCCCCCCCCCCCCCCCCATATGCGTAAGGGTCACCCAATCTGTTTTGTTTTGAGTGTCATTCCCCTGTCAGCCACCAGATGGCAGCACTCTATTTTGAAAGGCTGCAACTCGTCATGATTTTCATAATCGATTCATCATCATTTTATGTAACGTCAGGAATGATGAACGACAGTGTTGGATATCGCGATCACTAAATGTTTGCAACCACTAAGCTAGCCAGTTAGCATTAGCAACGGCAGCCATTTCAATACAAAGGCGATTGCGTGCAGAAAAAGTGGTGAAAAATGTCAACCTTGAGGCCAGCGTGACGTCGTCTCGTCCTCGTGCAAACTTTCTCCCGGACTGGCCTGCTGGACGTGACAGAACGCAACTTGACGGCTCATTTGCACAAGTCGCACGAGTGCAGGCCGAGGCGTGCCGCCACGTCGGGTGGGCTTCAACGTTTGACTCCGCCCACAGGCCCCAGGGGCCTCATGTATGAAGGGTGACTTCCGAAGACAGCCTGCCAAAAATCGGTTTTTTGGGCCTCTACTTTCTTTTGAAAGTGTCTCCAGCTCACATCGTTTTTTTTTCATTTGTGCCTCCTGCTAATCCTTTAACAACAAAGAAAGACACGTAGGCGCTTCCAGGTGCCAAATCCGTGTGGGCGGAGTCTAACCCTAACCCTAACCCTAACCCTAACGCCTCAAACTGCACTCTGCGCTCTTTTTACTGCATTTGCACAACTGGGCACTGCATTGACGACGCCCACTTTCGTCGCATTTTCGGCAAGTCGCCAAGCCTCGCAAAAATGCAAACGTCTGTACTCACAAAGCGTCGCGTTTTCATCTGAGGCTTTGCGACATTGTGCTCTGGCGGAAAGGTGGGCGTCGTCAACGGCGGGAGACGCAAGCGCCCGGCTCTGCCGATTGATTGATCCATTGATTACCTGCTGCAAAGGCTCCGCCTCCCGGACGACGAAGACTTTAGTGACGGTGGCGCTCTGGCGGCCGTCGCTGTTGACAGGAAGTGATGCGAGCGAGCGGTCAAGTTTGAAGCGTTCAACTCAACTTCCAGTTAGCAACATGACTTTTGCAATCGCGCGGAAACAACACCAAGTCTCAACAAGCCCATCGGCCAATAATAATTTGTTTTTGTTGCCGGGCGAGCGATTGAAGTGGAGTAGGCAGGAAGTGACATCATGACGTTACCTGGTGGCGGCCAGGGCCCGGACGCACACTCGGCCGCTCGGCAGCAGGAAAGGCGAAAGGTAGCGGCGCCCGCTGCTTCCCGGCTTGGAGCCGTCCAGCGTGTAGAAAAGCCACGCGTCGGTCGTGTCTGCGCGCACACGCATGCATCAACGCGATGACGTCATTGATTTGACCACCACGTCGGCGTCCGCTCCAAAACCGTCGTCAGCTCGCTCAACGTGAGCATCTCAACTTTATGCTGGCCGTGAAGTTTGGCGAGTGGCATATGACGCCAAGGTATCGATACTCACCAAGGCGGCCGATACTGGCCGTTTTACCATCAAGAACGACAAATGAGAAGAATAGAAAATAGCCATTACTTTCAGCCATCTTAAGGGAAAATGAGACATTTGGGATATATTTGGGAATCTCGTGTATCCAAAGTACTCAAAGTATTTGGTATCAGTATTGAGTAAGAGTTGAGTAAAGATGTGTAGAGAAAAAAAAAGTGCTATGGAACATCGCTATGCGAAAGCCTTTTTTTTTACATTTTGGGGAACTCTTCAAGGTTTACAGCTTAAAAAGGGTAGAATGAAATTGCACAGTTGAACTGGAACACGTGGAAGTTACGATTTTGGATCAGTGCGGCACTTTTGTCACCGTCACGTACCCGACTGAATGCAGACAAGCGTGCTGGTCTCAATGTGGTTCTTTGACGTCATCTTGTCCCGTTGCATGATGGGAATAATTCGCGGCGCCGCCACCGCCCCCGCTGCCATGATCGTGTCTGAGCTGTCAATCAAACCAATCAACACAATGATGACGTCAAAGTCCAATGCACAGTTCATGAAAACCAGTAATGTTTGTAATCCTCCTTTTCATTGATTATAGAGTTGGAAAAAAAACTTACTTGGAGTCAAGTTGATACTTGAGGAGCGTAAGCGAGCGTGTGTTGTGTGTTGTGTGTGCGTCACCACGGCAACGGTTGCTCCGGCCGCCCTCCTCGTTTCTGTTACGTTTTGCACGCACGCACTCGCGATTGGTTGAAGGCGGAAAGCAGCCATTTTGCGTTGCCACCGCTCCGACAGCTTCGATTTGGATTTTGGTTGAAAACACGATCCCTGGTTGGAGTCATGACTTGATGAGAGTCTCTCAAACAAACAACTTTACTTGACTGCTATTGTTTGCATCCACCATTCAGACTGTGTTATCTCAGGACCGTGGAAATTTGGCAGTACTGAAAACTGTCCAATTGGGCTTTGCTTTGATTTGAATTGTTGATACTTCTGATACTCACGTAGCGATAAAATGGGCACGCAGTGCTTCCCCAAACTTCACGTTACCAGCGTAGGCTACGCCACAAACAGCGTCATTCTCGCCGTGGAGACAGAAAAGTACGTGAACACGCCGCGGAGAAATCAATGTAGGCCATCCAAGTTAGGCACACTTAGCAAGTGGCAACGCAAGATGGCCGCCGGTGGCTTCATTTTTCGCTCCGGCGAGCCAGCGCCGCGGAATGGAACGAGTTGCCTTCCTCACTCACTGCACTCGTAGACAGAAAACAGGTTCTCACATTGTCAAATAATATTCCACCAAGTCCAGATGGTTTTGTGCATTTGTTATTCGCTCCGAAAATGTTACTGTAGTATGGTTTCGATCAGGCAATATTTTGGACGTCCCCATGTCTGTGTTGCTTTTTAGGACCCCGGCCAGCGGTTTCCGGTTCCAGCTACCAGGCAATCACATTTAGTACGACGACGACAAAACATATTCACGAATAATAATAACATTAAGAGGACGCTAACGGTGTGTTTTCTCATTCGGCAAATGTTGCAAAATGGTATCGTTTCGATCAGGCGATAGTTTTAGACGTCCCCGCGTCTTGTGTTAGCTTTTTAGGACAACAACCAAATTGAAGCATGGCTGGCTAGCAGCTAACCGGCTAAAACGACAACAACATTCGTCAGTGAGTCAAGTCTAAAATCTAAACTATCGAGTGGCCAAGAGGACGTTCAAGATGTCGGAAGTGAAAGTGAAGAAGGAAACCAATATCTGTGAACCCGCCGAAATTGAAAACAGGTCAGACACTTTGGTTGGAGCTTTAAAACTTTCAAGTCACTTTACGTCGCGCATTTCATCAAGTGATGATGTTGACATGTTTTGGTTTCGCCGCTTCAACCCTTCGTCATTCGACGGTTCGTACATTAGGGGAACTTGACAGTTACTGGTGCTTAAAGCTGCGATAGGGAACTTTTCCCCCTCAGAATGTCTTTAAAGTTGCCTTTTTATTTGACCATTTAAGACTGAAATGTCTTCTAATTAGTAGATTAAAACCTGAGCCGTTCGCAATGGCCACTCCTGTAAGCCTCTGGCCAATAGTTTTCAGACTGAATTCGGGTTCGAATTTCCCGCGCCCTGTCTGTGGGTGTGACGTCATGTGCGCGATGTGTACGTGAAGAAGGGTATGTGCAGTTTCATTTGTCATCAGCAGGTGGCAGTAGCGATTCGAAATGGAATATTCTACCTTCAGTAGCCTTAAAAAGTGGGCGGTGTCACGTGATGAAAACAAATGATTGAAGTTGCCAATCCTGGCCTGCAGTGTAGACTGAAAAGTGTTTGAAGGTGCGTGACGTCACTCAGATGATCCGCCGCTGCCCACCTGACAGCGGGGGAGGGGCTCCGGGTGGCGGAGGGGTTACCGGTGCAGGTTGGCGTGAGTTCGCTTCTTGCCAGGGAGACCACATATGTGTGTGAGTGCAAAAAAAAAATCCTCCCCAAATAACAGGACCAACAGTTGACATCAACTCATGTGAGCAGCCATGTTATGAATACTTTGTACGGCAAAACAGCACCGCATCTTGTCCAGGGATGTTTGACAAGATGGGAGAATGCACAATTCGAGCACTTTTCTCCAAAACATCCCGTGCTCGGCTCCACAGCTTCTCAGTGGGGTTGAGGTCTGGGGACTGACCATTTGTACTGTGCCTGCTCAACATATGGCCAACTTTCAGTAGCAGTCGATTGACTTACTTTCAGCCTTTGAGCACGCATTGGGGGCTGGCGGGAATCATGGAGGCCGGCGCACCTGCGAAGGTGACCTTGAAACAAATGACGGCATATGAAACGCCACAATCGCACATTTTGAGGCGGGAACAGAAAGAGCTGGATAGCAGTTAGCAGCACGTCGCGCTCGTCAAAGCAGCCGTAGGGGTTTGTGAAGCGTCCGTCCGTTTCAGAGAAGAAGACGTCTGACGTCCGTCCGCGACCCCGACCTGTTTTCAGGATCAAGGCGCTGTGTCAGCAGTTTCCGCACGGCATCACGGACGAGGTGGTCCAGAACGACATGCCGCACCTGGACCCCCGGCAGAGGGCCGCCGCCATCAACAAGCTGCTGTCGCTGGTGCGTAGGTCTCCGTCTGTCCGTCTGTCCGTCGGCGTCCGTCTCCTCCCTCGCTTCTGCCTGACCTCTGCGCGACCTGGCAGGGCGTTCTGGATCTGCTCAAGAACAGCAGCGGTCTTCTCTACAGGCTGAAGGACGCGACAAGCGCCAGGTAATGCCACGAGAAAGTGGCAGGCAACGCCACCAGCGCACGTGTGTTGTCCGCGTCATGTGACCCGTTGTGCGTGTGATGTCAGCAAGATGAAAGGTTCGGATAACCAGGAGAAGCTCGTGTACCAGATCATCGAAGACGCCGCAAACAAAGGTGAGAGAGAGAGAGAGAGGAAGTTGCGTGTGAACGAGAGACGTGTGAACGTGAGACGTGCAAATGTGCGCAGGCATTTGGAGCCGAGACATCCGCTTCAAGAGCAACCTCCCTCTGACCGAGATCAACAAGATCCTCAAGAACCTGGAGAGCAAAAAGCTCATCAAAGCTGTCAAGTCTGTGGCGGTGAGTCGGACTGAGCACTTTGAATTTGGACCGCCAAGGATGTCCAAATGTCCCCTTTCAAGTATTTGGGCGGGAAAATGTCAGCTTCTCAAATGCTGAATGAGACTTTTTGTGTGTGCGTGCGTGCGTGCGCAGGCGTCCAAGAAGAAAGTGTACATGTTGTTCAACGTGCAGCCCGACCGCTCCGTGACCGGCGGCGCCTGGTACAGCGACCAGGACTTTGAGTCGGAGTTCGTGGAGGTTTTGAACCAGCAGTGCTTCAAGTTCCTGCACGACAAGGTGACGTCACGCCAGGCCACGTCACGCGTGTCCTGGCTCAAATTGAGGCGGCGCCAGCAAAGCCGCAGTAAGCAAAGTGTTGACCGTGACGGGAGGGCGCCATGTTGTCACCCAGTTTGACACGGCGTCGCCATGCAACACAATTAAAAAGTGGTTCGATCGGGTGAGGGTGCGACCGTCTGCTCAAAGCACATCCGATAATTAAGAAGCGATCTTGAAATGGATCCTGAAAGGTCGCTAGGGATGCAACCGAGCCAAAATGCAGATGATAAAATAAAAAACATTTTTGGTTATCAAATTAGTCATTTTGCAAATTTTTTTACATTTTTTTTATTGAAATCGGGAACTGAAAATGGAAAATCAAATTGAATTGGCTTTGAGGGAATCGTTGCACGTCGCTAATGCAGACGCTTGAAATGGATGTTGGTGAATTGTGTCCAAGTTGAAGACCACATTTTGTCTTCTCGGCAATTCCAGAAAGAAGAAGAATTCAATACGCTTCGAAATGGAAAGCCAGAGGAAAAAGGGAAGGAGGCTAGAAATGGCGGGAAAAGAAAGAAAATGGCGTCCGTCTGAAAGCGTGCCCGCACTTTACTTTCTACGGCCGGAGCGGGCGGCTCACGCGGCGAGCTCACGTTACGCGTCACGTTACGCGTCATGTGACGAGCTCACGCGGCGAGCTCACGCGACGAGCTCACGCGACGAGCTCACGTTACGCGTCACGTGACGGGCTCACGCTTTTTTCAGGCGGAGTCGGCGCAGGACAGCACGCAGAGCCCCATGATGCAGAGGAGCACTTCCTTTGCCACCTCCCACCAAATCTGGAAGTACATCAGCGAGCTGGGCATCAGCAAGGTAGGCCCGCCCCCGTTCCCGCCCCCGCCCCCGCTCCTTGACCTCTGACCCACAACCGCGCCGCGCCGGGCAGGTGGAGCTGTCCATGGACGACACGGAGACCATCCTGGACACGCTGGTGTACGACGGCAAGGTGGAGATGACGGTGATGGTGGCCAAGGAGGGGACGGCGGGCAGCGTGGACGGACGCATCAAGCTGTACCGCGCCGTCAACGCGTTGGTGGCGCCCACCGGCCTGGTCAAGACGCCCTGCGGACTCTGCCCGGTACCAGACAAACGTCTCATTTCAGCAGCAGGTCAAATGTCGGCTTTCAACCCTAACCGGCCCCGTTTGCGCCTTTGCTGTTAATTTCAGTCGCCAGCAGAGGGCGACATTGCCCAAAATGGTGCCCCGAAAACCTGAGAAATGAAGAAGGTGCGGGGTGGGGGCCAGGGTTATCATTTAGTTTAGGAATTTTAGTTACTTTTTATTTTGTTTTGTTTTTAAATTGAGTTCTGTTCGTTTTAGTTGTTTAAAAAAAAATAAAGCCTCATTTTACTTTCGGTATTCGTTTTTTTTTTTCTTTCCCAAATGTGTATTATTTGTGCGCAATCATGTTAAAATGACCCAAAGAATGCATTTCTTACCTAGCATTGTATTTGATGGGAGTTTGGAGTGACATCATCGGAAGGAGCTTTTCTATTGGCTGCTGCTAGATGACGTCACGTCTGTGTCTCGCACACGCACACGCGCTTTCAAATCGTCCCCAAAGTTTCTCGCATTCAATTCATCAGCAAAGACTTTTTGGCTGTCTTTAGTTGTCAATGTCAAATGCAGTCTCCGTTTTTGTCTTTCAAAAAGCATTTTTGTTTGTTCATTCAATTTGTGAAGCAAATGTTTTTTTTTTTCGTGTTCTTCTGTTTCCTTGTTATTTGTCATCCAAAGCGTGCGACCGCGCTCGGAGTTGCTTGTCCACGTTTTTGAGGCGCAACCTTGTTGTTTTTCTGCCGGCAGGTTTTCCACGACTGTCACCAAGGCGGCGAGATCTCGCCGTCCAACTGCGTCTACTTGGACCAGTGGCTGGACTTCTGACGCCGTTGCATTGTGGGTAACGCGCGCTTGGAGGCGGGACTTGAAAAGTGGCTCTTCCTATCGGGAATGTCGACACTTGGGAGAGGAATTCAAAACATTTGACACGTTCCATTGCACGTTTGTTCGCACCGATACCAGTACAAGTATCGGCCGTTTGAGCGCTCGCCGATAGCAAGTAGCGATACTCTTGATGTGAAAAATGGCGTTCTGCAATTGTGAAGAAGGTCTTCCCTTTGTCAAGCAAGCGACGGATGGTTTGGCACTCGGGCTGCAGTTTGACGACAACGCAGGAGGATTTATTGAGCGGTGATCGCTATCGGCGTCCTCCACAAGTATCGATACCTTCAAATAATAATAAAAAAGAAGCTTCATTAGCAATTTCTTCATGTAGTTTTACTTTTACAAGTTGTTCAGTGGAGAAATCGAAATGAAGTTGCCGGCTTTTTTTTTTGAAGGATTATTATTTGCATGTCAATCAAATGAATCGCGTCAACAGAGAAAGAAAACGAGAACATTCGAGTTGAACTTCATGTACAGGCAAAAAGGAAATAAACTTCTTGCCAACATTGAGGACTTGGAGACATTTTTTGGGTTCTCGTAATATCTCAAGAGAAACGAAAGACGTTTTGTGTTGTGATGGCAAAAGTTTGTTTGACTTCAAACGGGTCGACGTTCTCCGGACCAGCTTCGAAAGGTCGTCGCCCGAAAGGTCGTCGCCCGAAAGGCCTTGCAAGTTCCCAGACATTAAAAAAAAAGGGAAGCAGAGCAAAGGATGGCTACTTTGAAAAATATTTCATATCAAACATGTTTTCAGTTGTTTGACCTTCAACGTGACGTAACTCGACATCAGTTCATCATTTGGACAATCTCCAAAAGTCACGAGAAACGCACGTGGGTGTCATTTCCTCACCTCAAACAATTGAAAGAAAAGTTGAGAACAATCGGTGGCCCAAATGGCAATAAGTGCTCAAGTGCATCAATTACTGCTCCGTGACGACCAAGTGGACACTTCTTGAAGGCTTGTTGACTTTCCAGTTCTCTACAGTCCATGGGTGTCAAACTCCGGTCCTGGAGGGCCCATTTTGGAGGTTTCCCTCTTCCAGCACAAGCTGATTCCAATCAAGGGGATCGTTAACAGGCCTTGTGCAGAGCTTGCTGATGAGATGATCATATGAATCAGCAGTGTTGGAGAAGGGAAACATCCAAAACCTCCAGGACCGGAGTTTGACACCTATGGCGCAGCTTTCCAATCTGCAGGCTGTTCCGTTTGAGGTCCACCCCGTCCGTCTCCAACTGATGATGATGATGATGATGATGGTGATGATGATGATGATGATGGTGATGATGATGATGATGATGATGATGATGATGATGGTGATGATGATGATGATGATGGTGATGATGATGATGATGGTGATGATGATGATGATGGTGATGATGATGATGATGATGGTGATGATGATGATGATGATGATGATGATGATGATGGTGATGATGATGATGATGATGATGATGATGGTGATGGTGATGATGATGATGATGATGATGATGATGATGATGATGATGGTGATGATGATGATGATGATGATGGTGATGATGATGATGATGGTGATGTCTTGATCATTGGAATTGTTAGCAAGTATAATTATGTGCATATATATTAGGGCTGTGGATCACTTTGAAGACAGATTTGTCATTGTTATTCAAAATAAATAAATACAAACATACATGATGTGCACATGAACAAAATGTCATTTTTGTCCTCGGGCTTGTTAAAGCTGCAATATGGAACTTTTCCCCCTCAGAATGTCTTTACAGTTGCCTTTTTATTTGACCATTTAAGACTGAAATGTCTTCTAATTAGTAGATTAACACCCGAGCCGTTCGCAATGGCCACTATTATACAACAATAGTTTTCAGACTGAATCCGGGTTCGAATTTCCCGCGCCCTGTCTGTGGATGTGACGTCATGTGCGCGGTGTGTATGTGAAGAAGGGTATGTGCAGTTTCATTTGTCATCAGCAGGTGGCAGTCGCGATTCGAAATTGAATATTCTACCTTCAGTAGCTTTAAAAAGTGGGCGGTGTCACGTGATGAAAACAAATGACTGAAGTTGCCCATCCTGGCCTGCAGTGTAGACTGAAAAGTGTTTGAAGGTGCGTGACGTCACTCAGATGATCCGCCGCTGCCCACCTGACGGCGGGGGAGGAGAAGGGGCGTGGTCATCCTTTGCAGCGGCATCTTCATCTTCCTCCTTCCCACTGTCGGCTTCTTTTCATCTCAACTTGTCATCGTCGTCTCCATCCTCATCTTTATCCTCTCATCATCATCATCATCATCATCATCATCATCATCAGGTGAGCTTTTCGCGCTTTCGCGGCTCGGTCGCTCTCCCGGCGTGTTCGAATGTGGTTCGAGGACTCGCGCGTTACGCCTGGGACGCCTGAGACGCCTGGGACTCGGTCTTGGTCTCGCTCGCTTGGGGGTTCTGCGGCTTCTGCCCGTCCGGTACCGCAGCTTCCGTCATCGAGAAACAAGAAGAAACGATCGAGCGAGGCCTTCTTGCCTTCTTGCCTGCTTGCCTTCTTGCCTGCTTGCCTGCTTGCCTTCTTGCCTTCTTGCCTGCTTGCCTGCTTGCCTGCTTGCTTGCTTGCTTGCCTGCACAAGTTCGGCTTGGCTGGCGACGTTGGGAACCAAAACACTGATGACGTCAGCATGATAACCGGCACAACCATTTGTTGACGTCATTTCATTTGGATGTTCTTGTCATCATACGTGTGATGTGTTGTTGATTTCACGTCGACGTAATTGCCGGCCTGCCTCAATTTGGAGTTCAATTTATATGACGTCATGATCGGGGGAAAACAATCAACTTGGAGTCTGTCGAGAAATTGCATGTTGATTGTTTACATAGCAACATTATAATGTTGATTGTTGACTTTTCTGCCCAAACTTGGCTACATTAGCACGTTGATTGTTTACACAGTTTGCGAATGTTTTTTACTTTTCTACGTAAACTTGGCAGTTATTTACACACGTTGCACCTTCAACGCAGTGATTGTTTACTTTTGTTTCACCACTTGGCTACATTAGCAAGTTGATTGTTTACTTTTCTCTGAACGCTCGGCCACATTTGCACATTGCATGTTTACGTTGCTTGTTTTCTGATTGTCGTTGAGTCCGCCATGTTTGTTTTTGTCAGCACCTTAATGGTCGTCTAATGACATCACATTAGTGCTGTTTTGTTTTTCCGTGCAGCATTCTGGGAAGCGATCGATTCAAGTCCGCTCGAGTGCTTTGATGGCCAATTAGCACTTCCTGCATTAGCGCTGATCAGCTGACATCAGCGGCCAATCAACATCAACTAGCACGTGACCGGCTGTAACGCACGACGCTACGTCAATACTAACGCAGTGCATTAGTGGACGTAATTCACAAACGTAGCCAACCTGAGAACAACAAATCAGTGAAGAAGTTAGCCTGCAAATCCAGACTCACGGGTCTGGTTAAGCGCCGCATCAGTCGCCTTTGAGAGGCGGGGCAAACCTGAGCTAACAGACAGTGGCGTGAACCAACCAGCGAAGAGCGCACGTGACGTCAGAAAAGCAACTCGTTGAAGTCTTTTCTTTATTTGTGTATTTTTTTGCGGAGACAGAATAAAAATCCAACATGGCTACTAGCAAAAGAGAGACGGTAGTGAATGACGTCGTTGTTGCGGAAAAACTTGACGACGTTGCTTTCGAAGACGAATTTGACAAATAGACGAATTTGACTGGGCCGTCCGCCGAATCGCTGTCTATGGCCGACACCCACTTTCTTTTTGAAGAAAGTGGGTGTGGCTTGTCAGGCTTGTGAATATGGGCCTTATGTGTGTCCTCTACTGCCCCCAGGTGGCCAGGGCAGGACAAGGTGCGACCGGCTTTTGTTAGACGATTCAAGTCGTAATCATCGGAAAGCCAGGCTGCACAATTGAATCGTTTTCCGATTCTCCGCGCTACGATCTATATTCAAAAGTGCAGAGAAAGTGATGATGATTGGTCCGTCCGTCCGATGTCTGAAAATGAGCAAATCATGGTTTTCAAAGTCAAAGCAGGCGTTTGCAAAAGAAATGATTTGATTTGGATTGACAACATGGCCGCTTTCATGCGACAGCAGCAGAAATGAGAGAACCGTTGAGGGGCTGAAAGAGTCCAAAACAGCACAACTGGATTGCGGAAACCACCACGACGGGTTTGGCGGCGGTGACGGTTCAGCTGCCGATGATTGCGCTGACTTCCAACAACTTAACGGGCACGTGCAGGACGCTCGCCATTTCACGCCGCCCGTTTGCTGTTTGTGTTGTGCAGCAGGTGCGAGGGAGGCGGCTGACGATCCGAGTGGCTGCGCGCGGCGAGCATGACGACGGCGGTGGAGCGCGCCGAGCTGCAGTACGGCGGCGACGTCGCCATCGGCAAACACTGGGACGGCGAGCGGGACAAAGAGAACAGCTCGGCTCGAATCTTCGAACGCTCGCGGATCAAAGCGCTGGCAGGTACGAGCGCCCGTCCGTCCGCCCGTCCGTCCGTCCGCCCGTCCGTCCGCCCGTCCGTCCGTCCGTCAGTGACCACGCCGTCACGTGCTTGAAGGCCAGTTTTCTCGGGGTGGGGGGCAAGAATATGCCAACGCTCGTCACCTTCGGCTTCATTTGGGATGAGACGGAAACATTTGCCGCCCTTTGCTGATGACTAATTGACGTCAAAGAACCCACGGGCAGCCATTGGCAACATCATGTGACCAAAAGCACACCAAAAATTTTTTTAAAAAACGGCGAGCCGCAACATTTGCAATGCGAGCCCGAAGGCATAACTTTGTAGCAAAGAAGCTGACGTGAGAAAAATGGACTTGCGTGGGACGGGTTTTAGGGCGGGCGTTTTCTTTGCCGTTCTCCGGGACCGATCGCCGGCTGGCGCGTTCTGATTTGTGCGGTTGAAAAACGGGCGATTGCGCAACATGGCAAAGGACGACCGTGACTTCATTTGACGGAAATTGTCCCGCATTCAAGTGTTGCAGTTGATCTTTCGTGAGCGAATGGATGGCGAAGGATTTGATGGCAATTGCGGCACGCGGTCGGCCGGATGGCGCCGCTTGTCTAACTGGGATTGGAATCAATCAGGTAAGGAAGAAGGGAAAAATGTCCACAGACACGCACAGACATTCGAGGGGCGGAAAATGTGCAATTGTTTGGGGACGTGAATGAGCGGAAGAAATGATTGGTCGTTGGAATGAACCACAAACTTTGTGGGCTGAAAAACCGAACCTGAAAAGATTTGCAACAAGACAAAACCGGTTGGAAATTTTGCAAGCCAAAAAGTGGGCGGATGAAAAAGTTTAGCGTCTTGCAGCATTCGCAACTTTCGTTCTCAATGGAGGACGCAAAAAGAAAAAGACCCCCAAAAATCTTGCGGTTGTCCTCCAGGTTGTGCTGAGTCTCAGTGACTCGCCCTCTGGGGACCTCTAGTGGCCATGTACAAACCTGCACGTGTGCGGACAGGAACGTTTTTCCCTGCTTCCTGTTTCCTGTCGTGTTGTTCCACAATGGAGGGAAAGCACTTGATGACATCATCGACATACTTGCTTGTCATTGGCTGCCCCCCCACACACACACACCTGCTGTTGGCAGACCTTTGACCTTTCAAAAAGCATGTGCCCTCGTGTGAGGTGGCTTTCCAACAGGTGGCCGGCACGGACACTCACTACAAGCGACTGCCAGGTAACGAGGATAGGTCGCCGCCCACGTCCGCTCGCTCCTCGCTGCCTTCATTTTGAGCGGGCGCCATCGGAAGCCAGCAGGCAGCAGTTGAGCCTTTTCTGAGAGCGTGTGCGTGCGTGCGTGTGCGTGTGTTTTCCCAGACGAGCGCGAGTCGGTGCAGAAGAAGACCTTCACCAAGTGGGTGAACTCGCACCTGTCGCGGGTGTCATGCAGGATCTCGGATCTCTACACGGACCTTCGCGACGGACGGATGCTGATCCGACTTTTGGAAGTTCTGTCCGGCGAGAGGCTGGTAACGCACATGCACGCACACGCACGCACACACACGGACACATTTGGAGAGCGCGGGTTTGAGGCGCGCTTGTGTGTGCGCAGCCCAAGGCCAGCAAAGGTCGCATGCGGATCCACTCCCTGGAGAACGTGGACAAGGCGCTGCAGTTCCTGAAGGAGCAGCGCGTGCATCTGGAGAATATGGGCTCGCAGGACATCGTGGACGGGAGCCACCGGCTGACGCTGGGCCTCATCTGGACCGTCATCTTGCGCTTCCAGGTGGGGCTTGAAAACGGGCTTTGGCGCCAGCGCACCTAATGTATCGCCCGAGCCGCTTCTTCTTCTGCGCTTGTCAAGTCGGCAAGGCAGCTCAACGGCGCCACCAACGGGTCTTGGCCTTTCATTGTAGAGAAGAACGGAACGCCGACGGCTCGCGCTCAAGCGCACCCGCGTCTCGCCGTCTCGCCGTCTCCGCTCGCTCGAACCATGCATTCATCTCGCCGTCAGTTTGTGGACCAACACATGAATGGGATTTATTTATTTATTTGGAAAGATTCTTTCCATTTCCTTTGCATGCCTTCCTTGAAAATTGGGAGCTTGTTGATTTCCTTCCTGGTTTGGGCGGCCCAAAGCGTTTTCCAGAGTAGAAGCAAAAGTCTTATTTTGAAAAACAATGTTTTTTCTTTTTTTAAATTGGAAACCGCGGCCGACCCGTACTCGGAAAAGCGCTGACGGTAGCGATGGTTTCAGATCGAAGACATCAGCGTGGCGACGGAAGACAACAAAGAGAAGAAGTCGGCCAAAGACGCTTTGCTGCTTTGGTGCCAGATGAAGACGGCCGGGTGAGTCTCGCTGACGATGTCGCGGCTCGTGAGGAGGTCGGGCCGCCTTCAACGCTGCCTCGCTGCCTTCAGCTATTCCAACGTCAACATCCGCAACTTCAGCGCAAGCTGGCGAGACGGGATGGCCTTGAACGCGCTCATTCACAAACACAGGTGAGCTCTTGAACGGCCGCCGCGCTCCGTCTTCCTCAGGTGTCTTCCTCGGGTGTCTTTGTGTCTTGCAGGCCGGATTTGATCGACTTTGACAAGCTGAAGAAGTCCAACGTTCACCACAACCTGCAAAACGCCTTCAACATGGCCGAACAGCATCTGGGCCTGGCGCAGCTGCTGGACCCCGAGGGTGATGACTCCCAACGAACGCCCCTTGCCCTCGAGCCTGACGCCAAAGCCCACTTCAATGAAGCCTTTTCACAAGCTAGCCTTCAGACCTCTCAAGCGGGGGCTCGTTGGACCTCCACGAGGACCATCCCCGGGATGCCCAAACCCACTTTGTTTCAAATTGTCAGCTGCCCTTTAACGTCAAGCTACAAAGCCAGTCGGCTAGCATTAGCGTCAGCGGGCCCGCCGCCATCGTTTACCAGCTCTGTTGCCCTCGTCACATTTTGACGGACAAATTGACATTTGCAAAAGCGTTGACCACAATCGCAAAGGGAGCACGTTTCTTGCGCGCTTTCCTGCTTGTCGTAAGTGAGAGCAAAGCTCACAACGAGATGTGGAACGGGGCGGCTAAGTCGACCAAACAAATCCACATCCGTCCATCTTCATGCGCTCATCCGGGGTCGCGAGGTCGCGGGGGCAACAGCTTGCGGTCCGCAATTTCTGGGGGAATTTGAAGGCCTTCCCAGGCCAGCCGGGAGACGCGTCCCTCCTCTCGCTTGGACATGCCCGGTCGGATCAGCCCACCGGGTTCGACGTCCGCGGGGCAGCTGACGCAGTTCAGTTGAGCGCTACGGCAACCGTCCACATGCAAACCAGTTTGCCAATTCAAGATCCGCTTTCGTTCTTAAGCCATGAAGGCCGTCTTAATCAGGATCCCGTTTGGACTACTCGTGCTGGCTCACTGGGCTCCTTGCTTCAAACAGTTTTGGGTTTTGGTTCCCCTTGAAGTCTATGCTCCTTAATCGAAGGTTCCCTGATCCTGACCATGTCCCCCCCCCCCCTCCTTCTTCTTTCAGACATCAGCGTGGATCATCCGGACGAGAAGTCCGTCATCACGTACGTGGTGACCTTCTACCACTTCTTCTCCAAGATGAAGGCGCTCAAGGTGGAGGGCAAGCGCATCGGGAAGGTTCCGGCACACCTTTCCTTCATCCGACACTCTCACAACCCGCTCGTTGCGCAACCGTCTTCGGGCTCGAGCAAAACCTCGCCGTTCAGGGTTGACGTGCCGGGAAGCCAGCCGACGACAGGTTTCTCCACCCGCAGGTTCTGGATGGCGCCGTGGAGACGGAGAAGATGGTGGGCAAGTACGAGAGTTTGGCCAGGGAGCTGCTGGAGTGGATCGAGCGGACGGTCGTCATCCTCAACAACAGGAAGTTGTCCGACTCGCTGGCGGGCGTCCAGCAGCAGCTTCAGGCCTTCAACACCTACAGGACGGTGGAGAAACCCCCAAAGTGGGCAGCCTCCTCCACGAACCCCGCCCCCTCCACCCTGACTCCACCCCTTCAAACATCTGGTGCCTCTGCTCTTGTTGTTCAGGTTCACGGAGAAGGGCAACCTGGAGGTTCTCCTCTTCACCATCCAGAGCAAGATGAGGGCCAACAAGCAGAAGGTCTACACGCCGCCAGAGGGAAAACTCATCTCAGACATCAACAAGGTCAGATGAGCTGAGTTTGCAACATCGTCCTGCGCTTGCGTTGCTTTTTTTCCCGGGCACTCCCACACAGTCCGGAAACGCACACGCCACACGTGCAATTTCCCTCTGGCGCGCCCGCCATTCCGGCCCCGAATCTTTTGGAGGAAGCACGTGGAGCTGATCTGCCGCTTTTATCCGGGCAGGCGTGGGAGCGTCTGGAGAAGGCGGAGCACGAGCGAGAGCTGGCCCTGCGCACGGAGCTGATTCGTCAGGAGAAGCTGGAGCAGCTCGCCAGGCGCTTGGACCGCAAGGCGGCCATGAGGGAGACCTGGCTGAGCGAGAACCAGACACTGGTCTCACAGGTGGGAGGAGCCGGGGCGTGGTTGCCGGGGCGTGGTTTGCGCGGCCACTGGCGGGCCTCCGTTCTTCAATGTGGCCGTCCTTGTGCGCAGGACAACTTTGGCGTTGACCTTGCGTCGGTGGAGGCGGCCACCAAGAAGCACGAGGCCCTGGAGGCGGACGTGGCGGCGTACCAGGAGCGCGTGCGGGCCGTGGTGCTGCTGTCCGAGGAACTGGAGGAGGAGCGCTACCACGACCTCCAGCGCATCTTGGCTCGAAGGGATGGCGTCGTCCGTCTGTGGGAGCGCCTCCTGGAGCTGCTCAAGGCCCGCAGGCAGCGGCTGGAGGTCAACCTGGGCCTGCAGAGAGTCTTCCAGGAGATGCTCCACATCATGGACTGGATGGACCAGATGAAGGTTCGTCGTGTCCCGCTTTCCACTTCATCTTGTCAACTTGTGTTTCTTTGCTGCCCAGAGGCTTCTTGCGTCTCCCGATGACGGCAAGCACCTGATGGGAGTGGAAGACCTTCTTCAGAAACACGATCTGCTGGAGGTGGACATTGCCGTCCAGGCGGACAGGGTGAAGGCGGTCAGCGCCAGCGCCCGCAAGTTCTCCGGCAGCCATAGCGGTGAGAAGGTTTGCCCGGCAACGGCAAGTCCCAGTGGCGAGGTCTGGCTTGTGATCGCTGCGTCCCCTCCGTTAAGGCTACCGGCCCTGCGAGCCCGGGCTCATCCGAGACCGCGTGGCCCATCTGGACTTGTGTTACAGTCAGCTGACTCAGCTGGCCGCCGAGCGTCGGGCCTGCCTGGAGGATTCCCGCTGCCTCTGGAAGTTCTTCTGGGAGCTGGGCCAGGAGGAGGCCTGGATCCGGGAAAAGGAGCAGATCCTGGCGTCGGCCGAGTACGGCAGAGACCTGACGGGCGTCCTGCGTCTGCTCGCCAAGCAGCGAGCCCTGGAGGACGAGATGAGCGCTCGCGCCACACATCTGCAGCGCAGCATGACGGAAGGCCGGGACATGGTGCGGGCGGATTGCTTCGGCGGCGCCGAGATACGGGAGCGCCTTTGCCATCTCCAAGATCAATGGGCGGCGCTGGAGCAGCTGGCAGCGCTCCGGAGGAAGAAGCTGCAAGAAGTTCTGGCTCTGTACCAGTTCCAGGCCGACGCGGACGACGCGGACGCCTGGACGCTGGATGCTCTTCGGGTGGCCTCCAGCCAGGACACGGGCCACGAGCAGTTTGCCACGCGGGCTTTGGTCAGGAAGCACAACGCCGCCGCCGCCGAGGTTGCCGGATACCGGCCTGTCGTCGACCTGCTGCGCCAACAGGCCGCCGCCCTGGCCAGAGAGGAGGCGGAGTCCGACGAGCTGCACGGCCGTCTGGCGGGCGTCGAGGAACGCTTCGAGGAGCTCACCCGGCTCACCGAGCTGAGGAAGCGCTCACTGCAGGACGCCGAGGCGCTCTTCAACATCTCGGGTGAAGTTGCAGCCTGCCAGCTTTGGATGGATGAGAAGGAGCAGTGGTTGAACGGCATGGAGATCCCCGACAGGCTGGAGGACCTGGAGGTGGTGCAACACAGGTAAGAGCGCACCCACCGCCTGCTCACCAAGATCCCGCCGCCGGCAAACCACTTGCATCGTTGCCAGGTTGGAAAGTCTACAGCCGGAGATGAACCGTCAGGCCTCCCGTGTTGCGGTGGTCAACCAGATTGCTCGTCGTATGCTCCACAACGCTCATCCCGCCGAGAACGACATCAGGACTCTGCAGGACCAACTCAATAACAGGTACAAGCGTGGCAGCGCCGCGGAATTGGCCAGTTTGGATGCTCTGCCCTGCTTGCCACCAGGTGGAGCCGCTTCCGTCTTCTGGTGGACCAGAAGAAGGATTTGCTGAGCTCCGCGCTGGGTGTGCAGAACTACCACCTGGACTGCAACGAGACAAAGTCCTGGATCAAAGAGAAGACCAAGGTGATCCGATCGACCCGAGATCTGGCCAACGACCTGGCAGGCGTCATGGCCCTGCAGCGCAAAGTAAGCGGAATGGAGCGAGACCTGGCCGCCATTGAGCGCAAACTGGCAGATCTGCGGGACCAGGCCCGGCGGCTGGCGGAGCAGCACGCCGACCGGGCCGAGGCCATCGCGGGCCGACTGGCCGAGATCGGCGCCGCCTGGGAGGAACTGAAGAGCGCTCTGAAGCATCGCGAGGAATCTCTGGGCGAGGCTCGCAAGCTGCAGCAGTTTTTGCGAGAGCTGGACCACTTCCAGTCCTGGCTTTCGCGCACCCAGACGGCCGTCGCCTCCGAGGACTTGCCCAACACGCTGGCCGAGGCGGAGAAACTGGTGGGCCAGCACCAGATCCTCCGCAATGAGATCCACAAGTACAAGGAGGACTACCAGCAGATGCGGGACATGGGCGAGACGGTGACGCGGGGTCAGACGGACGCTCAGCACGTCTTCCTGCGGCAGAGGCTGCAGGCGCTCGACGTGGGCTGGAACGAGCTGCACAAAATGTGGGAGAACCGCCACCGCCTGCTGTGCCAGTCCCAGGCGTACCAGACCTTCCTCAGGGACGGCAAGCAGGCCGAAGTCTTCCTCGGCAACCAGGTGAGAAGCCTGCTTGGCTGCTAGCGCTGGCCGCAAATGACGGCAAATGTTCTGCAGGAGTACGTGCTGGCCCACGCCGAGATGCCCGGCGCCCTGGACGGGGCCGAGGCCGCCGTCAGGAAGCAGGAAGACTTCATGAGCACCCTGGACGCCAACCAGGACAAGATCGACAGCGTGACGGAGAGCGGCAGGCGTCTGGCCGCTGGCGGCAACGTCAACGGCGAACGCATCCTGGAGCGAGTCGCCTCCATCCACGACAGGTCAGCTTTGCTCGCCCTCGCGACCTTTCAAGCCCAACAACCCCACCCCACTTTGCCGCCGCAGGCATAAAAGGAACAGGGAGGCCGCGGTGGAGCTGCTCATCAAGCTGAAGGACAACAGAGAGCTGCAGAAGTTCTTGCAGGACTGTCGGGAGGTGAGTCCGCCTGAGCGGCGGCCGTCGCCGTTGCCGCCGCCGCCGCCGCCGCCGCCGCCGCCGCCGCCGCGACCCTTGTTGGCCTGACGTTGACCTTCTCCATCCAAGCTGACCTTGTGGATCAACGAGAAGATGCTGACGGCTCAGGACATGACGTACGACGAGGCGCACAACCTGCACAGCAAGTGGCTCAAGCATCAGGCCTTCACGGCCGAGCTGCAGTCCAACAAGGAATGGCTGCAAACCATCCACAGGGTACCGCCCACAAATTCCTTTTTCGCCGCCACGCAATCTTCTGAAAAGCGCCTCACGTCGTTCGGCCTTGCCGTTAGGACGGCGAGCTGCTGGCGTCGGAGAAGCCGGGCATGGAGGCTACGGTGACGGAAAAGTTGACGGGGCTGCGCAGGATGTGGGCGGAGCTGGAGTCCAGCACGCAGACCAAAGCTCAATGTCTGTTTGACGCCAACAAGGCCGAGCTGTTGGCGCAAAGTTGCGCCGACCTGGACCAGTGGCTGGGCGGCCTGGAGGGTCAGGTCCGCTCCGACGACGTTGGCAAAGACCTCACCACCGTCAACATCCTGCTGAAGAAGCAACAGGTACTGTAAGGCCGGCCCGACTTTGAACCCGCGCTCACTGGCCGCTGCGTCCGTGCAGATGCTGGAGAAGCAGGTGGAGGTGCGCCAACGCGAGCTGCTGGAGCTGCAGACTCACGTCAAGGCGTCCAGTCAGGAGGTGAAGGACGGCGACCAGGCGGACGCACGGCGGCGCCTGGTGGAGAGCAAGTTGCAAGAGCTGCTGGAACCCTTGCGCCGCCGCAGGGACGTCCTGGCGGCCTCCAGAGAACTCCATCAATGCCAGCGCGACGTGGAGGACGAGATCGTAAGTCTCGGCTGCCACCCGCGTCGGGACCGGGAGCGGATCTTCAGGCCTGCTCTCGTCCTTCAGATTTGGGTCACGGAGCGGATGCCGCTGGCCTCGTCCAACGACCACGGACACAACCTGCAGAGCGTCCAGCTGCTCATCAAGAAGAACCAGGTGAAGAGTGCCGTCGGCGAGCGGGGCCGGGACTGGCACCGGTCACGTGACTAAGTTGCCAATTTGAAGGACTTGTGGAATTTCCGAAAGACTTGACGGACGCTTTAGCTTGCCGACGGCCGCTCAAACATCCGCGAAGCTTGAAAAGACAAGACGGAAGCTGTTTTGGACCTTTTTGAGAGCCAAGAGCCGAGTGTCTGCCGGTTGTCCCGCGGAGTCACTCCAAGTGGTTTGTTCTTTAGACGTGAGACCTACTTTAGTCCTGCGATTGGCTGGCAAGCAGTTGAGGGTGTACCCCGCCCACTGCCCCAAAAGCCGGCTGGGACCGGCTCCAGCGACCCCCGCGACCTTTGTGAGGACAAGCGGCTTAGAAAACGGATGGATGGACGTACTTTAGTGTTAAAGTTTGTTAGATATGAGGACACACTTTTCACTGTTTGAACCCAATTGGGCTGCAGACTCGAATCACAAACCAACAGCGCGTGCGTGCGGTACATTCCTGAGTCTCGCATTGATGATGTCACACTCTGCGACACGTTAGCACGTCAGCATATAAACTAGCAAGATTGCTACAAAGGACTCACTAGAACACAATTTGGCAGTAATAATAATAATAATAATAATGCATATGTTTGTGGGGACTGGCTGAAAGTTGTCATTTACAATTTCAAAAATGCGCCACAAGTTGCTTCATGTTCCAGATGAAATATGTTAATGTCACCAAGTTCCAACATGAAATGCTAATGCCATCTAGTGGCAGAAAAATGACCTCTACACAAATCAATGTTTCTAACAGATACAAGCATATTTATATTATTAGGTTCACGTATTTTTCACATTTTTATTTGGGAAATTGTGATGAATTACGATTCAAAATTCGAATTGACTGACAGCCCGGGTTTCTTTTGCGATCTGCAATCAAACTGAGTGAGGACTTAAAAGTTGACGCTTCAGGCTTAATGTGACAGCCTGGATATCAAGCCCCTCCCACCCCCGTGTCCTCCGCAGACGCTCCAGAAGGAGATCCGAGGTCACCAGCCGCGCATCGACGACATCCTAGAGCGCGGCCGCAGTCTCCTGGAAGACGGCGACTCGGGACAGCGGCTGCCCAACCTTGGGCTTCTGTGGCGGCGGCTGATGGAGGAGGCGGAGCTTCGGCGCGGCCGTCTGGAGGAGGCCCACGAGGCGCAGCGCTTCTACTTTGACGCCGCTGAGGCTGAGGCCTGGATGAGCGAGCAGGAGCTCTACATGATGTCGGAGGAGACGGCCAAGGTGGGCGGCAAACATTTGCACCGGCGGCGGCGCTCAAAAGGCGGCAAGGAGGCGGAGCAAGCCGGCAGATGTTCTGCTTGCAAAATAAACGCGAGCAGCTGAGTGAAAATGTGGCTTTCGGTGGCAAGTCCCGCATGGCGGCAATTTTGCAGCGGCGGCGGGGGCGTGACATTTGCGGGTGGGCGTGTCCCTTTCAGGACCAGCAGAGCGCCGTCAGCATGCTGAGCCGACATCAGATCGCCGAGCGGGCGGTGGAGGACTTTGCCCAGACCGTGCACCTGCTGTCCAAGACCAGCCGCCGACTGCTGGCCGCCGCCCACCCGCACAGGTTAGCGCTAGCATGTTCGCCGGCTGCATTTCATGCTAGCCGCTGCGGCTAATGTATTTGTCTGCTTTCGTTGGAAGATTTGCCCATTTTTGGGTGACCTTTTTCCCGATCCGGCGTCTTTTCCTCTTTCACGCTTTTGAGACGCTGCTGACACGTTTGGCGTCCTCTGCTCATCAACAAAAACCGTGGCGGTCGCTTCAAAAGTCTTTTGGGATGCGACAGCCCACGACTTGAGTGAAAACGCGGCGAAGACCTACGGCGTTCGAGTGGCAGGCGGGGAAGCAAAAACTTGACTTGAAATGACGTGCGGTGTGAAAACGCTCGCCTGAGAATGAAATCTGCGAGAACGTCCCCAGTTTGTTTGTCGTCGGGCAAAAGAAGCTCAAGTGGCCAACGTTGGCCAACTCCTGCCGCTGCCCGGAAGTGACGTGAATCTCACGCGT
Source organism: Vanacampus margaritifer (assembly GCF_051991255.1). Taxonomy (NCBI): domain Eukaryota; kingdom Metazoa; phylum Chordata; class Actinopteri; order Syngnathiformes; family Syngnathidae; genus Vanacampus; species Vanacampus margaritifer. Next base: position 95,649 of record NC_135438.1, read on the forward strand.
GATGATGACGACGTCATCGATTGTCAGGATGGCAACGGCTGCTTTCTTGAGGCAGCAACAGCTGAACCATTTCCACGACAGCCGACGAAGCTCGTTAAGGAAGTCCGCTGACAGCCTCAAGTGGCGCCGTCACCGCGCCTACGCCGGCAAACGGACGACCGAGCGTAAACGGATCAACAAATGCATCCTGCCGTGTCCAATTCGCTTCACCTTGCGTGTTTGTTGACGTCACGGATGCCGGTTGGAAGGAGAGAGAAACGTGAGAAAAGGTTTTCGCTTTCACACACTTGAAAGGTTTTGCCGGCGTCAGGACAAAAACCTCCAAAGTGGCAATTTGCTCAGTTTCATCAAGTTATCAATCGACCAATGTCAAGTGTTGCAAATGGCGGCTTGCGTTCTTTGATGATCGACAAACTTTCCATCCTGAAAAGTTTGGGACTTTGGAAATTTTGGAGGTTTTTTCCCACGCCAGCCATCGATCATCAATGTCACAAGTCAAGAGCACGACTCGGCAGATTTCACATATTGCGCAACGTCAAGGCCACGACTCGGCAGATTTCACATATTGCGCAACGTCAAGAGCACGACTCGGCAGATTTCACATATTGCGCAACGTCAAGGCCGGCCATCAACAAGACAACACTGGACCCAAAAGTGGCCGTGCACGCGTGACGCTTCAAAGAGTAAAAAAAAAAAGGTGGCGGCGGGCGGCTTTAATGGCGGGGGCGAAAAAAAAAACAGAAGAGCAGTCGGGAGCCAAACGTGAGCACAGTGTGAGCCTGGAAACAAACTTGCAGACATGACAAGAAAAGCGAGTCATTGTTTGGAAGTCAAGTCCGGTGAAGCGCGTATCCGACAGGTAGCCCGTCCGCCATTTTGATTTGTGTTTGCCAGCGAGTGCATCAGCACGCGCCAGTCGCAGGTGGACAAGTTGTACGCCGGCCTGAAGGATCTGTCCGAGGAGAGGCGGGCCAGACTGGACGAGAGGCTCCGCCTCTTCCTGCTCAAGCGCCAAGTGGACGAGCTGGAGCAGTGGATGGCCGAGAGGGAGGCGGTGGCCGGCTCGCACGAGCTGGGCCAGGACTACCTGCACGTCACGGTACGTAAGTACGTACGGCCGGCCGGAGCGCCGTACGTACGTACGTACTCCGGCCGGCCGTACGTACGTACTCCAGCCGGCCGTACGGCGCTCCGGCCGGTTAACCACTCACTCGCCGGCTTCAGATGTTACAGGAGCGTTTCGGCGAGTTTGCCAGGGACACGGGAAACGTCGGGCAGGAGCGCGCAGACGCCGTCAACCGGCAGGCGGACCAGCTCATCAACCGCGGCCACGGGGACGGCGCCACGGCGGCCGAGTGGAAGGACGGCCTGAACGAGGCCTGGGCCGAACTGCTGGAGCTGATGGACACGCGGGCGCAGATCCTGGCCGCCTCCTTCCAGCTGCATAAGTTCTACCGGGACGCCGCCGAGGTCCTGGCTAGCGTGCTGGACAAGCAACGCCGGCTCCCCGAGGAGGACCTGCTGCAGCGAGACCACGCCGCCTTCCAACGCCACGTCCACGCGCTGGGCGCGCAGGTGAGTACGCGCGTCACCTGACGCACCGCACAAGTTGACCTTTGACACAAGTTGAAGCTTGCCGGCCGGCGGCTCAGGTGCGGCAGCTCCAGGAGGACGCCGGACGCCTTCAGTCGGCCTACGCCGGTGACAAAGCCCGCGACATCCAGAACCGGGAGAGCCAAGTCGTGGCGGCGTGGAAGAAACTGCTGGACGCCTGCGAGCGGCGCCGAGTCCGCCTCCTGGACGCCGGCGACAAGTTGCGCTTCTTCAACCTGGTCCAGGACTTCATGACGTGGATGGAGAACGTCATCTGGACCATGCGGGACCAGAAGAAACCTCGGTACGCTCAAGCACGCCGCCTCTCAAACGTAGCGCAGGGAAAAAGCGTGGCGGCAGAAAATAAATGGCGACGGCCGGCGGATCAATTGCTTCATTGCGTGTCCGTTTGCACTTTTGAGTTTCTTTTTCTGCGTTTCTTGCAAAGTACTTTTGCGTCCGTTCGGTTGCTTTGTCGACTCCTCGCCGCGTCTTCCGCGTTGACGCCAAGTAAGCGTTAGCACTGCGCTAACCGAGCTAGCCGGCGTGCGTGCAGGGACGTGTCGTCGGTGGAGCTGCTGATGAAGCATCTTCAGGACGTGAAGGCGGAGGTGGCCGCGCGCACGCCCGAGCTGAGCGCGTGCGTGCGACTGGGCCAGACGCTGGCCGGCGAGCATCGCGATGACCGCCAGGTGACGACTCGCTTTTTCATGATCATCCATTTGCTCGTCAGTTCAGAACATGTTGTCTTGTTTTATGTTGATGATGATCTCCTTGTTTGTTTGGTATCGGCATTTTTTGTTGTCGCTTTCTTCCCGATGATTGAAGCGAATCCAATATTAGTGGTCGCGCACTTCAAGTGTTGTTGCTTTCTTTTGGAAGATCGTGACTCGGGTCCGAAGTGCTCGTCCACATTCAGACTTGAGTCAAGTCAAGTCCGACTGGCGGACAAAAAGTCCAAAGCGCAAGCTTGCCTTTGTTCTTGGAACGGTGCTCACGGGCAGTGTTCTGCTCTCCCAACCCGAAGCTTACATCCAAAAATGTCAGTGTAGTGTCATGGAGTAAATGCCTTACTCGGATAGAAATCCGGGCGCCAGGCATGGATTGGAAACACTTGTCTGTTTGTATCGTACTGCCCCCCCCCCTTTCCTTCCCCCAGTGGCCACCAGAGAGAGCAGCACGACAAAACAGAATTCCTTCTTCACGTTTGACTTCCAGAGGGGGCGTGGTCTAATAAGCCATCAACCCGTCCACACTTTTTCCTTTTCGATGTAATAAAATGTCCGAAAGGAAAAATAAACCGAACGGGGGGGCGGGGCTTGGTCGGTGCGACTGACATTGTGACAGACACTTTTATGAACGTTCAAAAAGGCATTTTTGGAACCGATTCAGATCGATTCGGCGCGTATGCGAAGGTCGCCGGCGGCCATGATCATGTATTTCATCGAGTTCAAATCCCTTATTATTGATTCCCGACGATTCCGTGACCATGTTCAGGTGGAAGCGAAGCTGCGCCAGCTGACGGACAAACGCAAAGAAATGACGGACAAGTGGGAGGATCGCTGGGAGTGGCTCCGACTGGGTGAGTGGCGCGATTGCGTTCCGCGGAGGATGACGTCATTCTCACGCCGCGCGGCCAGTCCTGGAGGTGCGGCGGTTCTCGCGGGACGCCGGCGCCGCCGAGGCCTGGCTCCAGGGCCAGGAGTCGTACCTGGCGAGCGGCGAGACGGGCGGCAGCGTGGACGAGGTGGAGAAGCTCCTCAAGCGACAGCAAGCCTTGGAGAAGTCGGCCGCCGCCTGGGAGGAGCGCTTCTCGGCGCTCGAACGCCTCACCACGGTCAGTCGCCCGCCGCACGCTTGCGCAACTCGGAGACGCGTTCGGCCGCGTTCATTAAAAAAAAAAAAAAAAAAAAAAGAAATCAGCAGGACTTCAGACAAACACGTTAGCATGCGTGCTCATTTTAGCCTCATATCTTCGTGCGCTAGCAAAACAAAACATGTCCTGCCAGTCAAAAAAAGTCTTTCAAGGCTCACCCGCCAAATATTTTCTTTTCACGCAATCACCAATCAGAAAAAAAAAAAGAAAATTGAAGAAGAAATGTTTGATGCTGCTCATCATTTTTCGCTTGCTTCAAACTAGGGCTGCTCAATTATGAAGAAAATATTCATCACAATTATTTAGGACGGTCATTTATTTGTTGGTACGCAAAATGTACAAATTCTTTAAAACGCCGTCATTATGCAAAAGTTCCTTTTGGATGAAACTAAATTTATTAAATGACTTATTTGAAAAAATTTTTTTTTTTTTTACAATTATGCTCATTTTGTAATTGTGGAGTGTAATAATTGAAATTGTAATTGAATTCCGATGAATTGCACAAACATCCAAAAGTCCTTTGAAAGAAATAAAACGACAAAAATGTGCTTTGCATGCAAAATAATTCTTTTTCCATTCATTCGCTCGTCAAACAATTTGACATTTGACAAACTTGACCAACTATTTGCGTGCTATTTTTACGTTATTTAGTCATGCGTGTTTATGTCAGTTTTGTTCATGACATCATCGTTTCTATTTTTCAATTCCATGACCTTCGCGTGACCTTCGCGTCCCTCGAAAAGGCTTTCTGCCGCCATCTTGCGTCATAAACTCGTAGGTTGGTGCGTGGCGCGCTACCGTGTGTGTCCTGCAGATAGAGCTGTTGGAGGTGCGGCGGCGGCGGCGGCAGGAGGAGGAGGAGCAACAGAGGCAGGTGGAGCCCCACACGCAAGGTCAAAGGTGAGCAACGGCGCCGCATGCTGGACGCCCGACCGAGTACTTCTAAGCGCTAAGCGTCCGTTTTCTTGCCAGTCGCGTCGTCGGTGGCGACCGGTCTTCCCGTCAGGTCAGTTGTCCTCTTGAGCGCCAAACCGCCAAACCTCAAGACCATGTTGAGCCTTTGGCAAAGCTGCCCTCTGATTGGCTGGCCGCCATTTTCTTCTTCTTCTCAGAGCGGCAGCGAGGGCGCGCTCATCGACGGGAGCGGCGACGTCCCGCTGGTCAACGGCAGCTCCAAGGAGCCCGGCCCCGCCCCCTCGCCGCCCATACCTGCCCCCTCGCCGCCTAGCCCCACCCCCTCGCCGCCCCCCATCAAGAAGAAAAAAAGCAGCGAGAGGGACGACGCGGCGGCGCGCTCGCCCGCGCCGCACCAAGGGCTCCTGCGCCGCAAACACCAATGGGAGGGGCCCAACAAGAAGGCGTCCAATCGGTTAGCTGCTAGCGTTAGCGTCCCACTCCTTCCTCCCGCCCGGCTCGTCACCCATTTGCGTGCCGTCCGTCCGCAGGTCGTGGCAGCACGTGCTGTGCGTGCTGACCAAACAGGAAATGGCCTTCTTCAAGGACGGCAAGGCGGCGGCGCAGGGCGTGGCCTGCCCCAAGCAAGCGCGCGTCAGCCTGGAGGGCGCCGCCTGCCACGCCGTCGACGCCGCCGGCTACAAGAAGAAGAAGCACGTCTTCAGACTCAGGTCGGCTCGCCGCCGCCACGCGGGAGCCCTCAATCGGCAACATGACCTCTTTTTTTTTTTTCCCCATCTGTGTTGTGCAGAGTCGCCGACGGCAACCAGTTTTTGTTTCAAGCCAAAGATGAGGTGAGTCGCATCTTTCACACGTTCCCGGTTTGGCGTCTTGGGGGCAAATTTGTTTGCCGGAAGGCGAAAGCTCGCAAAAAGCCTCCGGCAAGACGACGTGTTGAAATGCGTCCTTCCGTTCCTCAAAAACGGAAAAGCAAGGCAATATTTGCAGCTGCCTCCAACACGCCTGATTCAAATGATCAGCCAGACGGAGAAGCATCCTGATGATTGCAACCAGGTGTGTTGGAAGAGGGAAGCATCCGCGACACACTTGCTTTCCAGATGCCAACTCTCGAAAAAGACACAAAATCTTTCCACAGCAGCAAGTTCCGCTTCCATCAAACTACGGAAAAGATTTGTTTTCTTTTTGCGCTTCCTTCAAAGGGATTCCCTCAAATTCCGTATCGTGTTGTCGTCAAAAGTCGCTCGTCGCGCCTCTTGCAGCTCAGATGGCCTAGCGAGCGTCACGTCAATCCCAAGCGGCGTCCATCTTGTCTTTGCAGGAGGAAATGAGCACGTGGATCCAGGCCATCCTCAACGCCAGCGGTCCGAACGCCGCCAACGGTCCCAACGCCGCCAACGGTCCCAACGCCGCCAACGGTCCCAACGCCGCCAACGGTCCCAACGCCGCCAACGGTAGCCTGGATCTGGACCAGAAGTCGGACGGCCCGCCCTGCAACGCCGTGACGCCGCTCGGAGACGGCAGTCCCGTCAAGAGCAAAGAGAAACGCTTCAGCTTGTTCGGCAAGAAGAAGCAGTGAGAGCGTCCGACGCCCCCTGCTGGCCAAAGGAAACAGGAAGTGACACGTTCGCAGCCTCGGCCACGTTCGGACAAAAATGCAAACAAAAGTTGATTGGCTCCTTTCTGAATCCATTTGTTGTCGGGAGTAAACAAAAAATCCTGTTGGAGTGACGAGAGAGCGGTCGCTGCGTTCGGAATCGTTCGGAATCGTTCGGAATCGTTCCTCATCGCCGCTTGCCAATCAACGAATGCGCTTCTTTTTTCTTTCTTGTTTTTAATCAACGAACGAACAATCCGGCTGACGTCAATCACTGGATTTCGATTCTTACTGGAGAAATTCCCAACTCGACTATAAACAAAAGTCATCTTGAAATGTAGCACGTGAACCCGCGGCTTTCCTGTTTGAGTGGCAACCAAACCCGATGCTAACGTTAGCAAGGAAAAGCGATCACGCGGCCTCCGAGGTTGTAAACAGGAATGCAACAGCGACCTTTGTTTTTTCTTAAAGCGACGGCGCGCGAGTGGGCACACTGGACCGATTTTGTTTGTTTTCCGTGTTTGCACATAGGATGCCCACTAGCACAGCATAGCCTAGCATAACATAGCATAGCCTAGCATAACATAGCATAGCCTAGCATAACATAGCACAGCATAGCCTAGCATAACATAGCATAGCCTAGCATAACATAGCACAGCATAGCCTAGCATAACATAGCATAGCCTAGCATAACATAGCATAGCATAACATAGCATAGCATAGCATAGCAGCGCCAGAAACAAGACATTGCTGTGTCAAGTTTGCGATGCCTTCAAAGTTGGTCAAATGTTGCTTTGTCGTACTCAACATGTCTGCACGTTAGCGCCACCTGCTGCACGATCACGTCACTTGTAAGAATGGCCGCCAAACACTTTTGTCATGTAGCAAGCTGCTGCCAAAGGTCATTAAAAGCTTTTCTTCCACCGCAAAGCTCTTTTTTGCTCTTTGTTGTCACACCGGACCGGTCGCCAGTCATTGTCAAGCGCACAGATGCAATGAAGCGATTGGTCGCCAGGGGTGTATGCACATATGTGAGCCCAAGGTTACAAGTCGATATGCGTGCCGAGACGATGTCAAGATGGCGAGCAAGGAAAAAAGTCCCGAGTGGACTCAAGTCCCAAATCTTCTTCTGTGGAGCTTCAAGATGGCTTCTCCGCATTCGTAGTCCTCTCGGGTACGAGTCCGCTCAGCGGCCATTTGCTCCATTTGCTCCATTTGCTCAACGGCACCTGCGTTTTGGTTTTGTTTCTTTTGTTTGCTTCCAACAAGCAAATGAAGAGAAAACAAAGCAAAGGAAAAGAGCGACAAAAAAGTCACCAGGCAAAATCCTCCTTCCAGTTGGCGCCACTTTGTGATGCCTGGTGATGATTTCCGCACATTTTCATCCCGACAATAAAAGCGTTGCACTTTTTGCAAAATTGAGTGTTGATACTTAACAAAAAAAGTGCATTGAAAAGAAGAGAAAAACGCGGCGGCGTTTCCTCCTTCCATCATATCCGAGTTATTTCCTTCCTGCTTTTTTCTTTCTTTTTCCCGAGTCCAGTAAGTTGCAATGTGGGCCACCTCGAACCGCTTCAAGTCCTCTTCCAACCTGAAGTCGCGGATCCGGGAGACGATTTGAGTTTCCCCAAAAAGGTAACCCCCCCCCTTTGTCCATATCAATGGAGTCGAACCCTTGGAGTGCCGTTTGTCCGCAACAGGAAAGCAAACTTGAGGGATCGCGCAATAAAAACAGGCTGAGGGTCCAAATTGCTGAAACGATTGACGCATTCTTTGTGTGCAATATGAAAAGAGTGCAGATTGTGCAGATTGTCCGTCTGTCCACCGCAGCTCGCTAGCTTGTGCCAGACGCTTCGGCTTTGGACGTGTTTTAGCTCGCACCTTGCACCTTTGAATTTTCTATGGGAACTTTTTGACATTGTTAGCAGCATGTGCAATGTTCAGAGGAGCTCAAAAGTTTGATTCTTTTTTTTTCTTCTTAAATCATGTCATCTCCAATGAAGTCCAATTTGTGTTGATTCGGCACGTTTGCCTGCAGGCAGATTGTTACGACAAAAACGACAAAACAAATCCTCAAATGCCAACCACCCCAAGTCCAAACGCTTTTCAATAGCGGAGCTTGTTTTCGCAGAGGAAGGCGGCCATCTTGAAATGGTCCCATCCAAGCGTTGGAGTCATTTCTTTGCGATCATCAATCAAAGTTGTGATTCGCGATCAGAGCCGCTTCATGCCATCATTTCCAGATAGCTGCACGCAATGTCCCATAAGCTCCTCCCCCTCTTCTTCTTCTTCTTGCTTGTCTGACTCCTGACCTCCAACGAAACCACAACTCGGTCTTTGAATGCCGTTTGGCAGGAGAAACTGCTCGGAGGACACTTCAACAGGCAGAGCCAGGAAAAGATCCAACAGTCATCATCAGGAAATGTTTTTATTCTCCACCCGTTTCTATACTGCACATCTTTTCATTTGGAATGAATCACACGATCCAAATCATGTGCGCATCATCTTGTACTGCGGCGGGAAGCGATGAATTGCATTTCAATTGGTTTCAATAGCAAAGATGAGCTCACAAATGAAATCACGCTCTCATTTGGGTGGGAGACAACAAAGTTTGTTCCTCGCCTGGGTTTTGCCTTAGAGTTAATAGACTTCATCTCCCGACATGCACTGCGCTGGCGGCTTCGCTCATCTAGGCGGAAAAGAGGACAGAGACGACGGCCACCCTTCAAAATAAAAGTGAGAACAAGACGGAAAAATCATCAACGTCGCGTGGAGTCCAACATTCCTCAAGGGAGTAACAGCACTTGCTCTTCTTTTTCTTCTATATCTATTTTTTGATTTGATTTTATTATCCTCGTGCTGAATTTGCCATTCCTCATGTGTTCCCCGAAGGGCACGGTAGGTCTTATTTTGAAAGTCCGTGGCCGAATGTGGAGCTGTTAATCGTTCCGGCTTCCCGCGGTCGGTCGTCTCGACTCGTTGATCTGCATCCAATCTGGATCGTCCTTCCTTCGGTTCTCGGCTGTGATTCCGGGCCTTGGTTCGAGCGCGGACGGGCGGAAGACGCCGCCCGCAGGTCGTCGGACTGACGGCTCCCGCCGATGTCATCTTCTTGAATTTGGACGCCGAGCAGAAAGAAGCACGACAGCCGAACGTGAGGATGCTGATGACGTCAGAGGCCACAGGGCAGCAGGTGCAAGGATTATTTTCCGTCTGTTCTGCCGTGGGGTTTTGCAGCGAGATGAAAATCCGCGATCTAGAGAGACCCCAGAAACCATTTGAAGAAGATGACATTGGGCGGAGGCGCGCGCGTGCGTGCCTTGTTCTTTGCCGACTACCGGTACCGCTCCAGAAGCCCGAAACCCAAACTCAACCGGGACAGGCGAGACCAAATGGATGCAATTGCTCAGCTTTAACACTCTGCCAGCTTCATTGTCTTAGTTCTTCAATTCATCGATTAGTTGATTAGATTTTAAAAAAAGAAACAAACTGCCGTCCCTTTATTTTCTGAAACAAGTCATTTGTTTCAAATTGAGAGTGCAGAAAATGCAAGATTAATGGATTGAGGCACTGGTTGGATCCAAAATATCCATCAGCAAATAAGTAACAATTTTGATTGGCTTTTCAAAAGAAAAGCAGTTGCCGATGAATTATTTTGAAGGGGGGGAGCCGATGATTCCTCTTTCATGGTGATGACATAAATTGGAGAATATTTCCCGTTGAGACCTTCGACGAGGTTTTGCAACGATCGTTGATCCAATTAGTTGATTGTTGCAAATCCAAATCGATGATTCCGTTGATTGGTAAAAAATAATAAAAGCTTGATGGGGGCCCCAGGCAAGGGGCTGTTTGGGGGCCCCAGTTTGCCAAAATGAAGACATTCCTGACCCTTGAGAGAGACGGTCTTCTAAAATACCACAATCTAGGACACTTTATGAGCAAAACCGACGAGGGTTCAAATGAAACATCTCATTGCTTTGGTCAGACTACAAGAAAAGAGTCCCATTTTGTGGTGAACGACTTTCAGTTGTCTTGACGTAACGTCGCCCGTGTAGCGTCGACACGTTGCCGTTTATGCAGAATAAACATTCCGGCCGCACTTGACCGGGGTCGAGGGCTCGCCTCTTTGGTGGAGGTTTTCATGCATGCCAGATCCACCGCACCAGCATCTGCCGGAATCCAAACTCAATCTGCTTCTTCCTCGGGTCGTTGAATCGGTGGAGGCCGATGTCCGTGGATCTCACGCGGCTTCGTCTGTCCTTCCTTCCTTTCTTTAGTCTTTCCTTTGGTCTCTTGAGGTCTCCCTAATTGGTTGGAATTGAGAGGTTTTTGGGGTTGGTGAAAGATTCTGGTTGGCAACCCGGTGGGTCGTAGGTGATGTCTGGTCGGTGCTGGATTTTACTTTCTTTCTTTTCTTTGATCCTTCCTCGGGTCTTTTGACAACTTCACGACTCTAGCGGGATTCTGAAGTATTCGGTTTAGGTGAACGGGATTTGGAATAGGTTTTAGGTGAATTATTGAGCACACACTCACACGCACGCACATATGCACACCCGCACATTCTCACGCATATACCAAAAAAAGGTTGAAGCCTTCATCGCGAAGGCCGCCGAGCGCCGCCGAGCGCCAACGAGCGCCAACGAGCGCCAACGAGCGCCGCGTGTCGGCTCATTTGGCTCACTCGTCTTCTTGTTTGTGTTTTGCGGCTCCAACGGCAAAGTCTTGACAGAAAGCCACGGCGGAGTCCCGGCGTGAGCGGCGGCGAGAAGCCGCCCGTGAGCCTCCGCAGCGCTGAGGCGGGCCGGATGGCGGACAAGACGGCGCCGCGCTGCCAGCTGCGGCTGGAGTGGGTCCACGGCTACCGCGGCCACCAGTGCCGCAACAACCTCTTCTACACGGCCGGGAAGGAGCTGGTCTACTTTGTGGCCGGGGTGGGCGTGGTCTACAATGCCCGCGAACACACCCAGAAGTTCTACCTGGGACACAACGATGACATCATCAGGTCAGCGCCGATGCCGTATCCCTCGCTTGCTCTCCTTTGGGTTTTGGTTCGTGCCGTCACTCTCCGATATTTGCCGGAACGATTCATCTATCGATTGATCCGCTAATCGCATTCATTTTCATTTTGCATTCCCGTGTATTACAAAAGCATTGATTACTGTTTATTAACCGGTGATTGGCGTTTACTTTGTAATGTGTTTTCGTAGAGTGAGGAAAAAAAGGGGGATTGATGTTGTGCTATATGTTGAAAATTCCGCTTAATCAATCAACAGGTGTGAGTTCTCCTCCTTGAAAGCAGATCCGACTCATTCATTAGTTAAAAAAAAGAAGAAAAAAGTTGAATTGATGATGAAAATAATCGCAGCATGTCCAGTGAGGCCTCCAAACTCAAATCTGATTGGCTGAGCAGTTTCAGTTGGAAAAAAGGTGCCGTTTGAATCTTGAGGGCCCAAAAGTGCCGTCGGGTCTCCTGAGTGGACCCGACACACTCGACGGCAACTCGCTAACGCGGGAACTTGACAAGTGCAAATTGTTTGGCTCGTCGGCAGCACGCGCTACTAGTTGACGTGCTAAGAAGAAAACAAAACTCTTCACAAACTGCGCTAGATCAGGGGTGGCCAAGTTGGGTCCTCGAGAGACACTATCCAGCCTGTTTTCCATGTTTCTCGCCACTAACACACCTGATTCATGATCAGGATCGTTGTCAGGCTTCTGCAAAGCTTGCTGATGAGCTGATCATTAGAATCAGCTGCGCTGAAGGAGGAAGACGTGGAAAACAGGCCGGATAGCGGCTCTCGAGGACCCAACTTGGCCACCCCTGCGCTAGATGCTAAGCTAGATGCTAAGCTAGATGCTAAGCTAGATGCTAAGCGGTTGAATTTGATTGTGTCACCGGAAAAGCAACTCCATTATTTTCTCTTACTTGGACGAAAACTTTTTTTTTTGTTTGAGTTTTTATTATCCTGCCAAACAAATTGCACTATTTGAGAAGGTTTGCACTAGTAGCACGTCATAAGCCAAGTGCGCGTCACATTTGAAAAAAAAGAAGAAAAAAAAGCGAGCCGACCAAACTAACCGTCATTTGAATGGCGGAGTTTAGAGTGGCGAGCGTCTTTGCGTGACCGCACACTTCAAAGCCGGCAAGTCAAACCCGAAGTCCGTAAAGCGCATGCGACGCATGTTTGGAATCCGTTCCGTAAAAAACGGCAACTTTCCAGCGTTGTTGCAAATCCGAGCTCATTCCGTTGGACGCAATTCATTTGCAATGAGCGCCGCTTAGCCGACCCACAATGCACCGCGCCCTCGAGACGCCTGTTGACTTTGGTGGCGTCCCGCTTGATGTTGTGTTTGTGCGGCGGCGCCGGCGCAGTCTGGCGCTGCATCCGGACAAAGTGCTGGTGGCGACGGGCCAGGTGGGCAAAGACCCGTACGTGTGCGTGTGGGACACGTACGCCATGCAGACCGTCTCCATCCTGCGCGACGCGCACACGCACGGCGTGGCCTGCTTGGCTTTTGATGCCGACGGACAGGTGAGACCCGCCCCCCGTCCCGCCCTCGCCGCTTGCGAACGGCCGGCGCCGCTCACGTGCCGTGTCACCGCAGCGACTGGCCTCGGTGGGACTGGACGCCAAGAACACGGTGTGCGTGTGGGACTGGAGGCGAGGACGCGTCCTGGCCTCGGCGACGGGACACTCGGACAGGGTACGAGCAGCGCGGCTCACCCGCCCGCCCGTCGCCTTTGCTGACGTTTGCCTTCCCGCAGATCTTCGACGTGGCTTGGGATCGGCAGCTGTCGGCGCGATTGGTCAGCTGCGGCGTCAAACACATCAAGGTGAGGTCCGAAGCGCTTCCCCGTTTTTGGGCGGCGACGGCCCGCGTGTGACGTTCGCGTCTCCGTATGGTGGCAGGAAACCGACATTGACCTCACTTGACGGTCCTTCCACGACAAAAAAACGAATCGACTGCCATCTTGAAACTCGCCGATCTCTCGTGTGATCATTTGGGCAAAAGCGGGCGTGGCCGCCATCAGTGACTTTTTCTTTTCTTTTCCTTCAGCAACTTCTTTTTGGCTCAATTCTTCCAAAAGGAAAGTTTTGCAAGATTGCCGGTAATTTGAAAAAATGTGAGGGCTGCTTCAATTTCGGCCAATCCCGATTCAGTCTCGACGAGCACGACCGTCCAAAACGCTAAACGCGGCTTCATGTCCAAGAACGTCAATGAATGGTCACCAACAATGTCCTCCCCTCATGTCGGCTTCTGAAAATATTCAAGCCTCCGTCGCATTATTTAGCATTTTATGCCAATGAAGATTTTTCTCGCCACACGTCGTTCACGATGGACAAACGACTTCACGTGGCTTCACGTTTGGAAAGTGCGACCAATCGCCACCCGAATTCACATGCGCCTTTTTTCTGACATCATCTGCAAATATCAAAAAGATTGCAACAAATGCAGCATTTTGTGAACACGACAATAAAGAGGGAGACAAATGTCATGACATGGGTGCGACCGATCCTTTTGATGTTTTCAGAGAATGGGCATAGGAAGCCATTTTGGTCGTCATTTTCAAGCATGAAGCCACGTCCAGCTTTTTGACATAAAGCGTTTTCGACTGTCCCGCTTGAGGCTCCCGCGGCCATCTGGGGCGCCGCCCACCCGGCAAAATCCCAAAAGGTGTGACGTGACGACTTGCCCTTTGAAAAGGTGTGACGACTTGGCCCAATCAGCCACTTGCTCCTTCCTTCCTTGGCTGGAGGCAAAATGCGGGTCAATGTGCGCTTTTGTCATGTGGCTAAGGTGTGTGTGGGCTCTTCAGTTCTGGACGCTGTGCGGCAACGCTCTGACCCCCAAACGCGGAATCTTCGGCAAGACGGGCGACCTGCAGACCATCTTGTGCGTTGCCACCGCCAAGGAGCAGACCACCTACTCGGGGGCGCTCAACGGCGACGTGTACGTGTGGAGAGGAGCCGCGCTGGTCAGGACCGTGCAGGCGGCGCACGGGGTACGAGCGCACGCACGCACGCACGCACGCGGCCAGGCTGACGGCAAATAGCTGACGGCAAATGGCTGACGGCAAATTTCAGGCAGGGATCTTCAGCATGCACGCCAGCGAAGAAGGTTTCGCCACCGGCGGACGCGACGGCTGCGTGCGCCTTTGGGACGCCGACTTCAAGCCCATCACCAAGATCGACCTGCGGGAAGCCGAGCAAGGCTACAAAGGTGAGAGCGGCCGCCGGCCCGGCCCGCTCGTCCGTCCGTCTGTCCTTCACGCCGCCGTGCGTCTGTCTGCCTTTTCAGGTCTGTCCATTCGCAGCGTCTGCTGGAAGGCCGACCGGATTGTGGCCGGGACGCAGGACAGCGAGATCTTCGAGGTCATGGTCCGGGACCGAGACAAACCGCTGCTGCTGATGCAAGGTCACAGCGAGGGCGAGCTGTGGGCGCTCGACCTCCATCCCAAGCAACCCGTCGCCGTCACCGGGAGCGACGACCGCTCCGTAAGGTGAGCGCGCTTCCTCATCTGACGGACTTCCTGTCTGTTTGACGTGACTTCCTGTCTTCCTGGTATCTGTCTGACCCGACTTCCTGTCTTTCTGACGGGTTTTCCTGTCTGTTTGACGCGACTTTCTGTCTGTTTGACGCGACTTCCTGTCTTCCTGGTATCTGTCTGACCCGACTTCCTGTCTGTTTGACGCGACTTCCTGTCTGTTTGACGTGACTTCCTGTCTGTTTGACGTGACTTCCTGTCTGTTTGACGCGACTTCCTGTCTGTTTGACGCGACTTCCTGTCTGTTTGACGCGACTTCCTGTCTTCCTGGTATCTGTCTGACCCGACTTCCTGTCTGTTTGACGCGACTTCCTGTCTGTCTGACGGACTTCCTGTCTGTTTGACGTGACTTCCTGTCTGTTTGACGTGACTTCCTGTCTGTTTGACGCGACTTCCTGTCTTCCTGGTATCTGTCTGACCCGACTTCCTGTCTGTTTGACGCGACTTCCTGTCTGTCTGACGGACTTCCTGTCTGTTTGACGCGACTTCCTGTCTGTTTGACGCGACTTCCTGTCTGTCTGATGCGACTTCCTGTCTGTTTGACGTGACTTCCTGTCTGTCTGACATCTCGTCCTGTCTTCCTGGCATCCGTCTGACGCGACTTCCTGTCTGTTTGACGCGACTTCCTGTCTGTCTGATGCGACTTCCTGTCTGTTTGGCGTGACTTCCTGTCTGTCTGACATCTCGTCCTGTCTTCCTGGCATCCGTCTGACGCGACTTCCTGTCTGTTTGACGCGACTTCATGTCTTTCTGACGCGACTTCCTGTTTGTCTGACGAGACTTCCTGTCTGTTTGACGTGACTTCCTGTCTGTCTGACGTGACTTCCTGTCTGTCTGACATCACGTCCTGTCTTCCTGGCATCTGTCTGACGCGACTTCCTGTCTGTTTGACGCGACTTCCTGTCTGTTTGACGCGACTTCCTGTCTGTCTGACATCTCGTCCTGTCTTCCTGGCATCCGTCTGACGCGACTTCCTGTCTGTTTGACGCGACTTCCTGTCTGTTTGACGCGACTTCCTGTCTGTCTGATGCGACTTCCTGTCTGTCTGATGCGACTTCCTGTCTGTTTGACGTGACTTCCTGTCTGTCTGACATCTCGTCCTGTCTTCCTGGCATCCGTCTGACGCGACTTCCTGTCTGTTTGACGCGACTTCCTGTCTGTCTGATGCGACTTCCTGTCTGTTTGGCGTGACTTCCTGTCTGTCTGACATCTCGTCCTGTCTTCCTGGCATCCGTCTGACGCGACTTCCTGTCTGTTTGACGCGACTTCATGTCTTTCTGACGCGACTTCCTGTTTGTCTGACGAGACTTCCTGTCTGTTTGACGTGACTTCCTGTCTGTCTGACGTGACTTCCTGTCTGTCTGACATCACGTCCTGTCTTCCTGGCATCTGTCTGACGCGACTTCCTGTCTGTTTGACGCGACTTCCTGTCTGTTTGACGCGACTTCCTGTCTGTCTGACATCTCGTCCTGTCTTCCTGGCATCCGTCTGACGCGACTTCCTGTCTGTTTGACGCGACTTCCTGTCTGTTTGACGCGACTTCCTGTCTGTCTGATGCGACTTCCTGTCTGTTTGGCGTGACTTCCTGTCTGTCTGACATCTCGTCCTGTCTTCCTGGCATCCGTCTGACGCGACTTCCTGTCTGTTTGACGCGACTTCCTGCCTGTCTGTCTCACGCCCCGCCTCCAGGCTGTGGAGTCTTCCTGACCACACCCTCCTGGCCCGCTGCAACATGGAGGAATCGGTGCGCAGCCTTTCCTTCAACAACGACGGCTCTCAGCTGGCCCTCGGCATGAAGGACGGATCCTTCACCGTCCTACGAGTCAGGTGACACAAACACCCCTCCCCCCCCTTACCCGCCTCACTGCCATGTGACAAGCATACGCCGTATGTTTTGGTGGCGTCCCGTCACGTCCTGGAGGTCTTGCCGTCCTCAGGGACATGACGGAGGTGGTCCACATCAAGGACCGCAAGGAGGTGATCCACGAGCTGAAGTTCTCTCCGGACGGCTCCTTCCTGGCGGTGGGCTCCAATGACGGCGTGGTGGACGTTTACGCCGTGGCGCAGCGCTTCAAGAAAGTGGGCGAGTGCTCGCGCTCGGCCGCCTTCATCACCCACCTGGACTGGTCGGTGGACTCGCGCTTCCTGCAAACCAACGACGGCGCCGGGGAGCACCTGTTTTACCGGATGCCAGGTAACGAGTGGCGCGGCGTGACTTGAAGCGGCGGCTAACGGCGGCGGTTTGCAGCGGGTAAGCTGGTGTCCAAGGAGGAGGCCAAGGGGGTCCACTGGATGACGTGGACCGGCGTGCTGGGCCCGGAAGTCAACAGCATCTGGCCCAAATACTCCAACGTGACCAACGTCAACTCGGTGGACGCCAACTACAGCAGCGCTGTGCTGGCCGCGGGCGACGACTTGGGTCTGGTCAAACTCTTCCGCTTCCCGTGCCTCAAGAAAGGTGAGCAGCGCGAGCCGCCATCTTGGGCCGCCTCCTCCGCTACTACTACTTTCCTCCGTTCCGCCAGGGGCCAAATTCAAGAAGTATATTGGCCATTCTGCCCACGTCACCAACGTGCGCTGGTCCAGCGACCTGCAGTGGCTGCTGAGCACGGGCGGGGCCGACCACGCCGTCTTCCAGTGGCGCTTCCTGCCCGAGGGGGTGATGAACGGCGTGCTGGAGCCCCTCCTCCAAGGTAAGACCTCCCCGGTCGAATGATGATGGCTGCGGTGAAGCCTCCTTGTGCCGACCGCTGTCGTCGCTCCGGCGGTCCGCAATTCAAAGTTCCGTGGAACCAAAGGAGAATTTGCGGCCGTGCTGTCCAAATGTGCAACATTTGGCCTGTCCAAGTGGTTTCGGCCATTTGTCAACGTGCGGCTGTCGTCGTCAGACGGCTACGCCGACTCCAACAGCGGCGACTCGGACTCGGACGTGTCGGACGTGCCCGAGATCGACTCGGACATCGAGCAGGAATCTCAGCACAGCTACCAGCGGCAGGTGAGCGAGCGCCAGCCGGCCAGCCAGAAAACCGGTCCGGTCTTGGATCTTGACCTCTGCGTCGGCAGGTTTACAAGGACGACCTTCCGCAGCTGCGCAGGAAGCTGATTGGCTCGCTCAAGAGGCAGAAAGCTCCCGACGAGGGTCTTCGGCTGCAGTTTGTTCACGGGTAAACTTTGTACACGCGCCGGCACCGACCTCGTCCGTCCATTCGGCCGTGCGTGCGTGCGTGACTGCCCACCGCCGGTCATGGTTGAAATGTGCTGATGCAGAAGCGCGGTTGCGTTGCGGCGCTCCCTCCGCAGGTATCGCGGCTTCGACTGCCGCAACAACCTGTTCTACAGCCAGACGGGCGAGGTGGTCTACCACGTGGCGGCGGTGGCGGTGGTCTACAACCGGCTGCAGCACACGCAGAGGTTCTACCAGGGCCACGACGACGACATCCTCTGCCTGACCGTGCACCCGCTCAAAGACTACGCCGCCACCGCGCAGGTGGGCCGAGACCCGGCCGTCCACGTGTGGGACATCCCCACCCTCAAATGTCTGTCGCTGCTCCGAGGTCACCACAGCACCGGCGTGTGCGCGCTGGACTTCACCGGTAATCGAGCGCCGTCAGCTTAGCGACTTCCGCTCCTGACGGCATCTTTTGTGCCGGCAGCCGACGGCAAGAGTCTGGTGTCGGTGGGGATGGACGACTTCCACTCGGTGGTCATCTGGGACTGGAAGAAGGGCGAGCGACTGGCCAAAAGCAGGTAGACGGCTGGCGGCCAGGAAGTGACCTGCGCTCGCTCCCTGGCCCTTGTTGACTGTCTGCGCTTCTCCGGCAGGGGCCACAAGGACAAAGTGTTTGTGGTGAAGAGCAACCCCTTCAGGATGGACAAGCTGGTCACGCTGGGGATGAAACACATCAAGTTCTGGCAGCACTCAGGTAGCCAGCACACGCGCCGGCCGCTTTCAGGTTTACATTTTAAAAAAAAAATGCTTCCGATGAAGGACAAAGGGCGCTCGCACGCAAATCCAAACGTCAAACGGGACGTGACGACACCCTTTTTCATGCCGCATCCAATGGAGTGTGCTGCTCCTTCTGGAGTGGCCACCAGGAGGCAGCAAAGTATAATCAATCTTCTTCTTCTTGGACTCCAGCTCACAGTGAACCTTTTTGATCAGCTTCATGTTTTTCTAGCATTAGCATGTCAATGGTGTTTCCTATTGATTTTAGCATTAAGCTAGCAGGCAGGCATAGTTTGCTCCTTTTAACCATATAAGGCGCGTGTTTTTTATTAAGATTTTTATTTGAGAGAGCTCAGTATTGTTCGCTGGGATTCAACACGTCATCATCATTACTTTGCTTGAATTCACATTCTTCCAAACTTGTTTCAATAAATTGCTGTTGAGGAAGCTTGATTTGAACAAAGGTGGCGACAACATCTTGCCGCTGGAACCTGCAACCTTCTATTTCCAAGTTGTGGACAATTTGCACGGCTTGATGTCTTGCCTGCTGAGCTGTTTTGTGCGTTTGTTGCGGGCCAGGCGGCGGCCTGACGTTCAAGCGCGGGATCTTTGGCAACCTGGCCAAGCAGGAGAGCATGATGTCGGCGTGCTACGGCCGCTCCGAGGACGCCGTCTTCTCGGGGGCCACCAACGGCGACGTTTACGTCTGGCGGGAAACCTCGCTGGTCAAGACCGTCAAGGCCCACGACGGGCCCGTCTTCGCCATGTGTTCCCTGGACAAGGTCGGGTCCCGTCCGCTTGGTTACTTTTCCGGGTCCGTGCGCTAGCCGCGCTTTGTTTACGCGACTAGCGAAGCTTTTGGGTGGTCCGCGAAACGTTCGTCACGTAACAACACGGTGGAGTCAGAATGAAGCTTGACGTCGATCGTCCGTATTGCGTCACCGTACGAAGACGAGCTCCCTTTGAAAAGAATCTCTCCCGTTGTTTGGATTGGCCACGAGCTCCGGGAGTGGGCGTGGCTTCCCACAAAGGCATATCGAGCAAGGGTGGGCAAAGGGGCTGCTGCAGGTTCTGATATAGCGTCAGCTGATGAGCATCCCGTTGATTGCAATCAGCTTGTGTTGGAGGAGGGAAAGCTGCAAAACCCGCAGGAGCCGGTTTGCCCACCCCTGATGTCCAGGCAGGCGTCGTGCGCTCGTTCCGAAGCGCTCGTTCCGAAGCGCTCGTTATGGGTAGCTCGTTGAGAAACGGAAGACCAAGAAAGAAAGGCTCCGAAGCGCGGCCTGCCGTTTGAATGCTGCTTGTGGCGGCGTGCGCCGCGCAGGGCTTCGTGACGGGCGGCAAGGACGGCGTGGTGGAGCTGTGGGACGACGCCTTCGAACGCTGCCTGAAGACCTACGCCATCAAGAGGACGCTTCTGTCCCCCTCGTCCAAAGGTGGGAAGGTGGCTGGGCGGCAGCGCTCTGCCGGTCCCGGCGCCGACTTGACGGCTGTGGCGCCTCCTCAGGACTGCTGCTGGAAGACAATCCGTCCGTCCGGGCCATCACGCTGGGACACGGACACATTCTGGTGGGCACCAAGAACGGAGAAATTGTGGAGATGGACAAGAGCGGACCCATGACGCTGCTGGTCCAGGTCAGTGTCGAGCGCCGGGCCGGCGCCGGTCTGCAGACTTGAGCGTGACGGCGTGCGTTGTGTCCAGGGTCACATGGAGGGCGAGGTTTGGGGCTTGGCGGCCCACCCGCTGCTTCCCGTCTGCGCCACCGTCAGCGATGACAAGACGCTGAGAATGTGGGAGCTGTCGGCCAATCACCGCATGGTCGCCGTGCGCAAGCTGAAGAAAGGTTTGCCGCCGCCGCCGCCGCCGCCGCCGCCGCCGCCGCCGCCGTCCCCCCGATTCGATGGCTCTTCCTGTTTGTGCGTCACCAAGGCGGGCGCTGTTGCGCCTTCTCCCCCGACGGCAAAGTTCTGGCGGTGGGTCTGAACGACGGAAGCTTCCTGGTGGTCAACGCCGACACGCTGGAGGACATGGTGACCTTCCACCACCGCCGGGAGCTCATCTCCGACATCCGATTCTCGCAAGGTAACGGGTGGGCCCGCAAGACAAACAGCTGGTGTGGGCGGGGCCGCCACTGAGCGTTGGCGCCTTGCAGACGCGGGCAAGTACCTGGCCGTGGCGTCCCACGACTCCTTCGTGGACATCTACAACGTTCTGACCAGCAAGCGGGTCGGCATCTGCAAAGGAGCCGGCAGCGTCGTCACGCACGTGGACTGGGACTCCAGAGGTTGGACTCAAACGCCGGAAGCCGCCGCCTTTTCACGCCGCCGCCTTTTCACGCCGCTTGCGCTCTTGTGGTCCCGGCAGGAAAACTTCTGCAGGTCAACACGGGGAGCAAAGAGCAGCTTTTCTTCGAGGCCCCTCGAGGACGACGGCAGAACATCGGGCCAGCCGAGGTTGGTGGCGCCGCCGCTCCAACTTTCCCAAAAGCGCTTCTGCGCTGACCGCCGGCTGTGCTTCTGCCGTCGGCGCCATCAAAACAATGAGTCGTTTGCCGACGGCTGACAAGATGAAAATAAATGATAAATAAATGAAAGCATTCACAAATTCAACAGAATAATAATAATAATAATAACTGACACGGAAACGATACCACAGCAAAAACTTCCAAAAAGTCCAAAGTGAGCAACTTTGAATTTTTCTATTCATTCATTAAATGACAAAACCTTCGATGGCGTCAAAACCTTTTTTAACATAAAACATTTTGACTTTTCAAATACTGCTAAACATTTTCCACGTTTTGACCCAGCAAAGCGTTTGTTGTTTCTGCAACGTTCTCGTCATCAGAAAAAAAAAAGAAGAAGAAAAAGTCTTGTTTTGGTTTTTGTCCGTCAATTCCTGCGTTGGCCAGCAGGTGAGACGTTTTGCAGATGAATGGAAATGTTTGTCAAAAATGCTGACCTTCATTTCTTTGTTATTGTTGAGAATTTTGTAGCCAGATGACGCTAAAAAAGGATTTGGGGCAGCACGGTGCAGAGGTTGCGGGTTTGAATCCGGACGCATCTCGTTCCTGCGCGTTTTGTCTCGTTTCCTTCCCCGCTGCAAAAACAAGCGCCGCCCTTTTTGTTCTTTTTCTTCTCGCTTTTTCGACGTCTCTCGGGCGTGCGCAGGTGAAAGTGCTTGTTTGTGGAAATGCGGCCTGTGATTGGCTGGCAACCAATCCAGGGCGTCGCCCTCTGCGGCACACGCATTTGGTGAGGTCACGCTCTGGGAGTTGCGAGAAAGCGGCTTGATCCTTGTTTGCAGTTGGACAAGCTGGACTGGGCCAGCTGGACTTCAGTTGCGGGTGCGAGCTGCGAGGGGATCTGGCCCACCTTCGGCTTCGTGAACGCCGCCTCGCGCAGCAAAGACGGAAAACTGCTGGCCAGCGGGGACGACTTTGGCTTCCTGAAGCTCTTCAGCTTCCCGTGCAAGGTGAGGCCCGCCACACCCTTCGCCACGCTCCCCGCCACGCCCCCCGACGCCCCCGCTCAGACCTTTTGCCCCACCCCGCGCCCTTTGACCTCTCGCAGGGTCAGTTCTCCAAGTTCAAGAAGTACGTGGCTCACAGCACCAACGTGACCAACGTCCGCTGGTCCAACGACGACGCGCTGCTGCTGACGGTGGGCGGGGCCGACTCGGCGCTGATGATTTGGACCCGGGAGCCTCCGGGTCTCAAAGAGAACAAAATGGCCGACAGCCAAGAGTCTGACGACGACACGGAGGAAGATGGAGGTAACAAACGCAAACGCCACCCAACCGCTCTTTGTGCCAACGACACAAAGGTCAAATGTCAAACAGGAAATGGATACGTTTTTTTGTTTTTGTTTTGTTGAAGTCTCAATATCAGGAAGCAATTTGGGGCAAATTTCAATCGAGTCGCAAGCGGTTGCTCGCCAGTTGACGGAGGAAGTGAAAATATTTGTCCAAAAGTTTTTGGAGTTTTTGTCAAGGTAGCGAGCGCCGATCGCAGATCGCAGAGCGAGCGCCGATCGCAGAGCGAGCGCCGATCGCAGATCGCAGAGCGAGCGCCGATCGCAGATCGCAGAGCGAGCGCCGATCGCAGAGCGAGCGCCGATCGCAGATCGCAGAGCGAGCGCCGATCGCAGAGCGAGCGCCGATCGCAGATCGCAGAGCGAGCGCCGATCGCAGAGCGAGCACGCGCGGCGTCTTCAGGCCGGCCTTTGGCAAAGTGGCTGACGTTGCCGCACCGGGCCCGGTTTTGTGTGCTGTGACGTCATCAGGCTACGACAGCGACGTGGCGCGGGAGAAAGCCGTGGACTACGTGACCAAGGTCTACTCGGCCAGCATCAGGAAGATGACGGGAACCAAACCTCACCTGCAGCACAAGGAACTTCCCGCCGAAGAGAAGTACACGCACACGCACGCGCTTCCTGTCGGTGGTCTCTTGGGGACGGGTCCTGATCCCGGTCCCGATCTTGGGTGTCACCGGCGTTTTCAGACCGCCGGTGAGTCGAGCGACTCCGCTTCCCGACAAGCTGCTGCGGAACAACGTGTCCAAGAAGAAGGCGGTGGAGGTGAGTGCGATTGGTCGCTTGCGGCGTCCCGCCTGTCGCCCGCCGGGTCTGACGGCGGTCCGGGGTCCGCTTTGCTTTGCAGGACCTTCAGCTGGACCACGTGTTCGGCTACCGAGGCTTGGACTGCCGCAACAACCTTCACTACCTCAACGACGGCGCCGACATCATCTTCCACACGGCGGCGGCGGCCGTCGTGCAGAACCTGTCCTCGGGTTGGTGCTTCCCGCCGTAACTTGTGAAAGTCCACGGCAGAAAAGTTCCCGCCGCCGCTCTCCGAATGTCCTCTCGGCCACTTTGCTGGCGTTTTTTTCTTCGCACCTGACGACGCGCCGCGACGCTGATGGAAGCGCTTGGGTGCAAACGCGGCGGTTCCGTGACCGACCATCGCTGGTCACAGACCCGACCGTTTGCCGTTTTTTCAATTGGGCAGTCGTCTGAGCGGGTCAAACATCGGCAACTTGTGTTCTCAAGATGGATCCGCGTGGGAACGAGCGATCATTTCCGTCACTTTTGGAGCCGCGGACGCTTGGCGATGCGACGCACAAATTGGTTGACGTGAAGTTGTGACTAGAATTTACAGCGATCCGATTGGCCGATATTTTGTAAGTTCTATTGTTTATGAGGGTTTGAATTGGCGTCGACTGTTTTGACTATCGGTGGGCGGGCCGGCCCCGTTGCGGCCCCGTTGCGGCCCCGTTGCGGCCCCGTTGCGGCCCCGTTGCGGCCCCGTTGCTGCTCGCTGGATTCCTCTTCGGAGTCCCGGAGAGTCGCAGCTTTTGCGTTTCATTCCATCGCGGCGATGACTTTTTGCAAACTCGGCGAAGAATTAGGATGTTGTCAAGCTGACTTGTAACCACGGTAACCATCTCTAGCGAATGGCGAAGGCTGCTTTTGTTTTTGCTCGCCGTCGCTTTTGTTTTTGCTCGGCGTCGCTTGCGGTCGCTGGCGTCCGCTGGCGTCCGCTGCCGTCCGCTGGCGGTCTTGTGTCAACGTTTGGCGTCCCCGCAGGAACGCAGAGTTTCTATCTGGAGCACACGGACGACATTTTGTGCCTGACGGTCAACCAGCACCCCAAATACCAAAACGTCATCGCCAGCGGGCAAATCGGTGAGTCCGGCGCCGGACCAGAATTTTCTCTGCTGCTGCTGCTGCATGAACTCGCCCGCTTTTGCCACACATGCCGCTTTCTCTTTTCTGTTGTTGTGCTTTTTTTTGTTTTGTTTTGCTTCCTCGTTGTCTCCGCCTCCCCATCAGGTGACAACACGGAGCTCCCAGGTAAGCCCCGCCCACCGCTGCATGTTAGATGTGCGTCTTGTGTGAGTCTGGAAGGTCTCGTCAACTCTTTTCAACATGTGGACTACAAAAGCCTTTCGTTGGGTTTATTTTTTTTGTCCCGCTGGCCAATGACAGCAAATGTCTCGGGTCCCTCGACGAACTGGGGTTCGCATGCTGAGGCTGCAAACACGGATGCCATTTTGTTTTTATTCATGTGCATTCTCCTTTAAAAAAAAAAGAAAAAAAAAGGCCGGCAGGTTCTAGTTAGCACCAAGGACTACATGAGTAGCCCACAGGTCACTATTTCATATCACAGTTAAACATGAATTGGATTGTGTTGTGTGAGGAAAACAAGTTTTGAGACAGATTTGATGTGATGTGAGAAAGAAATGCGGTGAGGCGGGCCCAAGCCCGGTTGAAGCTCGCCGTACGCGTGCCGTCCTCACCGTTGCGCCGCGCCCGCCCGCCCTCCGCCGCAGGTTTGTCGCCGTGCATCCACGTGTGGGACGCCGTCGGCAAGCAGACGCTGTCCATCCTGCGCTGCTCGCACGCCAAGGGCGTGGCCTACGTCAACTTCAGCGCCACCGGCAAGCTGCTGCTGTCGGTGGGGGTGGAGCCCGAACACGTCATCACCGTGTGGAGGTGGCAGGAAGGTGAGAGCTGCGAGCTCCGAGCCCCGGCCCCCCGGCCCCCCGGCCCCCCTCACCCCCAACCAACCACCCTCCCTCCCTCACGTGCGTGTGCGTCTTGCCGGCAGGTGCCAAGATCACCAGCAAAGGGGGCCACCCGGAGCGGATCTTCGTGGTGGAGTTCCGGCCCGACTCGGACAGCCAGTTTGTGTCGGTGGGCGTCAAGCACATCAAGTTCTGGACTCTGGCGGGCGGATCGCTCTTGTACAAAAAAGGCGTGCTGGGCGGCGTGGAGGACGCGCGCATGCAGACCATGTTGGCGGTGGCCTTCGGAGCCGTAAGTCCCTTCGCCGCCACGCCAAGTTGGTTGACGCAAGCAAGCGCTTGTGCTCTGCTGCCACCCGGAGGCTCGTTTAGGCAATTGCAAATGGTCCGCCTCCATTCTTGGCTGCCGTAGAACAACCTGACCTTCACCGGCGCCATCAACGGGGACGTGTACGTGTGGAGGGAGCACTTCCTGGTCCGGGTGGTGGCCAAAGCGCACAGCGGGCCCGTCTTCACCATGTACACCACCCTGAGGGACGGACTCATCGTCACGGGGGGGAAAGAGCGCCCGTGAGTACGCCGTTCGCCGCCGCCGCCCGCTGCCGGACCTTCTCCTCATCTGACCGAGTTGTCTCGCGTGGCGGCGAGCAGCACCAAGGAAGGCGGCGCCGTCAAACTTTGGGACCAGGAGATGAAGCGCTGCCGAGCCTTTCAGCTGGAAACGGGCCAAGCGGTGGAGAACGTCCGATCCGTCTGCAGGTGCAAGGTGAGCGTCGGCGCGGCCCCGCCCCGCGACCTTTCACCTTCTTCCTTGTTGGAGCTGCTGTGCCGTTTCAGGGCAAGATCCTGGTGGGAACCAAAGACGGCGAGATCATCGAAGTGGGCGAGAAGAACGCCGCCTCCAACAGCATGATCAACGGGCACACCTGTGGCGGCATCTGGGGTCTGGACGCGCACCCCTTCAAAGACGTCTTCATCTCGGCCGGCGACGACGGCACCGTCCGCATTTGGGACCTGGCCGATAAGGTCCGACGCCGCTCAGAGGCGCCTGACGGCCGGCCAAGGTAAGCAAGGCTGCGCCTGTCTTCTTCCCCTAGAAACTGCTGAACAAGGTGACCCTGGGCCACCCGGCCAAGTGCGCCTCGTACAGCCCCAACGGCGAGATGCTCGCCATCGGCACGGACAACGGCGAGTTCATCGTCCTGCTGGTCAACTCGCTCGCCGTCTGGGGAAAGAAGCGAGACCGCAGCGCTGCCGTCCAGGACGTTCGGTACGCCGTCGCTCCGAATTGCAACCGTCTGCTTTCCGCGTCTGGGGGGGAAACATTTGGGAGTTGCGAGGGATGGAATTGGCACACACAAAAAATTGCCACTAGATGGCAGCCAATCGCAACGTGAAGCTCACACGCTGATCTGAACATGTGACTGGCAGGCCAAAACGTTTGAAGTCACCAGGCAGCCATATTGCTCCTCCCAACAGTTCTCGCCATAGCATCTTATGCATTTACAATATGGACGTTGGAGAACGTTTGAGACTTAGTAGAAACGGCATGAAAAATAAATAAAATACACGTAGAAATGATATGCTTAATGATGTTTACAGGCGGAAACTTGTCTATTTTTGATTCAATAATTATGACTGTAATTCAACAAAAGATGCGAAATCTAATTGTGGTCGAAGGAACTGAGCAATAAAAGAAAAAGGGGGTCTTCAAAGCAGCACATACTTGCACACTTATTTGATTTTTTTACTTAAGAAATAGTGACCCCCCCAGTCCGATACTAACTGCCTACAAGCTGTATACGTCTCATCTGGATTTATACTGTATAATTAAAGTTGTCTGCTGGCGAGATGGGAGGAGCAAGATGGCCGCCCTGTGGCTTCAACGGCTTGCGCGTACGAGCTATCGGCTAGCGGCTAGCCAGTGGTAAATTCACATCAGTGAGCTCACCTGACATGCTGCAACTTTTGTTCAAAAACAAAAATGTCATGAAAATGTCAAAAGTCGACACGATTTTTGTTGTTTCTGGGGGAGGGAGGCCGACGCCAGTGGGAACCCCGCCCCCTCCCCCCCCAGAATAAAAGTATGTCTTTTGCTGGCGTCTCGGCTGGTTTGCCGTTTTGAGTTTGAAAATGAGAAGGAAATGCTTGCGCAAACGTTGACTGAAGATGTTGTGCGGGCGGCGCCGTTCACCAGCTTCAGTCCCGACAACCGTTTCCTGGCGGTGGGTTGCGCCGAGAGCGCCGTGGACTTCTACGACCTTTCGCTTGGCTCCGCCCTCAACCGCATCGGCTACTGCAAGGACGTGCCGGGCCGCGTCATCCAGATGGACTTCTCGGCCGACAGCAAGCGCATCCAGGTTGGCTCGTCCGTCCGTCGTCCGTCCGCCGTCCGTCCCGCTCAGCGCCGTGTCCTCCCACCGGCAGGTGTCCACCAGCACTTACGCTCGGCAGGTGCACGAGGTTCCTTCGGGGAAGATTGTCAGCGAGGCGTCGCAGGTGGAGAGGATCACGTGGGCCACGTGGACCAGGTGAGAACACGCCAACGCGCACCGATACCATGTACTGATACCACTCATGATTTGGATGCATAGCGTGGAATTTAAAAAGCGTGACGGATGGTTTGAAAGAAAATGGAGCACTTGCATGAAATGTTGGATTCTTGTCATTTGTGATGGTCAAACAGCCGCAAGTAGCGATTCTTTGAAACGACACCGATACCTGCTACAGGTACTCGCCCATGCCGAACTGTAGCATCAGAACAAATGATGGCCTCAAGTTGCGTTCTGAGCGGATAACGATGAGCTAAACTGCAGCCGGGACCAAATGTTTGATGTCGTTTCTCTCTCTCTCTCTTTCTCTTTCTCTTCGCCGGTCGAGACAAAAGCCGATCGACTCACAATTGCGGCTCAGTAGAAAATATTGATGATCCTTTCCAAATGCTTACGTACGCTTTCATCACTTTTTTCGATCAGCGCATATATGTCCGCACCCACGGGCTGTCTGCTAAGGGTTGTTGGTCACTGGCGAGGAGAGGCCACGCCCACCACGAGAGCGCTGACTTGCTCAGTAACAAAACGTTGTTGGCACTTTTGCGTGCGTTTTCACCTTCAGGCGCGTCACGTCAGTCATGAACGTTTTTCAAAAGCAGAAACGAATCAAAGCTGGCGACTTTTTGTGTGCAGCATCGTGGGCGAGGAGGTTTTGGGGATTTGGCCTCGCAACGCCGACAAGGCCGACGTCAACTGCGCCTGCGTTTCCCGCGCCGGCCTCAACCTGGTGACCGGCGACGACTTCGGCCTCATCAAGCTCTTCGACTTCCCTTGCGCCGACAAATTTGTACGAGTGTGTTTGCGCCGTCCGCGCGCTCGCGCTAGCACTAGCGTGGCTAACCAGGGGTGGGGGGGGGGGGGCGGTCTCCGTGGGGGTCCGCAGGCCAAGCACAAGCGCTACTTCGGACACTCGGCCCACGTGACCAACGCTCGCTTCTCCTGCCTCGACAAGTTCGTCATCAGCGCCGGCGGCAGCGACTGCAGGTGACCACAAACTTTTCTTCTTCTTCTGGTTTGCTCGTTCTTCAAATTTGCCGTCAAATATCCCAAACTGAACGTCAACCTTCATCATCTGTGGAGGAAGAACAAAAAAATGGTGACAATTTGCTATCGAGCAATCGACATCGTGACTTTCGTCGACTTTCGCTTTCTTGGAACTGCGCAGCCGACCCGAATAGTCGGCAAGTTGACAAGTCGGGTCACCCCGATCAATTGATGACGCAAATAGTTTGAATTGTCGTCCGTGATTGATTTCATCGTTCCAGTCACGTTTTCCGATTATTAAATGAAATGAAGGAATGACGGGAATCTTCTTCTTTTTTTCCCTCCTCTCCTCTCAGTCTGTTTGTGTGGAAATGTCAATAGTCGCCAGACTGGACCAGCGTGCGGTCCTGACACCTGCCGGCAGGTTTGCTGCACCAGGATGGGAGCCTTTGCTACGTTGCGCCGGCAGGAAGTTGAAGAAAAAGTGCAAAAGCGCCGACTGGGCTGGTCTACCTCAGCACAGACGGCGGACGCGCACGAATACGCGCACGTCAGGTTAGCACAGCAACACTTTTGGATGCTGTTGTCACATCGGAAGCAGATGCGAGCGTGGCCCCGCCCACAACCACGCCCCTTTGATCGAGGGGCTTAGGTACATTCCAGGGACACACACACACACACACACACGCTGCACTTCGCTTCAACACGTGCAAGTGCACACACACAGTTTGTCATGTTACACACTTGTTTGTTATGACTTCATTATTACGTCAGTGTGTGTGTGTGTGTGCGCGCGCACGTGTGCATGTGTGTGTGTATGGAACAATTTCAAAAATCCTTTTGCCGAAGAAAATTCTGCTCGTTGGACAAAATGATATGCTTTGTTTTCTTCCTTCCTTGAGCTTAATGCTAACGCCAGTGCAAGAAGCCATAGAGGAGCTAACGCAAGTTAGCATAGATCAGCGGTTCTCGCATTCAAAAAGAAATCAATAAAATGTGGCGTCCAAGTTGCACCGTTTTGACCAACTTTCAAGTACGAAAACGTGGTGTTAGGTTCGAGGTTTTTCGGGTCCGGCAGCTTCAGCACAAACTTTTTTTGTACTTTCATGCGGCACGGGGACAAGCGCACCTCTTTGCCCAAAAAAAAAACGTTTCCACGGCTCACTTGAGCTTGTCAAGATTTTCCTTCTAAAAGCAACTTGTGCAATTGTAAACGGCGTCAAGTGACTGCAACAAGACAAGAATGCACAAATGTGACTATTTGCCCAAAAGACGTGAGGTTTTGGACGGTGATTTATTTCTTGCGCCCATTCGGCTTGCCTGCCCAACAACCGCTTGAGACAAAATGGAGGCAAAATGGAGGCAAAATGGAGCCAAAATGGAGCCAAAATGGAGTCAAAATGGAGTCAAAATGGAGGCAAAATGGAGTCAAAATGGAGGCAAAATGGAGGCAAAATGGAGGCAAAATGGAGGCAAAATGGAGCCAATGTCACCTGTGACGTGAACGCACCAGATTCGGACAGCCCTGATCTGGATCTTATTGTGTTGTGCTACGCTAACGTTTGTATATTGGGAAGCAATTTGTTTGTTTGTTTTTTTTTTGGGGGGGGGGGGGTGTAGCCAGTGCGCTAAGCATGTTGAGCCAACACGGCTAGCTTG
Organism: Vanacampus margaritifer; assembly: GCF_051991255.1. Lineage (NCBI taxonomy): Eukaryota > Metazoa > Chordata > Actinopteri > Syngnathiformes > Syngnathidae > Vanacampus > Vanacampus margaritifer. The sequence goes on from NC_135438.1 coordinate 125,837, forward strand.
CGTGTTTTTTTTAATTTATTTATTTGGTGTGCTTGAGGCTTCATTTAGCAACGTTAGCTTCATTAGCCAGGCAAGCTAATGTCACACATAGCATATTCACTCGCAGATGCTAACAGTTTGTAATGGATTCCATTGTAGATTAGCACAAATATTGTGCGTGAATGGCATGTTGTATGTTTTGTGTTTGTTTACATTCGATGCTAACTTGAAGTTGGACACATTTTGTACGTCATTCAGCGTTTGACAAACAAACGCTACTTACAGTCCGCTCTAAGCCTGTTTAGCCTAGCTTAGCATGAGCATGGAAGAAAGATTGCTAAGCTAGGCTAATGTAGCTAAGCGAGTTGTAATTGTTTCTCTTCCTGTTTGTGTTATTTGATTGTGATCAGTGATTCAAGTTGACAAAGTTTACAAAGTGAGTGCAGAAAATCTGAATGAATCGCACTTATTTGACAATAAAAGTACACGTGACGGTAAAATACTTCAATTGTGCTTTTTCACAGCTTTCATGTCCAAATCTGAGTTGCATTTTTTAAAAACACTTTATTAGCATGTTCAGCAGTGTACAATAATGATTTTCTAGGGAGGGATAAAATTGCTTTCAAAAAAAACTCACCACCATTCAACCAAACGTTCAAGTCTTCCCTTCAGTTTCTTGGGGGGGTAAAGGGGGTGGAGCCAAAAAGTATTGGCGAGGAGAAAGAATAACCTGTGCAAAGGACAAGCGGAGGCTCGTCCAGGACGAGGTGCGAGCTGAGGTGGAGGAAGCGGGCTTCAGCGGAGCGCTGGGCGTGTCCAAGCAAGGGGGCGGGACCAAGCGGGAGCCTACGGCGTGGGCGGGACCAAGCGGGAGCCTACGGCGTGGGCGGGACCAAGCGGGAGCCTACGGCGTGGGCGGGACCAAGCGGGAGCCTACGGCGTGGGCGGGACCAAGCGGGAGCCTACGGCGTGGGCGGGACCAAGCGGGAGCCTACGGCGTGGGCGGGACCAAGCGGGAGCCTACGCCGACTTCAAATATCCATTGGAGGACCCGGGCAGCGTCAGGCTGCAGGGGTTTGACGCGATGCTGCCCGGCGTCCAGCTCGCGTGACCGCCTCATCGGTTCTGCCGAGCCGAGAGCGATCGGCCCGATTGGAAGCAACGCCTTCGCTCTCCGCCCACTTTTTTAGACTGTCAAGTATCACAATCATTCCTAACGTTACAGTAAGTAAGACAAAATGTGCTCGTCGATGTTTTCAAGAACCTTTTGATGCGAATGTTTACAAGTGGCGCGTCACGGCGGCGACCGCTTAGCACGGGCGACTCCCAGTGCAGATGACGTGAGATGCCGTCCGGGCTTCGGCCTTCCTGGGCGGAGTTTGCATGTCGTCCCCGTGCCTGCCTGGGTTTCCTCCCACATTCCAAAGTCGTGCGTGGCAGCCTCAGTGAACGCTCGCGTTGTCCATAAGTTGCGGTTGTGAGTGTGGAAGGTTGTTGTTCTCTTTGCGTGGCCTGTGATTGGCTGTTGAGGGTGCACCCCGCCTACTACCAGCTGGGATGGGCTCCAGCGCCCCGGCGCCCCTTGTGAGGACAAGCGTTAAGAAAATGGAGGGATGCGACGAGTGGGAAACAATCTCGTTCTTTCAACCCGTCGCGTCAACTGGTTTGAGCGCAAATGACGACTCTCGGCAACTTTTTGCTCTCCTGCTGCAAGCAAGCGGCTGCAATCCGTTTTGTGAATCCTAAACAAGGTAGAATCTGTGGCAGAATTTCTAAAGAGAAGATTTAACTTTGAGGTAGATTCCTTCTGTTCCTTCTGCTAAAATGATGAAGAAACTTTGGATCATTAGTTTTTTCTTTGCCCGATTTCACAAAGATTTTGGACTGAAAGAAAAACTTGCTTGTTCGTAAGAATGATTGACGTGGAAACACTAAACACGCCTTTCGAGGATTTATGGCTGATTTTAAGTTTCTTTTTTGTATGCCTGACAAAGTGGGAAAGAAGCAAATATGCAAAGAAAATAAGTGCCAATATAAAGCAGTATTTTTTTTATTTATGTATACGCTCCTCTTTTATTTTCAGTGACATGATGTGCAAGAATCCCCAGTTTGTGTTTATTTTCAATTTTTTTGTTGTTTTTCATTGTTGCCATATTCAGCCGTTACATCCTCCACAAGTGTATGTTTATAGAAATGTTAAAGTGGGGGAAACAAGAAAAGAAAAAAGTTTCCGCGTTGGCGTGCGCAAACTCCGGCCCCGCCCCCTCGGCAGGGCGTGGGTTTATTTGCCTGCTGTGACGTCAGGCTGAGCAGAACCCGCACACACAGCCCAAGTTTTCCAGGCGGAAAGTGGAACTTTTCCGCCCTTCCTGACTTCTTTCTTCCTTTCGTCTCCGGTTCCGTCGTCGTCTCCGGTTCCGTCGTCGTCGTCGTCGCGCGCTCCAACTCATCCAACGCGATGTCCGGCGTGGCGTCCACCCTGGCCAAGAAGCGCGCTTTGGCGGCGGGTTTCGGCACCAACCAGCGGGCCGCCCCCTTCCTCAACCAGAACTTCGAGGCGCTGCGGGCCCAGTGCTTGAGCGGCGGCAGGCTGTTCTGCGACCCGAGCTTCCCGGCCGCCCCCGAAGCGCTGGGTTTCAAAGAGCTGGGACGCAACTCGTACAAGACCCGCGGGGTCACCTGGAAGAGGCCCACGGTACGTCGGTGGGCGGGGAAGGGCGCGGTCGGCGCCGGGCGCGTGCTCGCTCGCGTGCTCGCTCGCGGGGAATATCGGGAGACGATCGCCGGCAATCGGGCTGATTGACGCCGCCTGCTTTGTGTCCAATCAGGAGCTGGTGTCCGCACCTGAATTCATCGTGGGCGGAGCCACCAGGACCGACATCTGCCAAGGGGCGCTCGGTACGTCCCCGCCCATCCCGTCTGTCCGAGTTTTGTCAAAACGTCATAATGTTTGTGCTCTTCACAATATCGGCGTGTCCACACACACACGCACGCACGCACACTTTTGTGTTAGGCGTTTAACACAAAAGTCCGAAGTAGCCGAACTTGGCCAAGCTGCAAACTTGGGGTGGAAAAACATCCGCTACGCATCAGACCACAACTTTTCTTCTTCTGCTGCTGGCACGCGCGCGCGCACACACAGACACACCCTCAGGCTGTGTGTGTGTGCCCGCCCGCGTGCGTGCGTTATGAGTCACCAGCTGCGTGACTCAATTTTTGTTTTCACAAGTCGGAATTGTTTCTGCCTGCTGCAGTTTAGTGCGTGCGCGTGCGTGTGTGTGTGTGTTGTGGTCTGTGCAGGAATGCGCACACGAAATTGTAAAAACTATTTGCAGCTCAGTGTGTGTGTTGGAAAGAGGAAGTGTAAAAGTGTGGTGCTGGTCCAAACTTGAAGCAAACTTGAACTTCCTGTCAATCATCTTGACGCCATGAAGGCGATCGTCTCGTTTGTGGATTTTGGAGGTGCCGCCATTCCTCGATTATCAAAGTCATTGATTTCTGAAATTGTATGAATGCTTTGGCTAACTTTTCAATTTGAAATTGTCCAAATGCTCGTCATTTCTGTCGCCCTCCATGAAAGCGGATCGATTGGATTTGAGTTGAATCCAAACGCAACATTTGCTGTTACTTTGCAAAGCAATCATCAACATTTTTTTCTGCCCAAAACGGCAATTCACAAGTCCAAATTGTTCCGGTTTGCGTCCGAGCGCCATCACGAGCGTCAACGCATCGAAACCAAAACGCTGCAAGACCAGAAAGTGGCAGTGAATTTGCAAACGCAATTTTAGAAAGACTTTGTCACCCCCGAATCACTTCTTGAACGGCCAAATCTTGCCTCGTGATTGACAGGAAGTGAGTTGCCATTTTGTGGGCGTGTCTAACTGTTGCCATGACGACGCAGGTGACTGCTGGCTGTTGGCGGCCATCGCGTCGCTGACCCTCAACGAGTTTGTGATGGCTCGCGTCGTCCCCGACGATCAAAGCTTTCACGACAACTACGCCGGAATCTTTCACTTCCAGGTCAGAGGTCACGCTGCCACACGCATCTTCCCCGTGCGGGCGTGCGGCCCAGCCCGCAAATTCACGCTTGAACATTGGCAAAACGCTGTAAATGAAGACGTCTCGCGTGTCCGCCATCGAGACGCGTCACCTGAACGACAGCCGTCAGCGATCGGACGTCAGTGGATGGAACGCCGTCGCAGGACGCCAACAAACGTGTTTGGAGGACCAAAAATGCCAAAATAAATACAGAAATGACATTGAAAATAAAGACTGATATATGTATATATAAATGTAATCAGATTTTTGATATCAAAGGTTCACTTGTATTCATTTTTCAATTTTGCGTGCGCAGTTTTGGCAGTTTGGCGAGTGGGTGGACGTGGTGATCGACGACCGCCTTCCGGTGAAGGACGGCGAGCTTCTGTTTGTGCACTCGGCGGAGGGTCGCGAATTCTGGAGCGCGCTTTTGGAGAAGGCCTACGCCAAGTGAGGATGCCCCCCCCCCCCACCCCCGCCTTTGCGTTAGCATTAGCACGTCCTAGCGCTCCGTGTCTGCTTGCAGGGTGAGCGGCAGCTACGAGGCGCTGTCGGGGGGCTCCACCACGGAGGGCTTCGAGGACTTCACGGGGGGCATCGCCGAGAACTTTGACCTCCAACGACCACCCGCCGACCTTTTTGAAATCCTGCAAAAAGCCTTGGAAGCGGGGGCGCTCTTGGGTTGCTCCATCGATGTCAGTAACTGGCGTTCCGTCTGTCCGCGCGTGTGCGGCGCATGATGACGTGTCTGTGTGTCATCAGATTACCAGCGCCGCCGACTCGGAGGCGGTGACACGGCAGAAGCTGGTCAAAGGTCACGCCTACTCGCTGACGGGTGCCGTGGAGGTCAGAGGTCGCGTTCCCATCTGGGTGCAGGTGCCATTTGACCCCTAGGTGACCTCTACGTGACGACTGTGTGCAGGTCAACTTCCGGGGTCGTCCGGAGAAGCTGGTCCGCGTCCGGAACCCCTGGGGTCAGGTGGAGTGGACCGGCGCCTGGAGCGACGGGTATGATGACGATGCTGATGATGATGATGATGATGATGATGATGATCTCATATGACCAATGTGAGCCCTTCGCGAACCCGCAGGTCGTCCGAGTGGGACTCGGTGCAGGGAGACTGTCCTCACGCCAACGCGGAGGACGGAGAATTCTGGTGAGCACGTTAACGTCCGCGACTCACAAACGAGCGCAAACGTGCACATTTTTCTTCCCTCTTGCCAGGATGTCGTACCGCGACTTCCTGCGTCACTACTCGCGCGTGGAGGTGTGCACTTTGACCCCCGACACCATCTTGGACGACTCTGTGAAGCACTGGAGCGTCAACAAGTTTGACGGCTCGTGGCGGCGCGGCTCCACGGCCGGCGGCTGCAGGAACCACCCTTGTGAGTTGGCTTAGCTTAGCGAGGCTTAGCTTAGCGAGGCTTAGCTTAGCGAGGCTGGGGTGACGCGCTGTCGTGTCCCCCGCAGACACCTTCTGGATGAACCCGCAGTTCGTCATCAAGTTGGACGAGGACGACGACGACCCGGACGACGGCGAGGCGGGGTGCAGCTTTGTGCTGGGTTTGATCCAGAAGAACCGAAGGAAGCTCAGGAAGCAGGGCGAGGACATGCACACCATCGGATTCGCCATCTACGAGGTGACGCACGCACGCTAATGAAACAACCAAAAAAAAACAACTTTCAAAACGCTCAGAGAATATTGGCAAAATATTTTGCGATTGAGTGTCTATTTTGAGGAAGCCCTTTTGTGAGTCGTCCACGTGTTGTTTCAGCTTCCGACACAGGTGAGCAGCGCGCGCCCGGCGGCCGTCAAGCGCGTTCCGTGCGGCGGCGCCGACGACATCTTTGTTTGCGCCGCAGTTCCACGGCCAGCAGCAGGTGCACCTGGACAAGAACTTCTTCCTGACCAACGCTCAGACGGCTCGCTCGGAGACCTTCGTCAACCTGCGCGAGGTCAGCAACAGGTTCAAGCTGCCACCCGGAGAGTACCTGGTGGTGCCCTCCACCTTCGAGCCCCACCTCAACGGAGACTTCTGCATACGCGTCTTCTCCGAGAAGAGCAGCCAGACCGTGTAAGTGTGGGGGGGCGGGGCTGGGGCGGGGAGGGGGCGGGGCGCCGACAAGCGGCCGCTGTCTGCCGAGCGGCCGCTTGTCGGGTCTGTTTGCAGGCGGCAAACAAGAAGTCAACAAGGCGGCCCTTGTGCGCCGGCGGGGGCTGACTTCAAATCTCATTTAACATGTGTGTGTGCGTGCGTGCGTGCGTGCGTGCGTCTGTCCCATTTTCAGGCCCTTTGACGACCCGGTCAGCGCAGATCTTGATGATGTGAGTAAAGAAATGGAATGATATCGTCTCTGTCGGGAGCAATTGTCACAAAATGACAACTTTTCAGGAAATGAAAAACACATTCATAATTCAAAAGAAAAAGCCAAACTCCCTCTAGTGGTACACGGAGGAATCCCTGCCTGTGTTGGTTTGAAATTTGAAGCTCAAAAGACTTGAAAGGCGCCTTTCAAGACACCTGAGGACACTTTAGCCAAGGTTTGACAACTCTTGTCAGACGTCTTGAGCATTCAAGAGCGTTAATAGATTTGTTGTCCAGGCCAAAAGTGTCCATTTGGAAAAACATGACTAAACGCACCAAATTTCAAGTTGCGGCTCTTCCAGCCGACAGCGACGATATGGAAATGACAGAATGTGTTCCGTCCACTTGGACTGACGTGGCCTCCACAGGAAATCATTTCGGACGAGGAAGTGGACGCGGCTTTCCGAGGCCTGTTCGCCAAGCTGGCGGGACCGGTGCGTTGACGCTAACGTGCTAACGTGCTAACGGTGGCAGTAATGCTAACATGTGCGCTGCTTCAGGACATGGAGATCTCTGCGGCGGAACTGCGGACCATCATGAACAAGATCGTCTCCAAGCGTGAGTTCGGAGTCGCCGGGTGACTCCTGACCATCCCGCGCCAACAAACCACAACCTCTCATGTGTCCGCTTGTCAAACAGGAAGTGACATCAAGACGAGCGGCTTCAGCATGGAGACGTGCAGAGTCATGGTCAACCTCATGGACGTATCCTTGTCTTTGTGGCGACGTAGCAATCCTCCAAGCAGACGCACAATGTGATTCTTGACAACACTGCAGGAGAGCAGCAACGGCAAGTTGGGTCTGTCAGAGTTTGCCACCTTGTGGAAGAAAGTGCAGCGCTACCTGGTAGGATGCCAACTTTGAACCTGCGGACACCAAGTGACTCACCTTCTCTCTCTGTCCTTGACAGTCCATCTATAAGAAGAATGACGCGGACAACTCCGGCACCATGAGCACACCTGAGATGAGAGTCGCCTTCAAAGACGCCGGTCAGTCCCATCACGATAAAGGCTAATGCTAACTCACGCTAAAGGCTAATGCTAACACACACACTCAGTAAAGGCTAATGCTAACACACACGCTCAGTAAAGGCTAGTGGTAACACACACACTCAGTAAAGGCTAGTGCTAACACACACTCAGTAAAGGCTAATGCTAACACACACGCTCAGTAAAGGCTAATGCTAACACACACACGCTCAGTAAAGGCTAATGCTAACACACACACGCTCAGTAAAGGCTAGTGCTAACACACACACTCAGTAAAGGCTAGTGCTAACACACACACTCAGTAAAGGCTAGTGCTAACACACGCTCAGTAAAGGCTAGTGCTAACACACACGCTCAGTAAAGGCTAATGCTAACACACACGCTCAGTAAAGGCTAATGCTAACACACACGCTCAGTAAAGGCTAATGCTAACACACACGCTCAGTAAAGGCTAGTGCTAACACACACACTCAGTAAAGGCTAGTGCTAACACACACACTCAGTAAAGGCTAGTGCTAACACACACGCTCAGTAAAGGCTAGTGCTAACACACACGCTCAGTAAAGGCTAATGCTAACACACACGCTCAGTAAAGGCTAATGCTAACACACACGCTCAGTAAAGGCTAATGCTAACACACGCTCGGTAAAGGCTAATGCTAACACACACGCTCAGTAAAGGCTAATGCTAACACACACTCAGTCCACTGGTGGCATGTAGTCCAACTTGAAATGTTATCAAATACGGTGACTTTCAAAAATTCCGGAAGTTGACTACAAAAAAAGAGAGAGAAAAAAGATGGCTTACCACTGCGCGTCATTTCCGAGACATCCCATGATGGCGTTGGCCTTCTGCTGAATTTGTTGATGATTGTTTTTGTTTGGATTTGTGCGGTAGGGTTCTCTCTGAACAATGCCATCTACCAGCTGTTGGTAGCGCGCTACGCTGAGCCCGACTTGACGCTGGACTTCGACAACTTTGTGGGCTGTCTGATGAGGCTGGAGATCATGTTCCGTAAGCTAACCGCTAACTCCCGACATGTCACACGGGTTTTGACTCTCATGATAACTGAACAAACACTCGTCAGTTGACGTTCCTTTATTTCCTCTTCATTTCCGCCTCCTACCAATACATTCCCTGGTGCCTAGCGCCCTCGCCTGGTCAACTGCTATACCTGCGGTCACATTCTGATAATGGTGTCGTCGGTATATAACAAACACCTTCTTCATGTTTGTTAGCAACCGCTAAAACAAAATGTCCCACTAGTTAGCAAACGCTATTAGCAAAGGTGTGTTGTTAAATCTTCACAGTAGTTAGGGACCGCTAAGGTAGCAACCAAAGCTAAGTGTGATGTTAAAACGTATTGAGCGACCGAAGCCGTGTGTTGTCGAAACAAAATGTAATGCAAGTTAGCAGCTCTCAAGTTAGCAACCGAAGCCAATGCATGTTGTTCAAAGTGTCTCTGTGTTGCTTAGCGACCAAAGTGAAGTATGTTTTGTGTGGTCAGGAATCTTCAAGAAGTTTGACCCGAATGACAGTGGATCCATCCAGCTCAACTTCAATGAGGTCAAAGTTCACCTCAGTGAATTGTAATCGTGTGACGTTAGCGTCCTTACGCTGTTTTGTCTTCTTGTCTCTTTAGTGGTTAAACTTCTCCATGATCTGAACACTCTTCAATTCCCGGTGGTATCAACTTCCTGTCCCGCCCCCTTCAAGAAAACAACTTCCTGCCTCTCTACCGTTTTACTTTATGACTTTACGAGAGCAAGAAACTTAACAAATAAAAGCCATTTAGCAATCCTGCTTGTTGTGCTCTCTAATGGCAACGTTGGCTTGAATACGTGTAGCGGAAGTCGTGATGATCAATTAGCTTAGCATTAGCATTGTAGAAGATCGATTCTCAGCCAGGAGGATATTTGAAATTTGGACTAATACGGCATTGGCCTTTTTTTTCTTTTCTTTTTGAATCTGAAGGCCGATTAGATCAATTTAAAACTTAACTAAAGGGAACTATTTAACTTTTTTGTTAACTTCATAAAAGATTCTGCTGAAACGTGTCTTCCAAATGAAAACAAATTCTGTAAGTGAAAGTTTAACATGTCAGTTACTTTTAAATGATGTAAAATTTCACTTACAGCTATTTTGATAATTGAAGTTATCTTTCACGTTGATGATCCTGGAGGCTCCCGGAACTTTGCTAGACTATCGACATCTTTGTTTTAAAGATGTATTGTGGTATTGAATGGTCACTTTTTATGTTTTACTCGCAACTGCCACCTCTGGCCTAAACTGTAACTGCAGCCTCTATTACTGTACACTCGTTCATGCCCCCATAATGCATCTTTAAAATTCGAAAATGACAACCCAAACTTAAAGCCCAGTGTACAATTTAGTGCCATCTAGTGGTTAACAAATAGAATGCAACAACCTAAATTTGAAGCACGTGTTTTTTTGTATTCCTCTCCTACTGCGCCCATTACATGCAAATGGTTAATTGTGCAAATTGGGCAATTGCCATTTAGTGACTTGTAGGACAGTAAATTGCTACTTTCCTCACTGGGGAGTTGGCAAAACTGCTTAAGGCATCCATAGCAAAAAAATAAAACAATATGACGGCCAAACATGTCAACCTCCTGTAAGATGCGGCACCACAATCCTTGGCCACTGACATAAGATACTAAAAAAAAAATAATAATTCTACACACATGCAGTTTTCCTTTTTTTAATCAGTTCCAAATACCAGCCTTAAAAAATAACATTTCAGCCAACCTCTATAGCAGATTAAACAATAAGCTACGCAAACTCGACCATAAATATATATACTGTATATTTTTTTTAACGGACCCACACAGAGGAGAGAAGAGGCTTGCTTTTGGCTAATATTTAGCCGCTACGTTAGCATAGCCCATCTTCACATCACACGTGAAGGTTTCAACATAGAGCAAGTTTTATTTTTCCAAAAGTAATCAAAAGTCCAGCAGCGAGCAAGAGCGCCGTCTCCGCTTCAGAGGCGGCCCGTCCCGTCCCTCCCGGCGTCCAGGGGTCCGAGCAGGGTGGCGTGGGCCTCCAGCAAGGTGACGTCAGCGGCGGCCCCCAAGAAGCGTCCGCTGAGCTCGGCGTCGTGCAGCCTCAGGCGGACCCTGGCGCCCCGAGTCAGCTTGTCCTTGTCCCCGTCCGCCGGCCGCCGACACACGGCGTGGAACTTGGCGCCGAAGTCGACGTACAGGTCGTCGCCGACCACATGGAAGATCCTCCCGACCACCGTCTTGTCTTTGGCGGGTCCCATCTGGAGCAGCGGGCTGCGGCGGAGGAGAGCCGCGAAGGTGGCGTCTTCTTCCCGGCCCGACGGCGGCGGCGGCGGCGGCGGCGGCGCTGCTCCGGCGGAGGCTTCGCGGCGACGGAGCTCCGACTGAGAGCTGAAGGCGGCCGCGAAGCCCGACTTGGGCTTGTCGTCTTCGGAGGACGTCTCGGAGGAGAAGGATCTCCGCGGCGGTACCGGCGCGACCCGGCCGAGCGCGAGACGACTGATCGCGGCGACCTTCCACACGGCAGACATCTTAAGTTGTCACTCGCGCTCACTAGCGCCACTCGGCGGACACTCCACCACACTCACTCTGTTGTCTGACTTTTAGCTGAACCACGTAAAGAAGTTAAAACAAAACAAAAGGCTTCCTTAGTTGTTAACTTACGACTATGAAACAATGAACATGATGTTGATTTTGGAAAATCTTTATTGATCATTTCAGGTTATGTCCAACCATGTTGTGACATCACTTCACTCTTATTTTGGAAAACGACCATATCTGCATACGCAGTGCTGTACACAAGGCACAAATCAGACGTATACAAACAGACAGTTAAAAACAATAAAATAAAATAAAAAACACTAACTACACAAATTGTTATTCATATAGTCATTTTATTACTTCAATCTCATTAATGTTGACCATTAATCAACATCAGCAAATTATTTGGTCATTATTATTATTATTATTATTATTATTATTGCTGCACGTACTTCAGTGTACTCAACACTAAAACAACTTAACCACTATAAACTGGTGTCTACTATTGCTTCCTATATGTTATATATATATATTCCTGGACTCCTGGTCATTATTTTTGACATTTTAGTGCATTTTTGTTGAAAGCTTGAATTTGGGGCAAAAAGCGTAGCCTAAGGATAATACAACACAATTTGTCCGTTTGTCCTCTCCCTACGCGAGAAGTGGCCGACTGCGTCACTTGTGTACTATGACGTAGTCGCCCCCGACAGCCACCCGCCCGACTCGTACACGCCTCCTGATTTCTTCGGTATGGCAGGGAAAAGATTGAATACAGTTCCCCAACACAACGCTAAGTGGCGATATAGACATGAAATGTAGGTGGAGGGGCGGGTTAACCCGAAGCTGCGTACGAGAGGAATTTTACAGACAAATCGGCGTGCAATATGTTTTAAATGTACATTTGTATATTTGGGAATAATAGGGTTAATGTAGTGAGAGATTGTGAAATGGGGATATCATATCGCTATCCGAACTTGCGCTCCATTTTGGAAGGTGGCGGTAATGCGCCGAAAGTTGGTTTTTGCCAACCGCCTAGAAGAAGAATAAGATTTGATTATGAAAAATGACATTTATTTGCCGCACTTATTTACATTCGTTTCATAACACAGCTCGGCAAGAGCAATTAAAATAATATAGATTTAAAAAAAAAATGCTTTTACATCAGAACATCACTAAAACATAAATAAGTAGAAGAAGAAGAAAGAGAAGAAGAGAAGAAGAGAAGTAGAGAAGTAGTAGAAGAAGATTTCATTTGATTAAGAAGAAGAAGAAGAAGAAGCAGGAAAGCAGCATCGGAAGCTACGCTAGCTGAGAGTAACACAAACATGGAGGCGACAATTGAAGTTTTAGTTTGCGGCCCAAGCAACTCGCGCTTTTCCACGTGCGTTTTCCCACAAGGTTCGTTGGTCCGAGATGTTCTGGAGCGGTTCGTCCAACAATGGGTGAGTTTGGACGACAAAATAGAGCGCTCATCATAACTCTTACGCTGCAGTGCTAAGCTAATGGTTAGCACAACACTCGGCCGATCTTGGACGTTATTGGATTTGATTTGGATTGATTGAATTGGTTCTGTAGTATGCACGGAATACTAAATTGTAGCCATTGCATAAGGGTAACGTGCGACTCCCATTTTAAGGCCATGAGCTGAAAATACTCAACTTTGTGTCCTTAAACGACTCTTTTTGTTTGCACTAGTCTGTAAAGTGGCTTCATTAGACAGAACGAGATTTTGGCCACGCAAGTCAATCAGATGTAACTTGATCCAAATAACGTGTGAATGGCATCACTCAAAAATACTTTTGTTTGGCCATGAAATTCAAATTTGTAGCTGCAATTGATATTTAAGGAGTGGACGGCGTAAGAAGCAACACAAATATATTATTGTGGCCACGAAGCAAGTGTGACGCGCTCTAGAAATGCCATTTAGTGGCAAATTTGGTCTCTCAATCTGTTATTGAAGTTCAACATCATTTTTGTCCCAACTCCCCCAAACTGAATAGCAGTGAGAGTAAAGTTGAGCCCTGTGGAACACCACTGGGCAGCGGGGCTCCAAATGTAACGCTAACACACGCTGTGGTCGTCTCATCTCAGCTGCTCAGTTCCATTATGCTAAATTGCGTAATTGCTAATGCTAGCATACTGAGAGGCTGGAATAGAGATGATTGCAATGCGCTTGAAAGTTGATGAGGCGTCGTGACTTTCAGGGGGCGGCGACAACGGCGGCGGCGGCGGCGCACGACTTCTACGTCAGCAGAGATGCTCGCGTGTCCCGCCCGGAGGAGCGGCTGCAGGGCGGCGCCGTCTATCGGCTGGTGCCCCGCCTCCGCGGAGGCAAAGGAGGTGGGTAGCCTTTGAGCAAGCGACCGGATGACGGCCGGCGTCGAGCGCCAACCGCCAACCGCGGCCGCTCTCTTTTCCTTTCAGGCTTCGGCTCCATGCTGCGAGCTCTCGGCGCTCAGATCGAGAAGACGACCAATCGCGAGGCCTGCCGAGATCTGAGCGGACGCCGCCTGCGAGACGTCAACCACGAGAAAGAGTGAGTGGCGACGCCGTTCATCAACGACCGATCAAATGAATTGACGCCTGCTTTGATCATCGACAGCCAATCGCCATCTTGTTGACGTTTCAACTTCAACTTATTGATGGCCTGAAAATGATTGTGCGCAATCGGTCGAATCCTCCATTTTCGAAATATTGGATGAAAGCGGATTGAATGAATTCATGGACCGTTTAGTAAATGACGACTAAGCCGCGATCGACGCACCGAAATGAAACGTTTCGGTCCATTAAAGACAACTGGAGCGTTTTTAAGAAGTCAACGAGAGTGCGTTCATTCATTCTTTTATTTCTTTGCATTTCACCATTGAGCTCATTTTCAACAATTCGGTTTGTCAAACGATGAATCGATTGAATTTATTGCCCAGCGATAGCAAGTTCTGAAACCACGACTATTTTCGATACATAAAAGTACCCCCCCCCCCCCCCCAATTGTGGCAAATTTTTCGTTCTTTCTCATTTGTAATTCCTAACGGTAAAAGTATCGGCCCCAGTCGCGAGTGGCGATCCGCTGGAAGAAAACCGGCGTTGCTCATTTTGATGACGCGGTACGACTTGTCCAAACGCCGGCAATCGAGTCTGACGGCGGCTTTTGCGGCAGGATGGGCGAGTGGCTTTCACGCCAATCGGAGCGCGAGGCCGAGAAGGAGCAGCGGCGCGCCGAGCGTCTGCGCCGCAAGATGGCCGAACCCAAGCACGAGTTCAGCGACCCCGCCTACCAGCGGCAGTGCCACAGCCTGGCCGAGAGGCTGGAGGACTCGGTGCTCAAAGGTGGGAGGGGCTTCTGCATATCGTGCATCACCTGACAAACATTTGACAATGAAAGCGACGTTATTATTTTTGTGGGTTCGAGTGATGTCATCGATTTTTTTTTCTGAATCTTTCTCACTCAAATGTCTTTTTTCGTTCCATAACAACTGATGTGGTCAATGGACGTCTTTTTCTTGAGTGCTTTTAACGTCAGCTTGACAATGAAAGTGTGGCAAAAACAAGCCAAAGCACAAAAGCGGCGTGAAGATTTTCAAGATGGCGATGGAACAAATCGACGCTTCACGAGAGAGCCGCTAAATTGTCGTCATGACGACAAATACATCCGCCGGCAAAGTTGTTGTGCACGTCAAACACGTGATGGTGGCAAACGCGGCCGTGTAAGATGAAGCCAGTGTGGAACGCGGGTTCGACGTCTCCCCGCTTGCGTCACGGCCACGTTGGTGCGAGGCGTCGGCCATGTTGGCTTGTTTTGTCGATCTGTTTTGAAGCCACACGCATTCAGTCACAGATATGACAGCCGCATTGAAATCTGGCGTGTGGCGCCGCGTCCAGGTCTGCAGGCGGCGTCCGCTTCGCAGGCGGCGGCCTCCAAGAGACCCGGCCCCTCCCCTCGCCATCCTCCAATCAAGAAGAAGAAGACGAGGGCAGCGGCAGCGGCGTGTTCCTGGTGAGCGACATCACGAGGATGCGCGGCGGCGGCGGTCCAGTAAACCTGATTGCGTTTGTCTGTCGTCACGGCAACAGGACCGGCTTGGACGATTTGAGCTCGGAGGATGAAGATGATGAAGAAGATGATGACGATGATGATGAAGAGTCTACGACTGGCGAGGCGTACGTCAGCTCATTTGTTTTCAATTCTGGCGATTTTGCTGTTGCTCAAACGGCGACTTTCTGCGCTCAGGATGTTGGCCCCGCCCTCGCAGGAAGTGCCAGTGGAGGAGACCACGCCCCCGCAAGAGAAGAAGGGCGCGGCATCCGGCTCCTCACCTGACCGGCAGGTAATAACTGGGCCCCCTTCTGTGATTGGCACACGGGCCGACCTCATGCAAATGTCAAAACGCGTCATCTGGGATCAAATTCATCCATTGAGAAAATGGCAAATAATCAATGAAAAAAAAAAAAATAATAATAATACAAACCACAACATTGAAATGCTGATAAACATTCAATCTTTATTTTCCAAGTGAAATGTGGAAAAAGGAAAACAAGTCATTTCAAAATACGTTCTCTGCACGTTTGAATTGCAAAAAATGAAACGCGTGACAAAACCAAAGTCAAACGGGCCAAATTCCACTTCGAAATGTAATCGAATCGTGTCCGTGCAGACGTTCAGGTTGCAGGTGCGTCCCGGGTGGTCCCAGGTGCGTCCCGGGTGGTCCCGGGTGGTCCCGGGTGGTCCTCTAATGACCATAAAGGCCGTTTTGTTTATTTTGAAACGACTTGTTTTCAATCAATTCCTGCAAATGATGAAGTCAAATGGAGGCTGCGCTGCAGGTGTGACAGACGACGGACCAAGTCAAACGTTCACTTGTGTGTGTTTGTGCCTGTTGCGCAATCCACAGCACGCCAAAGCGGGAGATGACATCATCGAGGAGGCGGCGGCGGCGCCGCGCGTCTGAAACGGGAAGCGACGCCAGATCGGCAGGAAACGTTCCGCTTGTCAAGTCGGCAAGATTGTTTTTGTTTTTGTTTTTATTTTTTAATCGCTGGGGGAATGTCAGAATCCGGGGTCCCAGGCGCTGACCTGCGGCACCTCCACCTCCCGGAAACACTGGACCACGTCGCCGGGCAGGAAGGCCACGTCGCCGTCCGCCGACAGGCCGCACTCGCTGCCCGCTCTGGCCGCGTTCACGTCCTCTTTGTGATGCTTCAGCGCCAGCAGGCCGCCTGGAAGCGGAAGGGGCGCACTCGTCACACCTGTACATCAATAAAGACACCCGCACAGCAACATGGCGGCAAGACTTTCTTTTTCTTTGTTTTATTAACCGTACGGACGCTGGTCTCGGACCTTGTTTTGATAGTTGGCAAATCTTAGCGTCGCCTGGCGAGGAACCAAAATACGATTTCAAGCGGTTGCGGCGCTCGCCATTCGCTCAAAGGTGGATGAACATCGTTCCCGACGACGGCGCTCAATTGCAACTTTCTTCTTCTGCTCTTCAGTAAGTGCTCGTGAACGGCTCCACACTGCCCCCAAGAGGCCAACGCAAACACAGCGGCAACAGTCGCGCTTTCCTTTGGCTTGGATTTCAATCAATTGTTCGCTGATCAATGCCTAAAGCCAATCAATCATGTTGTAACCCTAACCCTTGGTGAACATTCAAAGTTTTTGTTTCAGTGAGTAATGTTCAAAATTGGCCATTTTGAACATCAATGGCGGCTTCTGAGCCTCCTGATAATCGCAAAAACGGCAGATGTGACACGGTAGGCAAAGAGTTTTCCCTTCGTCACGTCCCCTCCTGCAACACGCCTGATTCAAAGGCACCAGCAACTCTGCGGGAGCCGGATCCCGATCATTGGATTCAGGTGTGTTGCGAGAGGGAAGCCTGGACGCCACGTTGGGGAGCGTCCCGGCGGCACTCACCTTCCCACAACGTTTCTCCGCCGCGAATCAGCCCAAACTTCATCTTGCGCTCCAGCTGACCTTTGAGCACGCGGCAGCCGGCCACCGCCATCTTCTTCTTCCCCGCCGTGACCTCAAACATGGCCAGAACCGCGGCCTCGCCTGGGGGCGGAGCCAAAGCGTCAGTGGGGGCGGAGCCAAAGCCTCAGTGGGGGCGGCGACTCACCCAGCACCTCGCGCGTGACCAGCGGCGGCAGCTTGCCGGCGATCTCGGCCTTGAGCTGCTCCACCATTTTGTAGATGACGCGGTGAAGCCTGACGGGCACGTTACGGCGTGACGCCGCTTGCACGATGTCCTTCCTCGCCGCCACGTTGAAGCCGTAGACGCTGCCTGGTGGAGAAGTGCCGGCAGTCAGACGGGTCGCGGGAGCCGGCTGAAAGTCTTCAAGCGGGGAACCGTGGGCAGACTTTGGACCGCTTTGCTTTTTGGACCGTCTCAGGGCCAGAGCCGCTAAAGGTTAGCGTAGCGCCGAGCGCTATTAGAAGGATCAGGCCAATGGAATCATGCGAGCCTTTCGATTGGACGCGATGGCCAAGCAGGTGTGCTCATTTTGTTGCCTTTCGAGAAAAACAACAACTTCCTGACTCGATAAAAACCTGCTTGAACTCAAATAAGCTCGCTCTGCAACACAATCGTTTTGCAATTTCAGCTTCTTTTTTTAAAATTTCTTTCGGACTTTTGTATTCGAAATTCAGGCATTTTTTGGGGGCTTTGTTTGTCGACCAACGCCGGTAAACAACCGAGCGGCCGGCCCACGCATTCAGTCACAGATCCGAGCGTACGGCGCGCGGTTACGATGCAGGCGGCGCGCGGTTACGATGCAGGCGGCGCGCGGTTACGATGCAGGCGGCGCGCGGTTACGATGCAGGCGGCGCGCGGTCACGATGCAGGCGGCGCGCGGTCACGATGCAGGCGGCGCGCGGTCACGATGCAGGCGGCGCGCGGTCACGATGCAGGCGGCGCGCGGTCACGATGCAGGCGGCGCGCGCGCTACCTCCGAAGGTCTCCGCCATGTCGAGGTCCTTTTCGGAGATGTCGCCGATGCCGATGTGAACGAGTTCCAGGCTGCACTGGTGGTCCGCGTCGTAGCCGTCCAGGATGTTCAAGATGGCCTCCAATGAGCCGTCCACGTCCGCTGGCGGGCGACAAACAAACATGGCTGCTCGAAAAGTAGTCGACTTGCAGTACAAAATGCAAAAGTGTATTTTGAGCGTGTGCTTATTCTTGTACTAAAAAGTCAACTCTGTGGGACGTCATTGGAACATTTTAGTACACTTCAAAGTATACTATCAAGGATATGAATGAGGATACTTGATATTTAAGCAAAAGATGGAAAGAGCCAACAGCGCAAATGAAGGTAGCGACCTTTAACCTTTGGCTTGCTTGAACGCGGTTGGCGGGCGGGCGGGACGCTGGTCAGAAGTGAGCGAGCGCTACCTTTGATGATGAGCGGCAGGGCGAAGGTGGCGGGCGCCGTTTTCTCGCTGGGCCGGTTGGCGAACTTGCTCTTGTCGTTGTGGTAGAGCAGCAAGCGCCTCTGCCGCCAGCTCAGGTGCGCCAGCTCCGCCCTCTTCTTCCTGTAGGCGTCGTCGTGCTGCCGCCGCTTGTCCTGTATGCGGCTTTGCTCCGCCTCCAGCCGCTCCAGCTCCTCCTGGTGAGCGCGCCACGCCGACACCTCCCTGGCTCGCTTCTGCTCGCACAAAACGCACACGCGGCCCTCACGTGACGGACGAGCGCGACATCCGACGACATCCGACGAGCGGGACGTTCGCCGTCATGCGTTGGCCGATCGGAAGCCATTCGTGAAAGGACGGTGACGTGACCCACGGGCGACCTTACGGCGGCCGATCGATTGAACGGACGACGCGCGGGTGGGCGGGGCTGACCTCAGACTCCACCTCCAGGACGGCATCGCCGGGGGAGGGCGCGTCCTTCCAGCCGACCACCTCCACCGCCGCGCCGGGCCCCGCCTCCTCCAGCGCGCGGCCGTCCTCGTCCCACAGCGAGCGCACCTTGGCCCAGGTCTTGCCCGCCACCAGCACGCAGCCTCGCCGCAGCGCCCCCCGCTGGACCAGCGTGGTGGTGACGGGACTGCGGGAGCAGACGGCGCAAAGTCAACGGCAGGCGGCAAACAAACGAACCCTGGACAATCCGCCGCCATAGCGGACCAAATTGTGGACACCCGAGACATCCGGTCACATCCACAAACGGTTCTGGCGGCACGAACGCCATCATTGGTTTGGGAACGCCGAGCGGCAAAAGCGCTGCCGATGTCGAAAAGTCCTTTTTGTTGAAGCGCAATTCAAACGCTAACAACGAGTTCTCGGGTCGTGTTTTGGGCTAACACGGGTGGCAACAATTTGGTCCACGTTTGGTCCCGAATCACCAAAATCCGCCCCCTGCAGGTCAGCAGACGCATTGCAAGCCGCCATCTTTGTTTCTCAAATGTCGCTAGAAAATGTTTTGTTTTGTTTTTGCTGACGTTTTGGAGCTCTTGAAGAAAAATTGGGTGGCAAAAAATTGGGGTGGCTGACGAGGTCTCGCCGATCTTTGAGCTTTTCTTTCATTTTGTCGATCCCGACCGACATTTTGTGATTTCAGAAATGCAAAGGAAAGCAAACGTCTTTTTCTCGCTTTGGATGTCACAAACGGCAAATCGCGGTCCAGAAGGCGAAAATGCGGATTGAGCCACATGGCAGGTTTAGGACAGGGGTGGCCAAGTCCGGTCCCGGAGAGCCCCTATCCGGCCTGTTTTCCACGTTTCCCTCCGCCAACACACCTGATTGAGGATCAGGATGGTTGTCAGCCGTGCGCAAAGCGTGCTGATGCGGTGATCATTCCATTCAGCCGCGCTGAAGGAGGGAGACGTGGAAAACAGGCCGGATCGGGGCTCTGGAGGACCCAACTTGACCACCCCTGCTTTCAGACTTTTGGGGCCTCAGCCTGAATTCGGCCTTGTGGACCGGATTTGATAAATGTGGTCCGGATCTGTGAGGAAGCTCCGACACCTGCAGGACCCAGATTGCCCACCTCTGGAGTTGAGATGTGGCCTTTCGGACCCGGGAAAAACCGTGAGCTGGTTTAGCAGCTGTGGCGAAAAGCCAAAGTTTGGCGAGGTTTTGCCACCCCTGCAAGCGCCACGTCTGCCGGCGGCGGCCGTTTTGGCGCTCCCCGCCGCGGACCGACTGTGCGGCGACTCGGGACCGAGCGAGGCAAGCGTCCGGACGCCACCGACCCTCTGCCTCTGTCCGTGCGACTCTCGATGACCAGGCCCTCGACGGCGCCGTCGGGTTGGGCCTTGAGCTCCAGAATCTCGGCCAGCGCCACGGTGGCCTCGGCCAGCGCCAGCAGGTTGTCCCCCTTGAGGGCCGAGACGTGGACGGCCTGCGCGTCGCCGCCGAATTCCTCGCAAACCACGTCGTGGGCCAGCAGCTCCCGTTTGACCCGCTGGGGGTCGGCCTGAGCTTTGTCGCATTTGTTGACCGCCACGATGATGGGAACTGCGACACAAGTTCATTGCAATGCGGCGATGTTGTCGTGGGTCGGCGGCCGTGCGGTCTGACGGGTACCTGCCGCCCGCTTGGCGTGCTGGATGGACTCCACCGTCTGGTTCATGACGCCGTCATCGGCGGCCACCACCAGGATGACGATGTCGGTGGCGCCGGCGCCGCGGGCCCGCATGGCCGAGAAGGCGGCGTGACCCGGCGTGTCCAGGAAGGTGATCCTCTCGCCCGTCGCCAACTCCACTGCGGGTCCGAAACACACCTGCCGTGAAAAACAGGTCGCCGCAAAGACCAGGCTGGACTTTGCTAGCATTTAGCGAAGACTTGAGGTCGCTTCGATACGAGACAAATGAAGAGAAATCCAAAATGAAGACGGCTCTTCGGATTCCGAGAATGAGCGTCTTTGTTCCCTCATCGCAAACTCAAACGTGTTTTTTCTGCTTATTCCTGAAAACGCTCGCCAAAGCGAAAGGACGCCATTTGATGTGGCAAAACGTTGGCCGGCGCTACCTGCGAAGGCTCCGATGTGCTGCGTGATGCCGCCGGCCTCGGCGGCGACCAGTCGGCTTTTCCTCAGGCCGTCCAACAGCGTGGTCTTGCCGTGGTCCACGTGGCCCATGATGGTGACCACCGGGGGGCGCCGCACCAGCTTGCTGGCCTCTGCGGGGGGTCTGCGCACATTTTCATGCAAAGAAATTCACTGGATCTTCGGTCGGACCGCCGGACAGACGAGACGGCGTCTCACAGCGGCCAAACAATGGCGACGCGGCCGACACTACCGAAAGACGCGCCGGCCGCAAGATGGCCGCAAGGCAGGAAACGAAGCAAGCGCGCATCAAATGATGATTTCAAGCAATTCAAAGAGAAATTGCTTATTGACGGGAACAGCACACGCCAAATCTGTAGCCCAGCTTAGCTTAGCTTAGCCTAGCCTAGCCTAGCCTAGCCTAGCCTAGCCTAGCCTAGCGAGTGTCTGACCTGGGCACGGCGTCCCTGTTCTGCGGCTGCGGCTCCTCGCTGAGTTTCTCCCAGCGGAACTTCATGCCCGAGCGCGTCACCGCTTCCTTGATCCAGCGCTCCTCCAGCACCGTCGACGGGTTGGCGCGGGAAACGTCCAGCGGCGTGTTCATCAGCGCCTCCAACACGCTGTCTACGCACACGCACACACATGCAGGTGTGACACGTCCGCCAAACTGCAGACGGAAGACGCCAGCGTGGACGTTTTCGGATTGCGCAACGTCGCGCAACGCTTTCAAACGACTTTTGGACGTTTTCAAAGTCCAAATGAGCTCCATTTGTTTGACGGCCACAAAACGATACGCTACAAATCCAAGGTTGGATCAATGACTCGATTGACGGGCGACCGTTTCGATGATGCATTGACGGTTGAATCGAAACTTGTCGATCGCTTCAAGATGGCCGGCGATTTTCCAAAGCAGACTTTTGCGAGCATCTGCTTTCAAACGGAATCCGTTTGAAATGAGAAATTCAAAGGCGTCGATTCGTCAATTGATTGGAAAAGAAACGCCTCTGAGATGAATATTGATCCCGATCGCGTTTCTCGGCGTGCGTACGGCGAGCGTGTGCGCACTTACCGGGATTTCTGTTCATGGCTCGTGCGAGCGCCGCCACAGTCATGGTCTGCCTGATCTCCACTTCCTGCTTGTTGGCTTTCACCTTTGGCCTCTGCTCCTTCTTATGACCTTTCGACTAAAGCGGGGGGGGGCAGACTTGAGAGGTGGTGGGCAGCGGACACTCGGCGCTCGCCATCGCTCACGGCTTTACCTGATTGGAGGCCAGCAGAGGGGCGGCGTCGAACACGGGTCGACAGAGAGGAGGCGCAAGTGGCCAGATGGCGGCGCGGGGCAGCCGGCGAGTGACGCCGCCGCCGCCGCACGCCGCCGATGACGTCAGCTTCATCATCTGCAGCATCGTCACCTGCGGCCGAGTCGGGGCAAAAGACAAAGTCACTTTTCAAATGTGGCACTGAAGGTCCTGGTGGGCTCACCGACCCCTTCGGACCCGTACATGATTGCAGTGGACACGACAGATTTGCGCGTCGAAACCAACACATTTCCATCCAATCACGGAGCGACATCGTGTTTGGGGGCGTGACTTGCAGCTCAGCTGCGACCAAGCCAGGAAGCGCCGACGTCGGGGCAAAGAAACAAAGCCAACACGCTGCAATTCCTTGTTGAGCAGCGAGAGGAGCGTCGCCATTTTTAGCAGCTAACGTCAATAAGTTGGTGTTTTTTCCCCCCTTCGAGAATGAAGGCCGTGATTGGTCAAAACAAATGTGCACAATGCCGCATCGTCCAATCAGCTTGAAGTATTGTACAGAATGTCCCGCCTTTCCCTAGCAAATCAACGCGGAGCAGTCGAGATGGATATTGTGGAGATCTCCTGAGCAGAGGTGTCAAACTCCGGACCTGGAGGGCCGCATTCCTGCAGGTTTTGGAGGTTTCCCTTCTCCAACACAGCTGATGTATGATCAGCTCATCAGCAAGCTCTGCATAAGCCTGATCGCGATCCTGCTGGTCGGAATCAGCTTGTGTTGGAGAAGGCAAACCTCCAAAACAGGACTGCGACCCTCGAGGACCGCATTTTGACACCTCTGCTCTGAGTGAAGCACAACATCAATTTGGCTATTGCCAGGTTAGCCCCAAACGTCATTTTAGCACCCCTAAAACCGCTCGTCCTAAAATCGCCTCTGATGGACAATGATGTGAAACTGGACCAAACTGCTGCTGTTATCAAATTCAGCTCTTTTTCTTGTTCGCTTGAGACGGATAACCAAAGTTAGCAGTAGAGCCTCCTCAAATGCTTCAATGGACTCGGCAGGAGACGATGGATAATGAATGTCATACACGTTTGATCATTTTCTGGCGAATATTTGCCCGTCGACAAGCGACAAATGCATTTCAAAAAGAGTCTAGAAGGATGACATAAATGATTTACTGACCTGAAAAAGACTTTTAATGCCGAACGGACGGTTCCATGTTGAATTGTGTCGTCTAGACGGGCGCCGCCATGACACCCACCAGTACCGGAAGTGAGCGTCTTACGTTTCTGCCGCCGTCGGCGTGGAGTGGAACTGCATCGTTAGCGAGGTGCGGCTTCGATTTTTTTTTGCTGTGCTTTCTTTATTAAGAAGCGGATTCGGAATCTCACCGCACGCAAAATAACAAAAACAAACATCCAAATAATCCAATTCAAACTGAGCACACAGAACAGAACCGTGCTGTCGAACAAGACACAAGTGAGAAAAAAAACACTCAAAAAACAACAACAAAGGTCTAATTAGACATTAAAGATTGCGAGAAAAGCATCGCTTTGGTCGTCAGTGTCGGTTTTGTGATGCAAATGTCTCACTCTTTTGAACGCAAATTGTTTTGAGAAGAAAAAGGCTTTATTTCCGTGACCCCAGCCAACTTGCCGGACCCTTTTCGTCCGGACCAAGACCGGAGCCGATCTCGGGTCACAGGACGGCGTCAGCGGCAAGTCAGTGCTGCCGATTGCACGCCGCTGGAGGCGACGACGTCCAAAAGGCCATCAAATCCATCCCTTGAAGAGTTGCTTGAGCCAGCCGGCACTGACCCGCCGTTGCTCCTCCCATCGTTTTGGTTTTGCACACGTTGGTCGTGCTGACCAATTGCGAGCGACTCTCAATTGTGACGCCACAAACAATTTGAGTTTTGAATTGGATCATCGCTGGAATTTTGCTTTTCTGGAGGAAAAAATAAATAAAATGCAAACGGACTACAATTTTGGAATTGGCGCACCAATTTGAGATCTTATCTTATCTTATTATTTGAACTCATGTAGAAAAAGCACACAAAGCAAGTTGTTGTCCACCTGGAGGCGGGGCTTCCACTGGTCATGGTCATCACCGCTCTGGCCCCGCCCCCACACTTTCCGCTTGTACTGGGAGTTGTTGGGGTCGGCGGGACGCCGGCGTGGCTAGAAAATTGCGAGCAAAGGTCCGGGCCCACGTCAGCGCTTCTGCCATGTCGGCGCTACTTCCTGTTCCGCGCGCCACCACCGCCGAGCCGCCGCCGTCGCCGCCCATCCTCCGACACACGGCCGTCGCCCAATCGGAAGCCGAGAGCGTCGTGGTCGAGTCCTGAGCGGGAGCGCCAATCAGATGCTTCTCAACACGAACATGGCTGATGGACGGCGTTACCTTGGGAACCTGACAGGCGCACAGGATTTTCCCAGAATGCTTTGGGGCAGCCAGCAGCATGACGTGGGCGGAGGGACGCGCCACACTCACCAGGTTCACCGTCTTCATCAGAACCTGAAGGAACGCACGCAAACGCTAAACATGCTAACTGCTGGGCCGGCCATTTTCACATACGCAATCCACAAGCTAGCAAAAAAGGTGATGAGCAAAATGTTTGGATGGGCCCGGATGGGCCCGGATGGGCCCGGATGGGCCCGGATGGGACCGGATGGGACCGGATGGGACCGGATGCGTGCTCAGCTAATCACCTCCACAAGAAGCTGCACGCTCGCTCATCAACCTACCGCCAAGGACGGCGCCTCCACGGCGTTCACCAGCACAACTTCCTGTTGGGCGGCGCCCAGCACGACCTGAGCCTGGAGCGCCGCCTGCCGAGCATCGCATCGAGGTTAGCTCGGCGGACAGGAAGTCAAGTTTTCATTTTCAAAGGCTTCACCTGCGCGCTCTCCAGCTTCCTGACCACAGTGTTGCTCCGCCTCTGCATGGCTTTGAGGCGCGCCTGCAGTTCCCCTCGCAGCCACTGGGGGACGGGCGTGTTGTCCACCGCCTGCAAGACGCAACGGCACGGACGGACGATGAGCGCGACCGCCGGCGGGCCAAAACGGCGACGGCGGCGGGCGCCACTTACGTCGGAGAGCCCGCCCACCTCCTTGGCCAGGCTCTGGGCGGAGTCCAGACGGGAGGAGGCGGGGCCCGTCATCCTGGCTGCGAGGGAGTCCACTTCCTCCAGCAGCGATTGGCCCGCCTCCCGAGCCTCAACGACACATTGCGCAACAGGTTAGCGGCAGCTGACCTAAGCTAGGCTACTCTAAGCTAATACGTTTTCCCCCTTTTTTTTTTTTTGCAAGACTAAAATAATGTGCAACACATCTGATGTGAGCAGTGAGCTCCCTGCCGAGGTGTTTTACAAAAAATAATTGACGTGTTTTCGTTTGAGCGCACACACACAAGTGCTGTCACTCAGATATTTTTAGAATTGATTATTCTACCGATTGTTCCATCCATTAATGAAATCATCAGGGAAAAAAATTCCTTTCGCATCAGAGCATATTACAAAAGCGTGTTTGCGGTCATGCTAAGATAACTTGAATTGCGTCCGGGGCGGGGCAACCGGGAAAGGGAGGCGGAGTCTCATGTCCGTTTGTACTAACCCGTGCGGCGTCCGTCCCCGTGATGGCGACAACGCGACTGATCCCTTTGACCAGCTGACGCTCGGACACGATCACCAGGTCGCCGATGGAGGCCGTCCGCAACAGGTGACTGGCGCACGCACACACACACGCTTACTGTACAGTGCATGAGGGGGCGGGGTCAAAGTGAGCGCTCAGGCCTTGTCACAAAAAAAGCGCGGCCTCACGTTCCACAGCAGAGTTCCACCGAGGTGCCGCCAACGGCCGGATGGTCCAAAAGTTCCGAAACCGGGACCGACACAGAGACCACTCGAACCGGGTCGGGATACACCTGAAGACGACAAGTGACGGTCAGCGAGTGACGGGGCTTCGAATGCGTAGCCGTTGTGGCAGCGCTCACCTCGTCCACCGTGCGCACATCCTGGATGGTCATGGCGGCTTTCAGGGGCACCTCTTGGACGTGCACCACCTGATTGGCCGCCACCGCTGCATTGACGCACGCCTCCACCTGCTGAAGCTGAGCGGCGCTCGGCGAGCCCTGAGCAGGAAGTGGCGCGTTAACGCCGCTCGACGGCTAGCCGGCTACTTGCCAAACCTTGACGCTGAAGTCGAAGCGCAGGCGGCGAGCGGACACGTGCGATCCTCGCTGGTGGAGCGACGGGCCCAGAAGGTTCCGAAGGGCCCAGTTGAGCAGGTGCGTGGCCGTGTGGTTGCGCATGCACGCCAGGCGCTGAGCCTGACGACAAAGGTCAACGGCAATTCTCAGGAGGAAGTCGCCCGGCCCGGACGGATGCCCGCCTGCTCTTTTTTTAATGTGCGTAGTGGGGCGTCTTCAAAACGGTTTTCAATCATGTTTTCTTCTTTGAATGGTTGAAGAAAATGACTCATTTCATGACTTTGCTCTTATTAGAAATAAAGCCGTCTTGCCTCGTGGTATCGGGGACGACTCGAGAGTCGAGAAGCCGTACTGGTCGGAAGGGGTGTGGAAAAAAAAAACAAGCGCTACCGAACATCCCCAGTTGTGATCCCACACGGTCACCTGGTCCAGATGAAGGTGGACGTGGTCTCCGGTCTGGAGGGTGTCGGGAGCCGTCACCTGGTGGATCACGTAGCCCGCCGCCGCCGTCACGTGCTCCACACAGAACGGCACTTCCTGACAAACGGGAAGTCAACGTGGTGAGAGCAGAGTGGCCGTGGCGACGCACTTCCTGTCCACTAACCTGCAAGTTGGCCCGTACAAAGTACCCGCGGTCGGCGTCCTGCCCGCCCTGCTCGGCGTAGAAAGACGTCCGGTCCAGGATGACGCCGCAGCGCTGACCCGCTTCCACTTGAGACACCAGCGCCGTGCCGTCAAACAGAGCCAGCACGCGCGCTCGGCATGCCAGGAACACTGCGGGGGAAACGCACGCCACGCGGCGTCACGTGGCGAGGCCGCAAATAAGCTGCTTGGCATGGCGATGTGCCACCTTTGCCCCTCCAACAAAGCGCTGACGGGCCGGCAAAACTGCCAAATGTTACGCCAACGCACATTTGGAATCGAGCAGTGGGCGTGTCCCTCCTAAGCCATGGGAGGACGGACACGCCCCTCTCAAACACACGCGTCAACCCAAAAGCGCTAACACACGCAACACAGGTGCGCACACTCACCGTAGCATTCCTGCTCAACGGCGTACTCGTACTTGCCGCTGTCGTCCGTGTGAGGGACGCCGTCTCGCTGCAGCTGGTCCAAGACCAGCACGCTCGCCGTCACAGCGGCATCGGCCCGCTCCGACGCCACCTGACACCATCCACGACATCACGCTTTTACGTCAGTCGCCGCCGCAAAGTGGCGCGCGTCCGCAAGGGCGGCACCTTGTGTTGCTTTGCCACCAGCCGTTCCACTTCCTGTCGGTCGACGGACACGCCCTCCTCGTCCAACATCAGCTCCACCAAGTCCAGCGGGAAGCCCAAGTCCCGGTACAGCGAGCACGCCACCGCCGCTAACACACACATCAATACATTTACACACACACACGGTACTGCTCAAAAGTGTGTGAACCTCTTGAGCAATTTGGACTTTGCAATGGTTTCGACCTGATTTTGTTGTTCAATCTGAACCGTTACATTTGATATGAAAAACAGGTTTTCCATGCATTGTTCTTTAAAAAAAAAAAAAATCAATTGTGTAGTCCAAACTAAATGAAAAAGCCTTTTTGGTCAATTCACTTGGGTGCAAAAGTAAGTGAACCCTGAGCCGCATTGCTTAAAACAAGCAGTCAAGTCGGATCAGGTCGGACAAATTGGGAGCTAAAGGAACCGCTGAAATGGACCAAATGAAATGAGAGGTTGAGAAGAAAGAAGAAATTGTGCATCACTGACTGAAACCCAGACAAAAGCACGTCACGTCTGTGGCCGCTTCAAATCCGGACTTCTTTCCAAATACTGTGGCGGGACCTGAAGCGGGCACTTGATGCTGGACGCCCTCCGACCTCTCTCAATTGGCAAAGCGGCAAAGTCCGTGCGAAAGACTGACAAGTCACTAACCAAAGTGTTTTTGCAAAAGGAGGTGCGATGATGTCCCACCAAGTCGCAACTTCGCACACTTTTGCAAGCATGCAAATTAGTTTTCCTCAATCAACGAGCGCCTGCTCAGTAATGGATGACATCATCGGCGTTCTTTTTCTTTTCGATGTCAGCATCGTAGATTTGGGCGCGACTAAATATTTAATAAGGTGATTCGATTTTTTTATACGAAAAGTCTGTGCATGCCTGCAGGGTTGACAAACTTTGGAGCAGAACTTTATACAAAAACGTTGTGCTTTACTCGCTCGATGCTTGTTGGAAACGTGCCACGTCGTTTGCCGTCCGCAGCTCAGAGCAAAATTCCCTGCTCGAGTTCCCTCGCAAAGCGTTGCTGCTGCCGAGACTTTTGAAGCGGCGAGGCCGCCATCTTGCTCCTCCCGAGATACGTTTCTCACCGTACGCAAATGAGAGAACATTTGAGACACGACTTGCAAGAAACGACGATTGATCACGTTGTCAATTTGTTCAACACCAACAAGACATTTTACAACATGTAGAAATGATGCGCTTGCTGATGTTTCCAGTAAGAAACTTTTTTTTATCGAAGCGGTCTTCGAAGCAGCACAAGCCGCGACCTTCGCTTGGAAATTGAAATCATCATCGGCCTTTTATGCGAGCGCCTCCGAGTTGTTAAAGTGTCATCTGATGCCGTAGAGCTCAGACAGTCGTCCGCTGGCCAGATGGGAGGAGCAAGATGGCCGCCCTGCGACTTCAAGGGCTTGCACGGCCGTGTTTGGGCTGTCGGTCGCAAATTCAGGTCAGCGAGTCAGCATCAAAGTCTGCTTTCTTGGTTCCTTGAATGGAAAAAAAAAGTGCTAAGCAAAACAAAACACACACAATCAGCGCTACAGGACCTTTTTTTCCTCATAGCAACAATTTCTCACAAGTTTTGACTTCCTTGCTCAGTTGTGCGCTCCAGTCGGGTGCAATTGGCGCCATGGCGGGAACTTGAGCAGGTCATTGACTGGCGAGATTCCATTTGAGATGTGTGCCAATTTCTCGCCATTTGTCCAACAAGCATGAGCGGAACTAGCGACAGCGCGCGTTAAGCGGCTAAGCTAAGCTTGGCTAAGCTAAGCTTGGCCGCTAGCCAGCGATTAGCGACGTCACCGGGAAAGAGCTTGCGTTGCGGCTCCACGGTGGCGAGCGTGCGTCGGATGAGCCTGCTGCCCTGCCGCAGATTGGACAGGAAGTGATCCTCGTTCTGGTTGATGACCTCCATCACCTGCCGCACACGTGTGGTCAGACACTTCCTGTGGGACGGCGGCCGCCCCCCGGCGTGGTGGACTCACCCTGTCGGCTTCGCGCCGCAGCTCCGGATAGACGTCGCCCTGCGTGCGCACAAAACAGCCGTTGGCGTGCGTGCGTGCGTGCGCGCGTGCGCGCGTGCGCAGCCGAGATGGCAAGCAATGAAGTACAAATACGTCTGCTGTACTCGAGTACTTTCCCCCCCACTGCCACTTTTCACATGCATCATTTGAACTCGACTTTCTCTACTTTTGACTCCTGAGATGAAATAATGGGCTCAATGATGTGCCAATCGCAGGCCGCGTTACGGCCCGCCTCCTTCGGGCCAGCTTGTGTTCGGCTCCACGTCATGAGATCCGCAAGACTTGCGCAAAACGGCGAACTCGTTTTGAGCTCGCATGAAGAGGAAATCCATCGGGATCGTACAAGCTTGCGTTTTTCGCCGGCGGGTACGAGAGGACATCGTTCCACGTCAGCAGCGTCGCCAAGCGCGTGAACGCTCTTGGGCGGAACGTTGACGGCTAAACGCTAGCTTTTGCCCTCCTCGCCAAAGGGGGCGTGTTCAGCCAAATAGTCACATGACGTCCGGATCTGATGGCTTTTACACGGCAGCCTGTAGTTTTTTTTTAAACTTTTACTTTTACTTTTCCCATCTCTGGTGTACCGTGCGTGTGCGTGCGTGCTTGTGTCGCATCTGTGCTATTTCCCTGCGTGAGAACACGTAATGTACGTACGGTTTGCTTGCACGTGCAGCGCGTGTGTGCGTGTGCGTGTGGTACCAGAACGCGTGCCACACACGGCACCAGGCTGGCCAGCGTTCCCGGCGGAGCTCGCAGGACCTCCGCGCAGAAGCGGACCGCCCGCCTCAGCATCCTCCTCAGCACCAGCCTGGCGGACAGAAGCACAACGGCGCCAGGCGTCACGGCCCGTCGGATCAAGCGGCCGCCCGCCGGCCCCCCGACTCACTCGGCCCCCGACATGCCGGGATGGACCCCGTCGGCGATGCAGACCGCCAGGGTGCGGGCGTGGTCGGCCACCACCCGGTAGGCCGCGTCCACCCGCGCCTCGAGACCCGTCCGGCCGCCGTACGCGGGCGCGCCGCTTCTCTGAGGAGGAAGGCGTGGTCAGTCGGACGCTGGCGTGGTCAGTCGGACGCTGGCGTGTGTTGCCGGCGTCCGACTACCTGCTGGATGGCGTCCATCAGCGGTCTGAAGAGGTCCGTGTCGTAGTTGGAGCGTTTTCCTTGCAGGACGGCGAGCAGCCTCTCCAGGCCCAAACCCGTGTCCACGCTGCCAAACGGCAGCGGGCGCAGCTCCCCGTCACGCTCCCTGAGGGACGCCACAAGATTAGGACGCGCGACTAAACCAGGCCTCTTGAAAGACATTTTCTTTCGTCGAGCAAAACCGTCTTCAAATAACCTCAACTTGACTTCTTGACGTTCAAAGGAGAATTTCACGTGAAGAAGAAGCAAGAGTTTGTCAAATGTAGAAAAAAAAAAAAAAAAAGCACAAACATGGCGGGAATGCGCGTGCGGCGGAGAAGGATTTTGTCAAAGCACACCTGGAGTCGAATGCGAGGCAAAAGAACTCCTTTGGTATCGGGGTACTGCGTCATTTCAAACTGGACTATCCTGCCTTTTTGTAACCGGCGCCAGCTGCAGGTCACGTGACGTGACGAGCGC
Organism: Vanacampus margaritifer; assembly: GCF_051991255.1. Lineage (NCBI taxonomy): Eukaryota > Metazoa > Chordata > Actinopteri > Syngnathiformes > Syngnathidae > Vanacampus > Vanacampus margaritifer. The sequence goes on from NC_135438.1 coordinate 157,090, forward strand.
CGCCGGGCGGAAGGCGGAAACACCTCCGACATCACAAAACATTTCCCAGGCAGGCCCCCGCCCGACCTGCAGGAAGATGGGCAGGTAGGCTTTCCGTACTCGATACTTTTCAACCTTACGCGCTGTCGACATGAATGAAGTGCAACGCAATGTTGCCCGTTCATGAAATCTCGCCAGCGATGAGCTCCATAGTGGAGCAACGTCCGTGACCCGACCAATACGCAGAAGCTAGTCTTGAGTTCGGCCGTTGTGTGGCCGTCACCCGAGTCACCTGACCTGGCTTGGCGCCTCCCCATCCATCTGGAGCCGGTATAAGAGTAGAGAGCCTTTTCAATAGATTAGACATTCTTCCGCATGCTAAGAGGAGGCGGCTCCGCAGCTGCGTGCAACGGAGAACGTGCCGTTTCCTGCCGGCTATTAATAGCACAGTGAGCCTTCAAAATAAAAGAGGAGTCGAACCTTCACCCATGGAGGACAGGGCCTCCCAATTGGCTCCTGATGCAGCTTTTGCAAAATCCCACCCACACAAGCGACGTCCTTTTCTCACAATTTGGGAGCATTTAAATAACGAACGGCTTCCATGTACGTATAAACGACTCAACTTGTATCTCGGAGCAACATTGCGTGTGTGCGTGTGTGTGCGTGTGCGCGTGTGCGCGTGTGCGCGTACCTGCTGTACTGCATGAAAACCAGGTTCCAGATCTCGACGACATCCGGACAGCCGGCGTTGACCAGGGAGGCGGCGTTGCGCCCCCCCACGTGGTCGTAGTGGATCTCGGTGCAGGGTCCGCACGGGCCCGTGTTGCCCATCTCCCAGAAGTTCTCCTTCAAGCCGAACGGAAGAAGGCGAGCCCGAGGAACCCTTGAGAGGCGGTTCAAGGTCGTCAGACCACATCACGGTCAACGCCCGCCCGGCGCTCTCGGCCTACCCGATGTCCAACCAGATGCGGCGCGTTTCCTCGTCCGCTTGCAGTCCCGAAGCGGCGTCGCCGGCAAAGTAGGACACGTAGAGCCTGTCGGACGCGATCCCGTAGCGCTCCGTCAGCAGCGTCCACGCCATGACGCACGCCTCTTCCTGCGGGCGCAACGCAGACAACAATGCAAGAGGACAACTTTGACGACGGAAGACGTGCTGGACGCCCGCCGGCGCTCACGCACGTAAGAACGGAAGCAATCGATGTCTTGCTGCAAAGTCGCAAAGTCGCAAAGTGTTGGTCCGAGCGAGCTTAGCTTGTTTGCATTCATGGAGGCCACAATTGTGCCCGGCAGAATGTCTCGGGTTCGTATGGCAACACAAATTGCGCTGAAGCCGTTTATTTATTTATTGGCAAAAAACGTTCCTCTTTTTAAACCACACCAGCCATTAGAGCCGTGAAATTCATGGAAATTCAATTACATTTTCAATTATTACACTCCACAATTACATAATCAGCACAATTATAAACACTTTTTTTTTTTAATTAATATTAATTTTCTAGTTCAAATGTATACATTTGCACCTGTTTTTAAATGTTAAAATAACAAATGTAATACATTTTGTTATTTATAGTGTTTCAAAGGATTTTATTTGTCTTCATATTTTATATTTGTTTTTGTTTTGTTTGACTGGCAGCCATTCTTACAGAAGCAACCGCCTTCGCTCCCGGCTGTTTGGCTGGATTTGGACTGGTTTGGCAGATCCGCACAATATTGTGTTTGAGTGCTATAAAAACATGGAAGCTACCAAGACAAAGATTAGAGTCTCTTCTATCATCAGGGGGGGGGGGGGTGGTTTTTTTTTGTTTTGCAGCAATTAGCATTAGAATGTTCATCATTATTCTCAAATTTGTTGAAACGGTGAAGAAAAGAGCTTTTTTTTTTCAACATGGCCCTGGTTGATCTCTTATACTCTGCTGCCACCTGCTGGCCGTTTGTGTAATAACAACCATTTCTTCAACCCTTCTTTGCAGTCGAGAGGCTGCATCAAAAGCCTCATGTATGCGCAGAACATTCAAAAACGTATACGTACGTTTTTGGGACACTTCAATGCGCCGTCTAAAAAAGTCATGTTGTCGCTTTTCCTACATCCTGCATGCTCCGGATGAGTATGAAGAGCCCTGACTGTTGTACTCTGACTGCACCCATCAGCTTTTCTCTTCTCTTCATAGTGGCGTGTGCGGACCCTGCGCACGCCAGTTTCTTTGGGGAAGGGAGGGGCGGAGTTCTGCTGACCTCATTTGAAGTCACGTCTTCGATTGTCAACTGTGGCTGTCGCTTTAAGATCGTGCGCGCACACGCACCACCATAAATAAATAAATAAACACGTATAAATAGACATTATTGTAAATTCAGTTTGGTCCAAAAAGAACTCGCACAATTATAGCGTTTCCATTTCATTTTTGGAATTGGCCTTAATATTTTTAAATGCTTAAACATTTTCTTGTTTTGGACCCCAAAATGAAGAATCGTTTGAATACCAGTGCTGATTATTTCCCCCGTCACGGACGACCCCCCCGAGCCCCGTTGGCACGTTTAGCCTGACTTTGCTAGCGCTGGATAGCGGCGGCGAGGACGCGAGACGCCGACCTTGAAGTAGTCGCCGAAGGACCAGTTGCCCATCATCTCGAAGAAGGTGTGGTGGTGCGCGTCCTTGCCCACGTCGTCCAGGTCGTTGTGCTTGCCGCCCGCACGCACGCACTTCTGGCTGTTGACCACGCGGCGGTACGACGCCATGGCGCTGCGGGGGTCCGCCGTCCCCAACAGGATGGGCTTGAACTGCAAGCGGCGCCAAAAGACCAAAACAAACATTGCGGTCACTTGGCTGGACTCTCATGAGAAACTCCCGACGCCATCTTGGGCCTCGTGGACGTGCGCTTCGGTCTGCGTTTGTGAGCGGAGGCCAGCGTGTGCAAATGTGACCCTTTGAGCAGACGTCTTTGTAAACGTGTTTCCTGTTAATAGAAGTACGTCATATTTATTGTACTTTTCATAAATTGTATGTTACATTTGATCACGAAACACTTTTTGTGAGATCATTTTGAGCATTCGACTTTTTTTTTCTCCACGCGTGACGTTTGCCCGGGACGGATTGCGCGTGTGCGTGCGCGGCACAAACGCTCTAAATTGTGGTCCAGATCCGGCCCACGAGATAATCTTGTAAAGTAAAACAAAAAAAAGAGAGTAATGTTGTCAGACAAAATCAAAACGTTTAAATTCTTAATTTCACAAGAAATCCTCAGATGAGCAACGCAACTTTAGCACAGATTTGACCCGGAAGTCATTATTTGATACACAGTTCTTTCCATTTACTGAAGCTCTGACTCCTCACAGGGGTCGCGGGGGGTGCTGGAGCCCATCCCAGCTGGTCGTGGGCGGGGCACACCCTCAACTGCTTGCCAGCCAATCCAGTGAGCACAAGCATTCACGCTCACAACCACACTTAAGGACAATTTAGAGTCTTCAAATAACCTGCCATGTATTTCTTTGAAATGTGGGAGAAAAGCCACGCAGGCACGGGGAGAACATGCAAACTGCACCCAGGAAGGCCAAAACCCGGACAACATCGCAATGCCTCTGCACTGCCCTCACCAAAAAGTTGTATACTTTAAGTACATAATAATATAGAGTGTGCTTAAGTATAGCCAAGTTTATTTTTCGAGTGTAATTATGCTTGTACTAAAAGTGAACTCCTTGGGAACATTTGAATGCACTTAAAAGTAGACTGAAGTCCACTTGGTAACATATTTTTACCCCGGTTCGAGACCACCCCCCGACCCCGAATCGCCACTCTCCAGACGGACACACGACTTGCGGTCACTGGCCAGTGTGTCCTTGAGCAAGAAGACACCGCAACGCGCGGTTCCGCCAGCGGTTCCGCCAGCGGTTCCGCCAGCGGTTCCGCCAGCGGTTCCGCCAGCGGTTCCGCCAGCGTCTGCGGCTAACCTGGTTCATTCCGGCGTTGACGAAGAGAAGGCTGGGATCCCCTCTGGGTCGGACTGGGGAGGACGGGACCAGCAGGTGTCCGTGCTCCCGCTCAAAGAAGTCCACGAAAGTCTTTCGAACGCGCGCGGCGCTGACTTCCGGGGGACACGCGCTCACCTGTCGAACCGGCCGGCCCGGCGCTCCGCTCGTCTGCCGAGCGGAGCCGAGGCTCCGGCGAAGCAGTCTGAGCATCGGCGGCCGAACCAGGAGAAAAAGAAAGGTCCGCCGAAAGAGAACCTGAAGGAGAGCAAGCTCGCAAACTCCCCTCGGACGACAGACGGATTGAGCTGTTGTTGGCCTTCCTCGTTGCTCTTCAACGGCGCGGACAAAAGCATCAAAGCGCTTCACTGCCACCTAGCGGCCCGAAGCGTACTGCGCCTCCATTGTTAGAACTTGCGCGCTTGTTGAGCGATTAAAAAATATTTCTCTTCAAAAAGCGCTCCAGCTTCGACACCATCCCCAAAAATCATCACGTGCGGGAGGTGTTAGGTATGTCGCTCCAAAACATTTCCACATTTTACATAATCGAACATTAAGACATTCAACAAAACACTTTGTCATTCGCATTCCAAATTCAAAATAACTCGCTCAAATTCACATTGGGAAGTATTTTCAACATTCCCCAAAAATATATATTTTTCTTAATGGTGCACTTCCCGTTGAATAAAGATAAATACAAAATGCTCCAGCACCCCCGCGACCCTAGTGAGGAAAAGCGGCCAAGAAAATGGATGGATGGATGGACAAAATGAGATGTTTGCAGCAGGTTTAGCAGAAATCTCTAGTCCTGAACATAAACAAAACAAAACCTATTTTAAAAAAAATAAAAAATAATTGGGGTAGGCCAACACACAACAACGAACACAGATCAAATCAAATACTTTATACAATGAATTGCATCAAAGCCTGAATCACAATTTGTAAAAAGCTCTCCTAAGAGGTTTTCGTGAAAACAAGGCAAATTTAAATTTGGAAAATGAGGCGCATTTTCAAAGTTTACAAAGTGAGTTTGGTGAGAAAGTGACAACGTTCAGGCTTCTTGTCCGACTCGAGTTCGCCTTCAGTCTCGTCTTCAAAAAACAAAAACAAAACAAACAAAAAAACTTCATAATAGCGACGTCTTTTTTTAAATCCACGTACAACTTTTGTGATGCGAGTTTTGTGTTCTGGCAGGCGACACTTTCGTGGGTTTTGCTGGAATTGTCTGTTATAGAATATTTCAAAGTTTCTCATTGGATGAGTTGAGATTTTGGTTTTTCAGACACACACACACACACTCACACCTCATGAGTGTGAACACAATTCGTTCCTGTGAAGTGTTCAAAGTCGGAATTGTTCAACCTCCGAAACATTTTTTCCCATAGGAAATAATGTAAATGCAATTCATCTGTTCCCCAGCTCCAAAAACAGAAAATGCCTATTTTAATTTCTATTTATGTCATAAAACATGTAAACAATAAAAAAATACCTTCCCTTTTGTTGTTGTGCTGCGATGGCTTCAGTGGAAGGAGAATGCGATGTTCATGAATGCTTGCTTTAGTTCAGTGCCGGGTTGGTGTATTTTACATCGGGCACGTCGATGGACTACCAAGGGGTCCTTGAGCGCCGTTTAGCATCAGGCACCTTGCTGGGTCCTTGTGCCCGTATTTACGAGGGCGAGATCATCTCCTTCCTAAATCCACCAGACGTTTTTCTTCTGGGCCCTCGTCAAAGAAAATGGCCGCGGCAGAACCCAAAAGCGCTGGCCAACGTACGGCGAACCTCCGCGAGTATTCCGCCGCTCTGCCTGGAAACCAGCAGCGCTCCGTCTCCACGACCGCAACGTGAGCGTCGGGCAACGCTCGGCAACGCTCGGCAACGCTCGGCAACGCTCGGCAACGCTCGGCAACGCTCGGCAACGCTCGGGTGTTCACACTTTGAGGCATTTTGGGGTCAAAGTCCGATTTGTACGGGTTCCGAGAAGTTTGAACTCCGAGGTTCCGCTACATATAATATTGTTAGCGTTGGTTTCAAAACACCGAGATGACTTTCTTTCCTGAATTGAACGTGGAGCGGCATTTTTGCATTTGGACCCGCTTTTGTTTGATTTCTTTTTTTTTTTTTGCATGCGATGAAAGCGAGACGATTTCTGCTGGTGACAAACTTTATTAAGCAAGTGAAGAACCAAAAGCAAACAGACCGGCGAACAAAAACAAAAACATCCCTGCCTTCAACGACGACGACGACGAGGGACTGGCCACACCCCTCTCTCTGATTGGCTGGCGCAAACTCAAAAGCCAGCCGCGGTCATGCCGATGACCACGACGACCCGTTCGAACCGGCCAAACAACGAAACGTTACCCGTGCTGGTCAGAACGGCGCATCAGGCGCTCGGCGGCAGGAAGTGTGTGGGCGGGGCTGTGATGTAACCCACCATGTGGGCGGGGTTGGGGGCAGGGCAGTAGAGCCGCGGGGCGTGGCCCGCCCAGTGCGCAGAGGCGGGCACGCAGGTGTGGTAAGAGTGGTGGGCGGAGTGAGGCAAATGAGGAGGCGCGGCCGCCGACAGGTAGGCGGCCGAGGGTGGAGCTTCGTAAGGCAGGTGCAGCGCGGGGGGGAGGGCCATCGGCTCCGGGTATAACATGGGGCCGGAAGGCGCCACATTAAGGGAGGAGCCTTCCAGTGGATGGGTGGGGCCTGGAGACAACATTTTGCATATTAATGATTGGCGTCCTTCTGACCACTTTGCATCGTCCCAACGCAAAATAGGACCGACCGGCGCCGTGAGAATCCGACGGAGCCTCCACGGCTCTGTTGGATTCCGGATAAGTGGGTGGGGGCGGCGGCTGGTGGGGTCCGCGCCCCGCCTCGGTGTAGGACGGGGGTGCGGCTGTGGACGGACAAAAGCCAAGTGGGTCACACACACACACACACACGTGCAAATAGTAGCGATCGGACCATGTGGGAGGGGGGCTTCCTGGCCGGGGTAGGGCGGGTAGTGCTGGTACGGGTAGACGGCGTCGGCCGGGTAGGTGGGGGCGTACGGCGCCACGGCCTGCTGCTGCTGCCAGCAGCTCTGATGGTACCACTGAGGAGGCCGGTCACCGGGTCAGTGTGTGTGCGTGACATCAGAAAAAGTCACGCACAAAAGTCATCGCGCTGCAAACAAACGACTTCTTTTTTGCTCGGCGAAGACTTTGGTCCGAACTCACCTGCACCCCGAGATTGAAGTAGAACTGAAGCACACGACAGTCTGCAGCAAAAGCACAACAATTAGCAAGCGCGCTAACCATGCAAATAAACCTGGCGGTGGACACGCCCACCTCTGGGGAGGTCGCTGCCATTGGGGTCGTAGGAGTACGGAGGCGGGGCTACCACAGAATAAAGCCCCTCCCCCAACTCATTCACCAGCCAGGTGGGTGCGGCGGCCGGGATCGTCACGGCAACTGGAAGCAAAAGCACGTGAGCGCGCGTGCGCAACGTTGCACGCGTGAGCGCAACGTTGCACGCACCTGACCGAGGTGGAGCGTGCGCCGGCGGCGGCGTGTGAGCGGCGGCGCCCACGTGGGATGAAGATGAGGGTGACGAGGAAGAAGAGGATGGCGGGGAGGAAGAAATCACCACCATCGGTGTCACCGCCTAACAAGCACGGCGTCGTCAGATGCGAACGTTGCGCACGATTGCGTCAGCTGGGTGTGTGCGTGTCACAACAACGCTCACGTTTCTCGTTTCATGACGCCATGAAACGAGATGAGCAGAAAGTGGCCAGAAACGCAATACAAAGGATGGAAATATGACAAATGTCATCTTGTACAAGACGCACAACGTAACGTTGAAGTCAACTGGAGAGAAAACGCCATTTTTTGCAGCGTTGATGCCCAAAACTCGAGGCCAATCAAATACTGACACTTTGGCCATGTTCACTTTGGGGTCGACTCACTTTTGTTGCCAGGGGTTTACACATTATTTGGAGGGACCAATAAATGGCCGCCTTTCGATCAATTGTACTCGGTGGACTTTTCCTTTCCTGTCAACGTGTCCCATAAAAAGACTTTTTGTGACATCGTCGCGTGTGTGTCATGATGTGTGTGCGTGCGCACCTGCTGCGTGTAGCTGAAGCTCGCCACATCAGCTCTTGCTCTTGGCGGCGACTCGGCCACGCCCCCTTCTTCCTCCCGGTCCTGTCACACAACAGTGATGATCATGATCATGATCATGATGATGATGATGATGATGTCATCGCTTTGACTTAATGCGCGCTACCTGTGCGGCGGGCGTCTCCATGGCAGCAGCGTTGCTGGCGTAAACGGCGGGCATCTGGAAGCTGGCATCTGAAACAGGAACTTCCTGTTAGCGTGGACAAGCGTAGCGTGGCGACCGCGTCAGGTGACTCACCTTGACCGGCATACGGCAAATCCCCTCTGAAATCTGACACACAATTAATGACATGGCAGATTGTTATGCCAATCTGCTTCTCGCGCTCACCCTGCTCGCGGACAACGTTGGCATCGTCCTGCTCTTCCTCTGACGAACACACGAGGGCTCCACCCGCCGGGGGGGTGAGCAGGAGTGGCCCCCCCGGGTTTCTCTGGACCCGGTAGGAGGAGCCAGATGGAGGCGGGGCCACCACACCCACAGGTTGTGGCACGGAAGAAGCCTGCGGTGTCAAAAAGCACGTCAGGCACAATTGAAGAAAAAACACAAAGATACAAAAAAGGAAGGCACGCACGCACGCACGCACGCACGCACGCACACACAAAGACAAAACACGCAGCGACGCCGCGTGAACGCGCGTGTGGCTACCGTGGTAAAAACATCGCGGTTGGCATCGTCCACGTGGTAGTAGGTCACGCCTGCGTCCATCTCCGCCGACGGGTCGGCCGCGTCGTCCTCGAAGTAGGGACAACCTTTGGCCAGCGCCGCCGCCAGATGGCGCCGACTGCGACTGAGCACCAAACGCCGGCTTTTAGGCTCCGCCCCCGCCATCCAACCGCAGCCCACGCGTCGGCTTACCGAGACCGGAAGGCGTAGCTGTCGTAGTCGTAGTAACGCCTGGCGGGCGGGTAATACGTCAGCTGAGGACCAATCAGGTGGCGGTTCACCAAGCGGGTGGAGCTTCTGACACAAAAACAAAATGGACGCAACAATCACACAAACGGCAAAACGTGCGCACAAACAAAGACGTGAGTAGTAAAAAATAAAAAAATAAAAAAGTTTCTATTAGTGGTGGCGTGTGTTAGTTAGTATGATGATGGCGAGCTGCGTCCACCTGGGGGCGCCGTATCTGGGTCTGGTGGCGGCCAGGGCGTGGCCATGCTGCTGCTGATGATGGTGCGGGGGCACGTAGGGGTCGTAGGGCACAGCTCCGGGGCCGGGCGGCGGCAGGGGGGCCCGGGGGTGGCCGGCAGGCTGGAAGCGCGGCGGGAGCGGCGAGGGGGCCGGGCCGCCGTAGGAGCCGTGCGGGGCCACGGCCAGTTCCGCCCCCTTGATGAGGGCCCCGCCTCCTCGAGACTTCCGGAAGTAGCGATGGCGCTGATGGCGCTGGTGACCTCTTGCATCGCCATCTAAAGACAAGCGAGAAGGTCAGCGCGCAGGAAGCGGGAAACATTTGGGGGCGGGGGTCATACCCAGGTCGCCTTTGCGGGGCGGAGCCGACGCGTTCCAGGCCAGAACAGGATTGACGGCTTTCACATCTGTGACGGGAACCAAATGCCTGACGGCGGACAGGAAGTGACTTACAAGGGCACTTGAAGGATGTGCGTGCGAGGGGGCGTGTGCGAGGGGGCGTGTGCGAGGGGGCGTGTGCGAGGGGGCGTGTGCGAGGGGGCGTGTACTTCTCTCCCAGCTCTTCAATGAAGACGGTGACAGCTGCCGAGTGCGTCCCCACTTCCTGGATGAAGGCATTGAAATACTTGCCTTTGGGCTCCAGACGCACCTGACACACGCACACACATTAATGAGATGGTTGAAAAAGGGGGGGGGGCAGAAGGTGTCAGATTGTTCATGTGATATTTCTGGATGCTTGAACGGCCGACATGTATCGGTTACAAGTATCGGCGTTACTCTCGCATTTGCCGCAGACGATGCGAACGACCAAACGAATTGCCCGGACTTCTTCCGGCGTTTTCTTTGGACTCGGGTCGTGGCCATTACGTGGAAATCCAGTTGGGCTGCTTGCTGGATTTTCTGGTCCTGCCCCTCAATCCAGATTTTCCTGGAGGGAGGGGCCAGAGGCCGTTTCAAACATCTGGCATTTTCATTCCCAGTTGTGACATTTGAACTTTTGAAGGTTTTGCTGGCAGCTGCCAAGCCGGCATCGCAAAATAGCGGTGGCGGGAAAACTGACAAACCGATTGACAGCAGATGACATCCTCGAACCCTTGAAAAAGAGGTCAGAAATGATGCAGATTGTTCGTAAGGATGATTCATTTGTGTTAGATCGTTTTGGTTGCGTCGATGGTTTTGATCTTTTCTAATTCCTCCTCTTATCGAGCGCTTGCGTGTCCGTTTCCATCTTTGTTCAATTGGTCAAATCGGGAGGAAACAAAAAAAAAGACAAAAATGACAAAAGAAAATGTCTTCTTGGACTCAAATAAAGACTGCAACGCTCAGACTACATTTTAAAAGGCTGATAAAACAAACACTCGATGCACACGGCGAGACCACGTTGCGCTCACCTGACATTTGTCCCCCAGGAAGTACTGTCGGCCGGCAAACACCATGTAGTCCGTCTTCTGCATCTCTGTCGGCGCGATGACGTCACAATGACACAACGGCGACATCGTGGCGGCCATGTTGGTTTGCGGCCATGTTGGTTTGCGGCCATGTTTGTTTGCGGCCATGTTTGTTTGCGGCCTACCTTTGCAGCTGTCCTGCCACACGTCAAACTCGACATTTCTGTAAACGCTGGCGTCCAGTGACTTCAGCACCTTGTACGGTAGAGACAGCCGGCTGGGGGGCGGAGCTTCGGATGCCGGCTGAGCACACAGGAATCGGTCAGCGGGAAACACGCACCAACACGTTCACACACAAACTTGCAAAGGTGTCTGAGCAGACAGGAAGTGTTGAAAGGTCAAAGGGCAACGGACGTGGCCTTGGCGGCTCACCCTGGCGTCTTCGCCCAACACGTGAAGCTTCTCCTCACCCGACTCCGCCTCCTCCCTGCAGGAGGTAACACGCTGGTGATGGGCGAGTTTGCCTATGTATGCGCGCACGCACGCACCTGTGACCTCTGTCCTCAGCGACATCGTAGCCAAAGTCGACATCACTACACATGGATGGGCTGTTTCGATAGCGACGACCTCCGACCTTGAACGCCTCCGTGGCCTGGCAGAGCTCCGCCTCCTCGCAGCCAAACACCTTTGTGTAGAGCAGCTCGTACACAACGGCTGCACGCACACACACGCACGTCAATATGCGCACGTTTGTGATCACGCACGCACCCACGCACGCACCCACACGCACGCACGCACGCACCCACAGGTGCTTCCTTCCGTGCCAAATCAGCCAAAAGTTTGAAGCGAGTAGATTAAATTCAATTTTGCATTTTGACAAATGTGAAGGTCGCCGATGAAGGTGAGAGGTCATCGGGTGTGGAGTGTTTGCGAAGGTGGCCAATTTGGGGATTTCGTCAGGATTTGTAGGACGTCCACAACGTTTTTACACATCACGAAGACATTTTGAAAATGTCCGGACAATTTTTCACGCCAAACTTTTTTCAACCTGATAAAAGCCACAAATGTTTTGCTCACTGACACAAAGGCAACTTTTCATTGATGTATTTAAGGATTTTTTTAATGCTAACATTTAAGTTATGTTGCAAGACAGTTTTGACACAAATATTTGGCCTTTGACCGCAACTGAATACGTGCCATCGGTCTCCTTGACTCCAAATAATCGGTATCCTATCGGGCCTGGAAAAACGATATCGGTCTTTCACTCGACCTTTGAACTCACCCTGGCAGATGGCGGCGGAGGCGGGGTAAGTCCTGGAGTACACAATGTCATAGTGACCGTTGACGGAGCAGGACAAGGTCACCTGGGAAAGACGCCTGCGGTTACTACGGCAACGCGGCGACGTCAGCGCCGCCGCTCGGGCCGGAGCTCGGCTCACCTTGTCCTCAAAGTGGGCCTCGGAGATGACGGTGGCGGCTTTGCCGGGATAACGGTAAATCAGAAAGCCGCGCCTGTGCGCGCAAGCAAACACACACACGTCAAAGCGCTGCGCTCTGATTGGCCGAGCTTGCCTGCTGATTGACGAGTGTCACCTGTAAAGCTGAGACAGAGCTTTGATCTCCACCTGGCCCACCGTCTCCTGCAACACACACACACAAAAAGCCCAATCGGCCAATCACAATCTGCGTGCGTCTTTGCACGCACGCACTCACCTTGGGGTCCTCCAGCCGCTCCAGGTACTTGTCAAAGGAGCCTTCCACAAACTAGCAAAAACAGGTGAGGTCCATCACGTGACGTCATGCGATGACGAGCGGCGTGGGGCCAAAAACTCACCGGCTCGAAGGTGCCGGCGTTTGCTCGCATGAAATCGGCGCACGCCTGACGAATGTCGTGGTGGTGGTTCTGCGAGAAGTACAACTGCGGCAAGCAGAGACAAGTCAAAGGTGGCAGATAAGCCGCGTTCGTGCGGCGGGACGCAGGAAAGAGACGCCAAGCAAGGCCTCGAGTCGCTTAAGTCAACCAAGACTAGTCAGCGGGTATCGGTCCAGTCTCGTCTCCGGATGGGAACGCAAAGCATAAAAAAATGCTTCAAGAGCAACTCGACACTAAATCGACTCCTTTTTTCCTTTTGCTGATCAACCGTATCAAGTTTTGTCGTCTTGGGATTTTCATGCCTGCGTTTTGTTTGATTGCGTGTCTGGAGTCAAAATACAAATTGGAGAAATACATGTGATGAAATCAACACTTTATAAGATACAATGTTTTAGAGTTAAGTATGATTACTTATAAATGACTTTATCTTTTATTAGGAATGATTACTTACTGTACGTTTTTGTACATCTGAAAATCCAAACCCAGCCCGACAAATAAACACAAATACACTTCAAATGCAAAACACGCACACACAACTTAACAAAACACACAATAAACAACTGAAACACTCCATTAAAACTAACACGCACAACCAAGTAAAGTTGAACCTAATTTAACCTCACCTAAGCGACGATTTTTAAAAGACGGCCGACAGCGGAAAAGTCAAAGCCAAATCAGCCCTTTAGCTTTAGCCTCATTAGCTCGAGCCTTCGACGGAGGCTTCGACGGCGGATTCGCCCGGACCGACGGACCCGGTCGGCTTGACGTCTGACCTGTTCGGAGACGGCCCGGAAGAGGCTGGACGCGTCCCTGGCGACCATCTTGCGGTAGAGGCCGAGGTTGGCCAGGTAGTCGTCCATGTTGACGAAGTACTTCTTCAGGCTTTTTTGCATCCCGCCGCCAACACGCGCTCATTCCCGGCTGGGCTTCATCAACGCTAACGAGGCTGAAAAACACAAAAAAAACAACGAAAAAAAAAACTGCTGCCCACGAAACCTCCGCCCACGCAAAAACAAAAGAAAAAAGAAAAAAAACACCTTTCCAATCAAATCGCAAATAGCCTACGTCAAATCGTGCTGGTGTTTTTTTTTTCTTGAGCAGGAAGTCTTTCGCCAGGCTAGGACTACATAACCCCCCCCCCCCCCCCCCACCCCAAAACCCACTCCGGATGGCGGCAAGCGAGAAATCCATAAATACATTAGAGAAATCGAGATTTTCTTTTGAGTCCGTTCCCACGAATGACTCGTGTTTACATGCCGGAGCACATTTACGCCAGCAAAGTGCCAGCGCCATTTTGTTGTTGTCACCAAAGGCCATTTGGCGGAACCCATTTCAACAAAAATAAATCATAAGAATGAAATAATTTATGAACTGGACAGAAAGCCCGTTTGCATCGTTGTAAATGTGACATCTGCCAGTAAATACATTTTGATGCGAGTATTGATTGATTTGTGGCTGGAACCGCAAGTTCCATGCAAGATTTTAACGAATTCAACAAGCGCAAATGACAATAATACTTTTCTGTCAAATGTTCTATCATTTCATGATCTCTATAACGTAATATTAAGATAGAATGGCAACTTACACGTGGACACAACTGCTTTATTCAAGATCTGGAGAGTGGAGACGTTTCTGTTTTGTAGACTTGTTGTGGAAGTAAAAAGTGACAGCAAGTGAGACCAAATATGGTCGTCGATGTTTTCACGAAACTTTTGATGCCAATGTTTACAAGCGACCACGTCAACATCCCGTGGAACGAGTGGGAAACTAACTTGATCTTTCAAGCCGACATGTCAACTGGTTTGAGCGCAAATAAAAGTTCCTGTAGTTGCAGCACCCCCTGGTGGCGAGTGGAATTTTTGGGGACTCGATTCACTTGATGGGCCTCAATTATGAAGAATTAGGAATTGTAGGCCAACTGTGTATATTGAACTTAAGCTATATGAACACACTCGGTAGCTAATTAGCATCGCATAGACCAGGGGTGGGCACACTCGGTCCTGCAGGTTTTGGATGTTTCCCTTCTCCAACACAGCTGATATCTGATCAGCTCATCAGCAAGCTCCGCATAAGCTTGGTAACGATCCTGTTGATTGGAATCAGCTGCGTGGAAACCTCCAAAACCTGCAGGTTCGACGCTTGCCAGTTTGCCCACCGCTGGTTCAGACACGCGCCGACGTAGTAACGGGGCGGTGGCGATGGCGAACATGGTCGCCTACCACGAGATGGGAGGAGTCTATTCAAGACCATCCCCGTACCTGGCTTGAACCGAAGGTGGTCCGACTCGATCTCCAGCTGACGCATCACAACTTTCGAAATTGGCACATCAACTCGCTGGTCGAAAGTGCGCAAAAAGCAACGACTCTGATGATTGTGTTTAGCATATCATTTTATTTGGAACGTATGCGTAAATATGTACAAATAAAAAGTTTGATGTAGCACACACAAGAGCCGAAGGATGATCTCGCATATGAATGATTATTAGGTTTGTGTTTGTTTTCGCTAAGCTTTCTTCAGTGGACGTCAGGAAATATTTGTTTGGTTAAGTGCAACGTCCTGTTGTGCCGAGCGGAACGTTTGGCACCGTTGAAGCCGGAAGCATTAGAAGAACGGACAACAGTTGAAGATTTATTTAGCATCGCACACACGTTTGTTTGCTTCATGTAGTGTGTCTGTTTACGGATATTTGGTCCAAGTGGCGCTTATTTCATTGAGTTGCTATTAATAGGAATATTAATGTTGTTCCGTGAAGTAGGTGACGTTTCAGCGAGCGCAACTTTGTCGCTGTTGAAACCGGAAGCTTGAGCAGCAGGTCCGCGTCACGCTCACGAGCGGCAGAATTTGTTGTCGTTTTTCTGCTTCTCGTTTGCTTTGGGACATTTTGTGGGACATTTTGTGGGACATGCCGTGCGATTGGCCTCAATTGGGCCCGCGGCAGTGGGCGACTTACGTCAACAAAGAGCTCCAAGTGACGGCGGGAGAGGAGACGCCAGAGTTGACAGGGTGGCTCCTCACCGTCGACCCCGTGTCCGCCAGGTAGGCACGCGCACGCGCACAGCGCAAGGGTACGTCGGCAACAAGCCAGCAAACGAATGCTTCAATTTTGTTCAAAGATGCTTTACGTGGCACCAGATGTGTTCAAGACCATTCAAGTGACACGCTCATCATTTTCCGACGCCAACACGAGCTCGAAACTCGTGAAAAGGCACACTTGACACATTCAGACATTTTCAACAGTTAAAAAGGGAATGTTTTGTCCAAAATTGATTTGATAACTTCATTATTTTTCATGTACAATTAATGCGAATATGCCCACTTGCTGTCGACTGAATGTTGTTCGTAAATATAAAAAAGTTTTAAAAGTATTAATTGTACGTTATCAAATCAATTTTGGACAAAACATTCACTTTGTAACTGTTGAAAATGGCTCAATGAGTCAAGTATCCTGTGAAGCTTCAGGTGAGCAAGATGGAACCTTCTTGACTATTTCGGCAAAACACCGAAGCGTTTATGAAACAGAGGCAACATCGAACATTGCTGTTATTTTGTCCAACTTATTTTTGTCGTTGCGATGGTTATTTTGACTGTGAACCCAAATACATGTTACAATTGTCTTATGGCAAAAACACAACCCGACGAATAAATAGTTTCTTTTGAAATCAGAGGTCAATAAAAAGTGTTTGTTGAAATATTACCTTTATTTTAAAAGCGGGGTCGTTAACAAAAAAAAACAACCTAACCTGGTGACCTCTGAACTTGAACGTAGAGATTTCATGATTGAACGCTTCGATCCAATTGAATGCGCTGTGCCCACCTTGGCCACCGGGGGGCAGCACAGCACAGAATTGCAGCCCATGTGACACAAACGAAGAATTTTCTCCTGCCTTCACTAAAGTGCTCGAGGCCGTCGATGATAATCATCAACATTTGAAAGAACATTTGACATTCTGTGTTAGCATTTCCCTAGCGGGGACAGTTTGAAAATCCAAAATTGCGCCTTGGAGTAAGCCTATTCCCTTTTGTATGTCTCCCCAGTCTGGTCCTGGTGAGTTTTGGCGCGGGCGGCAGCGTGCAGGTGGTGATGGGTCACGCGGTGCGGCAGGTGCAGGTGCTACGGGACGCCGACACCGCCACGGCCCAACGTCTGCGCTCGCTCTTCCCGCCTCCCGCGGCCGGCGAGCCGGACCCGCGGCGGCGCGCCCGTGTCCGCCGATGGCTGGAGAGCAACCGCATGCCCGTGGAGGAGCGCGGCGAGCAGCTGAGGGTGGCCGGCGCGCTCACCCTGGCGCCGCCGTATGGGCCGGACGACTGCAGCGGCGCCAACCCCATCGTGCTGGAGCGAGTGCGGAAGCTTCTGGAAGGACTGCCGCGGCAGGAAGTGGCCGCCGCCGCTGCTTCCTGTCCGCCGGCAAATCCAAAATTGGCCTCAGACGCCGTTTTGGGGGAACCCGTCTTCTGGGATTGACTGAAAAACTGTCGGCATTTTTTGGAGCGGCTTGATTGTGACTTTGTGCCGATCCAAAACGTGTGCACCCCCCCCCCCCCCCTTCAAATGATGCCAATAAAAATGTAGTGATTGTGACATCGAGACAACTTTTATTCCCTTGTGACAAACAAGTTTGAACAGAACCATGACGAGTTGTACCTCTTTGGTTCTGCCGGTTCTGGTACCTGAAGGCTTCGCACTCCTCTGTGCGTGCGGGTCCACAATCAGCAGTGTCGCATTTGCCGGAGGCCACCGATTGGCTGTGCCCCCCTCACAGCGCAGGGGGTGTGTCCAGCAGGGGGGCGTGGCTCAGAGAGTCTCTCTTATAGGTCTTGGGGGGCAGCTTGGGCACGGCGTGGCGAGGCGGCACAGGGGGGCCGTCCAGCGGGAGGGGCGGCGGCGAGGGGAGGGGCATCTTCCTGGAGACGGGGGAGGGGCTGACAGAGGTGGGCGGCGGTGAGGTGGGGGCGGGGCCCAGGCAGGACGCGGCGGGAAAAAAGGCCTGGGCCGGCAGCTGGCGGCGGGAGCGGCCCTGGGGGGGCGGCAGCAGGTGCAGGGGCGAACTAAGCGGCTCCCGGGGGGGCAGCAGAGGGGGGCCGTCGGGGGGGGACGACGACAGCGACGAGTAGCGGGGCGGAAGGAGCTTGCAGGTGGGCTGGCGAGGCGGCACGGCGGGCGGGCTGTCTGGCTTCGGCGACGTCTGAGGACAATCGTGGTCATAACAATCACATCAGCTTGCCATAACAATTAACGTCAACATCAAGCTTAATCGTTGCATTGACAAGCATCACCGGCCGTCATAACTATCGTTATCAATCATCATAACAATCTCCATCATCATCATCATCATCATCATCATCATCATCAGGAGGCGGAGAACCTTAGACGGAGAAGACTCGGCTGGCGCAGACTCGGGTCGTCTGCGTGGGGGCACGGGCGGCGGCAAGGGGGCGTCGTCGGGCGGCCGGCAGAAGGAGACCATGGACGACATGGACGACGACCCTGACGGACAAACGGGACATTGCCACAATGTCAGCGCCGACCGGAGCAACGAGATGACAAACGAGATGACAAACGTTCCGCGGAGCTCCCGAAACGCAAAAGATGAGGATGAGGATGAGGATGAAGGTCCCGCGTCTGCTGGGGACAACCTGCGACAGCCTCACACTCGCTAACGTTAGCAAGACAGACGCCAGCAGGGATGAGTGTTACTATGGAAACGGGAAGCGGCGGGACGGCTCATACTAACGTGGGCCGTGCGGCAGCCAGACCGGGCCAAAGACGGCGTCGCCAGCTGTGGGACGAACAAGAAGAAGAAGAAGAAGAAGAAGAAGCGCGTGAGGACCGGCAGCCAGACATCGGTGCTAAGCTAACGCAACCATTTGCCGGGTTGGAGTTCAACTCCCTGCAGACGCTTGAGAAACAGGAAGGAGGGAGACGATGACGACGAGGGTTAGCGCGGCTAACGCTAATGGTGCGCTTACTGGAGTGGGCGGGGCTGCTGGGCGCCTGCGGGGAATCGAAGACGCTGCCCGCGTCGGTGCAGCTGGAGGCGGCCGAGGCGGGGGGCGGAGTCAGCGGCGTGCAGGGCGAGTTGGGGCCGGAGGCGGCGTTGGGGCCGTCGGCGTCGCTGTCGGGGATGCGACTGTAACTGATCTTGCGAGGCTCGTTCTGCAGCGGCGTCGGGTGGCACGTGGCGCTGCCGCGCGCCGACGTGGGCCGGATGCCCGGAGACTTCAGCGGGCACGTGTACCTCTTGGCCTAAAGGTCAGAGTTCACACACACACACACACGTTGGCAAAGGCCGCGAGGAACTCAATCAGCCACGTGAGAACAAAACAAAAATTGTAGAAATGATTACATTTGTCATCGTTATTTTTACATCATTTAAATGAATTTATGATTGAGAAGTTGTCAGAAAAAAAGATGGAAGGTCGATGAAAGTTTTTAAAATGACCTAAAAATGTCCAGAAAGGAAGAAGAAAAGTCCATGAAATCGCCCCCAAAAAAGTCCAAAAATTGGATTTAAGAAAAGGCAAGAAAGAAAATGTTCAAAAACAAGACGGAATGCGGAAAATGACCATCAAATTGCTGTCCGAAAATTGATAGCAAAAAAAAGTCAGATAAAGAACATTAAAAAATGTAAGAAAAGTTGACAGAAAAGTCTAAAAATGTACGAAAAATAAGAAAAGAAATCAAAAGTGAATTTTGTAAAAAGCAAAGCTTCTCAAATGAGCCTGCTGGCGACCAGTCGGCCCTTGCCGACAGCGGCCGGCGACCAGTCGGCCCTCGTCGACAGCGGCCGGCGACCAGTCGGCCCCTGTCGACAGCGGCCGGCGACCGTTCCGCAGAAGAGCGGCCGAAGGGCGAGTACTCACAAATCGGGGCAGCGTGCGAGCGTTGCGAGGTTCGACGAGCAGAGACGTGTTGAACAGACGGTCGCCAAAGTCGTTCTCGCACAGCTCGCCTGTCGGGTTGAGGTTCTCGAAGAAGTTCTGCACGCACAGACGGCCGCTCGGTCACACCGGCGCCAGCACAAACGGGAGGTCGGGCCACGCGAGCCGAGGCCCACCCTGATGTCGCTCTCCACGCGCAGGCAGTACGGCTGGTTCTGGTACTGCTGGATCTCGCCGGTGATCTCCGCCACTTTCCTCCGCTTGCTGAAGTTGATCAAATCTTTTCCGTGTCGCAGCAGGAAGTCGGGATTGCCCTCCTCCGTCTTCAGGATGTTGGTCAGGTAGATGCCTGCGCACGCCCACGCCCACGCACACGCACGCGGTTAACGACCACACCCCGCCCCACCTCCACAGGCCGGTTGGGTCATACCAAAAAAGGGCACGCAGGGGGGGTTGATGGAGCGCAGTTTGGCCAAATACTTTTTGTAGTGGTCTTCACTCAGCTTGTGAGCTTCTTCCAAAATCTTCCGCTGGCGATTAGGAATTTGCTGAAGACAAAAAGAAAAAATGCAACGAAGCTCACTTGCGGTATTTGAGAGCTTCCGAGTGCACGCACACAGCTTTGTTTGACTATCTTTGTGGGGCCATCTCATTGGCATCACGCATTTCCAAGCCCCTCCCCCCAAGCGTCAACAATGATTGCCGAGCCGGGTTCCTTACCTTAACCTCAACCATAGCCCAATTCAAACCTAAACTCGAAAACCGAGTCTTGACCCTCAAAAAGAGGTCTGAACTTGTGGGGCCCAGAAACATGGCCCCACAACCGCAAAGTTGGCCCCCACTATGTAACAAAAACAAGAGCAAACACACACACACAGTTGGCATTAAAAGCCGCACAACCAAACGCCGGCCGATGCGGCGCTAGCGACGTCACGGGCACTGATGGGAAGAAATGAGTGGTCAGCCCACACACGCCCGTGCAAGCCGTCGAAGCCACAGGGCGGCCATCTTGCTCCTCCCACTTCGCCAGCAGACTAATGTATAAACTATACGTACACATTAGACATATACAGCTTGTGGGCAGTTAGTATCGGGCCGGGGGCGGGGCCGGGGGCGGGGCCAGGGTGGTCACTATTTATTATTAAATAAATACAAATTTAACAAGTGGACGGTACGTGCTGCTTTGAAGACCACCTTTTTCTTTTATCGCTCCGTGGCATCTTTTCTTGAATTACAGTTATAATTATTGAAAAAAAAACGTACAAGTTTCCTCCTGTAAACATCTTCAAGCATATCAAGTATTTAAGGCAGCTTGTAAAATGTCCTCTTGTGGATTGTGTAAATGTATAGGATGGCATGTGGAGAAACGCTTCTTGGGAGGAGCAATATGGCGGCTTCAAAAGTTTTGGCCTGCCAGCTATCCAGATCAGTGGTCAGGGGTCAGGGGTCAGCAAGCTTTTTTCGCCCAAAAAGCCATTTTAGGACAAATAAATACGCAAAAATGTGTCTGAAGCAACAAAACATTTGATGATGGCTGTAAACCTTTTCGTCTTCTGCTTATTATTTGAAATTTTCACACTTGTTTTTATTTTATTTTCTGCCTTTCTGTCCAATTTTTGACATTTTTGGCAATTATAGACATATGGTCATTTTCTGCCTCTCTTTTCCCTTTTGTGGACACGTTACGGCCATTTTATGACTTAAAAAAATTGCCTGTTTTGCTTATCAATTTCTGACATTTTTGGCAATTTTGTAAACATTTTTATTTATTTTAATATTTTCATTTCGGCCTTTTTTATTCAATTCTCTGACATTTTTGGCCATTTCTATTTTCCTCTCTGGAAAATTTTTAGGTCATTGTTTAAACTTTTTCTTCGACCTTTTATCTCTCTTTTTCTGACAACTAAAAAATGTGTGCTCTGACATTTTGGGAATATTTAATTATTCATGTTTAAAAATCCAAATCATGAATTAATTTTAGGAATATTTATCTAAGCAAATACAAATGAAAAAAAGAATCATTCGATTTTGGAGAGAGAGATCCACAGGA
The DNA here is from genome assembly GCF_051991255.1 of Vanacampus margaritifer. Taxonomy (NCBI): domain Eukaryota; kingdom Metazoa; phylum Chordata; class Actinopteri; order Syngnathiformes; family Syngnathidae; genus Vanacampus; species Vanacampus margaritifer. The sequence goes on from NC_135438.1 coordinate 178,505, forward strand.
AAGGGGCTAAAGAGCCACATACGGCCCCAGAGGCGCAGGTTGCAGACCGCTGTGCTAGGCGGTAGCATGTTAGCGGCGGTGGCGCGGGCACCTCGAAGGTGTGGTCCAGCCTGTAGACGGGCGAGGAGTCCATGGCGCTGACCACCGCCAGGACGCCGTTGAAGTTGTTGAGCTCCTGGAAGACTTGAAGGATCTCGATGATGCGCGACACCACCGCCACGCGCTCCTCCAGGTTCTCCGTCTCCACGATGCACCTGCGCCACAGGAGGAAGGGTTGGGAGTGGGCGGAGCGGGTGGGCGGAGCGGGTGGGCGGAGCGGGTGGGCGGAGCGGGTCGACGGGGCCGTCTCACTTTTCAAACCAGAGGGTCAAGTTGGTGGTGTGTCGGATCATCCGGAGCAGGTTGGGCGAGTGGATCTCTTTGTCCTCTTTGGTCCACACGCTGCCCACCAGCTCCGACGGCTGCACCGCCCTGCGGGGGGCGCACGCGCGGCGCGGCGTCACCTCACGTCACGTCACGTCACGTCACGTCACGTCACGTCACGCATCCCGCTTCGGCGCTCACCTGTAGAGATCGGACTCCAGCAGGGTGAGCTGGCGGGCGACCTCGATGGGGTGAAGCGTCATGAGGTCAAAGTGCTCCAGGTGTCCCGGCTTGCAGATGTGCCACTCCACAGGGGGCGGAGAGTTCTGGAAGGTGATGCTGTGGCTCGGCCCGCACACCGCCGCCTGCTTCTTGCGCTGGATGATCTTGGTGATGGACTCCACCCACTTCCTCATGGCCTTGCCTGCAACAAAAAGCAAACGAGGGAATGTGCCTTTTGGGAGGATGGAAGGTTGGTTGGTTGCTTTTGTCTCTCCCCACCCCCCCCAAAACACACGCACGCACACACACAGGTGAGGAGGGGGCAACACGTCCTCACCTCTGACGGACGCAATGAAGTCCTCCAGTCGTCCCAGCAGATGCGCGTCTCTCTCAAAGTCGTAAAAGTGGTGCTCAACCCAGTGACGGCACACGTTTAGAACTCTAGCAGAGGACACACAGCATGCATAGAAAAAGTGTACACACCCCTGCTCAAAGGCAAGTTTTAAGAAATAAAAAGATTCAACTTTTTCCACTATTTTAAGCCCTTACACAGTTAAAGGGATACTCGCAAAACGACATCAAATGTATATATATATATATATATATATATATATATATATATATATATATATATATATATATATATATATATATATTTTTTTTTTTTTTTTGTTAATAAACTGTATAAACTGTCTGCTAATGTTGTCGCCATATCTTGGTCGTTATTTTGACAATTTCAGTGCATGTTGCTTGAACGCTTGAATTTGGGGCAAAAGCGCGCGTGTGGCGCCATCTTCAGGCTAAACGCTGGCATGATCACAATTTGGCTGTTTGTCCTCTCATTGAACTTGAGAGAAGTGATTTAGGCGCCACTTGTAGAATGTGACGTAAGCGGCCGCCTCCGTCTTGTATACAAGACACTTTGAACGGTGACAGGTGTGTGCGTGTGCGTGTGCGTGTGCGTGTGCTGCCATCAATGTGAAGGCCAATGACGGATGGTGAACGCGGCCAAAGCGGCCAAAGCGGCCAAAGCGGCCAAAGCGGCCAAAGCGGCAGTTTGCGTGCGCAACCACAAGCTGACTCGTTTGTTTTGACTTTGACTCTCCAAAAGGTTTTTCAGGTCATGAAATGCTCGTTGTCGATTCTTTCGATCTCACAAAAGCCAGGCAGGCTTTTCAACAGGGGGTGTGTAGACTTTTTATGGCGGCGTACGTGTGCTCGGCGTGTTGTTACCTGAGCTGGACGGGCTGCACAAATTCTTTCCGGAAGCGTTTGAGTTCTGCGCTGACGGGCTGCTCTCCTGCGTCCAGGTGATCCACCTCGTTGGGTCTCGGCTCGGGAATCTCAAACCTGAATAACACGCGGTGATGTCATCGAACCCGCGCGGGCCGGCGTGTGCGTGTGCGCGCGCGCTACCTCTCCATGAGCAGGTCCAGCAGCTCCTGCGGCTTGCAGAAAGATCGGTACGTCGTCAGAAATGTTCGGACAAAATTGGGATCTGCGGAAGGAAGGACGGCAGAGGACCAACGTCACACATCGTGGGCCGGCCCGCATCCAGGACCGCATTCGTGGACTGTCCTGCTTCTAGCCCTGATCCTAATCCTGGTCACAAAAAGAGTCTCAGATGGTTTTGCAAGACCACTTGACAAAATGTGCTGTCATCCCCTGAAGACTTCCTCATCCTGGACCTGATTGGAACTCTGACCGTCATCCGGCATCTTATTCTTGTCATGATCCTCAACGCATGACTGATCCGAATCCTGATCCTGGTCACGGACTAGGGTTGGGCATCAAGAATTGAGAGGAACCGCTACTCACATTCGCTGCACGCAAGAACCAGGAGCAGGAGAGAGTTGTGTGTGCGTGCGTGCGTGTGCGTGTGTAACACGCAATACTACAAACGCCGCACGACACTAAGAACAAAACGCACACAAGGACGGGCCAGCAGGGAGGATGTTCTGGACCTGAGAATTGTTCGGAATGTGAACCAGAACGAAAGGTCCGCATTCAAACCATGCCCAACCCAATCATGACTTGATTCTAGCCCAGATCCCGAGTCTAGTTCTGATCCCAATCCTGGTCCTGTTCTTGGTCTGAATTCTGATTCTAATCCTGCACTTTATTCTTGTCGTGGCTCTAATTTGAGCACTGATCCAAATGCTGGTCCTTATCCTAAAGCTAGTCCTCATGGCGGACCTGATCTTAGGCCTGACCCGGCGCTCGGTGCCGATCCGGATGCTATCCATCCAGATCCTAGTTTTGATCCGAGTTTCCCAATGACAGCACTGATCCAAATGCTGGTCCTAATACCGGTACTGGTCTTGATTGTATGCCTGATCCTGATACTTGATTGTGATTCTGGTGCTGATCCCGGACGTGTTTCTCGCACCCGATCCCGATCCCGATCCGGCGTACTCACCGGCATACATGTGGAAGGTGAGCCTCTCGATGAGCTTGAGGACGGTGCCGGCCTTGACCACGGGGATGCCCGACTTGGACTGGACGCTGTCCTCAAAGACCACGTTCTCCTCCGAGTCGGGCTGAGCGAAGCGGTAGAGGTCCGGCGCGGGCAGGCGCACGTGCTGGTCCTTGTCCTCCTGCAGCACGGCGGCGTCCAGCATCCTCTCCAGCGTGCTGCGGTACTGGAGCGACACCAGCGCCGCCATCCAGCCGTTCTTCTCCTGGGCCGACTTGGCGGCGAAGACCACGCTGTTGCCGTCCCTCAGGATGATCTCAAAGGCGTGCCGGTACTCGCCGTCCTTGTCGTCCTTGTCGTTGATCTGGACCTTGCGGAGGATTGCAAACGTTTTGCCATCGTGCAAAAGCGAAAGGAAGATCGCGTTGGAACGCTAGCGTCCAATTTGGGAGCGTTTTTACATTCACAAACAAATGCAGAATGCGTGAAATCGATTTTGGGAATGATTCATCTGACAGTATGTTTGTCGGCCCTCGGAATCCAACCATTTTAGTTCCCCCCCCACCCCCACCCGACCCCCGTTGTGTAACCTTGCGCATGAAGAACTTCTCCTTGAGGCGGTACTCGGCGGCCGAACCCTGGCCGGGCAGCCGCGGCGGTCCGTGGTTGGACTTGCAGCAGATCATGAGGCCGTCGAAGAGGAAGATGTGGCGCTCGTGTTTGGCGCCGACCCGGGTCAGCGTGCCCTCCATGATGAAGTGGTTGCAGCACTGGCCGATGTCTTTGCCCTCCCAGCCGTCGATGTTCTTCTGGATCTCGTTCATCTTCCTGATGGTCGCGTGCTTGCCCTTCATCTGCTGGCTGTACAGCCGGCACGCCGACTCGCTGCAACGCACACACGGCGCCGACGGTTGGAAAAGGACAGCCCAGACCCGATGCCGGCATCACATGCTTCTACATTTGATATGGAGTCCAACATTGATCAAAGTTCTGGTCCCGTTCCTAGTACTCATGCGGGACCAACGTTGATCCTGGAGCCCGTTTGATGTCGTGATTGTGATTCTCGCCCGGATCTAAAACCCGCTCACTTTGCCGGCGAGCTGAATTCGGACGCAATTTGCGAGTTGGCAAACTTTGCATCTCGTACGAATCCCGCGGATGTGTTAACCAATCAGGCGTCGTTATGGCGCGACCAGAGCAGGAAGCGCCGATGGCAGACGAAAGGACGCTGCTTTTGATTCTGTGAATTACTCGCCGTTTCCGTCTTGAATTTGAACAGCGAGAGGCGCCGCTTTGTGCGTTTTTAGCTGCGTAAGATGTTCCTGCCCCCCCACAAGACGTCGAGACGCAAGACGACAAAAGAAATCCGATCAGCCGGAAGCATCGTACGGCAAGTCCGTCCTTTCCCGAACGGATCGGCCGTCCCACGTGAAGAACTTCCTCCATCACAATCACGATCATCAATCTGGCTTGTGAGCTTCCAAACCCGGCCCTGATTCTAGTCCTGATGCTGAACCTTGACCTCACCTGGGTACGAGTCTAGTACTGACCCTACAATGGACCTTGATCTAGTACTGATCAAAATCCTGGTCCCGTTTGTAATCCTCATTCTTGAGCTGATTTGAATTTTGATCCCGAAGGCAAGTCCTGATCCTGATCCTGATGGAAGTTCCGATTATGATCCTGGTGCCGGTAAGAGTCCGAATCATCACGTCTTAATGAAGAATCCAACATGGCGGAAATTTGAAAAGCGCAACAACAAGCATTGATCGTGTGACCAAAGAGAGGACGGCGATTGGCCGCGAGCTTGAGGTCGGGACCGACGGCGAGATGACGACGTCGTGGGCAGGTTGACGTTCGCGGCGGTCCGCGCGACTCGGGCGCCCACAAGGCCGAGCAAAGGCGGCGTGCGCGAGGCGCGAGGCGCGCCTAATCACTTGAGCACTTAAACCCCTGCGGAATGAAGACGGCGCGTCACGGGACGCCCACGAGGCTGCGGGGCGCACTTACGTCTTCATAGCCAAGCGTCAATCATCCGGCTCGTCCCCGCGTTTGAGCTGCAACGGCCGCCGCCTCCAAGCCCCTTTGCGTTTGCTTCTTTTTTTTTTTCTCCCCCCCCTTCCTGTTCTTGTCGCTAACAGAACAATGAGCGGGACCGCCCTGCCCGCCTGCCCTGCTCACTTCCTGCCCCCGGCGGCTGCATTTGGGTCCGGGGAGCCGGAGGATGGGCGGAGTCCCGCCGCGCAGTGGAACTTTCCATACCGACCTGAGTTTGCGCTTGAGCAGGCTGCGGGAGCAAATCCTCTCCACGCTGCTCTGCAGGTTGAGCAGCGCCGTGATGGCCTGCTTCAGGCACTCCTTGTCCTCCTCGTCCTCGCTCTTCTCCTCCAGTTGCTGCACGCACGCACGCAGGCACGCACGCACGCACACACACATCGTTTTCAGCATCATGGGCGCTCAGGCCAAAGCAATTCAAGTGGCGCCATCTTGTGGCATCTGCTGCCAATGAACCGAAGTGCTGCCTTGAGCGAAGAGTTGAATTTGTTCTGTTCTTGTTTATCAAATCAATCAATCTATCAATCAAATCAATGTCACCCTTCTGATTGAATTGAAATGTCATTTAGACATTCCAGCCCCACCCAAAACAAACAAAAAAACTTTTCTTAGGGTTAAAATATACAACAAATTGTGAACGAGAATAAGAAATGCATTGTCCTTATGAGATGATTTTAGTTAACTAAAACAATACAACAAAAATGAAAATGCTTTTAAAAAAAACCTAAAACTAACTGAGACGACATTTGACATATAATTGTAATGAAAATGTTTTTGTCTTTGGGGTTGATTTCAAATGCGATTGATTTCAATACGAAGCCGAAAAAGGACGTTTGAAAGCGACGTCATTTGGCAGCAGCCAATAGAAAAGCACTTTCACATGATGTCGTTCCTAAGAGACAATTTCCTACGTTTGACTCCAAGGTTGGCCTCGCCTGCTTTTTCATTTCATTCAGCCCAAACGCAACGCGAGGTGACTTGTTTTCGTCTTTATTCAATCCGGCACACAAAGTAACACGCGCACAACGTCAACTAATACAAAAAGTTAAACTCATAAAAAGTTTAAAAAAATGAAAAAACACAACTAACTGTCATGAAAATGGCCAAACTTGAATAAGCCTGATGCCGACGCTGCAGATGGCGCAAGTGTTACCTTGATGGTCTCGAAGAGGTGCAGGCAGTAGTACACGGGTGCGAGCAGCATCCGTGGCAAGACGTACTGCACCGCTTCCTTGAAGCCTTCGCAGATGGACTGCGGACGCAAAAAAAAACACAAAATCGATCATGCCGCTCACCAGTCCGACTTGCGTTCATCCTGTCGGCCACACGCTCGGCCCGACTGGACCGCAGTCGGCGCCAGGACCACAAATTCGGAAGCAGCCAGGAGGAGGTCACCGCATTCGGCAAGAAAAGTCACAAAACTGAAAACCATTTACGGAGTTGGCCAGAAGATGAAGTGATAGTCACAAATTCCTTCTCCGCCTTCTGCGCATCCCCCGAGGGAGCGGTGAGCAGCAGCAGCAGCAGCAGCAGCAGCCGAGCTCAGCAATCATATGGTGATCTAACCCTAAGACAATTCCAACCCCAATTTTTTCCAATTGGATAATCCTGCTCCCGTCGTCTGCTCTTTTGTTTCCTGTATGGTCCTTGAACCCGTGCTTTAAGGTCAAGTGGCCTCCCGTGCCGCGGGAATCCTGATGTCAGACTCTACTTTCGACGTCGTTACATTCGGTCGTCAGAAACGAGGCTTTTATAGGCTCTGCTGATGACATCATCGGGTGAGAGCGTCCGTGGGTGGGACTTACCTGGAGGTGGAAGGCGGCGCCGGGTTTGGTGACCTGGCTCAGAAAATGCTGCTGGAAGCCGGAGCGAAGCACGTCCTGAGCGTACGTCTCGTACGGGTCGAAGGCCAGCTCCTGCGCGCCCGGTCGCGTGACGGACGGTCGGCCGGCCGATGGGAGGAGAGAACGCAAGCTCAGTTCACATTGAACGGAACGCGCGCACGACCGAGCGTCCGTTATCAAAGCACGCTCTAATAGGAAAGTAGTACAACTAAGGAGCGAGAGAGGAGGAGAAAAAGGGACAGCTCTAATGAGGGAAGGAAAAGAGCCAGCAAGCAAAATGGCAGGCAGGAAGCAAGAAATTCAAAGATGAAGCGAGAGGAGAGAGCAAGCGAGGAGAGCGAGAGAGGAAAAAGGAGGACATGAGCGAGCGAGAGAGCGAGCCAATGAAAGCGAAAGGATGTGAGAGAGGGGAGGAGAAAAAGCGAGGACGGGGGAACATTTGAGGGAAAGAAAAGGAGGAGGAGGAAAGTGGTGAACGTGTGAGAGCGGCGGCGGCGGCGGCGGAGACCACCGACCTCCGCCAGGTCCTCGAAGCAGCTGCCCACCAGGGGGTGCGGGCTGCCGTCGTCCGTCATCTCCACCGCGTCCTCCAGCAGGCCCAGCATTTTGGCCGTGGCCTCGTGGACGTCCACCACGCGGCTGAAGATGCTCTCCACGTCCTGGTGGGCGCAGGTCAAGAGGTCAAGAGGTCCAGAGGTCAAGAGGTCAAGAGGTCACGGGTCCCGCGCTTTTTTAATCTTGCGCTCCACACATATTCAAAACAAACGCGAAAAGAAAGCATTTGGGAAAATATAAACAAGTTTGCTCTAAAAAGGCTTTCAAATGAACTGAATTGAAAAAGTCAAATGAAAAAGCTTACAAAAGTGATTCTAACCGTGGGCCATATCAAGGAAGGAAGGTGAAATATTCATTTGGGAATTGTAGTTGACTTGATTACAATGTACTGATTGTCTTCTTTTTTTCTTTTACTTTGGACTCCACAAACACTCCATACGTTGAAAAAACGTGCCGATTTGGAAAATAAGAAAAATAACCTCACTGTAAAAGTATTCATAAAAGAAAACAAAGACCAACTGTAGTGAACGCATTTTCTTTTCCTTCTGCCAAATCCAAGCAAGCAGCGCCACGTTTGTTTATGCTGAAGTCGCGTTTAATCTCGAGAGGTTTTGCGCATCTGACCCGGAGACATTCATGAAGAAAATGTGTGTGCGTGATGTGTTGGTTGCGCCGCGTGGCTGCACGTTGAAAATTGCTACTCCCGTTTTTCTTTTCTTTTTCTCGTGCTCATGTGTGAGGTTTCTCCCACTTTGGAAGTCTGTCCACAATTTTTAAATCTCGCCATGTGGGCCGGCATGTAAGCGACTGACTGATGCTTTATTGCCACCTAGTGGGAGGAAGCGAAATTGTATCTGATCCAAATTCTAATTGGTGCTCATTTTGCTTACGAATCACTTTCCTCGCTGACGATGTCGCCAAAAACACTTGCTTTGGACGCGCTGCGTTGCGCAAAGCCCAAAACGATCATTGCGACAAACACAGCCCGCCACTCTTGACGACTTTTTCTCTGACGAGCGTTTCGAGCGTTGCGGCGTACGTACGTGCGGCGAGAAGAGCATGGCGTTGGCGCTGAAAGGCTCCCGGAAGACCTTGATGAGGAGTTCCAGCTGGCGCAGGAAGTGGCGTCCGTCGGCCATGAAGCTCCGCACCAACTCGTAGTAACTCTGCTCCTCGACGGCCGAGGGCTCCTCGTCCATCAGCGGGAAGCCGCTCACGTCGTCCTCGTCCTGGTGGAACATGTCCATCAGCACCTGGACGCACGCACAGGAAGTCCTGTCACGTCCACCGGGACAAAATGGGGCGGAACCACAACTCCGCTAATTCAAATGAAAAGTCTCGCAGCTGGCAGATTGTTTTTTTTTGTTTTTTTGGTCTTCTGATCCCATTTTATTTAAAGGTGTGCTTTTTCCTAACGTGCCGCCGACAAAAATGCGATTTCATTTCATTGAAGTCGTGCTTCCGAGGGCGTCAAAGCGCTTTTCCATTTTGACTCCTCATTCGCCTCCCGGCGACATCAGGAGCAACTGCGGGTTCACCATCTTGCTCAAGGGTACGTCAACACGCTCACAAAAAGGTTGACTTCAAAATAACGCTTACACGGAGGCCGACGCAACTGCCGTAGCGCGCTTTCCTTTGGCAGGCAGCCTGACTTGTTTGTTTTGGTCACTGCGTTAATTCGTTTAGTTTAAGACGAATTGGCGTATGATGACACTTTTGCATGTTTTTGTTTGTACAACATTTGCGGAAAATTCAATAAATATATTGAGGGGAAGTTAAAAAAAAACATTCAATTCAAAAGTTCAAATATGTCTGAAGAAGACAGTCGGTGCCGTCTAAGCCGCGATTCCTGCTTCTCGTCCGTGGAAATAAGAAAGTAGCCTGCCTTGAATTGCACTTAAAAGTTGTGTTCCTTAAATTCTATATGGCCATATTTGGGAAAACATTTTAGGAGAAGGAGAAATAGAAAAAAGTTTTTTTTTTTTTTTTACATCCATTGCAGCACCAGCGCAAAGTCTAACTGGGGACGCTCGCACCCGTCCTGAGAGCGAAGACGAGCCTCCGAGAGTCACGGCCGCATCGCCACACGTTGGAAACAAATGAAAGCAAACGAAAAGACAGACAGACGGCGGCAAAGCCCTCCTTTTTGCCCTACGCGACACCAAGCAACGTGGATCAGAACCAGGCTGCGTCCGTTTGGCCCTGGATGCTGATTGGCCGTCACGAAATCGTGCAAGGCCGCGTTGGCGTGCGCTACCTTGTCGGCGCACATGGCCACGGTGATGTCCTGCTGCGAGATCTCGTAGTGTCGGATGTTCCTGACGTAGTTCCCCGCCAGCTTGAGGATGTCGGCCGAGATGTACTCCAGCACGGCCACCATGTAGACCGACACCTGGTGGTCCACCTTGTAGCCCAGCACCTCCTGCCAGCACAAGGAAACAAGCCATAAAGGCGGCGGCCACGCAGCTCCCAAAATCCAAGATGGCAGCCTGCGCTCATTTCGACACCTTCTGCGGGCTACGACGTCATCGGCGAGCTTTCGTTTTCGTCGCTGCTGGAGGGAATTCGAAATGCAGTTGAGTTTGTGGCTAAGCCCAAAATTGCAAGTGAAATTGGAGATGGCGGCCCGGAGAGTCACGACAAAAGTTCCCAAGATAAGAAACAAAAGACAAATCCTCTTGCAGCAGCAAGTGCTGATAGGCTTGCCAAGCGTCATTGCATTCTATTGTCTCACCACTAGATGTCACTACATACTGCGCCTTACAAGTGTTGGTTGCAGGTTTTATTTGAATAAATGACACAAAGATGTTACCTCACGGGCGGGAATTGGTGCCCAAACAGGCAACTTTTTATTTGTTGTTTGTTGATCGGTCCCGTTTTTGTCGATGCGCCGCACGAGTCAAATCGAGCGAGCAGGACGACCACGTGGACTTTCACTAAAGGGCCAACTACAGGTCAGCTTACCTTGAGCAACGGGTGTATCTTGTCAACGGGCAGGGCCAGCGGGTTCCTTCGCTTCCTTTTCTCGATGGCGGCCTGGGCATCAGCGATGGCCCACTTGTCGATGGGGTGGGGGAAACTCTTCTGGACCCGCTCCTGCTTGGAATGCACGCACACGCGCCCTGGTCATGTGATGTGCGGAGCGTGTGCGGAGCGTGTGCGTGCGCTGGCGTGTCTCACCTCCACGTCCTGCACGCTGCGAGGCTGCGCCTGACACAACATGCTGAGCAGCAGCAGGATCAGCTCCTCGATGTACTGCAGCGCCTCCTGCTGGGACACCAGGTTAGGATGCACCTGCTTCAGCACCTGACAAGCACACACATGCGCCAAAGTTTGCATTTTTAGTTTGTTTTGTACGGAAGCGTATTGCATTCACATGAAAAAAAAGGGGGGGCGGAATTCTGACAAATTTTTTTTTGGGGGGGGGGGGAGTAATTTGTTTGAATTCTCACTCTCAGTCATAAAAGACTTCAGAAAAACGGGGAACATTTTCTTTAAAAAAACAGGGGGAAATTATTATTATTATTTTTTTTTTTTTAAACAGAACTGCTGCATCTGTTTTTCAGATTTTTTTGTGTGACTTGCTGCAGACTTGCTAATAGTAGTTAAAAAAAAAAACAGGGTGGGGCGAACTATTTTATAAAACACGGAAAAATGATGCAGAAAAACAGAAAACAAATATTGCGAAAAACTGGGAAAAATATATATTTTCTAAATGAAAAAAATATTCGAAAAAACAAAGCTCTCCCCCAAAACAGGACTTCTTTTTTCAAGTGAATAAAATACACTTCTGTAGATTTGACTCTTTAAATTCAGTTGGTTTGAGTTCCTTTTTAGACCCGAGCAGTTACTTATTTTCAAATACAAGTGTTGAACCTTTGTCGGGATGGACAACAATAAACAAATAAATGTGTTTCAAATGAACCCCGAAAGCTCATGCAAACTTTTGCTGTTGATTGACCAAGAGGAAAACATTGGCTGGATTTTGATTTAGTCTTATAACCCTAAGATGCGATTCCAGATCGTTTTCATCCTTTTTCTAAGAGCCTTTTGGTTTTGATCTTATTTCGTGACATAAATATCATTTCAGTTTTAGTTGTGCAGTTTTATTGAACTGTAATGACCTCGACGCACATACGCAATCATTGGGTGTGTTTGTAATCACTGATTGACTCATTCTATCCTCATCTTGATGGGTGGGGTGGTTAATAAAAGCGCCTTTTGGGTGCAAAATGCCTGTTATTGGTTTATCAGTGTCATCATCATCATCATCATAGTCCGAAATTGTATTGATGTTTGGGGGGCGCAATGCATTATAATGGGCGTCAATGCATCGCTATTCGCAGGCTAGGCTAGCTCAGACAACACACAGACGGCAAAGAAAAGGGACGCGGACTACGACGCACTGCACTTCCTGTGACGTCATTGGTCTCCAATGATGCCACACAAGCCTCGCCTGAGTGATGGGCCAGGACCACAGAACCGGAAGTATTGTGACAAGCGGAGCGCGGGCGCGTGTGCACGTTACCTTGTCCAGAGATGGAACGAGCAGGCCTCTCCATTTGGCGGCGTTGTCATCGCTGAAGAAGTCGTACTGCTGCTGGGCCGCCTGCATGATGGGGGCGGGAGGGCTTGGGGGGGCTGCTTTACCTGGACGGCTGCCGAGCGGCGGTACCGGCGGAGCGGGGAGCCTCGGCACATCCAGCCGAAAGCATCCTCCGCGCCCGCCAAGTCGTGACGCCGCGAGCTAGCCGTTAGCCGGCGGCGGCTAATTGGACGCTCTGACCGCTAGCCGCTCCATGCTAACCGCTTGCTTCTAGACGGGTTCGCCTGCTTGCCTGCTTGCCTGCTTGCTAGCTAGGTAGCTAGGTAGCGGGCGGGCGGGCGGCAGCCATCCGGTCGCTACCCGGTTACCTGACTCGGCGGCACCGGGGAAGGTTCGGAACGAGGAGCGACCGCGCCGGCGGACACTTCCCGGGGAAAGATGAGGAGGAGGAGGGCGCACACAAGTGTCTTCGTCGGAGCCTCCGCTCGTCCGGTTCTGGTCAGCGGATCCCGTCCGAGCAACCGGCGGTGATGTGGAAGCTTTCGGTTGTCTACTCCCGTCACTGTGTGTGTGTGTGTGTTATCGTGACTGCATGTAGCTAGTCGACGGTGGAGGAGCTGCGCATGCGCAAATACGTCATGACGCTAAGGGGCAGTGCTGTGACAAGTAGCCCTGGATGCAGACCGCAGCAGTTACTCTGGTGTAAGCACGGGAAGATGCTGTCAAAATGTTTCTTTTTTTCACGCACACACGCACACACGCACGGTCTCCCCAGCGGTAAAGCGAACCCACGCCGCCTGCACCGAAGACAAGTGACCACTCGGAGCCCAACTGTCAAAACTTTGAATTGTGTTTTCAGTGGCCTGACATTTCTTTAAATAGATTTTTAATTTCAATTTTTAATGTTGTTCATCTTTATTACTGCCATTTTGTTGATGTGTGTTGCCTTCCATATGTACATTCCATTTTGTTAAATAAAAAGCGCAAAAGGAAGAGGGCAGACCATAGAAACAAGGGAAATAGGATGCTGCCCCTGGTGGCCAACGCGGCTACTACACCAGTAAGAAGCGTTTTTTGGATTTGTAAATAATTGCAACTCATTACAACTGCCATGAAAAATACTTTAAAAATAAAAATCTGAGGATAAAAAAACTACAAATAAGTGCACTGGAGGGGTTCCGTATATAACAGGTTATAGGTTCTTCCTAAAAAGCTCTGCAAGATCAATTCTCGCGGGATTTGTGTGTTGCTAAACATCTTGGCCTAGCCCGTTGATTTGCTTCGAGCTGACCAATCACAAAGCAACGGTGTGTTTGGGGGCGGGATATGCAAGCTGTGACGTAAATAAGGGGAGGATGCAAAATGCAAATAATAAGGGTGAGGGGGTGTAGAATCAAAGCCTTTACCCGCAGATTTACATTGCAAAAACTATCACTCAATGCCTTGATGCCGTCTGTGCCAATCATCAAGGTAACAGACTCAGCTTGTTTAAAAGGGGGGACTCAGTTGAGCAAAACAAGGCGTGATGACATTTTCATCTGTTGCCGTGATTGGTCCCAACAACATTGATTGGTCGCCGTGCACAAGCTGTAGGACATCACGAAAAGTCCATTTCAAAAGTTCAAGAAAGCAAAGCACTCTCATCTCTAGTATGCAAAACCTCGTGATGAAAATTGTTGCAGAAAATTCTCCAGATTGTCCACATGCACACAAATACACACGCTGTTGAAACGTTGATTTATTTTTCATTTTCACCAAACAAGTTGTTTGCAGCAGCTGTATTTATTTACATCGGCGTGAACACGAAATCGGCTCACGTGAAGAAGAAAATTGCAGAAATAAAAACTAGACAGCAGCGCCTTGAGATATGAGTGAGCCGTTGGAGCCGCGAGCCGCCGCTCGACCCATTTTGTTGCTTCGACTTGACATACGAGCGCTGTTGGAGAACGCAACTAACTGACTTTGGCAGGAATTCTTCCAAAAAGAGCTTTCAAGATGGCCACTCTCGGCAGATGTTTCCTACAAAAGTCAAATTCACATGACACTTCGCCACTTGTGGATGCTAACAGACAACAGAAAACGCCATTGACATGCTAACGTTAGCATTGCCATTTTGGAAGGAGGAGACTTTTCCTGAGCCTGAAAATCTGGAAATCACCACGGCGGCATCAAGCGCATTTCTGAGGACAGTGGAATGAAACAATCAGCCAAGGCGACGTCACAGAAGCCACTTGGAGAAGCCAAGAAGCAAAGCGTCGCCGCGGACGCTGATTTGTGGTCATCCCAAAATGTGCGAAATGCCGAATGAAACAAACGAGCGTCTCTCCCGCGCGCCATTTGCAGAAATGGAGAAATTTGGCATTTCTGCAGACGAGCGCCAAATCGACTCGTCCAGCAACCGACCAAATGTGTCCACCTTGTTGGACGGCCTGAAGGACATCGCAGCCGGGATGGCTCGCAACCTTTTCCGTTTCAAAAGAAGGAACTTACAAATTTCAATCAAGTGGAATTGTCATGAAATGGAGCTTTTTTTCTAATGCTGATTGCTACAATAGAAACTCACTTTTTTTCCGTTGAAAGAAGGCAGTCGAATCTTTCTTTCGCCACATTTGTCCACATTTAAATAGAACACAATATTTTGCGGGCCTTGCAAAAACGCCAGTAAAACGGCTGCGATTGAGGACGTTGCTCCCATGAAAATGGCGGCCATTAACTGTGCTTTATAAATACATTGGATTGGATTTGTAGCATATATTTTTTCAATCATATCGGACGCGTCTTCACGATGGCTCGAATGAAATGATTTTGGGGGGGGGGAATGTTTGGTCATCTTTTTGCTTCAATTTGTGGTTTATTTTGGCCACCGCCAGGGGGCAGCATCATACACACAAAGACAGACGGAGAAGAGTTTTCCAATCCACTCACCAAGTTGCGTTTCACCAACGTTAGCGTGTGAAGTGACGCGTTGCCTCACGCAAGCGCTTTGTTAGCCCGTCGATGGTGTTTTGCATGAGCTGTTAGCATGAAGCTAAGTGGACGTCAACGCTCTGCCACCATGCTTTGCTCAATCCATCTCAAGTTTGCGCGAGGACGGCTCGAATCCGCACAAAGTCGCAAGCGGGACCACTCGCGTCTCCAATTGCCCGACTTGAACCTCCCGACCGACTCCAAGTGCTGTGAAAAGACATCGAGAGCGCTCAAGGGAAGGCGGGCGCAACTGCGTGTGCGTCTAATCGAAGGAGCTGAAATTCGTGTGTCGCTCGCATTTCTTGACGCGTCGGGCCTGACCCGTTGAAGGCTCAGCTCGACTGACGACTGGCACACAAACTGTGGAGATTTACAACTAGCGGGGCGGGGTCTATTTACATGATTGACGGGATGCAACTTGACAGGCCAGTCTGCTACTTGCAAATGCTGCCAAACGGCAACTGAATTGACGGACCCGGAAGTCAAACAGCGCCCTCTGCTGTCCACTGGAAAAGCACCAGTTGGGCAAAATGTTTGTTTTTACAGCCACGACGGACGAGCGGACTTTTTGCAGCTCCCAAACTTTTGCACGTATTTCTTAAACATTTCTCGGACATCTTTGCATGCGTGACACACTTTGATTGATTTTGTCTGCAAATGATCGCTTACGGCAGCCTTAATTATTAGCGGAAGCTTTTTGAAATCTTGCATCCCTCAGCGTGTGTTTCTACAGCGTTTTGTGTTGTTTGCTTGAACTTTTCCACGTTTGTATTTACAAGCTGTTTTCAAAAAATAGGCTTTCAAATGTGACCCGAGCGCGTTCGGTTACCATGCCAACCGTGCAATTCAAACAAACATCACCTGGACTTCACGACGGCAGGCACGACGGCGGGCGGGCGGGGGGAGTGTGTGTGTGTGTGTGTGTGTGGGGGGGGGGGGGGGGGGGGGGGGGTTGCTTCAGACGGCGTCGGCGCGGACGGCTTTGTCGCGGGGGGGCCCCGAGCGGCCGAGGAGCGGGAAGGCGGCGCCCAGGGACCCCGACGCCACGCTGAGACCCAGGCTGGCCCACGCCAGACCCACCGACCAGCCGTAGCCGTGGTCCACGTCGTCCGGCAGGCCGTAGATGAAGGGGGGCTTCCTGGAAAGGTCGTAGGTCACGCTGGTCGCGTACGTGCACAGAGAGATGGTGCAGAAGATTCCTGAAGGCAAAAGCAAGCCAGCGACACGCACGCGCGGGAGTCAGAAGCGCTCGTCTTGTCGCAATGAGGCGCCGCCGCCAGCAGGGGGCGCACGAAAAACGCAATAAACGCTTGCACAATAAACAGCTGTCAAAATGTATTGAATAAGAATTGAAAATCAATCAAGCCGATAATTGAGTCCTCATTTAGAGCCATTGTTTCATTTCAAATTGTCCAAATGCTCCCCAAATATTTTTTTGATCTTATTATTTGATTTATTGATGAAATGATTGATAGCATAATGGATTGTAAAAAAAAAAATATTCTAGTGGCTATCACTATTGATTCTTTTTTAATTCGATGATCCTATTGATTATTCCATCAAATCATTGACTAATCCACACACACACAACAATTATTTTTGTTTTTTGTTAATCCACTAAGGTTGAATTTGAATTGAATCGATTGAGTGGTCAAAGTCCTCATCATTTATTATCTTCTATAAATAAAATGCATTATTCAACACCAACACTAAACAGTTAGCAATCGGGATTAGCATGGCTGCGCTAGCAATTAGCATTTAAGGCAGGGGTGTCAAACTGCGGTCCTCGAGGGCCGGAGTCCTGCAGCCTACTCCAACTGCAGCCGATTCCAATTAACAGGATGCTTATCAAGCTGATGCGGAGCTTGCTGACGAGCTGATCCTGCATCAGCTGTGTTGGAGAAGGGAAACAACCAAGACCGGCAGGACTGCGGCCCTCCAGGACCGGATGTCGCCATCCCTGATTTAAGGTAACGAACACTAACTCGTAGCTAGCATTGAGTTGACATCGTGAGTCACTTACAGACGATGTTCAACAACCGCGGTCAGGTGACCAAAGATGGACGCTGGCCGGCAAAAACGTGCATGTTTCCAGGCGGACCTTTTTAAACACGCACGCACGCACGCTCGCGCACGCACGCACGCACGCACGCTCGCGCACGCACGCACGCACCTGCCATGAAGAAGAGGAGCCCGGCCACGTGTCGCGTGAGGCGACCTTCCCAGAAGAAGCCCACGGCCGTCACGATGCTGCCGCACAGCAGGACGGCGGCCGCCATGCCCAGGAAGCCCGCCGTCATGCGCCGCAGGTCTGTCGGGAGGCGGAACGCAACGTTAAGGCGTTGCCATGGCGACGGCTTGCAGCTCCACAACATGCATGCGCGCGTCTTGAAAGTTAGCGTGATAAGCGTTCACCTGACATTTTTCAGTGGGATGACAAAGGTCAGAGGTCATGCATGCGCCGTGCGCGTGCTTGTGCGTGAATGCGCGCGTGTGCCACTCACGCAGCAGATGCCACTCGTCCTGCTGGATGCTCCGGGTCAGGTTCAGCGGGATGTTCCGCAACCTGATTGGTTGAGAGAAATGATACTTGACGGCTGTGCAGCGCTCGGCGATACCTGCGCTCACGCACGCACGCACGCACGCATGCACACACACACAGAGGGGACAAAAATCCATTTGTACTTTGGAACTTTTGAAGATCAACAATAAAAGACAGCAAATGAAATCTTCCCGCAGACAAATCTTCATTTCCAATTTGCGTTTTCCTTCATTGACATCCAATCCGGTAATATTTGTTTCCTCGCCGTCTTGTTGCGCTCGTCAAGAGCGCGCAGGTGAGCAAAGTGCATTCGAGGAAGCCCCGTTTGGGAGGGAAGAGGATTTTGAAGAAAGACACGAATTGTCGATTTAGCAAGAAAAGGTCCGAATGCGGAACCTTTTCTCGGCCTGCGAAGGAATTCCGTTGCTAAGCAGTTCGTCCCTTGGCCAAAAGTCAAAAGAAAAAAAGGCAGAAAGTCCAAACGGCTTCCAGCATTCTGAGATATCACTCAATTGATGAATGAAATTAAAATCTTGTCAGGTGGAAAAGCTTAAGACTAAATAAATGAAGGAGCATTTAAAAGGAGTGTGAAACATTTGAGTCAGACTTGTGGTCATTTTCTGCCACTAGGGGACATTAGCGCTTCATGCTGGACATTAGTGAGTCCAGTTGGTCCATCGTAAACAGCAACAACAACTTATTTGTAATCACATTTCTGATTGCTATGATGTTACGGTGGCTCTTGTTTGTAAACGTGAAGAAAGTCCTCCAGTGAGTACGACGGATCAAAGATGGCGGCGTTGATGAAGCCTGACATTTGATGGACAAAACCGGCAACTTTCTCATCACTTGTCAACCAAACATTTTAGTTCTCGCGTAGGATAAATGATCACATGATTTGCTGACAAACGCAAGCGTGGCCCGAAATTCATCCTGAACTTGTTGGACTCTCCAACAGTTTGACTGCTTGGAATCGTGCACGCGCACGTGCAAGGACAACAACACGCAATGTGAGCAAAAGAGAAACGCGCGCGCTCGCTCGGGTCTCGTCGGGTGCTAAACACAAGGCCGAACCGCGCCTCAATTGGGCCCAAAGCGCGCGTGCAGGACCTCGCGCTCGTCCTTTGCCGAGGTTATGAGAAGAAGGGCAGCGGCAGCGACGGCGACGACGACGGCGACGACGACGGCGGCGGCGGCGGCTCACCTCTGTCCACGAGCCGGTCGATGTCCGGGTCCAGTCCGGCCACGTAACACTTGCGCCAGAGTCCGGCGTGCGTGGAGAAGAGCGGGCGGCCGCACTCGGTCTCCAGGATGCCCATGCCCAGGATGGCGCGCCAGTTCTCCAGCAGCTCGTGCTCGCGGCTGCCCACGTGCACGGGCTTCATGAGCGCCACGTCGCGCGCGCCCGTGTCGAGCAGCGGCAGGTGGTAGATGGGCATGTCGCGGTTCTGCTGGCCCCCGGAGTCGGCGCCCTGACGCTCGCAGTTGTCGCGGTGCCGCCGCGTGTCCGTCTCGTACCAGTGGTCGGTGCCGATGGCCGTCACCAGCAGCAGCAGCGAGAGCGCGCTCAGGGCCAGGCTGGCGGCGGCCGACGCGCGCGCCGCCGCCGCCGCCGAAGCCGCCGAAGCCGCCGAAGCCCCGCCGGCGCGGCTCGGTTCTCCCAAGCGGCTCGCTTTGTCTTCAGCGGCCATGGCGTCCTGCTGCTGCTGCTGCCGCCGCCGCCGCTGCTGCCATCTCGGGCCAAGCGCGCCGCCGTGCTTCGCCCTCGGGAGCGCGCGCGCGCAAGCTGCCGATCGGCGGACACGAGCCGTCAAGCTCGCCGTGCCGCTGCCGAGCGCGACTTCCGCCGCGTGGCCTTCAAAGTCATGCGTCACACAGCCTGTCCGGCTTGTGTTCGAATGCAGGCGCCATCTTATGTTGCCACTTTTACTGTCAACTTCTGCCATTTTTGGCTTTCCTTTCTCTTGATTGTTGATGCTTGTGCGCAACATGATAGCCTTTACCGTAGAAGAGAAAAGTCTTTTTCTTAGCAACGTAGCGCTCAATTCTCCCGGACAACTGCACGCATGAAAACCAAAATCAAGGTATTCAACGTGGCGAGATGTAAGATGGCTGCCGGTGGCTTCACGTCCCGCAACGGCAAGTAGAAGCAGCATTGACGGCGCAGGCGTATTCAAGTCGGTGCAGCTTCTAGATCAGACCTGGATGCTTTTTGGGGGCTTCCTTTCGACGCCACTTAGCGGCCATCTTATTATTCCACACACAACAAACAAACAAACAAACACACACACACGCACACACACACGGGTGCCGAAGTGAGGGAGGGATTGTTCATATTTGTGCGTGTGTGAAGGCGACATCGCACCGAGGAGCAAAGAAACGACAGCCATCAGCATCTGGTTCTCACCTTTGACCTCCTGCTACTGCACCACTTGAAGCCAATGATTGTTTATTAGCTCGCACGCGCGCGCGCGCGCAGGCAGCATCCGACCTGCAAGTCGATTCCTGCTGATGAAGCTTCATCGGGACGCTCAATAATGTCCTGATGGGAGCGGCTTCACTCTGACGCTAACACACACACACAAGAGGAGGATCGTGGGAAATAGAAGAATGTGTGTGTGTGAATTGATTGCAGGTGTGTTAAATGATTGCATTTGATTGTTGTCATGATTGCAATCATGTCAAAAATGTCCTGAAATGCAAACGTTAGCACGACAGATGTCAAAAAGCGACAGGAAGTGGAATGACCTTGAAACACAAACACACACACGTTAACGCACACACGCACTCGCACACCCCGTTGCTGTCGCTTCGTCCCCAAACAAACAAACAAACAAATACGAGCCCTTTTGCAAGGCCAACATTTGGTGTCAACGCGTCCAATTCGACGATCGTTGCCTGGAAAAAGTTTGTTCAGATTTTCTTGTGCACAATCAGGCCTTTAACTGTCAACTTTTATTTTGAAAGGAGTGCATCTTGTTGAACGGCGCCTGCCTATGTTCTCTGTCTGCTGTTGTCCAAGTCATGCGCGGCGGACATCTTATGTTGCCGCCCGCTAAGTGAGCCCAATTTGAATGCAATGAATTCTCTGTGATGTTTTCACCTCATTTTCTGTCTGCGCGTCGCAAGCAAGGAGATCAACAAACATAAACAAAGATGATAAACAAAGATGGCCACGCAGCAACAAGAAAACTTTTGGCGCCAGGACAAAAGCCACGACTCCATTTGGTGTCAAAGTTATGTCGTTTATTGAAGGCAGAAAGACCAGAGTGGAAATGACGTGGATTTGCGTCACGGCGTTGGGTCATGACGCAATCGCGTGAACGGAAGCAAGTCTGTCCGCTCACGCGGCGGTCGTGCAACCGATTATCTTTCACCATTTTCACCATTTTGACTGCTTGTCAAAATTGTATTCAAGTTAGGCACGCAGGCTTAGCGAGCGGCAACGCAAGATGGCCGCCGGTCAGGCGTACAATCGTTTATCCATCGGGGCCGCTCGTCTTTCGCGCCGCACGTCGGGACAAACCAAATTGAAGCGAGCGTTTCTTTTTGTTGCTGCGTTGGCTGGCGACCTTTGACCTTGTGGCGCATTTCTGTAGTCGGCTTCCAAAGTGAGAGTAAATCACTTTGTGTTCCAACTTTTGTTTGGACGTTGTCTCT
This sequence comes from Vanacampus margaritifer, assembly GCF_051991255.1. Lineage (NCBI taxonomy): Eukaryota > Metazoa > Chordata > Actinopteri > Syngnathiformes > Syngnathidae > Vanacampus > Vanacampus margaritifer. The sequence goes on from NC_135438.1 coordinate 199,675, forward strand.
TGTTGAAGGTCAACTGTGATTTCAACGCTCGGTCCTTTTGCAAAATGGTCCAACGCGCGCGCGCACACGCACGCACACACGCAGAGTCAAATCATCTTAAAAGGATCATTGTGGTTCTGATTGTCATTATTATTATTCTTTCTGGAGCCTTTATGATGATGCTGTGTCGGGGGCGGGGTTGAGTCGGGAAGGAGGGGGAGACGGGGGGGGGGGGGGGTCCGGTTACAGGAAGCAGCTGCAGCGACTTCTATGAATTATTGATCATCTTAATGGACAACTTTTTTTTTTCATTCTTTTTTTTTTTTGCCTCCATCACCTGAGATGTCCCACGAGGCAAACACACGTGACTTGTGACGGGAGCCATCTTGACACACACACGCGCAAAGTGAAAGTCGAGGTAGACGCTGCTGGCACTTGAAGATGCGAGCGGAATTTGTTCCTGTGAGTAGCCAAGCCAGCCGCCAATCATCAATTGATCCTACGGAGATGATATAAAGTGTCAAGTGGCGTCTTTGCGAGGCTCTCGTGATCCCGTTTCAGGTCAAACGTGCACTGGAAGTCTTTTTGTTTTCACATGAAACCTGATCCAAAATGTCAGTAAGAGTGGCAACGCAAGATGGGAAACATCCTTCAACGTGAGCAGGAAAAAAAATAACGCTGGCGTTAAACGTTCAAGAAAACCCACGACGGCCCCTGCGCGTGCGTGCGCGCGCGTGCGTGTGTGCGCGTGTAGCCCACGCGGCCTTCATCCCAGTGCTCATTAGGTCTGCTCAACATTGCCCGGTAACGCACACACGCGCGCACACTCGCACACACGCGCGCGCACCTCCTGCTGGCATGACGCCTGCGTGGCAGAGCGCGATGGCGGATTCCCGCAGTCACATTTGGACTCATTAGACAAGAAAAGAATTGCGACAATAACGTGATTGACAATTTCCTGTCTACAATTCGAGCCCAACTGATGAGGAAGGCTTAAGATTCTAAAGTTGTGAAAAGATTTCAAAGCTTGGAAGGCTTCCAAAAGTGGCGCCAAGTTAAAGTAGAGTTACTTGCGTCAAAAATCGAATTTGGTAAAAAGACTCACTCAAATAATGACTCAAGTGAAAAAGTAAAAAAAACAAGTAGAGGCTTTGACGTCATCTCCAAGCGATCTCGCTCGCTTGCGTCGCTTTTCTTGTTGCGAGGCAAAATTTTCGCTCAAAACAATCACTTGAATCATTCTTTGTCCTTCTCCGTCTTTACGCGTCCATTTTGTTCACGTGACAAATTGCGCGTGATTTGCTTCAACAAACTTGGCCAACAAAGACGCGTCGGATTTTTGATCATCGCACATGAAAGCGCGTGAAGCTAACTCAAGCGTCTCTCCGCTTCCTCGATGATTCTCTCGTTTCCATGGCAACCGGCAGCAGCTGACTGCCGTTTCCTTGGCAACGGAGACACCTGCTGCGTGCGCTCAACATGCGGCAGCAGCAGCTCGGCCGTCGTCATGGCAACTGAGGAGTTCGCTTCCAGTGTACCTAATCAAGTGTCCAGCCACAGCAGGTTAGACTGGAGGGGGCGGAGCCAAGCGACCTCCACTCAGACTGAATAATTTATTGATCAGCACTGCGGCAGGAAGGAGGGGGGGGGGGGGGTTCGCACCGGTGGGGGGGGGGGACGAGAAGCGAAGGCTGATGAAAATTTAAAGACGTACTTTGCTTTGTTGGCTAACGGGGTCACCTTTGACCTCCTGTCTGACAGCAGGTAAACACACTTGACTGATACACACGCACGCGCACTCCTTTAGCATGAAAAACACACACACGAACGCACGCGATCGAACTCGCCTCACATGTGTGACTTGACAATTATTGTCAAACTAAAAGGATTTGGAAGCGACGTGGGCTGAAGAAATGAAGCAAACAATCCAAAACAGACTCACACAGCTGACGACCATCGACGACAAAAAAAGAAGAAGAAGAAGACGCTCCTCTGCTGCCCCCTGGCCGCCCGACATCACGTTACCGTGACCACTTGGGTCCATGACGTCACCGAGACTTGCTCCGGTTTCAGGGGCGGCCCGATGCGTTATATAAAGAGTTCCGATCAGACAGCGACGAGCTCAGCATGAGAAGGCCGCGGTATAGCTTGTGAACTACAGCACTTCCGTTCTACGTTCTTACTTTGAAGGGCACCGGGGGCTAATACCGGAAGCGGCTGGGCCTCACAGGGTGTTTACAGTTGAAGGCCGACCGTCGTCCGTCGTGACGATCACGCGCACGAGCGAGCAGGTAAACGCGCGCGCCTCTTCGCGCTTCAAAAGCGTGCTAATGTCGTTAAGAGAAGCTAAAGGAGGCTAAGCCAAGTTCAAGTGAGCGAGCGACGTGTTTTGTTGACGTTGAGCTGCATGCTAAGGTTAGCTACACGACGCTAACGGTCGTTCCCCTGCTTCGATCTAGGTGGAATGACGTCACCACATGAAGTGTCCATCGTAATGGTCGTTAGTTGCGTCCCTTGGAGGAAAACGCTTCTCTTGCCGCGCTTGCTGCTGTGGATGCAGATGACGTCACCGGTTCTTCTTGTTGGCCCTTTTGGCTCAGGTGACAGGTGAGCGGCATGGCTTTGATCTCCTTGGACGATCTGGAGGGATTGGACGAAGACGAGCAGCTGGACGATGACATCACGGACAACCCCGAGCCAATGGGAAGCGAGGACTCGGACAGGCTGCTCGCTCATTGGAGGGCGGTGGGCAGCACGCATCAGGTCACCGTGCCGACAGGTAAGCGCATGCGCATTCGGCCCCTCCACCTGCTAACAACAAATCTCAACTTCTCGGATGCTTCTGTTGAGCGGCTCGTGTGCGTTTTTTTTCATGCCAATGAGATTGCCATGACAACAAATAGCCGCTGAAATGTGATTGGACAACAAATGAAGGTCTTGCTCGATTGTTGTAGAAATGCGGGGGCCCATCCATGAGATGACGCGCAACAACCAGCAGAGGGAGCCCGTCCCCTCCGCGCTCATTTCCTGCCAGGAGAAGGTGGTTGACGCTCGTTGTCTGCTGCCATGATGATGATGACGATGATGACGATGATGATGATGCCACACGTGATGGCTTGCGTGTGCGCGTGCAGATGGGCGAGGTGATGTGGGAGGAGCGCGCGTACCCGGCGGGCAAGTGGGCATGCGTGCGTCAGGCCGAGGAGCTTTACGAGCAGAGCATCTCCAAGAGCTTCATGAAGTTAATGCGCTTCATCTGCAAGGAGAACTCGGCAGGTCCGACGGCGGGCGGGCGGGCGGACCCCTTCTTCTTCTTCTTCTTCTGCTGACGTTTGTGTGCGCGCGCAGGCGGCCACCTGGGCCTGACGGTTCCGGTGGTGAGCACGGTGCTGATGCGGGTGGACGGCAAGACGCTGGACAAGAGCGTGGAGACGGCCTTCTACCTGCCCGCCGCCTTCCAGGACGCGCCGCCGCTGCCGCACGACCCCGACGTGGACGTGGTGCACCGTGACGCCTTCACCGTCGTGGCCAGGTGCGAGCCCGGCGCTCGGCGCGCACGCCGGCAGAAGGTCAAGTTTCCCTTTTGTTTCCCGCCAGGCCTTTCTCGGGCACGACCAACGAGGAGACGGTGACGCGGCACGTGGGTCTCCTGTGGGAGCTGTTGGGCGCGGCGGCATCCGACCGCCTGCGCTCCGACACCTACATGGTGGCCGTCTACGAGAACCCGGGCGTCCCGCGCCGCCGCAACGAGATCTGGTTCCTGCGGCGGTAGGATGCGGACGGCCGACACCACAAATCAGTCGTTCCTTTGGAAGGCGCACGCACGCACGCACATTCACACGAGGGCCGAGTAGCGATTCAAATTCGATTTTTCCCGATTTGATTTCCTTCACAATCTGATATCGATTAATTAAGGAACATCGATTCTTCTTCAATGTCATGGACAAAATAAAAAGTCCACAAACAAATGCTTGACGAAGGCAACACGTGTTCACAAATCAGCAAGGATGAGATGAAAATAGTTTGAGAATTCTTTGGCTTTTTGTGAGCAGACGTCGCTAAATGCCGCCTGCTTGTTCAGAGTCAAATTGCAAACATTTGGATCCGTTTGCTATCGAGGAACACGTATGAAAAGCAGCCAGGTCAGAATTTGCCAAAAGATGGCAATCAGAAAATGTTGAGATTAACAACAAATGTAATAAAAATCGGATTTGCCTGCCGTGCGAATGTCGCCTTGGATGCGCTTTTGTGTCTTGTTAGCATCCTTCGCTGTTAGCTGAAACCAAATCGGACACGTCTTTGAAATCAACTCAAGTTTATTGAAGATGAATATTTTTGGATCTAAAAACGGTTTATCATTTCCAGGAAGAAGAGTTTGACAAATTGTGAAGAAATGTCACATGTTGCTATAGTAACACGGTGGAGAAACTAAAACAAAGCTTTATTTACAAACAACAAAACAGGAAGTCGATGGTCAAACTCAAACAGGAAGTAAAAAAAGGAAGGCAGACGACGTCAGATCAGGTCGGCCACTGCGGAAGACAAGACAACAATTTTGCTTAGCTTTTCAAATACAAACTTCTGACTTTTTTTGGGGGGGGGGTCATTTTTAACACCATTATCTTTGTCTCACGTTTTAATGTGGAAGAAAAAAAATGAATAAACGGCAAAAAAATGTGTGTCTTTTAGCTTGATTTTATAAGAACTAAAATGAGCTGATATATTTCTAAAACACTACCACTTTTGTCCATCAGGTGTCGCCAGAAACAAAACTCAAGCTTCTTAGGTGTTGCTTTCAAACAAAACAAAACATGAACGCATCAACGTTGGTGCATTCGAGGCAACTTTCAACAACATCTGCTCATCATTGGGGTGCGTCTGCAGCGTGTACGCACGTGACGACGCGCAACGTAGCGACGCGCAACGTAGCGACGCGCAACGTAGCGACACGCAACGTAGCGACGGGCTCACCGTTCATCGGCATCTCGTCGATCTGCGTGGAGTAATATTGCTCGATGTCGCGCAGGATGCGGATGTCGTCATTTTTGACAAAGTTGATGGCCACGCCTTTGCGGCCGTAGCGACCCGAGCGGCCGATCCTGGGTGGGGTCAGAGGTCGTCAGGTGGGTGTGGCGGGGGGTTAAGGGGTGTGGGCGCGCCTACCTGTGGATGTAGAGCTCTCGGTTGTTGGGGAGGTCGTAGTTGATGATGAGGGACACTTGAGGGACGTCCAGACCGCGCGCCCACACGTCCGTCGAGATCAGCACGCGGCTGTCGTGCGCGCGCGCACACACACACACACACACACACACACACACACCGTTGAATCAAAAGAAGACATTTGCAAACATCGCTTTTGACTTTGGAAAACAATGATCGAACCAGTAACATAGCACATCAAGCCACTTTTCTTTTTTTAAATCACTATGCAAAGAACAAAATGAACACCAATCACTGGTTAATAAACCGTAAAAAATAAAAATGAATAAATTGTAATACACTTGAATGCAAAATGTAGATGAATGTGATCGAATTGATTGTAAAAATAGTCGATGGTGACAACACTGGTAAGTTGTGCGGCCATCAGCACGCGCGTGCGTGTGTGCGTGCGTGTGCGCTGAGGCCCACCTGGCTCCGGAGCGGAACTCCTTCATGATGGACTCGCGCTCTTTCTGCGGCATGTCCCCGTGCATGGACGAGACGGTGAAGTTGGCCTCTCGCATTTTCTCCGTCAGCCAGTCCACCTGCAGGCAAAGGTCGCGCGTCACACGGCGCCGCGACGCCGACGGCCGACGGTGCGACCCACCTTCCTCTTGGTGTTGCAGAAGATGACGGCCTGCGTGATGGTCAGCGTGTCGTAGAGGTCGCACAAGGTGTCGAACTTCCACTCCTCGCGCTCCACGGCCACAAAAAACTGTTTGATTCCTTCCAGCGTCAACTCGTCACTGCCGCACACAAACCACCAGCGAGCGCTCAATTGGGGAACTCGAACCCGTGCCACAACTAGACGGAGCTCAAGACAATGAATTAACTTGGGAGCGCTCGAGTCCATCAAAATGTGAAAGTTCAAGTAGAGCTGTCAAAATGTAGCGATTAATCGACAACTACTTTAATAATCGAGTCATCGTTTGGAGCATTTTTCAAACGGCCCAAAAATGTCAGCATAGCAACAGTAATTGTTGGCTGATTTCTGCCTTCCTTCATTCAAGATTATTTTCTTCACTTCACTATGTTTCCGAACCGGTAACATTGTGTAACAAGCCCCCCCCCCCCCCCGCTTTTTTTTATCACGATATGAATTTGAAGTACGAAATAAACACTAATCGCTGGTTATTAAATGTTATACAAATGCTTTTGTAATACACGCAAAATTAAAATGAATATTCGTCAATTAATCGTTTCTAAAAACATTTCGATACTTGACAGCACGAAATTCAAGCTTTTCTTTTGGTTAAGTCTCACAAACGGGACCGAATTTTTTCATGTCCCACAACAACTAATAGATTTTGAAATCATTTGAAAAAGATTTTGGACAATTGATTGTGGAGAAGTTCAAATACTTTTTGCTTCGACGTCAACCTTTGTGTCTATTTTGCGCTCATTTGGTTTGAAAATCCGAGTCGGATGCGGACGGATGCGGACGTACCGCTTGACCAGGATGCGAATGGGGTCCGTCATGAACTTGTTGGTCATCTCCAGGATCTCGTGGGGCAGCGTGGCACTGATGAGGACCACCTGCGTGGCGGGGGGCAGGTAGCGGTACACGTCGTAGATCTGCTCCTTGAAACCTGCGCGTCCACAAGAGGTCAGAGGTCAGAGGTCAGGCCGCTTCCCAGGGCCGGATGTCGCCAGGGGGCGGATGTCGCCGGCCACCTTTGTTGAGCATCTCGTCGGCCTCGTCCAGAACCAGCATCTTGATGGCGCGCGTGCGCAGGCTGCGGCGTCGGATCATGTCTGCAAGCAAAGACGAGCCACGTTCGGTCACGGAACGCTTCCGGTCGCACCCACAAAATCTGCAGGAAATGCTTTTAATTTGGGGCTCGAGAAAAGACGATAATAATGCAGATAGCAAATAATATATCAATCAAGAAATTGCTAACACAAACGAGCTGCAAAACAGCCTGCTAGCTTAACGCTAACATGAAGGCAAAATGTCATTGCCATGCTAACAGTTAGCATGCATGTCACGCCAGCTCCCCGAATAAAGGTCAAAGGCAACTTTCTTCTTCTGCTCTTTGTCTCACGGGGACCACGAGCGGCGCCACCAAGAGGCCAAGGCGCAAACGGCAGCAACGCTCAGCCGGTATCATTATCGGCTTGTTGTTCTTCAAGTTGGACTGAGAAAGATGACCGCCGGCGCCACCCACCAAACACTCGGCCCGGCGTCCCCGACACCACGTGCTGGCCAAAGTCCAACTTGCGGATGTCCTCGCCCACGTTGGTGCCGCCGATGCAGGCGTGGCACTGGACGTTCATGTAATCCCCGAGCGCCAGCAGCACCTGGACCGGCACGCAGACGCGGGTTAGGAGTCTGGCGGCGGCGAGGGGGCGGGGCTTACCTTGTGGGGGCGGGGCTTACCTTCTGGATCTGGCCGGCCAGTTCTCTGGTGGGTGCCAGGATCAGCGCTTGGGTCTCCCTCACCTGCGCACCAAAACAACTCTTTGGAACCTCCGCAAGTCAATCCCACAAAGTTCCTCCTCGCCACAAGATGGCGGCAAACGCAACCCAACCCTTTTCCTTCCATTTTTTTTTGTCCCCATGCGGCGGCGGGCACGTCACCTTCGCCAGATCTACGACAACGACTTGCGACTTTGAGCGACTCACTGACCTGGATGTCCAGACACTGCAGAACCGACACGCAGAAGGTGGCCGTTTTTCCCGTTCCAGACTGAGACCTGAATGCAACACGCAGGTGATGATGATGATGATGAAGATGAAAAAAGGCTCGTGAAGCGTTTGTGGTTTTCTTACTGTGCGATGACGTCCCTGCCTTTGATGATCTGCTTGATGGCCCTTTGCTGAATGGCCGACGGCTTCTCGAACCCTGACACAACCAACACACACGCGGGTTCTAATGAATTGCCATTTTTCCCGATTTCATTCCGTAATAATGACCTGCAACAATGTCTAAACATACATCAGTTTAAAAAGAAATGTTTGAGAAGTAGAAGAAGGGCTTGATAAATCGGTGTGGGAAATGCTTTGGTTACAAAAAGTAGTGATAATAAGAAGAATTATTATTATTATTGTTGTTGTATAGACGGTATATTACTTATTAGCAAGACGTTATTCTCATTCCAACTATGACGGGCGACTTCGTATCGGTGACCCGAACCCATCATCAACAGCCCTCCTGCGGCCATTTTACGATCAGGGACCAGAAATTAGAAATACAAAATGGCCATTAATTGTTGCCATTTCAATCATTAAAAAATCATTCGCAGGTTCCTATTAAATTGTAGATATAGTTAAAAAAAACGCTTATGTTTCTTGTATCTATTGTGTTTTGATGACTTTGACGACGGCTGGAGCGCAAAATTTGGTGGAGGTGGCCGCCTCTGAATTTTGTACACAGGAAAAACCCTCAAGTGTGTTCATCTTCATGAAATATAATATATAATATAATACACCAGACAGCGCACAATGTTGAGCAAAAAGTACAAATGAAGTCGAAGTTGTCTCTGCCGATGCGTTCGCGGCTGTCAGCCGATATGAGCAAAACCTAAAGCGCAATTGCAGTTTCTGGCCTGAAGATGGCAGTGTTTTCAGTGTTGCAATGATTAAGACGCTGGTTTCCTCGTTGCCTACATTTTCAAAAAAAACTTATTTGAACCTGCTCTCATTTCCACTCAATCAAAACGGCACGGAGGTTCTACTCCAGTTTTCAAATAAATCAAACTTCGAGTCTTCTTTGTTATTGACGCGCTCAACTGTGAGTACAAAATGCTACCCTGGCGCCGGATGAGCTCCAGAACTTTCGCCACTCCGAGGCGACAAACTCGTTCCAGCGGCTAATGTGAACCCGATGCTCACTTGGCGTCAACGAGGAAGGCGAAAAAGGCCGAGCGGAATCGTCGGAATGCGAGTTTGCGGCCGCGGCGTAGTTAGCGCTTTAGCTAGCCAGCTAGCTCCGCGCAGGCCTCGCCGATCCTCGGCCTACCGTAAGCGTAGATGCCGCGCAGCAGATCCTCCCGCAGGCCCATGTCGTCGAAGGTGGGGGTGACGTGCACCTCCTCGCTGGTCTCAAACTCCACTTTGGTCATGTCCTCGTCTCTCAGGAGCCGCTTCCGAGTCTGCACACCGGCGGCGGCCATTTCGCGACTACGACTGAAGCGAACAGGTTAGAAAGAGAAGGAGCCGCGACGGGAGGTTGGCCAAGATGGCGTCGTGTTCGAGGGAGCTACGTACCTCGTTCCGAATAAAGTTGGTGGAATACTGTTATTTCGTTTCTTTATGCCTGAAAGTGATTTCTCTCAGTGTAGCGCTGTAGTAACAGTGAGCTGAATCCGACGACGCGAACTGCTAAACACCGGGAGGGAAAAGGCGAGCGCGTGTCGCCGCTACGATGACGTCATCGAGAAGCGCCGCCGGAGTTGACGTCATATTTCCGTTCCAGGTTCAATCATTTAAAAAAATAACCATTTATTTAAGACGGGAAAATAAACAAGCTAACAAATCACATTTCCGTCTTAAAAATATATGAGTTCATTCATCTTTATCAGCGACGTTTTGTGACAGGATTTGATTGCTCGGTTTTACTGCAACATTTTGAAGAAAATATACATTCTGTTAATGATCTGTAAGATGTGGAAATGAACATATCGATTCATAATTTTGTTGCAATGACACTAGTCAAAAATGATCAACTACTTTGATGACAAATTCATCGTTTAGAGCCAACCAGCCCCTTCAGCACGGCATTTGATATTCTCAACTATATTCCAAAACGACCTCACCGGGAGAGAAAACAAATCTTGGCGCCTTCCCGGAAGACGTTCACACGAGTCCGCTCGAAAAATAGCTGGAGGGACATTGTGACTTCCTAGGCATGCTGCGCAAGCCACGGTTTGACAATGTGAACATTTGCAGAGATTGAGAAGTGCGGTCGAAGAACGAAGATGAAAGCGACATCGAATCACCCGATGAGCGTTTTCGAGAGCGTCCAAATCGTTGGCCGATTCTCAACTGTTACGATTCTGACGTTTTGGAAAGCAGACGGAATCTCTTCGTTGCATCAACAACAAAAAGACATTTGCAAACATCGGCTTCTACTTTGGAAAAAGTCCATCAACAGATTTGCACAACAAGCTTTAATAATCGAATCGTCATCGTAATTTCCCGTCTTCGAAGGATCGCATCCAAATGACATCGTTTGACCCGCGACCTCCGTTGACAGCAAAACAGGAAGTGGAATGTGCTGAAAAAGTCCGTTTAATAACTTGAAGGCGTCCCAACATTCAAACAAGAAGAAAGAAGAAAACAAAAAGCCGATTGCTGTCGCGCGTCAATCGTCTTTGGCGTGCGACGCGTCCAGACCGACCAGCTGAAGCTCCGTCAGGTTAGCTCCGCCTCCGCCGTTCTGCTGGCTCAGCACCATCTGCGCACAAAACACATTTTCTTTTGCTCCGGCGTCCGATCTCATTTCTGTCCGACGATCGACGGCGTTTGTCATCCGACCGGTCGGAAATCAGCTCGGCGGCGGCGGGACATTGTGACCTTCTAGGAAGAACGCCGGCAGACGTTCGCAGCAAGAAAGTCTTGCAGTGACACGAATCACGTTAGTTGAACTGAACTTGAGCCGATCAAAGCAAGAAATAATCGTTGAAATAAATGAAGTGGCAAAAACACGGAGCTTCTGTTGCCAACTAAACGTCCCCGTGACGCGAGACGGCTCGTTTATGTTTCGGGCCCGTTAAAAGTATCGAGTCATGTTTTGGGAGAAATACGGATTCGATGTGGATATTGTGAAGCCAGCACGACTTCACATCCGTTCAAACCCGTCGCATTCGCGTCAGCGGACCAAACTAAAGCAAACTCACACAAGTGTGTTTTTCTCACCGGGTGCAGCTGCACGGCCGAGACGTGCGGGACGGACGCCAGGAAGACCTGAGGGACGGACGCTGACAGACAAACGCCGTTAGTCGCCCGCCCGCCATCATCATCATCATCATCATCATCATCATCATCACATACCAAGCTCGTGCGACGCGGCGTTGAGGACGGCGAGGCCGGCGTCGGCCAGGGAGGGCGCGGCCGGGGCATACATGAGGGCGTGGCCTCCGGGGTACATCACGTGACCTGCCGAAGAGGCGGCGGCGGCGGCTGGGGAACACGTCACGTGAGCAGCTTAGCCAATCACGGGCCGGGATGGCGGCGGGCCCGGGGCGGCTCTTACCTGCGGACGAGGCGGGGCTGGGGATGTCAGAAGTGCTCTGATTGGTGGACGCCACCTGTGAGACTCCGCCCCCTGGCAACAAAATAGCAGCATGGGCGACGCTTCTTATGAGTTTTCTTGACAGGAGACAAAAAGACTTGCAAAAGTTGAAGTGAAAAATGCTGACAAAATGCGATGATTTTGTCGGCGCCCAAACACGACATTCTGATGATTCATTTTGCGCCGCCAGATGGCAATGAAGCAGAAAAATCCATCTCAGGCGGCGGCCATTTTGACACTTCACAGCTGCTCAGGTAACGGCTTGGACCCGACTCGAATGGATTTTTTAAACCGATGCCGATATCTGATACAGAAAAAAAATCCCAATGAGCAATTAATTGGCTAATTCATTTATTAAAATGAATTAATAGCCGTTTTTTAGCGGCTATTTGTGAGTTATCCCGGGGTTAGCGTGCAGGTGAACGGTTAGCTTGTGAGCTAACGGTTAGCCCGCGAATTAGCGGCTATTAGGCAGTTAGTGTGCGGAGGCCACATTAAAGTTGCTTAAAAAAGCTTGTTGCAAATCACAAAAGATGTTTAATAAACACGTCCTTGAAGGCATTTAAGCGCTCAAGCGCTGGAGTTTTTATTATACATTTTTTGGACACCAACTTTTTTCCATCGGCTTCAAATATCGGTTATCGGCCTCCTTGACAACCGATAATCTGTATCGGCCTATCTCTACTCTTAACATAAAAGTGGGAAAAAAATGTTGAACTCATATTCTTATGGCTGCATCTTTTAATCATCGATACAGTCATTTCATAATAGTTCATAAACGAGTTAAAATTAGAAAGATGTACTGTAGTGTAAAAAAAAGAAGAGTGATATTGATTTGTGTTGGTCATTTTTCTGCCACTAGATGGCATCATTGCATTTGTAAGACGGTGACAGCTCAGTGCATTTTTCTAATCTAATCTTTAACGTGAAGCAACTTGAAAAATTCTGCACATTTTCAAAATTGCAAAATAAAACTTGACCCCAGTTTCCACAATTAGATGCATTATTATGACATTTATTACTGCTAAATGTTGACGTGGACGCGTCTGCTGCATTGCGACCGGGTTCCCCCCAAGTCAAGTCATCGAGTGAGGGGTGCTCATTAATCGTGCGGTAAAAAATTAATTAAAAATTGTGGCGGTAAAGGAACTTAATAAATTCACTCAAAATGAATGAACTCATTTTTACACCTCTAAGTAAAATATACATTGTAGTGCCTAAAATAACCTCTTTATCTTTATATTATTTTGTATTTATTTTTTATTATTATTATTATTTTTTAAGTCCTCTCGAGACTTGCTGTACGGCGTCCTTGAGCGCCAAGAAAGCCGCCTCTAAATATAATGCATTATTATTATGATGACAAACATGCACGCGTGCGCACACACGAGGCCACGCACACACGCGCATGAGCATACACACGGCGCTCACCTGACAGCGAGACGGCGGCGGCGGGCAGGCGGAGCAGCGCGCTTTGCTGCGCGTGCGGGGCGGCAGGCAGCGACGCCCCTGAACATCAAACAAACGCGTTGGTGCGCAACACGCCGCGCCGGGCCGGACCACGCCCCCTACCTGACACCAAGGTGAAGCCGGCGGGGAGGACCACGCCCGCCGGCGTCTTGAGCAGCGTCCCGTTGGCGGCGCCGATCTGCGCCTGCGCCGATGGCCTGCCCGCGGCCATGTTGGGACCGTTGAAGAGCCCTTGGCCGAGATCCTGCAGGAGACGCCGCAAGCGCCAACATGAATGCCGCACAAACATTTGGCGACAGAGCGCAGCAAACGCTCGCCGATTGAGATCGACCATTGTGGGGTTTGCAGGGCCGATACCGATTATTAGGAGTCAAGGATGCCGATAACCGATATTTGGAGCAGATATTCATTTTCAGTAAAAGGGAAAATATTGCTATCAAATTTTGGGAAGAAAATTAAAAAAAAAAAAACTCCAGCTCTTAATTTTGGAGGGAATTTTAAAGCAAATGTTTATTGAGCAACTTTGAGGGTTTATAAAATAGCGGAGTTTTTTTTCTCAAATTAAATCTTTGTTTTGAAAATCTTTGTTTTCAAAAGTTACATAAAAAATGCAACAATGGTTTTCTACAGTGAATAAAGTATTCCAAAATATCTGAAGTATTACATTTTTATTTCATTTCAAACAAAAACAGAAGATGCAGAGAGTTTGTTTTTAAAAAATGTTTTTAATTAAATAAATAAAATAGTTCCCTAAAGTTAACTTTTTTTCAAAAAGATCCCTTATCAGCCATATGATTCTTCAAAATAGCCGATATTCATCAAAATGCTGAAGATCGGCGCCAATAATCGGCCCGGCCGATAATCGGTCCGGCCGATAATCGGTCCGGCCGATAATCGGTCCGTCCCAACTCCCCAATGTCCGACATGGCGGCGAGGCCCGCTCGGGATGTGCAATTCTTCCACATTCAATTTCCATTGCCATCATTACACTCGCCCCAAAAAGATTATTTAAAAAATGCTGATTTCAATTATCAGCCAAATATTGGCACAAAATATTTGTTCTGGCGTTTGCGTCCGGCGTTACCTTGTCGGGGCAGCCGTCGGGCGCCTCGCTCACTTGATAGGTGAGGTCGGTCTCCTGGAAGCCGGTGGCGCTCATCCTCTGGTCGCACGACGGGTCCGAGCGCGGGGGCGAGTCGGGCGAGTTGAGGCACGTCTGGATCAGCGCTTTGCCCGTCTCCGACGTGATCATGGGCTGAAGCTTGCGCGTGGCGAACGTGTACACGTGACCCGTCTCGCTGGCCACCAGCAGCAGAACCTGCGTGCCCGTCAGCGTCGACAGCTCGTAGGCCTGCGGGACGGCACCGCCAATGAAGCGCCACACGTCGTTCATTGTGGGTGTTTGTGTTGTTTTTAGTGTAATTGTTGTCTTCTTGTGGATTGACAATTCCGAGTTTGGGGGTCACAGGTCAAAATGGAGCTCAACTCAAAGGAAGCTTTCCACTCATGGATCAAAAGCGTCGAACTTTGGATGGTTGACTAGTGAGGATGATTTGAAGTTGAAAACGTGATAAGATGCCATTTTGACAACTATAATAACAATAACAACCTGCTCTGGTCCAGTTGTGTTGACACCTTTTGCGTTGCGCTAATATCAGAAATACCCGGATGTTCGGAACTGTCAGAATCCGGCCCGATGTTGCGTGTCGTAACGAATGTCAGAGCATCGTGTGTGATGTGTGCGCTGTGACGTCACGTCAAGGCCACGTGGCTACGTTGTGACGTCACTCACCTTCTTCATGATGCCCGTCTTCCTCTTGCTGAACGTCGTGTACCTCCTGAGTTTGTTGTCGATGAACGCCATCTTGATCTTGACCCTCCCGCGAGTCTTCTTGCCGGGCTTGGCCCCCGGCGTGCCGGCGGGCTGCTGGGCGAGCGGCGCCCCCCCGCCGCCGCCGCCGCCGCCGCCGGGGGACGCCCGGACCGGGTCCTCGTCGAAGTCGGAATCCTCGGAATCCTCGAAACGTCTGTCGTCAAAGCGGCCGGCGTCCGTCTCGCCGGCGGCTCCCGTTCCGGCTCCGTGGGCCGGAGGCGGCAGCGGCGGCGGCGTCGGTCCGCTCCCGCTTCGGCTGCCCATCGGCGAGAGTCCGGTGACGACCGCGCTTACGGCGGCCGACGAGGCCAACTTCCGGTGGGACAGAGTGTGCTGACGAGAGCGCTCAGCTACATGAGCTACGAAACTCACTCGAGCGAGGCTCTTTGAGCTTTAGCGTCTTGACAAGTTTGCAGTGAAGAGAAAAGGAAATTGGCGACATTCATTCGCTCGCCGTTGAAACCAAAGTTGAAAAGTTGATTCCTACATTTACGCAGCTCCGGACAAGCTCCTCCCTCCCGGAAACGCCGCCGAGCAGCACCCGGCGGCAGGCCTCCTCCGCGGCGACATGTAGTTCCTTGTTGTGGACGCGATACCAGTCTCGCTCCTCGAAATATTCGACCTTGGAGCCCGAAATACTTTGAACAACACGGTTCGAGGATAACGTGCGCAGAAACGGTTAAACGGATGACTTTAGGGGTCTTTCAAGAGAACTACTTCTTTCGAAGACTGCCACTCTTTATTTGGGCAACGCGTCCAAACACGCGGAAGTCAAGCGTCGGGGTTGCCAATAGAAAATATATTTACCTGAGACTTTGGTCTTTCATCTGGTTCACATTGTGTCTAGATATGATGTAGCTATATAAAGATAAAGATTTAAAAATGTCTGTCTCCCCGCTTGTTACTCGTGTCCTGCGATTGGCTGGCAACCACGTCAGTTCTCCGCCTCTCACCCAAAAAGACAGCTGGGATTGGCTCCAGGCCAGGCGACCATCACGTCGGACTTTGAAGGAATGAAAATTCCTTCAAAGTACACAAATCCATCGGTGGGGTGGCGTGTTTCCGTTGAGACGCGACAACGGCAACAATTTCAAGGTTGACAATAAAAAAGTCAATCAGTGCACACGTGCTGCTGCTTAATGGCACGGTGCGACCTCTGACCCCCCGCCAGATGCTGGGGGTAGCGCGCACACTCAACACATCAACAACTAAAGCCTCGTTTCCATTCAAAATGTCCGCAGGAATTGTTCTAGTTTAGGTTTAGAGCTCGTGGAATCGTCACGGCAACGGATGACCTCAACTTGATCTTTTTTGAATAAAGTCTCGGAAAGCAAATGTTTGAAATATATTCTTTAAGAATTCAAAGCATTTGTGGGGGGGGGGGGGGGATTAGCGGGTGAGCTTCCTGTGATTTGAGGTAGAAAAATCTGACACGACATCTTGGAAGGACAACAAGTCTTTGTGACGCCATGCGGCGTTGAAGGAAGCCGGGACCTTTTCAAACCAGAGCTCGGAAGACGAAGGACAGCGCCGCGCCCGAAGCCAGACCCAGAGACAGGAAGAAGGCCATGATGGAGCCCGCCGTCTCCGCCTCGTGAGGAAGGACCTTCCTGGACCACATCAAGGACAATTAAGGCTTATTTGAGTTAACAAAAAAAACAGCACGTTTGTTAACAAAATAAAAGCGAAAACTAAATGAAAGTGCATTTTATGTTTATAAAGCTAACTAAAACTAAAACTATAAATATAGCAAAAATGACCTTGGCAGTCTTTGGTAATGAATTGAATGCAGCTTTGGGGATGATTTTAAATGTGATTTTAAGAATATTTATTTCAGGGGAATGAAAAGAAGTGACGTCATCGAGCAGCAGCCAATAGGAAAGCACCTTCAGACGACGTCGCTCCGAGGCCACAACCAAATGCAAAGCTAGCTAAGAAAATGAGTTACTCTTCTCATGATGTTTATTAAATATTGCGCACAAGCAGAGGTGTCAAATTCAGGTCCAGAACGTCAAAACCGTGTCACCGTTTGGCTTTAACCTCAGGTGCTAGCTAGCTAGCTCCCTGGCTAGCTTCCATGGTGCTGGTTTACCTGCTAGGGAACTAGCTAAATAGCTAGCTAGCATCAACGGCTAAAGCCAAACTGGGGCAGGGTTTTTACTTCCTGGACCTGGACTTGCCACCTCCACGCACAAGTCATTCACATGAAATAAATAAACGAAAACTAATACTGAAAGCCTTTTTTTAAAGAGCTAAAACAAATAAAAACTAACAGAAGCACCCTGGAAACGAATTAAAACTAACTCCATTTAAAAAAACAAAACTCAAAATGAAATAAGAAGCAAGTAAAATGATAATACAGTAACTCAAAGTATGCCGCGTCAGAGCGACGAGACGCGGACAGAGAGATCACGTGAAGGGAAATGAAGGGAGTAGGAAACGCTGGTGTCTGACTTGGGTCCGAAGCACATGGCGAGGCTGGCCAGGTAGCCGTTGGAGAAGGCGAAGACCATCATGAAGGCGGCGAAGAAGGCGTCGTGCCGGAAGACGACGGGCAGGTGACGGCGCGGCTGCACGTTGCACAACATCAGGGCGGGAACCAGCGCCGTGCGGCACGCCACCAACACCGGAAGCAGGCGGCTGTCCTGACCCGGCTGCGCGAGACAACGCCGGCGGCGGACGTCAGGGGGACGGCTGACCCACGCCCGCTTCCCCACGCCCGCGTCCCCACGCCCGCTTCCCCACGCCCGCCCGTGACGAGAACTCACCCAGGTGCACAAGGCCGTCAGGCTCCGCCCAGCCCAGTCACTCACGTTGAAGAGCAGGAAACAAGCCACCGGCACAAAGTACATGTCTGACACAACGTGATGACATCATCAGTCACAGGAAGGAAGGAAGGAAGAAAGGAGGGAGGGAAAGAAGGCGGGCAAGAACTACAGAATGGATGAGAAGAGGACAGGAAAAGAGGAAGAAAGGACGGAAGCAGAGAAGGATGCATGAGAAAAGACGGAAGGAAGGAGGACGGGAAGGATGGAGAGAGGTCGACAAAGAAGGAAGGAAGGAAGGCAGAGGAAGGCCACTCACCCCAGCCGGCGCCCCCTGACGCCAAGGTGGACTTGGCGTCGGCGGTGACGGCGGGGAAGGTCCCGATGGTGACGGTGAAGGTCGCGCACACGCACGCCGCCAGGGGCCAAATCTCCACGCCGGACGACCACAAGGACAAAGGTCATAGTCAGCGCCGGCCGCGACACACCCACCTTCTTGAAGACACACCCACCTTCTTGAAGACGCTCGCCATGGAGACACTGGCACGCCGCGCCGGGCCTTCTTGCAAAGGACGTCCAGGAAGACCGCCGGGATGACATGCAAGGAAAGATGAGGACGAAAAGCGCAGGACGGAGCAGCGGCAAGATGAAAAGGAAGACCGTCAGGAAGGCGACGGACAAAAATGAAGACGAGGACAAGGACAAGGAAGGGGAGGAGTTTCTTTGCTCCTCCTTTTTCTTTCGCTTCCTTCTCATCTGCTGCTTGTCCTCTACCTCCGTCCTTTTCACCCCCAACCTCCTCTCGCTCTCGTTCTATCATTTCTTCCTTCCGCTCCCTCCTCGCTTCCTTCCTTACTTCCTTCACTAGCTCCTCCCTCTCAAACAGGCTTTTATCCCTCTTGACTTGTGTCCTTCCCCGAGAAAAAAAGAGGATGTCGAAGACGCAGCTTACCCGGCTGGGTTAGCGAGACGTTGACGTCCTCGACGTGTGCGTCCTTCCTCGCATGGTAAAACTGGAAAAACTCCTGCACGCACACGTCGCGTCACAACCAGGTGTGCTTGCGTGTGTGCGTGCGCGCACCTACCAGTTTAGGCAGCGCGCGTGTGTGCGTGTGCGCACCTACCAGTTTAGGCAGCGCCACATACGACAAGATGGAGAGCAGGACCACAACACAAGCGCTGATGAAATAACCAAACGATGATTCTTCAACACTGGAACCACCTGCAAGCGAGCCAAGGGAAGACGGACAAATGACAGAAGGACATGGAGGAGGTAGACAAAGACGTAAGGAAGGCAGGGGGGGGAAAGTAGGAAATAAGAAAGAATGAAGGAAGAAGGCAGAGAACGCAATAAGAAGGAGGGAAAGAAGGAAAGAGGAGGAGGGGAGGAAGCAACATGCTTGAAAAAAAAAGAAGGAATAAGGAAGGAAAATGATGAAAGGTCATTCAGGAGGTAGAAAAAGAAGGAAAAAAAAGGAAGGAATGAAGGAAAAAGTGGAAAATGATTGGACAGAAGCAAGAAGATCGGGAAGGGAAAAAAAAGAAAAGAAAAGAAGAACGCAAAGTAGTAGCGAAGGAAAGAAGGAAGGAGGCAAAGAAGGCGGGCGCTCCAATTGAGCCGATGGTGGTGGCGGCCGTACTGGCGAGGGCGCAGATCATGGCGAAGGCGGCGAAGGTCCCGGCGAGTCCTTGCCCGCTCATGATGGGCGCGGTGTAGGTGGCGGGGAAGGCGCCCGCCATGCCGAAGAGACTTCCCTGCAGCACGGCGCCGAACGCTGCCGACGGCAAAGCGTCAATCCACTTCCTGGGTCAAAGGGGCGGCATGGGGGGGCGGCAACGCCACTCACAGTTGATGAGGACCACGCTGAGCGCGGTGACGGCGAAGAAGGTCGCCGGCTCCAGATGGACTTTGACCAGGACGGCCGTCAGCAGGAAGACGGCCAGGATGAGCGCCAGGCTGCCCGCCACGCGCGCCGCCTCGCGAATCCTGGCGCCGAGTACAAGCAAGAGTCACATGACAGCAAAACAGGAAGAGCAAAGGGGCTAAAAGAGGAGTTTGCTTTTGCGACCGGTCAATTGGCTGGCGACCAGTCAGTTGTGCTCGAAAACCCAACCCATCGTCTGTCTACATCTGAAACCGCTTGATTGACTGGCGACCACTCCCCCGTGAACGTGTCATGAAATCAACGGGCGAGCAATCCATTTGTCCACATGACTAGTTGATCGAGTGGCGACCAGTCAGCGGTTTGTCTTGATATGTGCTCTGGTGACCAATCCTTTTGTTTGTCTACATCTGAAACCGCTTGATTGACTGGCGACCACTCCCCCGTGAACGTGTCATGAAATCAACGGGCGAGCAATCCATTTGTCCACATGACTAGTTGATCGAGTGGCGACCAGTCAGCGGTTTGTCTTGATATGTGCTCTGGTGACCAATCCTTTTGTTTGTCTACATCTGAAACCGCTTGATTGACTGGCGACCACTCCCCCGTGAACGTGTCATGAAATCAACGGGCGACCAATCCATTTGTCCACATGTGACTAGTTGATCGAGTGGCGACCAGTCAGCGGTTTGTCTTGATATGTGCTCCGGTGACCAATCCTTTTGTTTGTCTACATTTGAAACTGCTCGGTTGATTGGCGACCACCCCCGTTAAGGTGTCAGGAAATCAACGGGCGACCAATCCATTTGTCCACGTGACTAGTTGATGGAGTGGCGACCAGTCGGCGGTTTGTCCCAATATGCGCTCCGGTGACCAATCCATCGTCTGTCTACATTTGCGACCAGTCAGTCGGCCTTTTCAATATGTCATTTTTTTCATTTGTTGTTACCGCGCGTAGAGGACGGAGTTGAGGCAGGTGAAGACGAGGAGCGGCAACATCGCGCACAAGGTCATCACGTTGTTGAACTTGGCCTGCAGGACGCTGCGCCGGGGCTCCTCCCCCTCCGCCGTCCCGTTGGTCGACTCCTTCAGGCGGCCGGTGAAGTACTGCGCGCAAATCAGCCTCGCTTGAATCTCCCGGCAACTTTCGGAGACAGGAAGTGAGGTCATACCGCGGTGGCCGTCATGAAGAAGTTCCACGGCAACAAAGTTCCCAAACCCAGAACGAAGAAGACCAACCAGACGGCGTGGAACCTGCAGCAGCCACAAAGCCACGCGTCAACCCATCGGTCTGTCAATCGCGCGGCCGGCACACTCACTTGTCTCTCGGCGCATCGGCAGCCATTTTCAAGGAAGATCTGATGGGCACAAAAACAAGACAGGCGAGCGCGTCAGTCCTTCGTCGGCTGTCGAGGACGGCGACGCAGGAAGTGCAAGTTTGTCACATGCACTTTTTATTCAGCACAATTGAAAAAAACTGCGCTGAGGGAAAGAAGCTGAAATGGCGTTTACAAGTCACATGACGGGGAAGCAGGAAGTGGACAGAAATTGAAGTCATGTGAACAGGAAGTGGAATAAAGTTGCAAGATCGCAAAAAATAGAAACATAGGAATGCTATTAAACGTATTTGTAGAAAAGCGTTATGCGGTCGTTAGCCACGATGCTAGCTGGCGCCGTAGCGCCACTTTTGTCTTCCTTCTTCTTCGGCCCGTTTCTTGCGGTCATTTGGATTTTGTCCCGAATGGCGACCATTGGAGGAAGTCGAGCGAGAGCCACAAGCGCGGCGTCTGCTCGGACCGCCATCTTGCCGCAACTCCAGGAAGTGCAACGTCGTCGTGAGATTGCGAAACAGGAAGAGGCTTCGAGCAGACGTGAACGCCGCATGTCCTCCAACGCAGCGTTTCAGCGTGAAGCAGAACAACTGCTTTGAAGGAAAAACGATCAAAGTGATTGGAATGAAAAGCGGCTCACCTGCAAAGTCGCCGATGCGTTCCGTACGTGCGCTTTCCTTGTGAGCCTGAGCACAATGTGACCTCTGACCCTGCACTGCCGATAGCGGGACGCTTCAGACTTTGCTCCTTTTATGATAAGACCACCAACACACATTTCTGACACACCGTGTGAGCACTTATTACTCATTAATTACCCCAGCAGGTCATGAACCCGAGTCATTCCGTACGTTCATTAGCATGTTGGCTGGCTAACACTAACTGGAAGTTGATTTCGGCTAAAATGGTTGCTTTATGTTGCCTTCAGAAGCAGGCAGAGAAATGAGGAAGGACGGATGGAAGGGAGGAGGGACGGACATTCGGCGGAGACCCCCCCCCCCCCCCAGCCTTTGTATAGCAGGGTGACCGGTTGCCGGGGCGACGGGCGGCCTAGCGATTGGCCGAGCATTGGATGTTTGCGGCGAGAAGTGCTGAGTGGGCCGGGCCGGGCCGGGCCCCCTCCCCTATCCACCCCCCCCCCCTCCCCTCCTATTATGATTGGCAGCCGGTGTTTGTGCACTGAAGCTTCTAGCGTGCGTCCGGCCAGCTCGCCATTCCACTGCAGCGCCGCGCCGCGCCGGCCCACCACCTCACCCATGTGCGGGGTCAACTGGTAAGAAGGCAACCGCCGATATTCCTTCCCATTTTCCGCGCCGCGTATTCTGTTCTTGCCGGTGGTCTTGGCAGCCACGATTGGATTCCCGGCCAATCCCATTTGGGCTGCTGCGTGTTGCCGTGCGGAGATCGCCGTCATTATAGTTCGGGACTTTTAAGTTGGTTTGAATTCCTTTTCAGGCTGGTTCTGTTCTGTCTTTTTATTAGTTTGAGTTATTTCATAAATGCTTGGTTTTAGTTCGTTTCAGTATTCGTTTTCGTCTTTTTATTTCATGTTAATAACTTGTGCGCGGAGGTGGCAAATCCTGGTCCAGAGAGTAAAAAGCCTGCCACAGTTTGGCTTTAGCCATTGATGCTAGCTAGCTATTTAGGTAAATCAGCACCATGCAAGCTAGCCAGGGCGCTAGCTAGCTAGCACCTGAGGTTAAAGCTAAACGGTGACACGGTTTTGACTTTCTGGACCTGAATTTGCCACCTCTGCTTGTGCGCAATATTTAATAAACGGGAAAAGTCACTCATTTTCTTAGCTAGCATTGCAGCGACGTCATCTGAAGCTGCTTTCCTATTGGCTGCTGCTAGATGACGTCACTTCTGTGAGACGCTTTCAAACGTCCTTGTTCGGGTTTAATAAATATGCTTCAAATCACATTTAAAATCATCCCCAAAAGTGCATTCAATTCGTTACCAGAGACGAAAACCAAGGACATTTTTGCTAAAGGTTACTTTAAGTCAGCTTTGTAAAGGTCAAAAGTCAAGTCGCGACGCGAGCGTTTCTTCGGCTAATCGCGTTTCAAATTCGCCGACGACGTTTTGCGGTGGTCTGAAAAGCGTTTGAGCAGCAACACGTTTGCTCATCGGCACCTTCGGCCAGTGAGAAATGGCGGCCTGCAAAATGCAAAATGGAATTCGATTGAAAAATGCTGGCAGCGACGGCCTGACTGGGAATTCCGGCAACATGCGAACCAGAATCAGCGCTTCCGTTTTACAATGACAACAAAGTGATAGCGAAGGCAACGACCTCGCGTGAAGGCTTTCGCCGGCGTTTCTGAATTCCCAATCGGCAACGGCAGCGTCGCTTTCATTGGGATCGGCGAGAATGGGCGAGAATGGGCGAGAATGGGCGGGAATGGGCGAGAATGGGCGAGAATGGGCGGGAATGGGCGGGAAGGGGCGTCGGCGCAAGGTGCCAACTTTTGACTTTATGTAGGTTTCCAAAAGGAACGCTGCTGAGGAGCTGGCTGACCAAGTCCAGGCCCCGCCTCCTGCTGCTGATCGCCGGCCTCAAGCGACCTCAGGTGACCCTGATGAGGAGGAAGAGGATGAAGAGAACCAAAGTAGCCAAGGCCACGTAAGCGGTAAATATGGCGGCTGGCGGGAAAGGAGCCCACGAAAGCGCTGACCTTAAGCGAGGCGTATACGGCGCGAGAGGCCAGGCCACGCTTTGGCCGGATTTCAGCCGTCCAACCAAAACACGGTTGCCGTTCGCGCTAGCTTCATGCTAACACATGATGAGGCTCGTCTAGGTTCAAATTGCTGATGATTCCGAAATTCTTCATCTACAGATTTGCCCAAGAGATAATGGTCTGCTTTTCATGGCTGGGGGGGCGGAGCCCAAATGTGAACTTTTGAGGACCATTTGAAGTTGAACAAAGTCTCGTGAGCAACATCGAATTTCATCGTAAGCAAATAACATGATTTGAAGCTAAAACAATTGACTAAATCGTTAAAAGGAGTGTGAACTATTTGGTCATTTTCTGCCACTGGGTGGCATTATTGTTTCATGTTGGTGACAGGAACAGCTCGTTTTTCGTTTTAAATTCAGATCAATTGACATTTGGAACTTCAGGCCATTTTGTTCATTGTAAATGACAAATCGATTTTTCATCCCATTTCTTATTGCTAAACGGCGCGGCAGTGACTCGTTTGCGCAACCTTGGATGTGAAATAAAGCTTGGAGGCTTTTTCATGAATTGCATTTCAATTTTTACCACCTTAGGACATCGTACTGAATACTTTTGAATGGCATTTAAGGTCTCAATTGGAGGAAATCCATGTTTTGACCCGCAGCTTCCCTGATATCGGAGCGGAGGGATTTACTCGCTTACCTTTTGACTTCAACCAATGAGTGATTTGCCCGCCGCCGTCGCGGCGCTCTGAACGTTTCAATAAGGGATGATTTGGAAACGGGACGTCTGGGTTACAACTCGCGACTTTTCCGTGTTCATCTCGCCATCTTCGAATGTGTTTGATTTTCCCCACCAAAAATGTGTTTTCCCATTTGGACATTGTGTTGCAAATCTTGTGTTTTGTCGTAGAACGTGCAGCAGAATGCCGCACTTTGCCTGAGGCCCGCAAGGCGTCGACCACACGTTGGACCTGGTACGAGATGTCCACGCCCCCCCGCGACTTCTTCCGTGTTGTCCCGCAACAGACGTTCACACGTGTTGTTGATCTTGTTGTAGCCGACGTGAGAAAAAGTCCAAATGTTGACATTTTAGCGAGCTAGCGCGCTAACCAACTGACATGCTAGCATCTCGTAGTAGCACAGTGGCTACGTTTGGAATCATTCCCTCTGTATCGGGACTTTTACGTTCTCAGGATGAAACGACTCGTCAAATACTCACGATGGAAGAATTTCTTCACGATTGAATCGAGGGCTGAAACGATGAATCCAATACAGCCTAATGACTATTTTACTTTAATTGTCCTATTGTTGACTATGTAGCGACGATGAACGGAATGCTGCCCAAAACTACCAGCTGGACTCATGTCCTCAAAATGGCCGCCGGCAAATGCAGTCAACAGAGTGATTTCAAACGCAGCCTTCAGTAGCACGAGGAAGTTGCTAACAAGTCCGCGCTGCGCTAACGAGCGGCGCGCGGCGGTGGCGGCAGGCCACGTGATGCTAGCGTGTCAACGTGCTAGCTGATGCTAAGGAAGTGAGCCCTTTTTTTTGCTACCCCCCCTGCTGGCTTGGAGTGTAAAGTG
Source organism: Vanacampus margaritifer (assembly GCF_051991255.1). NCBI lineage: Eukaryota > Metazoa > Chordata > Actinopteri > Syngnathiformes > Syngnathidae > Vanacampus > Vanacampus margaritifer. Next base: position 224,671 of record NC_135438.1, read on the forward strand.
TGACAGTCCAACATTGATGGCGTTGGTAGACGATGGCGTCGCCGTGGCAACGACCACCTGCTGTTTGCGCTCACGCCACACATTTGACGCATCCGATCAATAAAATACAACAAATGTCAACAATGGCTCGTTTTGTTCATGTAACGCGTGTACACCTTTTTTCACATTGAAATTGGGAGAGGCAAAATGGCGCCACGAAGTCGGCCATTTGTCAACACGGCTTGCCGACTGAAAAAAATAAAAGGAAATAAAAAGCTAGACGAGACGAGTCAAATGAGTCAAATGAGTCCAAGTCGCCTCGACTGGAAAAAACAACATTTATTAGAAATATTGAAACGTTTCACGAGTCCGGATCGGATCGTCGTGCGGACGAAATCAAGATGGCAGCGCAACGCAAATGGCCGACTTTCAACGTCACGAACGAGACGGCGCCAACCAGCAGGACGTCCTCTTTTCCAAACTTTTTTTTCTGTTGAGTTTTTCTGGAGAAAACGATGACTTGCATTTCAACCTTTTTGAAAAAAAATATGCTGGCTTTTAAATGTCACTGACAAATTTGATGGAACTTTGTTTGCGGGTGTACACGGTCCGGTTCGTATGCGCCGTTTAATCACATCAAGCACTTTTTGTTTTTTCAATATTTCTACATTTAAGTGCAGTTTATGTTCAAATTGTGCAAAATGTCACAGAAGCTTTCAATAATGTCAAGAAGCAAAAAATAATAATAATACAAATAAAATTAAAAATAAATTGGCGAACATTATTAGCAGATGTGAGTGCCCCCCCGCTCCCCCCCCCCCCGCGTCAAGTTGTCAACAAGTCATCATTTCCTCAGCATCCGACCAGCCAACACTCGACATCCGACGCCGAGCGAACTCCGATGGCAAGAAAGTCAACAAGACGGCAGTTCAAGTCCGACTGGTTATTTCGTTGCCATCTCGGGCGGATCTTACGGTGGCCGACTTGTCTCGGAGGCGTTGGTACCGCATCACTTCCTCCGGCGACAGCGACGGCAGGAAGTCACGGAGCGCCACGTCAAAGTCCTCCATGGTGAGGCACGGCGACCAATCCTCCGAGTCCAAACCTGACAAAATGGAACGTTTCAGTCCTTCTCAAAGTCTGGCTGTGCTGCGGCAGCCGTTTTTGTTTGGCTGTCACGGCAAAACAAAAACGGCCAATCAGAGAGCAGACATAAATGTAAATATAAAAAAAAAAGGGGATTCAAAACATGAACGTGTACAAATAAATGTCAATCGAATGAAATATCAAGCAATCAATAGAAAGGCTCTGCTCGCACATTTATTCATTTCATGCTGCAGACGTCAGGACAAAATTTAAATGAGGGGGCGGTCCTAAGCACGTCTTGGGGGTTGGACGTTCTTTTATTTTTTTGGGTTACTTGATTCATTTTTGGATATAAACATATTTGGTTGTTTCTATTTCCCCAAAAATTATTAATATTTCGTACATGCGCTTTTATTCATTCATTTATTTTTAATGTCGGCAGTTTTGGTCCTTCATGAAAAAGACAAACCACGAATCGCGACGTGCTCAGTCTTTCTCCGAGACGCTTGAGAGGAGTCGGCCGGTTCAAGTTCAAGTCGCACCGACGGCCACACCCAACTACGTGGCAGTTGCCGTGATGGCCCCGCCTACCCACCGTCTCGTACGGCGCCGATCTTCCTCTTGACGGCGGCCGTCATGGCGTCCGAGCACAGCGCGTACAGGTCGGCGCCGCTCACGTGGGCGGGGCAACGCGCCAACACCTGCCGCAGGTCCACCGAGGCGTCCAGGTGGAAGCTGAGGGCGAGAAATCAGAGGGCGGGAAATCAGAGGGCGAGAAATCAGAGGGCGACGCGGCGTCCACGCCGTCCTACTTTCTGAGGACAGCCTGGAGGACTTGCAGCTGGGAGCTCGGGTCGGTGTTGATCCCCACGTAGACCAGCTTGTCAAACCTGCGCACAATGCATGAAGATCGTCCCGGCTCCTCAGTGCGCTGTTAATACAAGTCATTCTTTGCGGAGGATCAAGAATATATGAATGTATAATACATTTGAAAAAAAGTTCAGCTATCAATGCTAATTGTTAGCATGTCCAAAATGTTTCCTGTAATGGGTTAGCATTATGCTAACAGGATCCTTCCCAAGGCCAAATTGTTTGCGTCAAACACACAAAGACACATCAATGACAACTCTGACCTTCCGGGCCTGAGCAAGGATTGGTCGAGCAGGTCGGGTCGGTTGGTGGCGCCGATGACAAACACGCGGGCCGAGGCGTTCAGAGCATCCAGCTCGGCTAGCAGCTGGGAGACCACCCTGACGGTTTGGAGGCTAACTTTAGGCACCGCTTTGGGATTAGCATTAGCGTTAGCATGCGCTCACCTATCCATCACCCCGCCGGAGTCTCCGCTGCGCCCCCTGCTGGGCGCCAGAGAGTCCAGTTCATCGAAGAAGACCACGCACGGCGCTGCCGATCGCGCTCTCTGGAACACTGAAGGCAAACGCGGGTGAAGGCAAACGCGGGTGACGTCATCCGCGGGTGACGTCATCCGCGGGTGACGTCATCTGCGTGTGACGTCATCCGCGGGTGACGTCATCCGCGTGTGACGTCATCCGCGTGATGCGAGCGTCGTCACATCATCACAACTTCAAATCAACCATCTTTTTTGCCATCATGAAATTTGACACGCGCTCCGTTTGATGTCCCGAAGCTTTCTGACAATTCGAGTTGATGATTTTCAGGGCACGTCCACAAGAACCGTTTGAATTGTTTGTTGATAAGAAGTTTCCTAGCGAAACACGACAATGGGTCACTTTGACTCAGCCTCGGTTTAATGTTCCAAAAACGTTGTGATAAACATTTAGCATTTCAAAGAGTGGACAAATGAAACATTTGAATTGTCTGTTAAGTTTCATAATTCATATTTTAATTTAGTAATAATTTTTTTGTTTGTTTTTTTAATTCTTCCTTCATAAATAAATGGGTCACTTTGACTGAGAATTGACATCTCAAAACAAGGCAATTTCTGGTTTGAGGTCAGCGAGGTCACGCGTGCCACAGAAAGACGTCGCGGCACAACAAGAAGGTTGCCGGCAGGCAGCTCACCTTCTCGGACGTTCTGCTCGCTCTGGCCCACGTACATGTTGAGCAGCTCCGGACCTTTCACGCTGAAACGGTGCACGCAAACGTCAACGTTAAGAAATCTTCGCACTCGACACAAATCACGTCTTTGCCGTCGGCTTGTCGACGGCATTTGAAATTCCGTACAACGTAGGGAACGCGGCACGTTTTTATTTTTGGCCGTGCGCTTCCGACGACTTATGGGCCGCGCTGCAAATTAGCGTTACGCTCGTGCGGTTGATTTTTGGCGCCACAGGATCGTCTGCATGGAGGCAGCGGAACATTACATCGCAAAACAAGAAAAGAAAATCCTCCGCTGCCGGCAACGTTGACCCGAGACGTGCGATGCGAGTGTCTGAGTGCGTCCTGACCTGAGGAAGGTCATGCAACATTCGGTGGCCACGGCCTTGGCCAGCAGAGTCTTGCCGGTGCCGGGGGGGCCGTAGAGCAGAATTCCCGTGCGGTTCAGGTGGCCAGACAAGAGCTGCGGCCGCCGAAGAGGAAGTTGGACCGTGTCCAGGATGTCCTTCTTCACCGTCTCCAGCCCGCCCACGTCCTCCCAGCGCACCGATGGAATCTGACAACGCACACGCACACACACACATGTTCCGCATTTTCATCCACCAAATGCAGCCGTTTTTTACCCATCTCAGGGGGCGGCCATTTTGCCACTGAAGATGACATCACAGTTGCTGGGCTGACGACCAATCACAGCTCAGCTGTTTTCTGAAGCTGAGCTGTGATTGGTCGTCACCTGAGAGCCGAGCAACCGTGATGTCAAGTGTCAAAATGGCCGCCCCCAGTAACGAGGAGGTGCTGCAATCTGAACCTGCAACACGGACCGGTTGGATGCGTTTTTGAGCACTATTGAAAGTGTGGCGCCAATTAATTACCTTCTCTTTAAATCCCAAACATGGAAAAATGTCTTCTGTTTTGGGAACAAGGAATTGTGATTCTAAATCTAAAAAGTGACTCTTGAACCTTTGCTGTAGAAAAAGATCTTTGATTTTTCTCTAACGTGAAACTGATGACCAAATGTATGTTTGTGGTTTTATACCTGAAAAAAAGTTACAAAAATAAAGTTTAAACAAATAAAATGCAAATATGGCCGCCGCTGAGATGGATCCGAACAGCTTCATTTTGCTGCTTGACTCGCTTTCGTCCAACGCAATATTAACCAGATGCCATATTTAGACCCGTGGGCTGCACACAACATACGATTATCAAGAAAAACATTTTTTTGGGGGGGGGGGGTGACTTCCACTTTAAATCATTGACTGGCAGCCATTTTGACTGGATTTGAACGGATTTTGCAAGGTCCACAGAATATTGTGTTCTATTGCTAAAAACAAACAAAGATGGAAGCTAGCAAAAGAAAGATTAGAGTCTCTTCTGTTTTGCAGCAATTAGCATTAGCATATAGCTCAGTTTCATCATTATTCACAAATCGGTTTAGATTAAAAGAGCCTTTTTTTCCACATGGCCCTGGTTGAACTCTTATACTCTGCTGCCACCTGCTGGCTGAAGTTGGGTGGCTTTGTGTCACAGGAGCGGTCTCACCTTGGGGGCGCCGGCGGCCTCCGACTGGCGCTTCTGGAAGGTGTGCAGAGCCGACAGGAAGTCCCGCTGCTGGACGGTGACGCCGCTGGAGCACACGTCGTCCTCGCGCCGACGTGGACTGAAACAGACACGGACGCGCTGCAACGGTCGGTCCAAGAACGCCGCCAACATTTGCCGGCGAGTCTCACCGAGCCGTGGCCAGTCGCCGGCACGCCGCACGAGCAGCCTCCACCAGCAGGGAGCGCAAGTCGCCCAGCACCAAACCCTGAATGCATGAAAGGAAGGAGAGAGAAAAAAAGTGTCATTACAATAAAACGCGCTTGGCGAAGATTCCATCCGCGTGCAAACGCGCGACGCGCTGCAAAGCGACGTACGGCCGTGACTTTGGCGAGCCTCTCCAGGTCCACGTCGCGGTCGAGGAGAACCTCGCGACTCAGCCGCGTCAGAATTGCCCGGCGCTCCTCCTCGGTGGGAACCTCCAGCGCCACCCGGTGGACAAACGCCGCCGCCACGCTGGCGGCCAGCCGGCGGGGTTCGCGGACGGTCGCCACCACCGCCACCCTGGGAAGTCCAAACACAGCAGCCTCGCTAACGGCGCTTAAAACACATTCAATGGCAGCCATTTTGACTGAAGCAACCCCCTTTGCTCCCGGCTCTTTGACTGGATTTGGACTGATTTTGCAAGGCGGCAACATTGCGTTCTATTGCTATCAAAATATGGCAGTTACAAAAAGAAAGATGAGAGTCTCTTCTTTCGTCAGAAACAAAAGTTTATTTCTATCAGTTTCCGTTTTGCGGCAATTAGCATTAGCATATAGCTACGTTTCATCATTATTCACAAATCTGTTGAAAACGGGTTAGGGAAAAAGAGCTTGTTGCAACATGGCCCCTGGTTCATCTCTTATACTCTGCTGCCACCTGCTGGACGTTAACTAGCATTGCTTTAAAGGACTCATTGAGACATTTTCAGCAGTAAAAAATTTCTCCAGAATTAATTTGATAAATTCATTATTTTTCATGCACAATTAATACCTTTAAAAACATTTTTTTTTCAGTTTACTGACCAAACCCAGAAAACAGGTGAGCCACGATTGGTCCTCAGCACAGGTGATGTCATCATCAGTCGACAGCAAGTGGGAAAAAATCGTTGTACAAAAAAATAGGAACTTTTCACTGCTGAAAATGGCTCAAGTATGCCTTTAAGTGACCTCTTCATGTCAGAGGTTGCATCAAAGCCTTCTGTATGCTCTTGCATAAAACAAAAAAAAACATATAAATACGTTTTTGGACTGAAAGACAAAATATTAAAAAAACGTCTTTACACGTTTTGGGGTTTGAATGCGTTAAGAGTGCCACTCGTCACCTGCTGGGGGCGCTACGGAGCGCGTGGCAGAGGGCCGCTTGGACGCGGGAGTCCTCGTCGGCGCCCCCGCCAGGCCGCAGGAGGAGCTGCAGGTTTCTGAGCAGAAGGACGCAAGGCTGCAGGGCGTCCGCTCGTTCCAACAAGGAAGTCAGACGCGCCTCGGTGGCGGCGGGCGTGTCGCCGCACACGCCCACGCAGTCCACCTATGCGCCGCAGAACAAAAGGCGGCGTCAGCGCGCGGCCGCCGGTCCACTCGGGACACGGTCGCACCTTGATCAGCTGGAGGTGGAGCCTGGAGCTGGCCGCCGCCACCGCAGTCACTTTGCCGCTTCCCGCCGGCCCGTGAACGAGGAGCCTGCACGCCGGCAGGGAGCCGCTGAAAGGGCACGCCAATCACACGGTCAGGTGACCCGCAGCCCGCAAAAGGTTCCGTCGCGCTCGTCGCCAATCGCGCTGGCCCGTACCCGTGTCTGTGCGGCCCGAGGATGCGGCCGATGGCGTCCACCGTGTGCTCGAGACCCGCAGGAGACGGGCCGCTCCACAGCTCCGCCGCGCCGCCGCCGGGCACCAAGCTGTTGACGGGCGGCCCCTGGAGGCATCCCACAGGTCAGAGGTCACACTTGACAGGCTAATGGCTGGACTGGAAGGGTTAAAGGTCACCATGAAGAGGGACGTGTGCGTCGTGTCAGCCAGGTAACCGCCACCTTCTTCTTCTTCTTCTGTCTGGTGAAGAGGACACACCCTCTGCGCCAAAAACACCAGCTGCCGGCACCTAAGCGGGGTCGAAAGTCAAAGGTTGACTGAACGCTCCACTTCCTGTCCGTCACTTCCTGTCCACCAGCAAAACCGTTTATTCACAGATGTCGACCTTTGCTTTTGATTGATTGCAAGGAAATGGAAGACGACGCAAGCCTTGTCGCTATTTCATAACTTCAAAAATCGACTACGTCTTATTAGAGCTTTAGTTTTTTTGGGTTTGTGTCTTTTCTTTTTTCTTGTGTCTCGTTTGACAGCACGTTGCGCTTTGTGTGCTCAGTTTGAATGTTGGAGTTTGAATCCATAAAAAGAGACAAAGAAAAAACTCCCTGTCCGTCACTTCCCGTCAGTCCCTTTCCCGTCCATCACCTCCAGCCAGCGCTGTCTTCCATCAGGTCCGGGTGCTTGCGGGCGGGAACGTGCAGGATGTCCCCCGGCGCCACCAGCCTGCCGCCGCGACATGACACAACAAGTCAGACGACAATTTTGCGCGGATGACATCACCGGGTCACTTGCCGGCAGCCGACCTGGGGACGGCGAAGTGCGCGGCCAGCAGGTCATCATAACCAGCACCCGGATGCGGGTCGGCCGCAGACGCCACCGGCTGCAGGTGAAGTTGGCCTGCCAGCGGCGGTGAGGCCGAGCCACAGGAAGTGTCAGAGCCGCTGCCGTCATTTTGAGGCCGCCGCCACCTCTGCAGTGGAACAAGCGTGTTACATTTTAAAAACAACAACCACCACCGCCAGCATACACAATTGTTTATGGCCGCAAGTTCCATAAGCGATGGTTGTGGAGTTGCCGAGTTGGCGTGCGTGTGCGTGTGCGTGTACCTTGATCCTGAGACAGCAGGCGGCACCCGCCGTCTGCCGTCCCCCCGTCAGGTTGAACCACAACGTCTCCGATACGACACCGCCGTCGTCCGCCCGGTGCGAGCCAACAGCGGCGAGGGCGGCCGCTCGCCATCGGTCTGCTCGGCCCGCCGGCCACAGCTTGACCCACTCGCCGTCAAACAACCCCAGCCTGAGCAGCGCGCGGCTGCCCACGTACAGACGAGCGTCCGCGTCGACGCCGTCCACCTCCGGCCACCGCCGCACGTCCATCGCGTGAACGTCCAGCCGCCACTCCGCCTCCTCCGGGATGTCGCGGGCCCGCCGACGCAGGTCCAGGAGTGAGCGGCCATCTCCTAGCCGGGCGGCGCGGTGAGCAAAGTCTGAGGCGCACAGCCGGAGCTCTCTTGGGGGCGGGGCCAGCCAATCGCCGCAGTGGGCCAGAACCACGGCGGTGTCGGGTGTGACGCGACCCTGCGTGACCGGGCGGCACGACAGCACCAGCACGTCGGGCACCTGCGCAACAATCGACAACGGGAGTTAAAAGGCTTCATCAGTTAAAAGCGGACACTGCGTTTACGTTTATTGCAAAATGGACGACTACACAAATGGCAGAATGTTTTCTGTTGAGGCTGACGTCAGACGATTGGGACCGTTTTAAAACCATTCACAAAATACTTGCGGATTAATTTGGTCATCGATTAGTTGTTGAGTGATTGCTGCACCTCTCGCCTTGACTACTTTATTGACTATTTCATGGATTTTTTATTTTGGCGGAAATCAGACAATTTGACTCAAAATCCGTGTGGGATCACAGTACATTTGTCTCAATATTTTCTATGAATATTTATACATGAAAAAGCATTTTAGCTCAATAGCTTCCAGGTCATGTGGCTTATTTACTCAAAATCCGTGTGGAATGATAGTGTTGTGCCTTCCCTGTCAAATACGACTCATTTTCATTGCCATGCTGGCTGCTTGACACACTTCTCATATTCTTTCTTCCCATGTGGCATTATTATAAGAATGTGCTGAATTATGAGATACATTTCTAGTCTGCCCTTATATTTGAAAAACCTACACGCATTAGTCTTGCTTTTCTTTAACTTCTGCAATGGGGCCCTTGTTTGTCTGTCGAAGGCTCACCTGTGCCTGTTGGTCTGCGATCAGCGGTTCTCCTCGGCGGGCCAGCAGACAGCGTCCGTCCCGGCAGAGCTCCAGCAGCTTCGCGGCGAGCCCGTCGGCGTCGTCCCGCTCCAGAGAGCGCCCGCCGCGGGCTCCCAGCACCACCTCGTCCAGACTGACGGGCAGCACAGGCCGCGCCGTCCCGAGGCTCCCAGCCGCCGGAAGGCCGCGGAGCCGAAGGAAGAAGCCGCTGGCGAAGAGCCTCAGCGGGCCGGGCGAAGGCAGCGCCGGCGGCGGCGACGCTCCCGCCTCCTCGTCGCTGAGCACTTGAAGCCGAAGCAGGATGGCAGGCGCTCGGGGGCGCGGAGGCTGCCGCTTTGGGATGAAGAGGACGGTCGGGGGCTCCGAGTGGTCGCGGAGAAGGCAACGCAGCTGCCATTTTGACACGAGCACGTCTAGAGGACTCGCGTGCGGCGGGAAAGGCTGCAACCTCAACAATTCCACCTGCGCCGCCATCTTGCTCGCACTTCCGCTACGTGACGTTTTTGCCTCTCGCCCAATGGGAGACAAGCTTTTACCGTACGTCATATTAGGCCTGTCTTTTTTTTTTAAAGTCTTTTTATTCGTTTAAATTCAAACGTACAGAACATATTAGAGTGGTACAATGTCATTACCGTACTTTTTTAAAGCCATTTAAAAATAATTTTCTGGGTTTGCTACATCGAACAATAGAAGAGTCAGGGAGAGACAAACAAAAGGGAAAAGAAACTTGTCCTTTAAAAATATGTTATGAAGCCTTCATTTTTAAACAAAGAAATTATTTGTGTGAATGCTATTTAGCCAGTATTATACTAAGGCTGATAATATCAAATTTATAATAAGATTGATACGATAACATTAAAAAGTTCCCATTTACAGCAGAAATTCAAAACAAATTCTAACAACGATTTATGCCTTGAACGATGAATTAAAGATTGAACTGTTTTAATGACTACGTCCTGTTTAGAGAGGGCTGTTCAACTTTCAATATGAGCCAACACAGCTGTTTTCGGCCGGTCAACTGGTCGCCACAACTTATCGCAGGGCACGGGTGAAAATTCACCTGCTTTTGTTGTATAATTAGAATCAAACGAGTTCGGGAAACTCCCGAAAGCCCACAAGAACAAGCAATAAGATCCATGTCGCTAAGGGGCGCTGCAGCTACTGCGGCGGCTCCCTTGACTTGTGGAAAGGCGCGGCCGGTGGCCCGGATGTCGCGCATGCGCGGTGCTGATGATGCTGATGCTGCTGGAAGATGAAGATGGAGCGCAGGAGGCGATGAAGATGACGATGATGATGATGGTGATGATGATGTTTGCTGGTTTGGAGCAGCCCGGACGGGAAAGAAGCAGAAGGTCAGACGAACGACAACTAAAACACGTTGCGTGTGCGCGTGCCCGTATGTTGTACTTATTGTCCACGTAAGCGATGACGTCACGCGAAGGGAATAACAAAGAATAGTTCGTGCTTCGGAAACAGGCCGAGAAGGCGGCGTGAGGCGTTCACGTGCCGCTCGGTTGGGTGGGACAGGGGAGCTTCCTGATTACGCCTGACTCACGCACTCCACCTCTTAACAGGAAACACAATCCCCCCCCAAAAAAAAGCAGTCGGAAAGATGTCACTCCCTACCAAAATAAAACTCAGGGCTCTCGGGTGCTTTGCGTCAATGTGTTGAGGAATCAGTTGCATTTACACGGGATGTCATGACTTCACAACATGGACACAACTTGGTCCAAATGTTTGTGCTATTGCAATGCATTATTATTATTATTATTATTATTATTATTATTATTATTTGTGTGTGTGTGTGCAGTGTGCAGTGGACAAATAGTCAAAATCGATGTACCTGTATAGGTCTACAGTATTTGGCGGCCATTTTTAATACACTGAAAAATATCGATTTTTTAGGGCTTACTGCCAATAATAGCAAAGTGTTGCCACCCAAACAATGCAAAACATAAAAAAATATGATGAAAACCCAAATGGACCGAGGTGAATCAGCGGGCGTCGAACAGCAGCGTCTTGAGATGCGAGTGACTAGCCTTGCCTTTCGGAATGTTGTGGCGCGTTTGATGATTGGCTGCTGTAAACTATCAGGTAGATTGATAACAATGCCTCAATGGGGAAAAAATCACCCCAATGAGCTTTGGCTGTTTTCCTTGGTCACTTGAATGGATTAAGCATTCATTTTATGGGGAAATGTGATTTGAGATATTTTGAGCCACTGAACGAATCCAACTCGTAATTCAAGGCAGCTGTCGAGCTCCTTGAGTTACAGCAGCAACAAAAAAAAAGAAAAAAAATGCTTTGCTTCACTTCCTGCTGCATTTTGTGAACAATTGTCTCCTTTTCAGATGTTGATCTGCATCCACATTTAATATGCACGCAAACAAAGCAGAATTGCTGACTGGACCGCTTTTGGAAAACCCGATTTAAGGGAGGAAAACGTTTGGACGTTCTGGACTAGAGCAGAGCAGGGGCCTGCCTTTTATTGTGAAAGAGCGTAGCGGAAGCTGTTCTGGCACTTGTCAGCTAACTTGCTGCTGGTATTGCTGCGCTGCAGTGCGGACAAAACGCTGGTGCGGTTCTGCGGTTTTGGACTGGTGCACAGCCCGCGCCTCTCCCAGCAGAACCACGGCCCGCTCGCACATTCTGATTCCGGTCCACCCGGACCAGGGCCACAACCAGGATCGGGTTTGCGTGTATCGCCGTCACCGCGGGCCCGGCCCGGCCCGCTGTGCGAGCGGAACCGAGCTGTGGGTGGGGGGTTCTTCTCGTGATTTCCCGATGAAGATACCCAAGAGGCGGAAGAGGAGGAGCGCCAGGTAAGTTGAAGCGCCGCAGCCGTGCCGGCGATGGGGGGGGGGGGGGGGGGGGGCGGCGGAACCAACCGGGCCGGGACGGGCAGTGCCGGTCAGATGCATGTTTCATTCATGACCCGGGTCAGGCCGGGCCACATTTATCGAGCGGCGGATGCGAAGCTGCGCGTGCGCAGTGAGGCCGCATGACTGTGCAGTGCTCAAGAGCAATGTTCCGTCCAAATTGGAATTTGGATGGATTGAGATTCAAAGGCTGCGTTTTCATACGCTGGGCTTCATTGAACAATAATCTGCTCATTGAACGAATACAGAACTACGAAGCTAAAACCTCCTCCAGCCTCCACGACACAAATGTGATTATTTACTTGTACCGGATTGACAGTTGCTAACTATTAATGCGAATGCTGCTAAACGTCTCACGCAGGTGAAAAAGTGGTGGCAGGCAAATCAAGTGAATACAAACGGATGCTACAAAAGCCCTTGTGAATTATTTATCGCATTCAGTCACTGAGTCCTAATTGCGCTAACTAGGCTAACGCTATTTAGGGTTAAGCTCAAACCTCTTACATGGCTGAAACAAAAAGGCAACAGAGTGAATACAAATGAATGTTTCACATTCGAGCTTTGTGACTTCTTTTTAAATATTTACTCAGTTAATGTTTCTCATTATTGCTGACTTTGCTAACTGGGCAAATACTACAAACGGCTAATCGGGCTAAAACCTCTTCCGCTGCTAATATAGCTTCGATGCTAGTGTTAATGCACACAACACTGATTTTATTGCTTACTTTCAATTGACTTATTTCACAGAGTTAATGGACATGAAACAAGGCTAATAGAGCTAGCATGGCTAGTACAACTCGCACATTTTTGAGCGAAATCCTTTTCCGCAGCTCAGAAAAGCACACAAATGAAAGCGACATGCGCCCCGTGACTTCTTTGGCTGCATTAATTTAGCTAACAGTGCTAAATGAGCAATCGAGATTGAAACTACCGACAGCAAATGCAGTTGAAATGTCTCATGCTGCTAAAAAAGCAAACATAGTTAACACAAATGAATGTTCACATGCTCTCGTGACTTACTTTACAAACCTCAATTCCATTAAGTTGGGATGTCGTGTAAAAAATTACGCTGCGTAACAAAGTTAATAGAAGTGTGTTAAACATTTCATTGTGACTTTTCACTTTGCTGAAGTGTTGCTTGAGCTAACTAGGCTAATACCATTAACCGCTAATTTCCAAATGGTCAATGGACCGAGCCTATATAGCGCTTTCTCCACCATATGGTGCTCAAAGCGCTTTACAATGCGTATAGCTAACATGCTAATGGTTGTCAGACATTGCACTTCTTTTTTATTTAGGGGAACTCAACCAACAACTCTGACTGAGGCAACACAGCTAACACCAAAAACAGCTAATTGACTTAACACCTCCTATGGAGCTAAAAAATAGAAAACACACCATTGTTTATTTTTGACCAGTTTTTGTTTGAATGACACACTGGCCTGTGACGTAGCTAGCGTAGCTTGCGGCTATCGTTTGGTGTTTGCTTGAGCCGGTGTTGGCGAGCTAACAAGATGCTAGCCTAGGTGCGTTGGCAAGCTAACAAGATGCTAGCCTAGGTGCGTTGGCAAGCTAACAAGATGCTAGTCTAGGTGCGCTGACTATGTTGACGCTGGTGTGTTTGTTACTTGGGGGCGGGGGGAGGTGTGCTCAGGCTCCGCCCCCATGCGATCTGACCAGTGGGCGGGTCCTGATTAACTGCCGTCTGTTTGGCTCGCAGGCCGTGCGAGGAGTTGTTGTGAGCTGGAGCTCATAACGATGGTGAGCTGCGAATGTGACGAATGATGCCAAGTGGCTAGCCGGCTTCTGGCGCAGCAACACTCAAGCACCCTCACACCCGACTGCCCCCCCCCCCCGACCCCCCGACCCCTCCCCCTCCCCCTCCTCGCCCCCTGCCACTGTTGGCCAAAAGAGGAAGTGTCACGACCACAGAGTTCCTCCAGCGTATCGCGCAAGTGCATACGCACCAGGGGTGGAACCGTTTTTTTTGTGTCCCCAAAAATATTATTATTATGATGTCTGCAAATATTCCCTTTGGTTCGCAGGCACGCGTAATTCGTTGTTTTCTTCTCGTCAAATTACACGCAATCGTCTCTCCTCCACCCTATTGGATAGCAATTGGGAACTATGAAACACGTCCGTCTACAGTCCGTGCATCGTACAAAACTTCTTCAAGGACTTTTATTGAGGCACCAATTCCTACTTAGGGAAAAAGTCCCGCGGGCTAAACCAGCATTTCTGATTTCAACGATAACCAAAACAAGATGGAAAATGTCTCGTTCCGTTCCGTCAGCGGCTTGAAGGAAGCGAGCAGATTTGGAGTGGAATCAAACTTGGCACAACGTTAGATCTGCAATTTGAGGTCAGTGGGAGGAGACATTGTGGACAAAAAGGGGCGTGGCCACCTTCCTTTGAACCCTTTTGTCTCAGGGACTGCCTACTGGGTCAATCTTTTCTACCAAGAAAAAGTGCAGCGTCAAAAGGATCCCTGGCCACACCATCATCTCTCATTGAACATGCGTTGAGGTCGCAAGGTCCATTTCAAGGTCAAATTGGAGCTCCAAAGGTGAGCAAAAATCTGCAGCGATTGTCTAAAGGATTCCACATTTGGAATTCTTTCCAACAAGCACTGCTTTGTGAAGATGAACCTAGTGAGTAGTTTGAGAGATCCACATTTCAAAAGGAAACTGGCCACACCCCTTTTTGCCCAAAATGTCCAAATTGGGCGTAGCTCCCAAACGTCCGCCCCCAAATTGACCCCAAATTTGAGATTTAGTGTTGTGACATCACCAGGAGCACACCAAGTTTCGTCCCGCTCAAAATGGGCTCGGTTCCAATTTTCAGACATTTTGTCTGATTTGGCTCGGAACCATCTGAACATGTTCCTTCTTTCACTTTCAAGCCGACGGGACGAGCCGCGATCGGTCATCCTGACCGGACCCAAACCCAAAACCGGGACCACCAAAGCCAGATGACAACCCAACCGAGGTTTTTGTGAACCTTTCCAACCCTAACACACACGTACACAAAATGACACACGCGCACACAAACGTGCAAAAACTCAAAAGGACAGTTTGTCTGCCATGCTAATGCTAAGCTAACTTGTTAGTAGCTTAGCTCTTCATGCCAAATGATGCCTTTTCGTTGATTTGTTTTTGAGCCTTCTGAGAAAGGAAACTCTGTGGTCCACCCCTCTGCCGTGATTGGTCATCTGGTCTGCACAGATGCACCCTGGCCCCGCCCCCGCCCCGCCCCCGTCGTCAGAGCCGCTCTAATTTGATGCTCGGCCTGCATGCGCCACCGCCTGCGCAGCCGCATGCTTGACGACCGATGCGTTTGGCGAGGCCGGGCCTGCTCCTTCCCACTGCGGCGGTGGCGGCGGCGGAGGAGGATTCCACGCGTTGGCAAACTTTCAATTCTTTCTGCGTGGAATTGAAAGCGAGGATGTTTATAGCGCCCCCGTCAGCCCGACGTGCATCACTGCAGATGTTGATGTTTTGGGGTTGGATGTTCACACTTCGGACCTTCTTGACAGGATCACAGTCAACCCCAGTCAAGTGCAAGCAAAAATCCATTTTTAAAATAAGTAATAATAATAAATAGCATTACAAAAAGTAATAGTAATAATAAATAAAATAACAATAAATCAAAAGGTAATAATAACTATAATAATATTACAATTGATAAGAATTCATCAATTTTCTTAACTGCTTATCCTCACAAGGGTCGTGCGGGTAATAATAATAATAATAAATTAAATGAAAATAAAAACAATAAAACGTCTGCATACACCTGCGGATTTGCATATTCATGGCTTTTCTTTCCTTCAATATTTTTAAAGAGATCAATTGAAATATATCTTTGTGTTGTTTGTCTCAACACGCCCATTTTACCCGGAAAACATGAATTCTGGGCTGCGGGTCCGCCGGTCGCAGCACCGCCTTGACTTACGAGTACAGTAAGCAAGCACAAAGCTGCCTTGAGTTCCGAACGCTAACCAAGTTCAGCGCTATCCTGCCTTCCTAAGTCGGTCTCTCATTGGCCGACGCCCACTTCCCTCTCCATGCACGCATTCAAAGTCACAGATACTAACGACAGCCTCCGCTGGGGTTGACTGTACTTTGTTGTATTCGCCGCAAGTGAAGCGCACGCCTCGCACCCGCAGCCCGTCGCTAACGGAAGAAGGTGTTGGCGCGCCGCCGGCTAACGCTGGTCCCGCCCCTCCCGCAGATCAATGGCTCGTTCAAGCTGGGAGCTGCTCGTGTTCTTCATGGATGGCAGATGCAGTGCCTAGGCCCCGCCCACCAGGACAACGCCAACATGAACGGGACCGCCGAGCAGGCCGACATCCTGCCGCCCAATTGCATGGTCAAGGACCGATGGAAAGTGGTCAGTGCCGCGCGCGCACACACAAAGACGCGCACAAAGCAGCGTGCAAGTGGAGCAAAAAGATCACTTCAGAAAATATACTTTGGCACAGATTTGCAACATTCTTGGAGGCTAAATGCACAAAATATGATTGATTGGATATATTCATTTTATTTTGATTGTATTTATGTATTATTGTTATTGATTCGATAGAAAGATAGCGTATAAAAATACATTGGCAGGTATTTGTTGCGAGTAAGAAAAACGCAAATCCTTTAAAACGTATTTGCAAGACGCCCAACATCCTTGACGGCAAAATACACAAAATATGATTGATTTCAACCATTTATTTATTTATTCATTGGATTCAACTATTTATGTATCTATTGATTTTATTTTGATTTCATTTAGTTTGTTATTATTGTTCTGTATTATGTATTCATTTCTCTATCTACATATTTCAAAGTAGAGCATAAAAATACTTTAGTCAGTTTGTCAGTCCTTGCAAATGTTTTCAAACAAAATGTGCATTTTTTTCCCAGAGTGTCGACTTGCGCACGTCGTGGCCGTAAGACAATAAACAGATATCATGTGTTGCGGACATAATAATTCATCATCCAAATGATCAATTCACAATGTTGACTTACTTTTCAAAGGTGTTGCTATAATGTAAGCCAAAGATCTTTTTTACTTGCGCATACACAAGTCAGCGGCGTTTGTGGGAATTCTTTTAGCCTGCGAGCGCTTGCAAACGCGCACGTGCGCTTGTTGTCGGCTTCCCACGTTGCGTAACTCCGCCGCTGTCCCAAGCCATCGCACGCACGCCATCGCGCATCCTGCGGCGCCTTTGCGCTCCAGCGCTCAATTTCTGCTCGCCGGCTCGGCTGCACGAGCGCCGCACACGCCAGCGCCGCCAAAATGGCCATCGGCACCAAAATGGCCATCGCCGTTATTGTCAGCGCTGGTCGACTCGCAACTCGTCAGCGTGCATTTCCATTCCCATCACTGATGTGAATGGACGGCTGGGTGGCGTTGAAGTCACAGGGCGGCCATCTTGCTCCTCCCATCTGGCCAGCGCGGTGTACGTACAGATGAGACATATACAGGACTGGGGGCGGGGTTTGTGGTTGGGGTGGTCACTATTTTTTTTAATCAAGTAAAAATAAAAAATTGACAGGTGGACAGCATGTCCTGCTTTGAAGACGCCCTTTTTCCTTAGAACCCAATATTCGATTTGGCATCTTTTCTTGAACTTATAAGTATTGAATAAAAAAGATAAAAGTTTCTGCCTGTAAACATCATCAAGCATATCATTTCTGCATGTATTTAAGGCAAGTTGTAAAATGTCTGAAGAGAAAGAAATCGAAAACAGGATCAGTCGTGCTGTTTCTACTGTGTCAAATGTTCTCCAATTTTCATACTGTGGCGAAACGCTTGTTGGGAGGAGCAATATGGCGGCCTCGCGACTTCAGAAGTCTTGGCCATTTCGCTCGGCTATTCGCGATACCAGCGATTGTGGATTCCATCCGATTGTGGATTCCATCCGATTGTGGATTCCATCCGATTCCAAGTCATACTGGGATATTGGAAGTGTTTTGTTTGTTTATTTGAAATACGCAAAACTGGAAAAAAAGACATCTTTATATGTGTGACCAATTTGGTTGCAACGTTTAGTTCTTTTCACACTTTAAAAACCGTTGGGTGAAAAGAAACCCAATTATGGCTCAAAAATGGACCGATCCACCATTTTTTATGGGTCAATTTGAGCCAACTTTCTGGGCTGTTTTATACAAAATGATGCCATTTTTGGACCCAAGCAAAAGTTCTGGCCAATTTCTATGAGTTGTTTGACTCTGAAAGAGCCGTTTCGTGACTCCAAGTAGAGGATGGCTCCATTTTGGACCCAATTTCTTTTCGAGTGCATAATTGATCGTAGATGTTTTTTGTTTTTTTTTCAGTTAAGTGGTGAACCGCATTTAAACCCGTTTCTGTAACTAATTTGCGTTCCTTCATTCAAAAACGGGATTTGGTTTCAAATCGATACGATCCACAACTGCGGCACAAACAAACACGTTTGATCAGGATTCGGGATTCGGTGTGGAAACAAAATGGTCGCACATGCGACTGACAGCTATTTTCATCATTGATGATTTTTCTTTCCCTTTAAGAAATGAATCGTATTTAAAGCCGTTTTTATTTTACGTTTCCATTCCTGATTGACAATAATTCAAATGTGAGTCGTGCCTAACTTGACTTTTTCCCACCAGAGCAACTTCCGGTGGTCTCGCATACTTGCAACTTGCGACTCAAAAAAAGAATTGGCGCCCATGCAAGCAATCGCTCAAAAAGCACGAGCGGCCATTTTGGGTGCCGCTGTTTTGTGTCGCAGCTGAAGAAGATCGGCGGCGGCGGTTTCGGCGAGATCTACGAGGCGCTGGACCTGCTGACCCGGGAGAACGTGGCCCTCAAGGTGGAGTCGGCCCAGCAGCCCAAACAGGTCCTCAAGATGGAAGTGGCCGTGCTGAAGAAACTGCAGGGTGAGTGGACGGCGCCGGGTGGAGGGCGGCGCCGGGTGGAGGGCGGCGCCGGGTGGAGGGCGGCGCCGGGTGGGTGGACGGCGCCGGGTGGGGGCGGCCAGTAGAAACCGCAACCTTGCTTTCTGCGTGCGTGCGCAGGTAAAAACCACGTGTGCAAGTTCATCGGCTGCGGCAGGAACGACAAGTTCAACTACGTGGTGATGCAGCTTCAGGTGAGCGCTTTTCGACTTGGAGTTCCCGCACCCGCGCTGACGCTTGTCGCCGCCGTCAGGGTCGCAACCTGGCCGACCTGCGGCGCAGTCAGCCTCGAGGGACCTTCACCATGAGCACCACGCTCAGGCTGGGCAAGCAGATCCTGGAGTCCATCGAGGCCATCCACTCGGTCGGATTCCTCCACCGGGACATCAAACCTGTAAAACCAAATCTCAAAACCTCAAAATCTCAAAATCTCACACACTCGCAACTTGAGAGTTTTCCCGCGTGTGCGTCTTGTGTCGCAGTCCAACTTTGCGATGGGTCGCCTGCCGTCCACCTACAGGAAGTGCTACATGCTGGACTTCGGTCTGGCCCGCCAGTACACCAACACCACCGGCGAGGTCCGGCCGGTAAGACGCGTCCCGCCCGCCCCTCCCTCACCTGCTGTGCTAGCATGCGTCTTCATTAGCACGTTAGCCTGCGCTTGGTTAGCATTCTGCCTATTAGCCTGCTTATTCATCCGCTTTGAGTCCTGTTGTGGTCCGTTTCACTTTCGTTCCCGTTGACTTGCCGGGCCACTCGTGTTCTTCTTCCGGTCTGCTTTCGGCCCGCTTGGACTTCACTTGGACTTCACTTTGCAGTCGCTTTCTCATCCAATTCCAAACCACTTTGACGACTTTTCTCATGCACACTTCCAGTCCTGACACTACGCAGCACTTCTTAGAATTCACATTTACTTCTGATTTGGCTCCTTTTTTTTTCTTGCCTCATTTTCCCCCTTTGGACTTCTTCTTATTATAGTTGCTGTTATCATTATTGTTATTATCGTCATCATTAGTGTCCTTTTTTTTGGAATTTTTGTTGTGCTTGTTGTGTTGAGTTTTTTTGTTTTTGTTTTTCTTCCAGTTGCTTCCTTTGGACTTATGATTTTGCCGTGCATGCCTTCATCCTCACCGTGGTTACCAGGAATGTGAGTGGTTTCCATAGCAACAGAGGGCGGGGCCACATCTGCATCACAGGTCCCCGTTAGACGTTGCACATTTGCTCGCCGCCGAGACGCCGCCCGTTTCTTCCGGTCACGACACCGTCTAGCTGAACAGTTCCCTCGCTAACGTCATGCTAACGATTAGCATCAACATTTCAACAGAGAAATACACAAAATCAGACACACTCGTGGACACCCGCAATTTATCGTGTGAATCGGTGAATGATTGACACTCACTACATGAAAAAAAAAATAATAATAATTAAAGTTTTTTTTCTCTCCCCCCCCACCCCAAAAAATGTGCAAATATGCGTGAGATCTGGAACCAAACACTGGAAATAACATGGGACCTTTTCTCACCCAAAATCAGCGATTGGTTGAATTTGCCAAAACTTCTGCAAATAATTGACCACCGTTATAAATTGCCATGAAGAAAACAAATGTTGGAAAAGAACACAAACGATCGGTATCGGGAACAAAACGAAGGGCGATGACAAGACTGAAGCTTCTTGCTTTTGTGTCTGTGCTGCCCCCCGGTGGCCAAGGCAGGCACAGGGCACGAAGCGCGGCACACTCAATTGTAGCAGCAAACGATGTCGCACAAACCGTTTGCCGTTCACGGGCCGCGACGCGAACGCTCCGTCGTTGGCGTCCGCTCGCCGCCGCCCATGTCACTCACGCTTCCTGCGGCGGTGCCCGCGCTTGTTTGTGTTCCAGCCGAGGACGGTGGCGGGTTTCCGAGGGACGGTCCGCTACGCTTCGGTCAACGCTCACAAAAACAAGGTGAGGATTTAGCGCTAAGGGGAAGATGGGTCGCCTGACGTGTCGCTGTGACCGTGTGTCCGCAGGAGATGGGTCGCCACGACGACCTGTGGTCGCTCTTCTACATGTTGGTGGAGTTTGCTGTGGGCCAGTTGCCTTGGAGAAAGATCAAAGACAAGGTGAGGTAGCGCTCAAAGACGCTTCCGTTTTCATTCTTGCGCTCCCGTTCCACTGGGGTCCACTTGGGTCCACTTGGTTCCACTTGGTTCCACTGGGTTCCACTGGGGTCCACTTGGGTCCACTTGGTTCCACTTGGGTCCACTTGGTTCCACTTGGTTCCACTGGGTTCCACTGGGGTCCACTTGGTTCCACTTGGGTCCACTTGGGTCCACTTGCGCTCGACTGCCGGGCCCCTTCATGCTTCCGCATCTCATCCCGTTCCTCCCCACCACACTCGATTCCACTTCTGGTCGCCTTCTTGTTCACGTCCAACTCACGCCGACTTCACTTGTGCTTGACGCCACCTCGAGTTCCTTTCTTCTTCTTTCCTCCCATTTCAATCCACTTGCAGTCATTTCTAATACAAGTCTGCTTTTTCTCCCCACCTGGAGTTGACTTCTGATCCACTTTTGGTTCCCTTCCACTTCACTTCTATTCCACCTTCAGTCACTTGTATTCTATTTGTACTTCATGTCTACACCACTTTTAGTCCACTTCACAAAATCCACTTGTACTTCACTTTTATTCCACTTGTCGTACCGTTCTTGTTGACTCTCTCTTCCCTTCTCCTTCATTTCGCTCACTTCTACAAGACCACATCTTTACTTGTAGTTCCACCTCTAGTCCACTTGGACTTCACTTCTACACCACTTTTAGTCCACTTGTAGTTCACATACGCACCTCTAGTTGTTCCACTTCATTTGAGTCCACCTTTGTTCACTTCTACTTGACTTCCAGCCTGCATCTACTTGTAGTTGACTCCACGTTTCCTTCACTAGCACCACTTAAGTCGAAGTAGTTCCCAAAGTCAGCTTGTAGATTCCATTTGTACTGCGACGTGCTTGACTCGTACTCCACATCTAGTTCTTCTTCACTATTCCACTTGTTCCGCTCTTACCGACATATGCTTCAGCTCTGGTTCACTTCACTTGTGTTTGACTTCGTGCCCAGTTTGAGTTCAGTCGCAGTCCACTTTGACTCCACTTTGACTCCACTTTGACTCCACTTTGACTCCACTTTGAATCAAGTTGTGATCCGAGTTGACTTTGGAGTCGGGTTTCAGTTGATCCGTTGTAGGCACGTAGTCCAGTTGCAGTCGATGTTGCTGCAGTCTCTTTATTGGCCGCTGGATGTGGATTTGGTTTTTCTTTTGACGGGTCGTTGTGTTTTTGTTGTGGTTTTTGTTTAGGAGCAAGTGGGTCAGATCAAAGAGCGCTACGACCACCGCATGCTGCTGAAACACATGCCGTCCGAGTTCAACGTCTTCCTGGACCACGTCCTCGCCCTCGACTACTACACCAAACCTGACTACCAGGTAAGCGGGCCGTTGATCGGCTGAATCCACGCGTGACCGCCGCAGCCAATCACAGTCAAGCTTCTTATAGAAAATGACTCGAACCGAGCATTTTTCCGCGAACCAATTCAGATGAAAACAAACGATAGTTTGAAAAAAACTCAATTAGAAATGAACTCCATCTCCATTTGAGGTCTCGAACAGTAAGTGAAAGCCTCGTTAGCCTCGTTAGCGTTTTGTCAACTGTTTTCATACGCGAGCTTTTAACATTTTTAACAAATGTTTGCATTTGATTTGACTTCCACGTGACTTCCTGTTGAAATCAGGTCTGAGTATTACATAGAAAAAAAGGGGGTGAGTTGAGCTCATCAGTTGCCAGGCAGAAGTGAGAGACCGGACAGTATAGCTAAAAAAAAAAATGTTTTTAAGTACTATTTGTGTGGGTACGAGACGCATTTTGTCTGAAAATTCTGCAAATGATAAAGAGGACAATTAATAAGTCGCGTTTTTCTAGGATAGTCAAACGTGCCTGCTGTGCTTCGCGAGCAGGCCCGCAATGAATCCTAAAGGCAGAATCAAATCACAGTCATAACAAGTGCAATGAAATGGAAGGTCAACCGACAGAATCCAAACCGGAAATCTCGCATGTGGCGTGCGCGCTCGCCAGCTGCTGATGTCGGTGTTCGAGAACAGCATGAAGGAGCGAATCATCACGGAGAACGAGCCTTTCGATTGGGAGAAGGCAGGAAGTGATGTCACCATGTCCACCAGCGCCTCCACCCAACCGCAGCACAACACGCGGCCCACCGCCGCCATGGTTGGGTAAGCAGAGCTGCGGTCCACAATCCGTGAGCGTGCGTGCGTGCGTGTTTTTGACCCGGGGCGGTGCTTTGCGCAGGGCCATCGTGACGCCGGTGCCCGGAGACCCGCAGCGCGAGAACACGGACGACGTCCTCCAGGACGAGCACCTGAGCGACCAGGAGAACGCGCCGCCCCCGCCGCCGCCGCCGGGTCGCACCCCCGGAGAATCGCTAGTCCAACACGCCGGCGAGGCCTGGGAGGACACCGACTTCAACCGCAACAGACTCAGGATCAGCTTGAACAAGGTCTGCTCGGAACAGATGCTAAGCTAGCCTAACATCTGGCGCTAATCAGTATTGTGTCCGTAGGAGGAGGAGGCGGGGCATGCCGCCTCTCCAGTGTCACCGGTTCGCGGTGGCGCTCCCGATTCGCCGACGGGTCAGGGCCGGTCCTTAAGATACCGCCGAGTTAACAGTCCCGAGTCGGAACGTCTGTCCGGCGCAGAGGGACGCGCGGACGCCTATGGCCAGAGGTGACGGGAAACTACGCTGCTAATGCTAACTTCCTCAGTGGCCAAAGCTAACTTCCTTAGCAATGGCCCCTGAAACGAACACACTATGCTTAGCTTTAGGACGTTAGCTTGGCCACTCAGCAAGTTAACTTCCTTAACAACAAAAGCTAACTTCCTTAGCATCCAAAGCTAAAGTCCTTTGCAACAGAAGCTAACTTAGCGACCATAGCTGATCTCCTAAGCAACAAGACCTTGACACAAACACACTACACTTAGCTTCAGGAATTTAGCTTGGCCACTAAGCAAATTCACTTCCTTAGCAGCTAAAGTTAACTTCCTGAGTGGCAGAAGCTAACTTCCTTAGCATCCAAAGCTAATGTCCTTTGCAGCAGAAGCTAACTTAGCGGCCATAGCTATTCTCCTGAGACCTTAACACAAAGACCACAATTAGCTTTCGGAATTGAGTTTAGCCAAGCAAGAAAGTTCACTTGTTTGGCGTCCAAGCTAACTTCCGCAAGCTAACTTCCGCAAGCTAACTTCCGCAAGCTGCGTTTCAGGTCTCGTATGGACATGCTGGGCTCTCCTTCGCGGCACGTGTACTCGTCGCAGCCGGCGCAGATGCTGTCGGTGGACCCGGGTTGCCGTGGCGACCGGCAGGCCAGCGGCAGACAGGAAGTGTCGGCGGCGTCGGCGGACCAGGAGGCGCACAGCAATGCTTTCATCCGTTCCGTGCCGCTGGCCGAGGAAGAGGACTTCGACAGCAAGGAGTGGGTGATCATTGACAAGGAGGCGGAGCTTCGAGACTTCCACCCCACCACGTCGGGCACCACCGACGAGGAGCCTGAGGAGTTGCGGCCCCTGGAGGAGCAGGACGAGCGCAGGAAGATCCGGGCGGCGGCAGGTGAGTGTCCCCTGTCGCCGCCCGCCACCTGCGTGTGCGCTCGCGTTAATTGTCTTGTGTTGGCGCAGGTGCGGATCTGGTGGTCCGCCCGAAGACGCACGGCCGCGGAATGCTAACGCTAGCGGAGGAGGAGGAGGCGTCCCGGAGGAGTTTCGGCGCCGGCGGAAGCCCCGCCCACTCGCCGTGTCACTCGCTGCCGTCAGGACGCCCTCGACGCAGAGAGTCGGAACCCAACGGACCGCAGCGGCCGGTAAGACGCTCTGGTGGCCAATCATGAGCGAGCTTTGATGGCGCGGGTTAGCTTTGATGCTACTTCCACTTCGCTCAGTCCATTTTGACTTCACTTAGTCCACTTGTAGTCCAACATGACTTCTTCATGTCTCGTTCAAATGTAACCCAATCCTAGTTCGAGTTCAGTTCACGTAGTACGCGTCTACGTCACCTCTAGTCCAGTAATCCACTTCTAGGTTCAATTCGAATTCACTAATTTGGTTCACTTGGAGTACAAATGAGGCCCAGTCCTGGTTTGGTACTTATTCAGTTCTACAGTAGTCCACTTGCGGTTCCTTGTATCTCACAGGGAGTTTGTCGTATCACACACGAGGTTGAGGAGCCGCCATCAAAGATCTCCGCACGTTGTGAAGGTTCTCAGCGGGCCTTCAAGTCGTTGACGTGTCAGCAAGACTTCCCATTGGCTGCCTTTCAAAATAAAATCCAACTTTAACCTCTTCCCACGTGCTTGTGACCAGTTGAAGATGTTCGCGAGTAACACGCCGGTCAACTCTTGACATGTTGGCTGCCGGCGAGTGCGCGCGACGGTTCAGTCCACTTCTAACACACGCACGCACGCACACACGCGCGGACAAAAGGCCGGCGAGGTGTGAAGAGCACAAATGTTTTGGAGGCCGCCGTCTGTGGAGTTCGATCAGCCGTCAGGACGAGTCGAGGAGGGACGAAAAAAAGCAAAAGGTTTTGCGGGTAAGCGGACTTAAGGATAAATAGTCTTCCTCCTCCTCCTCCTCTTCCTCATCCTCCTCGTCCTGTCCTCTCCTGGTCCGTCTCACTCGTCATCGACGTCGTCATCGACGTCGTCATCGACGTCGTCTTCTCCGTCAAGCTAACGATAGAGACAGGCTCCGCCCCCCTCGTCACCCTCAACCAATCAGCCGAAAGGCTTCCAATCAGCTGCGTCCTGCCTGATTGGCTCAGGGAGGGGAAGGGGAGGAGCCGAGGACAGGAAGCCACGTCACGGCGTGTATTGGATTTGAAAAAAAAAAAAAAAAAAAACACAAACCAAAAGGCTTCCGCCGGCTAACCTCCTCCCCCTCTCTGTGATTGGTCTGTTTGCAGCCGGACGAGGACCGCCCCCAGCCGCGGCCCAATCAGCTGAGGCGCTTGGCCTCCTACGTCTTCTCCTCGTCCACGCTGGAGACGGAGCACTACCCCCACGGGGGGGGCGCCGCCTTCATCCAGAGGAGCCGCTCGGCCGAGAGCAGCCCCGCCCACGCCGCCGCCGCCGCCGGGTGGAGGCGGCGGCACGGCGGCGTGGCAGCGGCGGGGGGCGGCGGCGCGCTACCCGCCCGCGCCAGACACTCGGTGCTCAACGTGTCGCGCTCGCAGCTGCAGCACATGCTCGCTAAACTCATCAGCAAGAACAGCAGCTGAAACCAAATCACACGCACGCACGCGCACACACACACACGCACACACACACACACACGCACACACACAGCGTGACAGAAGCCGATGCTGACGATGCAATAAACGAGTTGCGCCAACGTGTTGCACAAGCTCAACTCTCAGACAGGAAGTCCCTGTGAGGAACAGGAAGTGGACTTGTTGGAGTCTTCCCGTTTTTGTTTTTTTCACTGAACACGCCAGAACGGTGGCCGAAGAGTGACAAAAAACAAAACGCACACAATTCCCGCACATATGCAAAGAGGACAGAAAGGACAAACTCAAACTTTACGTTTATTTTACACGTCTTTGCTGCTTTGTAGCGAAAACATTCGTCTTTATTTTTAACCTTTTGTTTTTTTCCATCTTTTTTTTTTCAACATTCCTGCTTCAGTCAGGACTGACGTGTGAGCGTGTGGCTGCTAGCGTGACTGTATACTTTGTGGTTAGATGGTAGCTAATGCTAATGCTAGCGTCTCATTATTAGTGTTCGTGAGAACGAGTGTGTGAGTGTGTGTGTGTTTGGTTTGTCAGTTTGTCACTGCTGCACTTTATCGCCGTCGTCATCCGCACGGACGCAATAATGCTACACCGTTAGCTTAGCATGTCACACGACTGTTCGAGCTCCTCGCCATTCAGTGACTGGAAATGGGCGGGGCTTTGGAATATCACAAACGTGTTTTTTCCCCCACATCTTTAAGGGCTAAACTGGGTGAATATGCACCACTTCCTTTTTGCGTTTGCGCCGCTTCACGTTGCTAATGTAGAATGTAAAAGCTAAGTTAGGCTAGCTGCTAACTTTATGTTGCGCGCGCAGGCCCACGCTCAACATGGCAGAGGAGGCGGAGTCAACTGACGCTAGGACGTTGCTAGCTCGCTGCTAACGCTCCAAAGTGCTGCTACTCACGTCGGCGTGTCCTGTTTGGTTGTTTTGTCGACGAGCTTCGAAAACCTTCCACTGTTAGCGTGGTCAACGTTAGCCACGACTTGCAAAGCGCGTTCAGTCGTTAAATGTGATCACAAAAAGTACTGAAAAGGTTCCTCAAGTGCAGGTGCAAATGAGCTGATCCGAGCGAGCGTGAGTGCTGCGTGCGACATTTTTACCTCATAAATGCCATCATTTCAATTGAGCCAATTAATAATCTGCTTGTTTTTGTTTTTGTTTGCTTCATTCTTTGGGGCTAACAGGGTGATGAGGTGCAAGCAATGTGTGTTTTTGTGCTACGTTAACCCAAAAACAAGAAGGAAGTTAAAAGGTTAAGTTGTTAGCTAAGTAGCTAGCCATGTTGCTAGCTATCTCTATGTCACTGACAGTTAGGCTAACATTCATTAGCTAAGCACTGTAACCAATTGTTTTTCCATTTGGACGTTACCAAGCTGACGTAGCATTAAAATATATTATATTATATTATATCATATTTTATATATATATATATATATATATATATATATATATATATATATGTTGACCTTGTAACTTTTGATACAATCTTAACAATATTTGTCACTTTTCATTAGCTTATGCAAGAAAAAGCCTCGCCTCCTCTTTTTCAAGCTACGCTAGGCTAAAATAGTTGAATGTCTTTTTTTGTTTGCAATAAAATGTAAGAACACAGAAGAATTTGTTTTTTTCTACCAAAGTGAAGCATGAACTTTTGTACACGCCCACACGCGTATTTACGAGCATTGTAGAAAGCAATTAACCTCTCCTAGCATGCAAACGAGTGTATCGTGTACATAAGTATGTAGATAAACGCGTACGTACAGAAGACGCGTGGAAGGCAAAACCTTGATGAAGAAGACTGCGATGCATTTTCGTGCCTTTTTTATTGCTGTGTGAAGTCATCAGACAATCCTGACCAGCTTGTGTACCAACGGAATCACATTAAAAAACAAAAAGATTTTGGTGGGGGGAAATGAATTGTCTTCTTGTGTCTTTATTTGTGGTCCAATGCAGACATTTTGCTTTGGCGCCGAATTTCCATCTGAAGACAGTCCAGCAGTACCTTGACTTATGTTGAAGAGCTCTGCGAAGGTTTTTTTGAAATCCAAATCCTCAATGTAAACACTCGTGGAGGAGGCGTTACCTGTAGGCCCCGCCTCCTTAAAGCCACACACCACAAATACTACAGTACGTGTGGTTTTTGGTTTAGCTACACTAAAACTAAAACTAAAAAACTTTCTGTATTTATTATATTTTCATGTTTATGTACAGCAGCGAGATTTTTATTGTTTAAAAAGGTCGGAAAATTTGTGGTGGTTTTTGGTTCTTGATCTGGGACAAAATGGTCTCAAGTCGCAAGTGAAGCTAGCGCTGTATTGCAGTCCATCCGTGTTTCAAAAGCGCTAACACCGCTCAGGGTCACCAAGAGCCGACCCCGGCTGACGTTGGCCAAAGTGCTAACGCGGTTGTGTTTGCCTTTCAGGCGCCATCGCCCCCCTTGCTGATCGGCCTCTGTGCCGGCGCCGCCTCGCCGCCGTCCCCCGACTACCGCACCAAAGCTGACAGTGACGAGCGTGAACACTTCCACATCCTGCCCAAGCTGCAGGCCAAGCGCGGCGACTTCCTGACGGTGATGCTGACAGGAACTCTACCGCAGCGCCGCACCTTTGCCGCCAACGACGACGACGCCCCGCCGGAACTCGCCGGCCCCAAAGACGACGACGTGACCAAGAGCGAGTCCAACAGCGAGGCAAGTCCCAAGAGCTCTGAGCGCAGCCAGGACGCCGCCCCCTCCACGCTCATGGCCGAGGACCAGCGGGGCGCCAAAGAGCACCCTTCTGAGGCTGACCCTGACTTGGAGGACGCCTCTAAGACCTTGGTCCTCTTCTCCCCGGGTGACACTCGCAAGTCCCCCTCTGGAGACCATGCGCTGGAGGCTGAGTTGTCCACACCTTCTGGACCAAACCCCTGCCAAGAACGCGTCCTTGTCGGAGAGGCCATCCACACGGAACCCTCGGAGACGGGCCGCCTGTCCCCCGCTCTCAGAGTGGACATGCGGCCGTCCACCCCAATTGCGCCAGCGTCGCCCCCCTTTACCAAAGTGGAGCGCACATTTGTCCACATTGCTGAGACGTCCCACCTGAACGTCATGTCTTCCAACGGGCACTCGGCCAGAGAGATGGACCGCTATGTCCAGGAGGGCCCAGGTTCCGGACCGCTAGTAGAGGATGCTTTGGACAAGAACCGTCCAACTGACAACAGCCCTTTGGAACCAGTCCCAGAAGCTGTTTCACCGGAACCTAAAGACCCTCCGGACCAGAAGTCATCCAATGAGGAAGCCTCTCAGATCCACAAAAAATCTGAACCTCTGGTGGAAATCAAGTCCAGAATCAGGAGCAGAATTCCCGTTCTGATCTCAGAGGAAGACTCTGAGCCGTCGTCCTCGCTTTCGGCTCGGGCTCGCCTTGAGCGCCCCGCCAGACAGTTGGACTTGGACTTGGCCCGGGTGCTGGTGCAGAGGCAACAGGGTCGCTGGATGCGGAGACGGGTCTGGTCCGGGACCTCGTCCTCACTGTCTTCAGGAGACGGTGAGTGTCACAAGGCTTCGGAAACCTTGTCTGCCGCTGGATCGGAGGAGGACACACACACCTCGGACGAGTTAAAGAGGAACGCCGGGGTCCTGCTGGCAGACCAACAGGACCGGGTTGGGTCCAAAAGCCGAATCCCCAGGCCCGTCACGCCAGTTAGAAGACAGCCTGGGAAAATGGCCGCCGTGCCGTCTCCTCTTGCGTCTTCACTGTCGTCTTCCAGGTTGATTCTTGTTCTTTGCCTTCCACCAAAACATTTTGCACAAGTAGTGCCTCAAAAAAAGGAAACTGACTTGTCTTCGTTGTGCTTGTCTGTCCACAGGAAGGCAAAGAGTCAACGAAGGTCGGTAGCCGTCCCGTCCAGATCATCGTCTTTGTGCCCCCGTCCGGTCACCGCCTTCGTCCAGTCCGGTAGTCCTCGTGCGCCCCTGCGAGTTCTCTTGGGGACCCGCCGCAGCCTTAGCTCTGCCCACTGCAGGACCGACAGCCCGTCCCCTCAGAGGGCGGCGCCCTCCAGACCTTCGCTGCCCGTGAGAGCCCCGACCGTCCCTGTGCTGCCGCCCAGGAATCGGGCGGCCATGCGGCGCAGCGCCTCGCAAGAGGCCGCCGCCGTGTCGCCGCCGGGTCCTGCCGCCCCCGCCAAGTGGTCCCGGCCCAAAGTGGCAATGAAGGCAAACTCCAGGGAGAAGGCCCCGCCCGCTAGATAATACAAAGAACTCTTATTTCCTGTCTTGTTCGCGGACTTCCTGCGAGTCCGGCACCCGTGGACTCTGGTTGTTGGTCCGGACGCTGACTCGGCATGCTTCAATCCTCATGAATGCTGTAAATAATCATTGTCATATTCATCTCATCATAAATCAATCAATTTACCTTCAGCAGCCTTCAGACTACGGCCGTTTTCTTCCCGCTTGTTACGCAAAAACAAACAAACACGCGCAAACCAAATGACAAACTAGACAAGACATCTTCCGCAGTCTGTCAATACAGTATGTTGTTGACTGGCGACCAGTCCTCTTGTTTGTCTAAATGTGGCTTGACGTTGACGGCGACCAGTCTGTAGTTTGTCTACAGCAGGGATGCGCAACTGCTGGACTGGACACGCTCTGAATGGCGAGCGACCCCTCCATTGATCCCCGCAAAATCTTTGAAATCCATCAAATTCTTTTCATATCAATCTTCTTGGGGGTTTTCTCGGTGGAAACAGATCATATACAGTATTGGGTTTAGTGGTTTTTTGTACAATTGTTTGGCTTCACAAAAAAAAAAGTTTTTAACAATACATTTCAAAGGGTGGCAATTCTAGGCGGATTTTTCCGGCCCACAAATCACCCGCCAGGTCCACGCTGTAGTTTAAAGGTGGAATATCATCAATCAATACCAGATGGCAGAGCGGGTCTTTAACTGCACAATACTGCCACGAAGGTCGGCTGAATGTTTTGTTTGTGGCGGATTTGAAGAAATAAACCGAACATGAATAATCACAAAATGATTTCTTGCACAAACACTGAAAGTCAAGTCAAAAAAACTGATCAGCAACTCAAAGCTGATGTACTTAACGAAAGTTAAACACCAGGCAGTTGATCGGGCGCTCGCTCAGTAAATGACATCGGGGGGGGGGGGGGGGGGGGGGTTGTCGTTAAATGACATCGCCGGGGGGGGGGGGGGGGGGTTGGTCCAACTTACCAACCGCGTCCGTCTCGACAAGTGTTCGTCTTCTTCTTGTCTCCCGCCACTCTCGCGGGCTTTCCGACAATAAAACATCGTCCTTTGTGATGATCTTCCTCGCGTTGCGAGCTCTGAAGACGCGCCACATCTGAAGCGCCACAAAAGAAAAAACCGAACGAACAACCGATACCGGCAGCGTCGTCCTCCGTGGCTTCCGTGTTTTGGTCATGTGTTGTTTCCCGCGCTCGACTGTCGCGTCGCATCCGGCTACGCGCTCGCTACTTCCGCCCAGCGTTCCGGATGCACGTTGGAGGTGGAGACGCAAGCGCGTGCGTGGTTTGGGCGGTGCCGTGCGTGGCTCCAGTGGAAATACGCTGTAAACGTGCCCTGACGTTGACTGGCGACCAATCCACTATTTGTCTATATGTGGTGTGCCATTTTCCATTGACTGGCGACCAATCCATCCTTTTTCCAAATGTGCCCTGACCATTCGTTGTGTGCATTGACTAGCGACCAATCAATCAACATTATTAACAACACTGAGTGACAGACGTAAACGAGCGTGTGAGAAAATGAAACTTTATTGCTGCAAAGGTTTCAAGCGGCGCTGAAGGACGGGTTGGCAATGTTTGCGTTGGCGTCGCGAGGGTCGGCGTTGGCGTCGGCGTTGGCGTCGGCGTCGGCGTCGACGTCCTCCTGCTCCAAGTCGACCTCGAAGAGCCGCTGCAGCAACGCGTCCACCGTCCGATACCCTGACACACACAACGCACGTCCTCACTTCCTGTTTGGGTGCGCACCAACGGCGGCGGCGGCGGCGGCCCACTTTTGGAGGCGATTTTAAACATGAGCTTGGGTTTGCTGCTCTCCGACTGGTCGGCGGGTTGCTCGTGGTCACTGGTCTCCATGGCGTTCACCAGGTTGTCCTCCGCCGCCTCCCTGGCACGCACAAGATGGCCCAATCGGCGAGGTCAGCAAGTCAAAAAAGCAGGAAGCGAAGAAAGAGAAGGTGAGGAAGCAGGAAATGAAGGAGGAGGAAGTGGCGGCTAAATTTGGTCCTCACTGAGCCACGCCGAGCTGCAGCTCCTCGATCTTCTTCTCCAGCTCCGTGTGCAGGTCGCTCTTGTCCAGCGAGTACTCCAGGAAGAAGGCCTCCAGCACGAAGGCCACGAAGATGCTGATCGCAACAGGAAGTAGAGCAGCGCGTCAGCCAATTGGAGACGGCGGGCGGGCGGGCGAGCGTCTCACTTGATGATGATGATGACGACGGTGATGTGGAAGAGCACAAAGTAGATCCTGGCCGACTTGTGCGTGACGGCCGCGAAGCCGCTGCTCAGGAGTGACCACGCGTTAAGGACGGCAACGGAGGCCGGCGGCGGCGATGCTCAGCCGTTAGCATTGGCGCTAGCGCTCGCGCTGCGTCAAAGACAAACACACATGCGGACGCGCGCGCCAGGATATCGTGCCACTGGTTGACGACGGTGAGCTGGACGAGGAGCACGAAGGCGTTGACCACGTTGTTGAAGTTGTTCTTGCAGTAGCCCAGCCTGGCGAAGGCGCTCCCTCGCAGCAGTGGGTTTCCGCAGTCGCCCGCCGCCGGGTCGCCCGCGTCCTCGTAGAACTTCACCTTGCCCTTGAACAGCTCCATCCCCGCCACGGCAAACACGTAGTACACCACCTGGCGGCGGGGAGGGGCCAAGGTCAGCGAGCGGTCAGCGCGCGGTCAGCGGCAGGTTAGCGAGCGGTCAGCGGCAGGCGTGGCGCGCGCCTTCGTACCAGGATGAGCTGTCCGAAGGTGAGGATGGCCGGCCCGATGCGGATCAGGGTGTTCATGATGGTGCGGAACCTGAGCGCAAAAGTCGCATCGTTAGCCTGGCCGCGGCACTTCCCGCTTTGTGTTAGCCGATGCTAATGGCTAACCTGTCTATGGTGTGTCCCATTATGTTAGCGTTAAGCTAGCAGGGGCAACACCGCGCCCG
This sequence comes from Vanacampus margaritifer, assembly GCF_051991255.1. Classification (NCBI taxonomy): domain Eukaryota; kingdom Metazoa; phylum Chordata; class Actinopteri; order Syngnathiformes; family Syngnathidae; genus Vanacampus; species Vanacampus margaritifer. The sequence goes on from NC_135438.1 coordinate 257,765, forward strand.
GCGATGCTAAGCTCTTCGTGACCCTGTTTACAGCACTCAGAGTTAAGGTAGCGATGGCAGCGCCACGTCTAGCAAAAGCTTATCGTTAGCCCATTTATGGTATGTTTCAATATGTGTTAGCAACAAGCTAGAAGAGGCAACATCACGGCTAGCAATGATAATCACGAACCTTTCTATGGCATGTCCCATTATGTTATCATTAAGCTATCAGGGGCAACAGCACCACTAGCAATGCTAATCGCTAGCCTGTCTACGGTATCTCCCATTAGTGTTAAGCTAGCAGGGGAACACCGTGACAAGTGATGCTAACCTTTAGTCTGACTATGGCTTTTGCCATTATGTGTTAGCATTGCGCTAGCAGGGGCGATGGCGAAACGATCAACGTCAGCCGACGTGTCATTCCTGCATTGACTTTGTTGTCACACTTTGATGACATCACAGTCGCACCTGTTGATGCTGTCCACCACTCGGATGAGTCGCAGCACTCGCAGGATGAAAACGATGTCGAGGATCTGTCGGCTGGTGTAGCCGCCCGCTGAAAACAACAAACAGGTGGAAGGAGTCGGACTTTGTCCTTCTAAGAACTTCCTGAGCCTTCTCCGAACATTCAGGACCTTCTCGCAAGGCAGAAGTCTCAAGACCTTTTCCAAGGTTTTTGTGAACTTCACAAACTTGAAGTACTTTGAGGACCTTCTAAACCAGAGTTGAGCAATTCTGGTCCTCGAGGTCCGGAGTCCTGCAGGTTTTAGATGTTTAATACTAAAGATGAGGATCGTTATCAGGTATGCTGACGAGCTGATGACGTGAATCAGGTGTGCTGGAGGGCTGAAACATCTAAAAACTGCAGGACTCCGGACCTCCAGGACCCCCCGGAATCCAGGACTTTTAAATCACTTACAGGACTTTCTAGGAACTTCCTGGACCTTGGAAAAAACTCTTGGTTGGTTGAAATAACTTTCAGTCAGAGCCTTCCAAAAAGTTTACAAGAACTTCCAGGACCTTCTGACAACTGCCAGGAGCCTTTGTAAGAACTTTCAGAATCTTCTGAGACTGTTCAACCCTCATGACCTGGTCAGAACCTTTGAAGAACTTCCAGGTCAGCGGCAAGAAATAGCAAGTGATCTCACATGACTTGAGGGCGGTGTTGATGATGGTGGCGATGAGCGCGCACACCACGATGACGGTGTCGAACCTGCAAGCACAAAGCCAAGATCGCTTTTAGAACTTTAGTCCCGGGACCTTCGCAAATGTTCGGGAAACTTTTAGGACCTCCTAAGATTTTTGGATGAACTTCCTGCACCTTCTTTCAAAACTTGTTTTAACACTTTCAAAGACCTTCCAAGACCTTCTAAAACCTTCTAAGAACTTTCAGAACCAGAAGATTTTTTCGTTATGTGAAACTTGGAGGACCTTTTAAGGAATTTTAGAACTTTCTAAAAATAAAATAGAACGTAAGAACATTTGTTATCTTCTAAGCTTCCAGGATTTGTTTTCAAAATGTTGCAAGAACTTCCAGAACCTGTTAGGAACGTTCAGGTCTTGTCAAAAGGTCGAAAGAACTCACAAGACCTTCCCCTAATTTTCGCCCAGGACCTTTTAGAAGACTTTTAGAAATGGCCTGATTAGAACTTTGGGGGCCTTCTGAAAACGGAATGTTGTAAGAACTTCCAGAATCTTCCGGCAACTTTGGGGACCCGCTCCCGAGTTCCAGAAGTGCTGACCAGTTCCAGAAGTTGTGGGCGGCGAAGAAGCCCCTGGGTTCGATGACGTAGAGTTTGAGGAGAATCTCCAGCAGATAGAGCGCCAGGAAGGCCCACTCGGAGTTGCCGATGGCGGGCCGGTCCTCGTCCAGCCCGATGAACACCGCGTTGATGACGATGATGATGTCGTACGCCACCGCGAAGGCCCTGCCGGCGCGCACGTGCGTTAGGCGCCGCTCACACGCGTGCGGGAGCGCAAGCCACGCCCCCCTCACCTGTGTTGGACCCATCGGCAGAGGAGGCGGCTGGGCGCCGAGCGGTAGAAGGCGGGGCAGAGGCGGCCCAGAGGGTGTGGCCTGGACTTGAGTGTCATCACTTGGATGTTGAGCAGGTCGGCCAGCTGGACGAACGCCATCTTGTCTGAGCCGCAACACACGACGCCGTTACTATGACGACCGCCGCCGGCGTGCGCATCACAACGCACGCACACACGGCAGCGCGTGCCCGGCGCCGACCGACCGATGGCGCCGCGGTTGCGTTCGTCCGAGACGCTCCACAGCAGTTGGGTGTGGGCGTGGCTGATGTCGGGCTGGACCAATCGGACCAGGCGGTTCCAGCTGGCGCGGCTGACCGCCGGCTCGCCGCCGTCCTCGGGCCGTTCCTGCAGCACGGCGAAGGCCCGCGCCATCTTGTGCCGCTTGGCCCGCACCAGCTGCCGCACCTCCTCCTGTGGGACATGCGCGCACAGACAGGGGGCGCCCTTGAGTCGTCCTCACTCACCTTTGAACAGCTTTCGTCAAAGTCCAAAAAGTTTCCCAACGACGCTGAAGTAGAAACTTTCAGGGCCTTCGAAAAAGTTTCTGTTCATTTGAAGAACTTTCAAGCAACTTTTAGGACAATCGAAAAAACTAAACACAAACTCCTCCGAAATGCAGGACATCGTAGGAACGTTCAGAACTTTCTCAAAAGAATCCAAGAACGTTGAAGCTAAAAAATTGCTTTGAAGTTTTCAGGATCCTTAAGAAATTTGTCGGACCTTCTGAAAAAAAAATGGAAGAAATTTCTCAGAAACGACTTCCGGGGAACCTTCAGACCCTCTCAAGAAATTTCAGAACTTTAAGGGTCGGCTTATTTTCAAGACTTTTGAATACGTTTTTGTGAATTTTCAGAACTAATCCTTTTTGGGCCTTTTTCAGGACTTTGTAAGGATTTTCAAGACCTGAAGAGTTTCTGTCCATTTTCAGGACTCAGAGACTTCTCAGGCCATTTTTTTTTTACTTGATATAAAAAAATTAAAACAAATGAAAAACAAGGAAACTTTTCAGAACTTCGGCAGCCTCTGAGGAACTTTTAAAACAATGAAAATAACTTTTATCCTAAAAAGTTCTAAAGCGTTTTCTTCTAAAGACGACAAACCTTCCTGTCTGTTTGATAAGGTCCAACTTGTGCAATGTAAAACTGAGCCTTCAAGTTGTTGGGAAAGTTTTCTGGACTTTCTTGGAATTTTCAAGACTAGGGACGAGGACTCGAGCCAGCGATGAGAAAAAAAAGGTTGGCAGGATTCCGACTTTAAAGTGAGAATTCGGACTTTATTCCAAAAATCCGGACTTTCTGACCCCGCCCACAATTCATAGCTTTGCGTCACAAAGTGAGAATTCGGACTTTAAAGTGAGAATCCTTCCAAATCTTCACTGGCCCGAATCCTCGTCCATACAAGACCTTCTAAACAGAAAACCCCCAAAAAACAATCCAACAAAGTTCCCAGAGCTAGCGAACATTTTCCAGAAAGATTCCCAAAATGTTGCGTCTGACCTTCAAGTACTTCTTGTAGTTGTTGAAGACGACGGCGAGGAAGACGGACATGAAGATGAAGGTGTTGACCAGGATGTAGACGATGAAGAAGACGGCGAAGGCCGAGCTGGCGTCGTACGCCGGCATCCTGAGCGCATAGGCGGCGCTCGTCAGACCGCGGGCGACGTGGCCGCGGTCTGACGAGCTCAACGGCGCTCACATGACGTCGGGGCTGTTGGCCGTGGTCACCAGCACGTAGAGGTCGAAGACGGCGTCCGCGTAGTTGGAGAAGTACGGAGCTCCGTCCGACGTCTTCAAGCCGCTGCGCCGCACTCGTCGCGTTAGCAGAGTCGCTCGCACGCGCGTAAAACACACACACGCGCGCACGCACGCGCGTGACCCACCGCTTGTTGAAGAGTTTGAGCGCCATCAGCGAGAAGATGAGGATGCTGAAGATGAAGAGCAGGAAGACGGACAAGATCTGCGGGAGGGCGTTGCGGATGCTGCGGAAGGCCCTGCGCAGCTTCACGCACGCACGTACGGTTAGCACAGTTAGCAGCGATGCCTTCAGGCGCGCTGGGTCAAACGGACGAGTCACGTGACCTACCTGCCGCCCCTCCGTCACGTTGACCAACAGCAGCGGCCGCAGCACACGCGACCAGCGCAGGGCGTAGCAGCCGGCGGCGTGCAGAGCGCCGTAGATGATCATGTCCAGCAGCGTCAGCTGACACGCACGCACACGCACGCACGCGCACGCACACGCACATGCCAGAGTCAAAAACCCGTTGGAACGTTGAAGAAAATGTAAAAAGACGACTTTTTTCAATCCCAAATATTTGGCCGGAATTGTGAACGGACTTTTGTGCGTGCCGAGTCAGCAGGAAGTTGCGCAACGCCGCCTCAGCTCTTTTGCGCTCAGACAGGAAGTGAACGCACGTCCGCCCCAAAGGAGCAGGAAGTGGTCAGCGCTGGCCAGGACTCGGCCGGCGCCTTCCCGGACCTTCCATGAATAACAACTCGTGACCACTTCCGAGACCTGATCAAAAAGCTTCCCAGGAATTTCCAAGATGGACTCCAAACCTTCAGGATGCTTCCAGAATCTGCAGAGACTTCTGGGAAGGTTCACAATCTTCGAAAAATGGTTGCAAGAACATTTGCGAGCCTCTAAAACTTTCACTTCACTTCAGCCTTGAGAATTTCAAACTTTGAAAGAATTTGCAGAACCGTCTGACAACGATTAAAAAAACTTTCAGGACCTTCTCGAATGTTGGAAAGATTTCAAGCACTTTCTAACCGTCTCAAAAATGACATTTCAAGAATCTCCTCCGAACTTTCTAACCACTTTCAGGACCTCCTCATCATTTTGTAAGAACTCGTTGGACTCGGCCAGAACCAGCCAACCAATGAAAGCGTGACATTGCTAAGCTCCTCCTACCGCCAAGATGGCAATCATGCAAATGTTCTTGGGGTCCTTCCAGAACTTGTCTCGCGGGATGACCTTGGCGTAGTGGACCAGTCGCAGGGCGAAGACGTGCAGGCACAGCAGCTCCGCCAACATGGTGGCCTGCGAACAAGGAAGTGTTAGCCGCGTCTTAGCTAACCATGCTAGCATCACAATGTCAGTGCCCCGCAAACAAACGTTAGCCGCATTTTAGCTAACGCCGCTAGTGTCACCATTTTTATTAGCCACATGTCTGTCATACGCCCACGTGCTCTCCTATTGCCCGGCGACCAGTCTGTTCTTTGTCCTGACCAGTCTGTTGTTTGTCTACTTGTGCGGTGCCATGGACTGGCGACCGGTCCGTGTTTTTTCTACATGGCTCCCGAGACCGAGCGGCGACCAGTCTGCGGATTGTCTACGCGGCTTAGCGTTGACTGTTGCTTTGGCTGACACTGATGGCGACCACTCGACAGGAAGCGTAGGCAGCGTGGGGGCGGGGCCAAGCGACTCACCCACGGCGGCAGAGGCACGACGGCGGGCTCCTCGCACGCGGCCAAGCTCAAGTCCAGCAGGATGAAGAAGTAGAGCAGCACCCGAGGAAGTCGGCGGTTGTAGTGCAGATACAAGCTGCGTTTCACAATAAAAGTCAGTCGGAGGAAGGCGGAAATTGGCGAGCGGGCGAGCGAGCGAGCGGGTGGGCGTGTCCTCACCGCACGGCCTGCGGCGACGTGTCGAAGAAGATGTTCCTGTTGTACTGAGCGTCGGAAACGTACGCCGACGCCAGCTCCAGATCCTCACAGACACACAAACGCACACTTTCAAAATAAAAGTCACAGGAGATGACTTTCAAAAGAAAAGAGACTTAAAAGACAGTTGGGAAGAAGTGAAGAAGAAAGTCGCAGCTTGAGTCCCGCAGGTTTTGGATGTTTCCCTTGGATTGGAATCAGGTGCGTTGGAGCAGGTAAACATCCAAAACCTGCAGGACTTTGGCCCTCGAGGACCCCGTTTTGGCCTAAAACAACCCAAGGACCTTCAGGTTCCTCTAAAAGGTTTTCAGGAGACTTTTTAGAAAACGTTTGGCCAAATTTCCAGGACCATCTCACAAGTCTCCAGGACTGCGTCATCATTTTCAAGAGCTTGTGGAGCGTTTCTATGAATTCTGCCAGCCAACGACGGTGAAGGCGACCCTCGCGCTTCGCTGTATTTTGGAGCCCTCCCCCACTTATTCGCGATATTTCCATCAAGCAAACGCTGGAAAGTGATTTCGGGGATCTTGAGTTGCACGTGATCGGCGGTCACGTGAGCTTTTTTTTTTATTGCTCTTGCTCCAAAGTTTTACGGCCGTCATGTGAAAAGGGTCACGATGGGAGCGCGCGTGCACGCGAGCTCACCTCTTTGCTTTTGGAGTCTTGTCCCAGCCGCGCACGCGCGTCAGGGCTGCTCGTGCTCGCCATGTCCGTCTTGGGCCAACACGACTTTTCCTTCTGCTTCTTGAACTTTTTCCAAGGCCCTTCTTCTCCTCCTCCTCCTCCTCCTCCTTCTCGTACCCGCGGCTGCCTGTCGTGGCGGTGAAGTCGAGCGACTCGCGTTTGCGGTGGCTGGCGCTCAATCGGCGTGGCGCGTGCACGTGACGCGTGTCGTGCACACGGGCGACTTGTTCATCTCTTCTCGTCCGGTTTTCTTTTCTTCTGGCGCACGAGCCCGTCGCGTTGCGTGGCGTTCGCGTGCCGTGGGAAACGCCAGCTTCCGCATCCGCTCACCATCGCCTCATCTGGATCTGCGATTCCGCAACATGTCGGCATCAATAAAGTCTTTGAATGTTGACAAGTAACAAGTCTTCTTACTTGTCAACATTTTCAACGCGGTCAACTTCCATTTTCTTGCTTCGTAAATATTCAAATCATGTCGTTTGGGGACATTGAAAGTTTAGATGTCCAACATTTTGTGGAAGCAAATGTTCAACAGTAAAAGAAAACCAATGTTATTTTCCTTACCGGTAAAATAAACAAATGAACTGTTTTATTTTATTTGAACTCACGACGCTCTCTTGGCGTGGCCATTTTAACATCGGCAACGAAAAGGCTTACATGGCAAGTATAGCATTAGAAAACTATCAAAGAAAATGGGCACTTATTTTATGCATTTTGAAGGAAAAATTCTATATTCACATATGCAAGGTTTCCTTTAAAAATAATCTGTCTTTTTTTTTTAATGTATCAAATATCCAAATTATTCGTGCTATCATGCTTGGTATCAGTATCGCATCTATTGGGGAAAAAAGTGGCATCAAACATTTCTAATGTTTTCCCAAAATTAAATCAAAATATTCTTATATTTTTATGAGATTTATTTTACATGAGAAAAAAACTGAACAGAAATCCATCAGAGTAAAATAAGTTAATAAATAAGTTAGTAAATAAGCTTTTTTTCCGCTTGTGACCTTTTTTCTTCTTCTTTTTTTTCACATTAAGCTGCGGGCAGGCAGATAAAAAGAAAAAGAAGAAGAAAGAAATGAAATCCTGATTCCTGACTGAACGTGAAGTGAGACTTTGGACTTCTTTTGAGTTTTTCTCTTTTATGTAGCGTCGGTGAATGCAGCAGCACACCGGAAGTTGTCACATCCCGTCAAACTAAAAGCATGTCGTCTTCAACTTATACTGTATATATATATATATGTCTCTCACACACGCACTTTTTCACTTCCTTTTTTTTTTTTTTTTTAAATGGGCAGAAAATGTTTTCATGCCTCGTTATTTATTTATTTATTGGCGGGGTGGAGGTGGGGGGTATTTTATTTGTGGATTTTTTGGGGTGAATCTATTAGTGTTTATTTTTTTCATGGAGGGCGGGCGTTAAGAAGCCCTTTTTTCATGTTTTTTTGGTCATGGTTATGAGAATGAAATAGATGTCAAAAGTTGGCGCGTTTTGTGACGTGTGGCGCCGCCTGGTGGTCAGCTGCTGTCACGACACCCGCAATGACGTAGCTGGCTGCGCGCGCATCTTGTCGTCCGCCACATCCTGCTTGTCGCCTCACCTGTTCTCTTTTTGTCATCAGCTGTTTTTGTTTGTTTGCTTTTTGTTTAATATAACTTATTGAGCAGTTTAGAAACAGACAAAGTTATTAATACAGAAAAAAATCAAAACAAAGAGAAGCCAGGGGTTATTTTAAATAAAAATGTAAAAAAAAAAAAAAAAAGGAGGAAAAAAGAGCATAAAGCAAAAGTTCTCAAAGCTTTCTTGTTGGTATGTTAATGAAATGTTTGGTTTCCATTTGAAAAACTAAAAATATGGATTTGCGTTTATGAAATTTTCCTAAAATAATCAATTACATTTACAAGAAACACTTAAAAAAAATGTGTTTACTATTGTCATTACAGAAACCAAACGAAAAGAAAAGACTAAAATCAGAGTCAACGTCATTAATAAGAAAACGAGAAACATCTTTTCTGGGCCTTAATAAGGAATTGTCAGGAGACATCTCGCAGAATCAACAAATGGCATTTTGGACAAGATAATTGTCTACCTATGTAGAATTTTACATGAAATTTCCCTTACTTTGATTTGTTAAGATATTTGTATGAAAGCGAAAAAAAGTGTAAATTGTGTGTGCCACTTTAGTGTGTTGCGCTTCTAGTGTGTGTGAGAGTGTTTTTTTTTAAATATATGATTTGTTTGTTTCAATGGACTTGTCAATAAAGATATTGCTATCATTTATCAGCAAAAGCACGCAGACCACATACGGTTGCCGTCAGAAGCGAAGGAGGGAGGGGGCGACGGGGCCGATGACGTCACGGGGAGGTTGAGGAAGTGGCAACGAGGGCTGCGAGCAGACGAAGCGCGGCGGGCGACGTGAGAAGGAGCTGCGGAACCCAAGTCCGTCAAAAACACGCTTGATTCGGTGAGCGCGAGGCAGCAAACGTTTCCACTTTTGCCTCTTTTTGCTTTTTGCCGTTTTCACGACGATTCCATTCGCTCGCTCGCAGCCGGAAAGCGACGCTGCCGTTGCGGGTAGTGATGGGAATTCCGGCTCTTTTTAGGGAACCGGTTCTTTTGGTTCGGTTCCCTAAAAAGAGCCGGCTCTTTCGGCTCCCAAATGGCTCTTTAGATTTTTTGTCGCTTAAATAAATATATTGCCAACAATTGAAAACTATGCGCAATATGAATTACTAATGTGAAAAAAATTGCACTATATCAAATGTTTGTTGTATAAAATACACTTTTATTTATAAACTCAAATAGAAAGTGCAAACAAAGTAACACATTTAACTATTTACAAATGAACTTAAATAAGGTTTAGCAATAACAATTTTCAAGTGAAACAACAGACAAACAGAATCGCACAGCAAAATATAAATGAAAATGTGTAAAATAAAAAGAAAAGAAAAAATCTGCATCCAGAAAACAGTGTTTGTTCTTCAGTCTAGATTTACATTCAGAAATGCCAAAAGTTTGAGGGTCCGATCCTATTTCTTCTCTCCGTTAATATCTGTCCTGCTTTTGAGAAGATTCTTTCAGATGGGACTGAAGTGGCAACGATGCACATGAGCCCCCCCCCCCCCCCCCCGATATGAAGTTTTAGTCTTGCAGACTTTACACTCTGCCTTACTTTTGTCAGTTGTTGTATTGAAATGTGTCCATAAATTGCTGCGTTTTCTCTTGTCACTCATTTTTCAACTGTTTTTTTTTACCTTTCCGTTTATACAAGCGCTCTCGTCTCCTCCCTCCCGTTCGCGTTTGAGTGTGTGTGACTGCTTGCAGCGTGCTGTCGTGTGCCCCTCCCCCCTCTGCTGCTCAGCGCCGAGCGCAGACACACAGACGTCGCACACACATACTGACCAATCAAATGCGGCTTTAGAGAGGAAAAAAAAGAGAGAGAGAAAAAAAAGCGGCTCCCGTCGTTCACGTCAAAGATCCGCCTCTCAGAGCCGGTTCGTTCGCGACCGACACGTCACTAGTTGCAGGAACTAAATTGCCTTCACCTCATCAAGTTCACCTTTTTCACGTTTCAATCTTAGGATTTGAAAAGACAAAAAGCGAAACAAAAGGGCTCCAGTATGGAGGTAAATATGGTGCAAAAGTAACTTGTAAAAAAAAAAGTCTAAATTTGTATCTGTAAAAGTCGAAAGAAAGAAAAAGGTGAGTTTTGCACCAGCGGTATATTTGGTGCAAAACTCACGTCACCGGACAGCAGCAGAAAAAACACTTTTGACTCCTAGTGGCGACTTCTTTCACTACAAGTTGTCATTTCTACAAATCACAACTTTTACAGATACAAATTTACACTTTCAGTACAGGTACAAATCATGACTTTTCCAGGTACAAATTTGTTTTTACAGATACAATCATTTTTTTTTTCAGGTACATTTTTTTATTACAGATACAATTTTTTTTTTACAGGTAAAAATCACGACTTTTACAGATACAAATTTAGCCTTTTTTTTACAAGTTACTTTTGCACCATATTTACCTCCAGACTCCAGCAGCGACCTGAAACTGGAAGCGAGTGACCTTTCGCAAAAACATCAAAGAGTTGACGCTTCCGGGTCCGACATATGTTTCTGGACACCACACGTGTTTTTTTCTTTTTTTTTTAACAATACAAAACGATATCTTTCAATCAAGGCAACAGTAGAAGAATATATTCTTAATATGAAAATAGGCATAAAAGTGGTCTCGACTGTAAATCGTAATCCCACAAAACAAATTGCACTTTGTCGTCAATGTCAACTGATTCGTTGTTTTCCCGACCTGTCGCTGTAAAACGCTTGACGCGGGTTTGACTTCCAAAAGCTGCCTTGAAAACGCAATTGAGCTCAAATAGTTTTTGTTTCAACTCAAAGTCTACTTTCATTTTGTAGTTCTCTCAAAATTCTTCTCCAAGTTGAGTTAACTTTTAAAAACTAGTTGATCAACTTTTTAGAAGTCAAATCAAATCATTCTTGTAGATTATAAGAGCTTGTGAATGTGCTTGACCTCGTTAAGCCAACTTGCATCGTCTGCGTAATTAAAAGGCCACCAAACGTCCATTTTGACCGATTCCACATTCCCGCAGCCGCTCTGTTCACAAATACGACATTTATTCGAACCCGTTCGGTTCACCTCAAACAACTTCACAACAAAATTGGGGGGTGGAAATAATCAAACGCTTCCAAAAATTCTGAGATGATCGTCAGATGGCATGTTTGTTCATCTCAGCAATTCTAAAAACAAAACAATAAGGAACGGTTGACTTCAACGAGACTGTTTATTATTTAGAGCTGCTAGTGTTCTAAAAGCATAAAGTCAGAGCAAATAATCTCAAAAGTAACAAGAATAATACAACAAAGCTATTTTGCAAGTTGCACATAAATGCGAATTGCAAAGTCCAAAACTGACAACAACATTCAGATATATCTTTTTTTTTAAAAAAGTTGCTTTCCGAGTCCTTGCATTTTTGGAGCGCACGAACGAGTCCAGTTTCATGCTCACGATGAGCCTGTGAAAGAACTTGAAGGTGTACCTGATCCTGTTGCGGGGTCACCCGAGGTTAAAGTCATGGACGGCGACTGGCAAGCGTCAACACGGCCGAGCGCATCAAAGACGCGCGTCGCTCCGAGCGCGCATTGCGGCAGAAACGCGTCGTGGCCGGCCACTTCCTGTCCGAGCAGCCGTCGGCGCGCGTGCGTTCCTTTCGAGGCTTCATCTGTCTGTCCTTTCAAAAAGGTCAAAGTTCGGCATATTTGACAAGTGTTTTGCATCCACTTAGAAAATTCGAACAGATGACTAAAAAAATATTCAGAAAAACAGGAGGGTTTTTTTTCTTCCTTTTTCTCAATATTTTTTCTGTCATCAAAAATATTCCCATAAACAGGAAGGAAAATATGATAAAAAAAAAACTGAAAAAGATTATTCCGAAAAACAAAGCTGGTGCTTTTCTTTTTCTGGAGTTTTTTTTTTTTTTTGACCTCTGAACTCCAAGTGACTTGTTGCAGATTCGCTAATAGCAATTCAAAAATATTAAGAAAAACGGGGGGGGGGGGGGGGGGGGGGCTGAAAACGTTTTTTTTTTAAAATAAAACATGGAAAAAATACTCATAACAGGGAAAATATATATTTTTAAAAACCAATAGTTTCGTTTCAAGCTCCGCAACTCGCTTCCATAAGAAACGGGCTCCGCAGGTTTCTATTTTTTTCTAGCAAATGAACATGTGAAGTGACGCGCGTGACATTGAAAAGACGCGTGGACCAGCAGCACTTTGTTGCTTCCCATGCGGAGGCTTCGTTGAATTCCTCTCAAAGCTCAAGTTTGCCGTCAAGTGCAGGCGGAAGCAAGCAGATGGACACTCGATGGCGGCAAAACCTCCGCCTGTCTGACCCACAACCGCCAGTCGCCTCTTCCCGGACCCGGTCTGGCCAACGGCACCGTCTGGTCTCGCCCAGGCGGGACACCGTGGGCCTTGGAAGTCTGTGGGACGCCCCCCTCGGACCACCTGAGGGCTCCTCAGACGGTGGACGACTTAAAACCTTCCTTTTTTAGAAACGCATATCAACTGTGATTTTTAGGATTTCTTGATAGTGTTTTTTTTTTTAACTCTTTCACTGCCACTGACGTTAAAAGACGTCAAGTAAAAACCTACGGAGGGCCGCCAATGACATTAAAAGACGTCATCCAATTTTTTTTATTTTTTTTGAAACGGGTAGAAGGAACCCTTCCGCATCTGTGGTGAAAGTTTCCAGCAAGTCTGTTGTGCCTAATGACTATTTTTGGCCCCTAGAGGGCAGCGATGACTCTCTTTTGACAAGATTGGGCGGGCGTCAGTAGAAGACGCGAGGCGGGGCTCGAGTGTTGAGGGGACATTGGCTGAAGAAGCCATAATGGCGGCCGCTTGCAAGCAGCTCACGCTAGAGCCGTTTTTTTCAAAGACATCGACCAACGATAAAGAGCACATTGATGACGACGATGATCATCATCTATGATGATGATGGTGACTCCGAGGTTGACGCCGAAGTTGGAAGCGCTGACGCGGCGGCTATGACGACGTCGTAAAGGTTCACGGGCGAGCGATGCTGACACCGCAAAACACGGAGCACAACGCTCAGGCGGACGTTCGATCGGACGACGGAGAGTGCCCCGAGTCCGATGCATATTCATCGGAGGAAGTGTGTACAGTCTGCTACGTGCTTTTTATTCCCCGGAAAAAAAGGCCGTCAAGAAAGTGTAACGTTTGCACGCAAAACGGACCAATGTGAAAGTAAACTGTTGTGCGAGTCCTGGCGTCTCCTTGCACGCAGGAGAGCGTTACAAAAGGAAAAACTGTATTTGAAACATCCACATAATTGTAAATAGTACCACAGTTGCACACATTTGTAAATAGTTTGCGAAATTTTGTCAAATTGTTAGACTGTTGAATGGAAATAAACGTATTTTGCAAACTAAAAACACTTTTTCATTGTTCGTGGTAGCGTTTTATAGAAGTAAAGCACTATTTAGGTGTTTGTGGCATCATTCATGGACAAAAACAAGTGTACAATTCACTAGAGTGCATCAAATAACATCGTTTCACAAAAAGCCGCTTTTTGTTTCAAAAGAGAGAATTTCGGTGAAAGTAACCATTTTCTATTGTTGATTACTGAAGAACGGAATAAGGTAGAAACAAACTTTTTTTTTCTGATGAAAGATGGGAGTCCAATCTTTCATTTGGTCGGATGTTGTGTTTCCATAGTCCAAACACAACATTTTCTGTGGCCCTTGAAAGATCACTCAAAATGCTTCAATGGGCTGGCACTGGCGAATTCCCGTTTCTGAAAACGTCTGGCAGTCAAAGAGTTAAAGTTCAGCCACTTTAGCACTTTGAGGTTTGAAGTCAAATATGAAGTACTTTACAAATAAAATGTATTATTATTATTGATTATTGCCGACACTTGTTTTGAAGAATCCAAACATTCAATCAGCTCCATATTGGTATTTGTCGACGTTTTCACATGACTCGGGTTCGAAAACGTCTGGCAGGGACTGAAAGGACTTTTCAGGAACGTGTCGAAATGTTGCCTGAATTCCGTTGAGCGCGTTTGAAAACAAAATTTCCTCACAAATGGACATTTGTGAGTCTGTCCACCATTTTGTTGTGTTAGTTGAAATAACACAAAATGGAGCCCAATTTGGCCCTTCGAACGTCAAAGTCTGCATCGGCCGCACCAGATGTGACATCTGTCAATTATTATTATTATTTTTTTTAAGTCTTCTATTACAGTGCGGCTCATTTTCAAATCCTTCCTGCTGAACGACTTGTTGGTTTTTGTTGTTCTCCCCGCAGGTGAAAGTGCGTCGTCGTCGCCGCCGGCCGGACCCGATGCCGCCTCGCCTCCACGTGCGCTGGTCCCGGGGCGCCACGCAGGCGCTGGCGGTGTTTGCGCTGACGTTCTGCGTGGTGTTGCCGGCGTTCTGCCACCGCCTGCTGCACTCCTACTACTTCCTGCGCTGGGCCGAGCAGGACGACGTGTGGCAGGACGCCTTGAGCCAGAGTCTGCGTTCCGGGCAGGACGCCCTGCGATTCTGGCAGGGCGCCGCCCCCGACCCCGCCGCTGCCGCCGAGCCCGCCCGGCATCCCGAGCTGCTGGTTACCGTGGTGACCGTGCGGCGGCGCAAGGCTCTCCGTTATCACTACCTTCTGCAGGTGATGCGCCAGCTGAGCGCCCTCCTGGCCGGCTGCGGGGAGCGGCCCTGCGCTCAGGTGGGTTCGTGGTCGCACGACCCGTCGCTACCTCCTTTTTTACAATCAATTGTATGCAACTTTATCAGGAGGCGGGGCTCCGGCTACAGTCCGAAAAGGTAACGTGGTGTGGGAGGGGCCGAAGGGGTCGGGTGCACAGCAAGCTGGGCGGCAGACAAAGGCGGGGACTTTGCCTCTCCCTGGTCTCGGGGGGCGGGGACAGAGAGTCCGAGTGGACCGTGTTCCGCGCCGCCATTGTTGAGGCAGCTGATTGGCGCCGTGGCCGTCAAGTGGCGGCCGTCCCTGAACCAGTTGGTGGACGCCAGCCGTAAGGGACGCCGTCAACTGAAGGAGTCCCGTCCGGTCTTTTTGGCCTGCGGGACTCCGGAGGCTGGAGCGGTTCGGGGCCAAGTGTGAAGCCATTGGGATGGAAATCAACAGCTCCAAATCCGAGACCGCGGTCCTCGGTCGCAAAAGGGCGGAGTTCCGTCTCCGGGTCGGGGATGAGATCGAGCCCCAAGTGGAGGAGTTGGGGTACGTTGGGCTTTTGTTGACGAGTGAGGGCAGGTCGGTGCGGGAGACGGGCAGGCGGATCGGCGCAGCGTCTGCAGTGATGCGGACCCTGTATCGGGCCGCTGTGGTGAAGGAGGAGCCGAAAGTGGAAGCTCTCGATTTACCGCTCGATCTACGTTCCTGCCCTCACCCAAGATTCCGGATACAAGCGGCCCAAATGAGTTTCCTCCGCATGGTGTCCAGGTTCTCCCTTAGAACTAGCGCGAGAAGCTCGGTCATCCGGGAGGGGACTCGGCGTCAAGCCACTAATCCTTCGCATTGAGAGGAACCAGTTGAGGTGGCTCGGGCACTTGGACTGCTGCAGTGCTGCTGAAGTGGCTGGGGAGAGGGAAGTCCAGGCTTCCTTGCTAAAGTTGCTGCCCCCGCGACCCGACCCCGGATTAAGCGCTGGGTAATGGACGGACGCAACTTTATCAGGGATGCGCTTTCTAACTCTCCACAAACCGTGATTGAGTTCGAACCCCAGTGAAAGTCAACCTAGAACATTTCATAAGAAGGAAGACGAGAGATTGATGTTCTTTTTGCTCACAAGGAGAACGGACAGAGATTGTGTACAGATTGCAGGCTCCTCCCCGTTCTGCTCCTCTTTTTTGATTGGGAATACACGAGTTACAAAATGGTTGCTTGCTGTAAAGGGGCGGGGCAAGACGCACAGCGGCAACCTCCAAGCATAAAGACGTGTTTTTCTTCGGCGCTGAAGATTTCCACAGTTCATTCGCAAAGCCGCCATCTTGAGATGGGCCCCCCCTGTGGGCCGCACTCGCATTTCTCCAACCGAACAAACCGGGCCCGGGCCCAGTTGCCTCCGAAAAATACGTCGTCACGTAGATTCACGCCAGACGAAGACGTCGTGATGGGCGGACCGTTGTTTAGACGGCTCAGCGGCGCTTTGGAGCGCAAACTCCACAACGCGCTTGCATTCGAACTTGAATCTGCTGAAAAGTCGACCTTCAGATTCCGGCATTCGGACTGCGTGAGACGGCGTGCGGCGTGAATGCTCGCTCGCTGTACATACGTGTCGTCATGGTCGGCTTTGGTGCGGCGACTCCTCGCCACCGTTGTGCGCATTTGCCACAAACCGTACCGTTCTCCGGCCCGCCTCTCGCAATCGTGCCAAACCGGGGGTCCGAACCGCACTCGGGCGCGGCTTGATTGCGCTCACACTAGCCAGCGTTTTTGGGCTGGCTTCAAAGGCCGTCCCGTGAGTGCATCCGAAGACGGTCTTTTCCAAGCCCGGTCCTCGCGGGACCCCGAGCCAGCCCCTTTTCTATGGAAAAGGAACTGGACAGGGGGTTCCGGACGAGCGGGCTTGCGAAAGACCCGACTGAGGCGGCGACTGTCCCGTGGCAGGTGCTGCTGTGCGACGTGGAAGGCGGGCCGGAAGTCCACGAAGACGCCAAACTGCTGGAACGCCACTTCCACGTGCTGCGCCGGCCGGCGGGCCACCGCCGCGAGCCCGTCAACACCTTTGAGCAGGAGAAGCGGGACTACGTGTTCTGCCTGCGCCGCGCCTTCCAGCTGGCGCAGCCCCAAAACATGGTGGTCTTGGAGGACGACGCCCTCCCCCGACCCGACTTCTTCCGGGTGCTGAAGGAGCTCCTGAGCCGGCGCTTCGCCGCGCGTTCGCTCTACGTCAAGCTGTACCACCCGGAGCGGCTGCAGCGCTACTGGAACCCGGAGCCCTACCGCATCCTGGAGTGGGTGGGGCTGGGCCTGCTGGGTGCCACCCTGCTGCTGCGGCTGCTGTCCTGGCGCATGTCGGCCGCTCACCTGGTGCTGCTGGCCGTGTACGTGATGGCGGCGGCCGAGCTGTTGGGTCGCCACTACCTGCTGGAGCTGCGCCGCCTGTCGCCGCAGCTGTACGCCGTCTCGCCCGCCACCGAGTGCTGCACGCCCGCCATGTTGTACCCGGGAAACGCCTCCCTGAGGGTGGCGTCCTACCTGGACGGCGCCGCCTGCTTCAAGGGCAACGCCAAGGACACGGTTCTGTACCGCCTGGTCCGCAACATTCCCGGGGAACGCTCGCACAGCGTGGAACCCAACCTGGTCACGCACATCGGCTTCTTCTCCTCCATCAGGCAAAACTCGTTTTGACGGCCGTTTCCACCACCGAAGTGCCTTGAATAGTTTCGCACGAGGCGGGATGCCAAAGCGGGCCGCCGCGTTTGGCTGACGAGCCTTTCGCAAAGATTTTTCTTTGCTGGCGTGCTGTGAAATGTTGCATTTTCAAACATGTGCCTTGGATCAATAAAGTTTTGTCAAGACTACCTTTGGCCGCAGTTTGTCGTGTGTCCAGCAGAGGTCACTTTTCTGGACTCCGCCTCCTCGGCTGTCACTCAAACGTCATTTGCGCATGGACACGGCTTTAAAACGTGTTTATCGTTTATGACGTGCGTCACCATCTCATTGACACCATGCATTTGCTAGCCCCTCCCCCTAACCCCAACCATCAAAAATGATTGCCTACCCATATTCCTTACCCGAACCCGATTCAAAGCTCAACTCTAAAAGCAAGTCTTGACCCTCAAAAAGAGGTTTGAACTTGTGGGGCCCAAATCCCAAAATGTTGCCCCCCACACACACGTTTGCCCTTCAAACATCTGCCAACTGGACAATTATTTTCCCCTTAAAACGTTATTGAAGAAAGCAAATTTTCCAATGCTGTGAAAGTACCCTGAATGCACCATTTTGCCTGCGTATCAACTAGCAAGTGTAGCGTTTGCTATTCTGTTAACTGTAAAACTGATCCCACGACGATAAGAATTACATCCGCTGTATATTTGAATACAAAAAAAACCTTCCTTTTTAAAACCACACTAACCTAACGCTAATGCTAAAAGCCAAAAGAGGATGCTAATAAATGCCAACAGGAAGTTCTTCCTTCAAAAAACACACATCGAGGAAACACGTACTCGCAGATGAGACAACTACGCAAACACACAAATTCTTCCCAATGGGTGAAAAACAAGTTATTTTAGTTGGGGTGACCAAATGTGTTCTCTTTTGGGAGGACATTTTCCGACGTCCTGCCGGGGCTTCCGGGGGTCATTTAATGCGTTATATACATTTTGTAAATAATGGGCAGATGAATTGCTAATCGGCATTTTTTTCTGTCAAAAATCAGCATCGACATCGGCCTCAAAAAATGCATATCGGTCGGACCCTAATATAAATATTGATCAAAGGCAGTGATTCCCGCAGCTTGCATTGATTCAAACCCCCCCAAAAAAGTAACTTCTAAATCATTACACAGACGACGATATAGTACAGAAATTTAATACTTTGTAATGTATTCCATTTTCCCACTGTAGACTGATGCCAAAAAGTCCAAAGCGGGTGCGACCCACAGGAGGAAATGGCAACATTGGCCACAAGATGGCAGCAAAAGCCGCTCCACTTACTTGACTGGCTTTTTTCTGCCCTTCCTGACCTTCTTGCTTTTTTGATTGGGGCAGGCCATCTCGCCCTTGAAGTGCTGACCTTTGCCCTTTTGGCCCCGGTCCCTGGCCGCGGTCGCGCCGGGCCGGCGGCCCCCCCCGGTGGCGCTCCCGGCTTCCTTCATGGTGGAGCGCTTGATCCTGATGGAGCGACCCTCCAGCTTGGAGCCTTCCAGCTTCAGCGCCAGTTGCACCGAGTCGCAACTCTGACGGGGTCAGGGCGTGGCAAAGGTTAAAGGTCACGCGCATGTGAGCCACCGACGTGCGCAGTTACCTCAAAAAGGACGTAACCGAATCCTTTGCCCAATCCCGTCTTGTGGTCGCGCACCAGTCGGACGGCCTCCACGGCGCCACATTCCTCAAAGTGTCGTCGCAGCGCCGACTCTTTCAGCTCTGGCGTAACGGCGGCGACAACGCCACGTTACCATGGCAACAAGCCGACAACACAAGACGGCGCCCGCCAGACGGCGACTCACCGAAGTTGAGGTTCCCCACAAAGACGGAACGCTTGTGGTCGTGCTGCGGACGCAAACGCCAGCCGTCACAAACACGCCGGCCAATGAGGTGACAGCGCAAGCGGGTGGGCGGGACTTACGTTTTGCGCCGCCTTAGAGCCCACTCGGTCCACGCGGATGATGAAATCGTTCTCCATCTCCATGCCATTCCTGCGGGGAGGACGGGAGGAGTCAGGACGGGAGGAGTCAGGACGGGTGGGCGGGCTTTGGACAGAAAGTGGCAGACGGGCGACGGTGACCTCTGCAGCGCTTTGGCGACCCCTTGCGGCTCCTTGAAGACCACGTAGGCGTTGATGCGCTGCACCGACGGGTGAGCTTGACGCCTGACGCGAACACACAAGATGGCGCCTGACTTTGGGCACGTGTGTGTGTTCATATTTACCCGCGCGTTGCCACTCACTTGATGGCGGCGACTCTGCGCGACATGGCCGGATCCTCTCGCACCTGCGGCGAGCCCAAGCAGATGTGTTCTTAGAGCAGCCCCTCCCACTTTTGGGTGCTTGTTTTGTTTCTTAGCGTTGAAATTAAGGATGCACGATAATATCGGTTTGACGTCATGCAGATCATAAAGAAATGCGGCAATAATAACCGACTTGCCGCATTGGTCCATCTGTTGTGGTTCAAGTTGTGCTCAGCCCCTCCCCTCTCCTATGGTAGTGTCGCATATTAGTGACATCATAATGCGCACGACCTCGTGTTGACGGAAGACGCATCATGGCGACGTGGCAGTCGCCAGTGTGGCTTTTCTTTATTGTGTCTCCCCAAAATGACCCTCGCCGTTTTTTGTTGCATTTTTTAAACACGACTCTTTTGTTTTGGAAAACACAAAATAAGTTATTAGTTCTGTATGAAGCAGAGATATCGATCAAATTCGCCTTCATGATGCGTGACACAATGTTTCAATGTATTTGTACACGTTAGACTTAGAGTTGGATTTGCACTCAAGTTCATTTTGCAAACAATTATCGACTTCCTTATCATTTATGGACACTTCCTAAATGATTGCTTTAAAATATCATTATTGTTGAAATGAAGTTTTGGAGAAAACGTGCATTTTTGTTACCATGGAGCGGAAGCGGATCGACTCGATGGCGCCGTCGGCCCTGAAAATGCCGAGCAGCGTCTGTGGAGCCACAACACGTACACACAGAAAGACAGACAGCCTTTAGGAGCATGTTGTGCTGCGGCAGAGGTCAAAGGTCAGGTGTCTGCATCCGGCGTGGACCTTCTTGGTGCAGCCGACGGGCAGATTCCCCACGAAGACCGTCCTCTGGTTTTTGCTCTGTTCTTCCTGTTTTTCCTGCCGCCGCCGCTGGCGCTTCAGCACCCAATGCTCCGCCCCCTTCTCCAGCCCCGCCTCCCCGGCACCACGTTTCTTCCGATTGGCCGGCGCTCGCTCGTCCTCGTCGGCGTTCTGCAGGCCCGCCTCCCTGGAAAACAATCGGATCCACTTCAAACGACGATGGAGGATCTTGTGAAAATCAACAAAACGACTGATTAATTGGATTGCTAATTTCATCATCTTTTTTTTTTCCTAAACAAAACATTACAGGAGAAGAAAAAAAATGGCCTCCCCAAAATCTGCAAAACAATCAGACAATGTTTCTGTCTGTTGCAAAGAAAATGAAGACTTGTAAAATTGTCCGAATTAAGGGAGCAAAATATAATTGACTCATTATGTATTTGTATTCATTCATTTGCCGATGAATCGGTTATCGGGCAGCAGCCTCTAAAAATCCATACTAGTCAGATGCTGGTAAAGATAGAATTCATTATTCATTTATGTCATGAACTCATTTCTTGATTAGCTTGAACAGGTGTTGAGCCGCGCTACAACTTAGCTTAGCACGAGCAGCTCAGTTTCGATGAAGGGCAGTTTTGCGACCTGTTGTGCAGCTTCTTTTGCTCAGCTTCCATTTTGGGCCTTTTCTTCCCTTTTGGCGTCTCGCCAGCTTCACCTTTGACCTCGGGAACCTCCGGCTGCTCGCTGAGCTGTGGAAGCTGGCGGGACAAGCGGGTCAAATTGAGGGGGAAAATGTCGACATTGAAATGAAAATATTGATCTTATTTATCAACAAACATTGAGAGACTTGACAGATGTTTGTTTGGCCGCTCTTGCACTTGCACAGTTTCGGCACTCTGTGTTTATTTTGCCGTGACCGGCAAGTCCCCTGCGAGCGTAATTTTGCCGTGATTGGCTCTGACCCGTCAACTGCCTTCTCATCAAGACGGTGAGCACCTAGCTTAGCTTAGCGAACTCGTCGCTACGAAACCCAAGTGTGGTCGCGCCGTTTGGTCAAATGGTCATTGATGAAGTGAGACGTGCGTCTTGAAGAAAGCATCTCGCAACCTCCAACCATCGTTTGGATCTCAATGTCGTCAATTTGTGAATTGTACTAAAGTTCTCACTCGCAGCCTATTTTCAGTGACAAAATAAGTTGAAAACTAACAGCTGCGGTCGTTAAGAGTTCAAGCGGGGCTGGCCACTCCCCTCCCTAGATACCGCTCTCCTATTGGCCGGAGCGGACCACGGGCTTCCCGTGAGCAACTCGGCGGCCGTGGACGCAGGAAACAGAAATGGCAGACGCGGGAGAGGAAGAAATGAGGGAGGACGTTTGCGATGTGGGACTACTTTGGCTTCCGAGGAGATGACTGGTCACCGACGCGATGATGTGGAACGACAGCGGCAATCGACACAACCGCTCGCACACGACTCGGGCAAAGCGGGTCCGACATTCAACGGGCGTCTCTAAAGCCTGGGCCGCGGCCGCCCACGGATGATTTCCTTTCTTTTGAGTCAACTTGCTGTCTGAAAGTGGCTCGTTTGTGATTTTGCAGCACTTACCTGCGGAGCGGCCTTGAACAGGACGCTTGGCGGCGGCGCGGCCGTGCAGAACAGAGCTGAAAGCGAGCCGGCAGCCGCGCGGTTCTTCTGCGACAAACTTCCCGACACCACGCCCACTTGGTAGTCGGAGGAAGCTTCCACGCTGAACACAACAACGAGGTCAAAGGTTACGGCAGCAGTGGCTATTTTGAAATTGTACTAGAGTACAAAAAACGGCGGGATTCGACTACAATTTGTATTTGTAGTTCTCACGCGATTCACGGTCAAATGATCAGTGTAGTCAGTCAGTTGCCGGTCACGGCAAAATATCCATTTGAAAAGATGAAATAATACATAACTTATATACTCATTACACATAAATGTCACAAACGACAACGTTAAGATTACTTGTCGAACTCGTTTTTGTGACGTCAAGTATGTATTATATTTATTATCATTAAATTCATGGTGTCAACAAACCTCTGAGCAACTTTCTTCTTCATGGTGTTAATCGGCAACGTTTCGCCTTCGCTGCTCGTATAAATATCTGAGCTTGTACTTAAGTCTAAATTCAGGTTAAACGTCGACGCTAACCGACATTCTCTCTTGTTCGAACGCAAAAAAATGAAGATTTTGTTTGATTCCTTGTTGAGACGCGTGCGTGCGCTCGCTGGCTGGCTGGCTGCTGCTGCGGTCCTTCAGATAAATGTGTCCGGTAGGAAACAAAGTTACACCTTTAAAAGTCAAGTCTAACATCTTTCTTTTTCGTGCAACACTCGACGCAGATTTACATTAATAAATTAACATAAAATTAAAACATTGATTAAGTCAATCTTATCTTTTGTATTTGTAGCTGATTATAATCGGAATATTACCCGGAGCCAAGGGGAGCTGAGTACGTCATGTAAAAAAGTCCCTCCATGTTGCCGGAAGTGAGAGCGATGGTGCGCTTTGCCACTTAGCGTCTCTTCCCTCTTCAAAGCTTGTTGTTCTTGTGTCTTTTCACCGTCGGTTAAGCCGGTGCAGATGGCCGCAGATCAGACGGAAGCGGTGACTCCGGAGGACGCCCTGGGTCGGCGGGTGGCGTGCAGCGAGCACCGGGCCACGGTCCGCTTCGTGGGCGCCGTGCCGCCCACTGCAGGTACTCGCGAGACTCTGGACTCACGACACCCACACCAAAGACTGGTCGCCAGCCAGTGTGTCAGAACATACATGAAACTATGAACTGAGTCAGGACAGGTGGACAAAAGACAGACTGGTCGCCAGCCAGTGGCAGGGCAGTATTGCTAACCGGCAGTGTGTGTGTGTGTGTGTGTGTGTGTGTGTGTCAGGTGTGTGGCTGGGCGTGGAGTGGGACGAGCCCGCGCGAGGGAAACACGACGGCCTCCACCAAGGCGTGCGCTACTTCACATGCAGGTAATTGTCCTCGCGTGCAGCGTCCGCAAGCACGCACGCACGCACGGCCGCCTTTCGTACATGACTTCCTGCAGATGACCTCCCGCCAGGCACCCGACGGGAGGTTCCTTCGTGCGTCCGTCCAAGGCGAGCTTCGGCACGGACTTCCTGTCGGCGGTGCGGCGCGAGTACGAGGCGGCGGACGAGGACGAGGAGATCAGCATCTCGGGCAGGACGCTGGAGTGGGCCGACGTCCGCGAGCGCAGGTGAGCCCTGCCGAGGCCCGAGCGCCTGTCCGGGACCGCCGACGGCCTTGCGCGATCTAATTGCGCATGTGTTGCAGTCTGGAAAGTCTCCCGAGCGTCCTCCTCCGCAACTGCCAGGTCAACGGGCCGGGAGAAGATGGGCAGATCCTCACAAGCACACCCAGTACCTTTTGACAACTTGAGAGTTGCTGTTGTGGCAGTGGTGGCCATGTTTGGAGTTCTTCAAGTTGCGTTTATAGTTTGTAGTTTTATAGCATGCGTCCATGTTTGGAGTTCTTTAACGTTGCGTCCAGACGTGCGCTGGTTGGACCTGAGCGGCTCCCTGCTGTGCTGCTGGGAGGATGTGGTCGCCATCGCTCGGCAGTTGGAACATTTGGAGGCCCTTCAGCTCAGGTTCGAGTCGTCGCTCGCTCGCACGTTTCCTGTCTTGCGCGTGAACTCTGACCTCTTCTCGCAGCTTCAACAGACTTCGTTTGCCGTCTGACCCCGCGGCCCAGCGCCAGGCCTTCTGCAACCTCAAAGTTCTCACGCTGATTGGCTGCGAGCTGACGTGGACGCAGGTACGAGTCATGTGACAGGCCCCGCTCGGTCGCCGCGAAAACCGTGACGTCTCTAAGTCGTGGCGCATTCAGATCCTGCAGTGCGCCCCCATGTGGCCGAGGTTGGAGGAGCTCATCGTGGAGGATAACGACATCACACAAGTGCACAGGTGGCGCTGCACAAACAAGATGTCCGCCACCAGGACAGAGGGCATGGCCGAGCTAACACGCGTGTGCGTCTTTCAGACCTGAGGGCGTCCTGCAGGAGCTGAAGTGTCTCAACGTGTCCAAAAACCGTCTGGACCAGGACAGCCTGCTCAACCTGGCCGCTCTGCCAAGGTCATCTCGTGCCTCCGTCACTTCTTCGACAAATTTTGACTCCATCCTCAGCAACTTCTAGAACCTTCAACTTCTAAACACCGTTTCACCTTGTAGTGAACTTAGTAATGGTGTTGGAGAACCCTTAACTCAACTTGTAGAACCGACTTGTAGAACTTTCACTTGACTTGTCAAACACACTTTTAGAACCTTCAATTCCACATCTCGATTGTTTTGGTGGACTTCTAGAGCCTCCTGCATTTCGAACCCGTTAGTGTCCGAGGACCTTGAACTGGACTTCTAGAGCCTTTTGCTTGGCTTCTGGATCATTCTGGTTGTCTATAATGCTCGACTTTTTGAACCTTTTACTTGACCACTAGAACGCTCTATTTAACCTTGAGAACTTGACTTTTAGAACCCACTAGTCATCTTTTAGAACCCCGTTCACGACTCTTGTGACTTTTAGAACCTTCTTGTCATCTAGAACCGTTATTTAACTTCTTAAAGCTTCTACTTGATGTTCACGACCCTCTACTCCACCTTTACATTGTTTACTTGACTTCTAGAACCTACAGATCAATTTCTTCGGGACTTTCTAGACCCTTCTGCTCATGTTTAGAACTTTCTTTCAACTTGTAGAACCTTTCATGTCTATGACGACTCTTGGACCTTCCACTCGACTTCTATAGCTATTTGCTTGGCTCTAGAAATCGTGCTGGTTGTCTTTTAGAACCCTTACTCGACTTGTTGAACCCTCTCCTGCACCTTTAGAACCTTCCGCTTGACTTGTGGAGTCTTGAAATGTGCTTGGCATGAAGTTGTTGTTGTTGCAGGCTGGAGCATTTAATCATGACTGAGACGGGGTTGTCCAACATTCACTTCCCCGACACGGTGCCAGGTAACCTTGACTTGACGTGACGCCGACGTGACGCCGACGTGACGCCGACGTGACGCCGACGTGACGCCGACGTGACGCCGACGTGTGCCTTTCCTTCAGGAGCGGAGACGTCCATGTTTGCGTCACTGGAGAAGCTCAACCTGAGCCAGAACAACATCTCCGAGGTCAGAAGCTGACCTCAAGTCCTCAAATTTCACGGCGTCCCTTAACTGCGGGCCCCGCCCCCTTTTGTGACACGTTCAGTGGGGCGTGATTGACGAGCTGTCCAAGTTGGCGTCGTTGCGTCACCTGTGGTGTCGGGGGAACCCGTTGGCCAGCAGCGACCGCAACCCCAGGACGGCCAATCAGATGCTCATCGCCAAGCTGCCGCACCTCCGTGTCCTCAACGGATCCGACGTACGTGTGCGCGCGTCCTTGTTCCTGCACGCGTGTGTGAGCGATAGAGATGCTGAGCGGCTGCCATGGTTACAGGTACACCCTCAGGAGAGGAAGGGGGCGGAGTGCGACTACCTGAAGATGTTTGGAGAGGAATGGCTGCAGGCCAGGGGGCGGAGTCAGCTGAGCCAGGAGTTTGCCAATCGGCATCCACGTTACAGCAGCCTCATTCACAGTAAGCCCCGCCTACTCGAGTC
Source organism: Vanacampus margaritifer (assembly GCF_051991255.1). Lineage (NCBI taxonomy): Eukaryota > Metazoa > Chordata > Actinopteri > Syngnathiformes > Syngnathidae > Vanacampus > Vanacampus margaritifer. The sequence continues at coordinate 283,783 of NC_135438.1, forward strand.
CGGACGAGCGCTTCCACTTTGAAAGTCTAGACCAGAGTTCGCCAATTCCGGTCCTCGAGGTCCGGAGTCCTGCAGGTTTGAGATGTTTCCGCCCACTAGCACACCTGAATCCTATAATCAGCACGCCTGATAACGATCCTGATCTTCAGTATCAGGTGTGTTGGTGGGCGGACACATCTGAAACTTGCAGGACTCCGGACCTCGAGGACCGGAATTGGCGAACTCTGGTCTAGAACCCTGTAATCCCTCTTCTGGTACCAGGACGAGACTTTCAGAAGCTCCGACTTGCGCTTGTGCTTCCCTTGCACCCTTTTGGCGACTGTTGCAGACTTTTGCTGACCGCCTGCCAGCCTTCGAGTCCACGTCTCGACCGCTCAGTTGGGCTTGCGATTTTCTACCTTGACGCTACTCAAAGCGCTTCCAGAACTCTCTCGTCTCCTCATTTGACCTCCACGCGACACTCTGGGGACTCGCTTCAGTATCTTGCTCAAGGACACTTGGACAAGATCGCAAGGACGGAGGAACCGCCCCGCAACCTTGGGCTGTCCCACCCGGGTCGCGCCGCCTTGACAACAATGGACTTCTAGAACCTACTGAGCAACATTTAGAACCCAATCCACATGACGTCTTGAAACGGTTGCTCCGTTTCTACTGGACAAGCTGCTAGCTGTCTTCTAGAACCCTTGTCTAGCTTCTAGAACCTTGTTGTCGCCTTCTTGAACAATTCCTTGGAGCATTCTATTCCATTTCTAGAGCCTTCTGGTCGTGCTCAGAAAGCTTCCTTCAACTTCTAGAACTGTTTAGTGACCGAACTAGAATCTTCCACTGAAAATGGAGAACATTTTTTGCCTGTCTTTTGGAAGCATCAAGGTTTACTTGACATTGTTGTCAAATGTGGCCATGGTTGGGATTGTCCAGCCGTCCACTCAACATTTCAATCTTGCCGTCGCTTGTTTTCAGAGTACGGCGCTCCCGAAGAAGGCGAGCTGACCAAGCGGCAACCGTTTGCTCTGAAGAATCAGCTGTTAAGTAAGCCCCGCCTGTTCCCTGGCAAGCAGGCGGCTACGCCAAGCTGCAGAAATCCGCAAATGTGTCGTTCTTTCTTTCTTTCTTTCTTTCTTTCTTTCTTTCGCCGGACTGCAGAGATCACCTTTGTGTTTGTGGACGACGTGGCGAGGACGCCGGTGGAGAAGAAACTTCCAGGTTGGCGCCCGTCTTACATTCATGACACGTAATGTTAATCGGAAGGATCCCAAATGTTTGCGTGCAGCCACCATGGAGGTCCAGAAGGTCAAAGGGCTCCTGTCTAGACTCTTGAAGGTTCCCGCAGCCGACCTGAAGCTCAGCTACACCAGCGCTAAGGTGCAATGCTAACATCACGCTACGTGCGTTTGTGTCTCACTCACATGCTGCGTTGTTGTTGTTGCAGGTCGTGGGTCCCGAGTACCACATGGACAGCGACCTGAAGACGTTGCTCTTTTATGCCGTGGAGGACGGCGACACGGTGCTCGTACGGCGCTCGTAAAGACGCGCGCAGACAACAAACGCGGCTAACAAAGCACACTAGCAACATCAACACGCATTCAGCAACCGCACGCAAACACACAAACACACACAAACACACACAAACACACACGGTCGGCCATCAGTTTTGACTTTGGTTTTCACCAAGATGACATCACTGGCATCGCTCGTTCCCATGGCAACCCGTGGCGGATGCACGTGCAGACCCGCCAGGACAGCTCCTGCTAGCGGTAGCAACATGCTAACAGCACTTGATCATGTTGTTCTTGTTGAAAGTTACACTTACAATCGAGTCCACGTGTGAACAACAAACGTTTATTTGCTTTGCCTAAAAAAAGCATGTCAACGTCTGTAAAATGTTTACAAGGCAGAAGGTCAATCTTTTGTGATCATCATCATCATCATCAGTACCATCGTGAGAAGAAGAAGAAGAAGAAGAAGATATGCAAGTTTATCGTAGAAAAATAGAAACCTCACAATTCAGTGTCAATAAAGTTAGTATCATAAAGAACAACATTTCATTGAGGTGATTTGCAAATTTGAACACGTTCGTGGCTGAAATGAGTTCACTGCTTGTCATTAAATAAATTGCATTTCATGTTTTTAAGTTGCTCCTATTTTTACTTTCTAGTTTGAATCCGCTTTCAACTTCACCGTCGTACTTTTGATGGCATTTTGATGCCCATTCAACAACTTTCAATGTACAGTAACTTGAATGTCTTTTGAACATACTTTTCATCTACTTTTAAAGTACAAAGTAGTTGGAAATGTACTTTATACTTTTAACTTAACGTTTGTTGTTTTAGTGTACTTGCAATACACGTTTCATGTCCTTTTAACATTTTGAATGCTGTTTTGATGTACCACAAATGTACTTTTAGTGTACTTTTTCAATTCAATCTACTTTTTGAATGTACTCTTAAAAGGATACTCGACTCATTGAGACATTTTCAGCACTTCATATTTTGTCCAGAATGAATTTGATAACTTCATTATTGTTCATGAACAATTCAAATCAAATGTTTCCACTTGCCGTCGACTGAAGATGACATCACCTGTGCTCGGGCAATCGCTAAACTAACGGCCAATCACGGCTCCCGTTTTCTGGCTTTGGTCAGCAAACTGAGCCGTGATTGGTCGTTACCTGTTCCCTCGGCACGGGTGATGTCATCGAAGTGGGTCGACAAGTGGAAAAATGTGCTTTTTTTGAAGGGATTCCTTGTTCAGGAACAATAATGAAGTCGACAAAATATGATCCTTTTAAATACACACGCAAAAGCAAAAAATGAAATAGCAACGACAAAAGGAAGTGTTGCCAACATGTGTTTACTTTCCCGCCACGCAGCGCCCGTCGTTAGCGTGAATGTCGTTGGGGTCGATGGCGTGGTGGTGGTTGTCGGGGCAGCGACACGTGTAGCCGTGGCCGGCGCGCGGCAGACACAGGTGGGAGCAGCCGCCGTTGTGGGCGCACACGTTGGACACTGTAGGAGGAGCAAAAGTGCTGTCGCGTTAGCCGCCAGCTAAACTCAAGCTCAGATGGTCGCCTTCAGCGCCATGTTAGCATGTTAGCTTAGCAGTTACTGTTTCCACAATCACAACGCGAGTATTGTTAGTTACTAGGCTCAGTTGACATGCTAATGTTTACACTTAGATCACAAGCAGACCAAAAGGCTTTCGGAGTCCAGAAGACGGTTTGAGAAATTGAGGAATAGTTGATCAAGTTGGAAAGTACGTGTGTAGTAAAGTGTTCTAGAAGTCGATTAGTATGGACGACCAAAACTGCCAAAATTAAAAAGAAATAAAAAAATTTAACCCCCTTTTTTTTTTTTTTTTTACTTCATATATATATATATATATATATATTTATTTTTATTTTGGGAAGGTATTTAATTTTTTAACTAGATATTTACAGTATATCCGTTTTTACATTTATTCATTAGCCTCGTTTTTTAAAAAACTTTTATTTACGTATTTATTAAATAAGATACATACATACATATATATATATACGTATATATGTACATATATATATAATATCTATTTTTATTTTCACATTTATTGATTGATTTTTAATTTTGGCAGTTTTGGTCCTGAGAAATGCGAAGGTTTGAGAAGCGTTTCTAAAACAGGACAAAACAGGACATGAGAGAAGCCAAAGTAAAAAAAGGTCTGGAGGTCAAGCGGAAGTTTCTCGGGGTCGTGCAGTCACGAAAAGCTCAACTGGAAATGTCCGCAAGGTTCCGCGTGCTACGCACCTTGCGGACATTGCGCGCTGGTGGCGGTGACGCCGTAGAGTCGAGAGCGCTTGTGGGGCAGGAAGTGGTCCGTCTCTTTCCCTGTGCGGAGGTCGACGCCCACCAGCGCCTCCCTAAGGTCAAACAGCAACATCAAGTGACGCCGACGGCCGCTCGCTCGCTCACTCGCTCTGGTACCTCCTCCAGTCGGTGTAGTACAACTTCCTGCCCAGCGTCACGGCGGCGAAGGGGTAGACCACGCCGGCGGCGACCACCCGACGCTGGCGAGTCGCCATGGCCAAACACTCCAACAGGCGACTTCCTGTCACATTCACAACACTTCCTGTTTTACGACTTGCTGCGGTCATTCCCGTCACACGGTCTGACCTGCATCGGCCCAGCAGAGCTGCTGTGTGTGCAGGTCGAAGGTCAGAGCGTTGGGGAGTCCCAGGCGGTCCTGCACCAGCACGGAACGCTCCGAGCCGTCCATGTTGGACATCTCGATCTTTGGACCATCTCGATCCCAGTCCGCCCACATCACCTGGCTGCGGACGCGCGCACAACAGCAACACGACAGAGTCGCCACGCATACTCATTTTATTTTGAAAGGCAAGTCAGCCCAAATATATTCACACTTACATCCTCCATGAATGGAGGACCAAAAATGCCAAAATCAAAAATAAATCAATACAAGTGAAAATAACAATAGATGTCAAAAATATCATTCAAAAATTAACCCTATAAAGCCAAACATATTATATTAAATATAAGACATTTTCAGCTCTCTACTTCACGAGTATAATATGTTTTTCCCCATTAAAAGCCTGACGTAAATAATCTGACACATGCATTGCACGGATCATCCGTTAGAGGGCAGTATCACCCAGTTGATGGCTTTTCCAGCGACCTTGCAAGATGGCCCCAAATGAGAACGGACAGACACACCTTTATTTATTAATATAGTGGGAAATGTTTTCTGATTTTTGGAAATATGTTTGATATGTCTGTCTATTATTATATTTTTCACAGTTGTAAATGTATGAATTGAAAGCATTGTGAGCGGATGTATCAAATATGACACAAATCAAAAGTTATAAGTAGAAGTTGATTTTCCATGTGGGAGGGCGGCCATTTTGTCGCTTGTTGTCGACCAATCTCGGTCCATCTGTTTTTTGAAGCTGAGCCGTGAATGGTTGTTACCCGAATTTTGCGCCATTTGGATGTTATTTTCATTTGGCAACAAGTGACAAAATGGCCGCCCCCTGAGATGGATACAAAAAATGGCTGCGTTTTGTTTCTTGGCTCATATTCCACAAACGTAATATTCATCAGAATGCCGCGTTGCAACATATTATTGTCAAGAAAATGGTTTGACGCGACTTGCCCATTAAATATTAGATGACTTTTGAGCGATGTTGCATTTCTGCTCACTGAGACGTTGGTTGACGAGACAATCTGAGATCTTTTCACTTTCCTGATAATAACAAATGACCTCTTGACCTACTTGAAGCAGCGATAGTGTCGTTTGTGCAATAACTCGTTCGTTCCACACTTCCTGGATGCCATCAGTAACGGATTCCTTCTTATTTGCATCGGTGTCTTTCTTGCTGGTCAAGTAGTAATATATTACAGTACTGGTCTTTCAGTTCCAGATGACTTTTGTTAGATTTGCTCTTTGTGGTGCAAGGATGCGAGTAGGCGGGGCCGCCCGCCACTCACCCGTGGGCGGGGTTAGTGACGATGGGGCGGGGATTGACCAGGCCGGTATGGAAGAGAACCCGCCGGTGACGGCCGTCCAGCGACGCAACCTCCACCGTGTCCCGCACTGAGTCGGTCCAGAACAGGAGGCGAGACACCGGGTCCACGGCCAGACCTTCAGGACTCTGCACGTCTGGCGAGAGGACATCAGCCAGCGCATCCTCGGCAATTTGTCCCACAAAGTTGTGGACGGCCGACTTTGACCACATGCGTCCGCCATGCGGTTGGTTACCTTTGGTGGCCAGGGTTTGGACGCGGCCCCCCATCAGACTGGTCCTTCTGATGGCCGGTTCTGTGATGTCACTGAAGTAGACCTTCTGTTCAGCACAGTCGAAGGCCAAGGCCACCACTACGCGGTCCTAAGGACAAGACAGACACAAAGACCAGGGACGGTCAGGTTTCTGGTCCCTGCCAGTCTGCTGTGGGTGTTTTGCTTTTTTTTTGTTTCTGGATTACTGCTGGTGGCCAGAGTGTCCTGCTGCACACCTGCAGGTCATTACAATCTGATGAAGATGAAGGACGCCGTCGGATTATTATTGTTTTCATTTTGTACTTTTTACCTGCTTATCGTTTGCTTGTACTTTGACTTAGTAAACACCTCCTGATCTTTGTGCTCTTTTTTTGTTATGGAATGATTGCTTTATCAAAGCCTCTTGTGTTTAGTCTGCTTTTTAGGTTTGACACACCACAACAAAGACAAGCTACGATTGGCGGAGCCGATGAGCGTGTGACAGGAAGCGGACATCCACACGTGATCTGGTCATAGGACAGAATTTGGTCTCAAGACATGATCTGGTCTCGGGATATGATCTGGTCATAGGACGTGATCCGGTTTCAGGACATGCATTGGTCTCGGGTGGTCTGAAGATGTGATCAGGTCTCAGGACGTGATCTTGTCTCAGGCCAGCCAAGCTCAGGTCTTAGGACACGACGTGGCGGCCTCACGGGAATGTGCAGCAAAGTGGTGCCATCCTCCTCCTTCATGTGGTTTTGGTCCAGAGGAAGGACCTCCATCTTCCCACCCTGAGCAAACAGCAGTTTTGTTCCGAGGGCAACCGACTGGACGTCAGGTCTTGGCGTGGGTCCGAAGGGAGCCGGACTGACACTGGGGTCCAGACCTGAAAGATGAAGGCAGGGAGACACGTTACTGATCCAGGTCAGAACAGGTTGATGATGTGTACAAAACGTTAACTACTTGACAGCGCGCTTAACTGCTTGATACTAGCAGCTATTAGCATGCTAACAGCACTCACACAAGTGGGCGTGGTCTGCTGCGCTGCGCGTGTTGGGGATCTCTCGCCCGCTAGCGTCCACACACCAACACTGCGCCGCGTTGCGGAGGCACTGAACGGACCGGTACCGGCCGTCCGGGTCACACTGCGGCACGTAGCCATCCTCGTCCACCGTGCGACGCAGGAAAGAGAAGAAGCCGGACGAAGCGGACGAGGCGGACGAAGCGGACGAGGCGGCGGCAGCGCGCTGACGCTCACACGCGCTCTTCTCACGCTCTGACCAACCAAAAGTACATGTGAGCGATCTTCTTTCACGTGACGAAGGCCGTCACTCAAAATGCATCATAGGGATCATACGGTCATCATGACAACGACGGGGCGGAGCCATTTTAACGAGACTGAAGGACCAATATTCGGACTTGCTAATATACTGCCATGCTAATTATTTGAGCTTACCAACACGCTACCTACATGAGGCTAACAACCGGCTGACAGCACACTAACAACATGCTAATTACATGACGCTAAAAAATATGTAAACTACAAGAAGGTAGTATGTTAATCAAAAGATGCTATTAACAATGCTCACATGATGCTAACAAGCAAATGACATTATATCAACAGCACAGCAATTCCATGACGCTAATTACACGATGCTAACAATATGTAAACTACAAGAGGCTAGTATGCTAATCAACATGCTAATGCTAACATGCTAATGACAATGCTCACATGATGATGACAAGCATCGGTTATATCATCAACACGGCAATGACATGATGCTAACGTAAATGACATGAAAGCGTAAAGTTTTACCAAATGGCGGCACGCTGGCACTGCACACGCCAAAGCAATGAGGTCAAAACATGTTGGGGCATTTCTTGCATTAAACCTATCTTCAATTTTGGAACACGCAAAGAGGACAAAATTCATTTATTCCTCTTCAAATGACGTCAACATTCCCGTCATGGCGCCTACCTGAGGGGGCGGGGCTGCAGACGAAGCCATCGCCATTGTAACCTTGGAGACAGCGACATTCGAAAGATCCTGGCGTGTTCGAGCACACGGCGTCTTGGTGGCATGACGAAGTGGCGCACTCGTCCACGTCTGAACACACGCGCGCACGCGCACGCGCACGCTAGCTCAGGCGCCACAAGCACTCAGTGGTTCTTTTTTTTTTTTTTTTCTTTTGGCGGCGGCCGTACCTACCAACGCACACTTTTCCATCGGCGCCATTCGCAAATCCCGACGCACACTCGCAGCGGAAACTTCCGGGACGGTTGACGCACATGCCGTTGGGAGCGCACGCGCGCGTCGACTCGGCGCACTCGTCCACGTCTGTCAATCAATTATCCGTCCTGGGTCAATCCGTCCATCGAAATGTGTTTCGCCTGGCGACGGACGGGCTCACCTTGACACCGGCGTCCGTCTCCATGGAAACCCGTCACACACTCGCAGCTGAAGAGGAGATGAGGACCCGCGCGGCACGCCGCGTTCACGTCGCAACCGTGACGACCCGTTAAACACGGGTTCTGCTCAGCAAGTGCAGCTGAAAGGCACAAGCGGTATTTGTTGTGATGTGTTGACAGATGTTTCCCCATCTGACTTGAGTTTGTTTTTCCTGAATCCTGCCGACCCCTGCGGATGGACGCCCCCTCTAGACCTCCGCTTTTTCTCAAGGCGCTGCCCCCCCCCCCCCAAAAAAAACAATAACCTTGGAACCCTGCCAGCTTGCAGCTGAGGCAACAAACGGCAGGAACCCGCTAAACAATATTGCTAGCGATCTAATCAACTAGCGCCAGTCTGCACACCCCCGCGAGTCGCTGCCATTTGCCTGGCGACCAATCAGACATCCATGAGAGAGTGGACGGATGGACAGGCAACAGAACACATTCCAAAAAGTTATCGTTGGCAGCAAGGTCGCATGAAAGGTGGCAAATCCAGAAAGTCAAAACCCTGCCACAGTTTGGCTTTAGCCCCAACTGCTAGCTAGCTAGCTCCCATGCTGCTCGTTTACCGGCTAGGGAACTAGCTAGCTAGCACCTAGGGCTAAGGCCAAACTGCGGCAGGGGTTTTACTTTCTGGACCTGGATTTGCCACTTCTTGCAATGGTTTGCATTTTCTTCCCTTCATGTTTGCTTCCTAGCTAGCGCCCATTGTGCTCGTTTATCTGCTAGGGAGCTAGCTAGGTACCAGTGGCTAAAGCCAAACTGTGGCAGCGTTTTTACTTTTTGGACCTGGATTTGCTACCTCTGGTTAAAGGCTAGCTAAAGTAAGCTAGCCGGCAGAAGCGACGCCAGAACACGAAGTATGCGGAGTTGTTTTACTAGCGAGTGTGCTAGCACATGAACCTTAAGAAGGATATGAAGAATGTGGAATAAATGCTCAAACAACTTCCGGTGTAAGTTTTGGACGCCAGAACGCTACATTAGCAGCGGCCGCAAGGTCAACTGACCCCGCAGGGAGCCGACGGTGTTGCTGGTGGCGTAGCGTGTCAGGTTGTGCCTGGCGTCGAACATGACGAAGACCTGGTCCACGCTCAGCTGCTGGCTCCGGGGAAGGGGGTCAGCGGCCGCCGCGTGGGGGCACTCATGGAAGGTGATGGTCTGATGCCAGCGGTAGCTTCGGCCCTGCGCCGCACCGTCCGGAGGCGTCACGTTGTAGTTGAGCTGTGAAGACGACGTGATCTCTGCAAGGACCGCAACATCTTGTGTCAAGTTCAAAAATAGTCTGTAGTGGTCTTGGTGGTGTGCAGTCTCACTCACCGTTGCGGCCGTGCTGGTACAGCTCCTTGTAGCCGGCAACTTGCACGGCGGAGCCCACGGGAACAGGCGGAAGACGGCCGTCCAGCCGGGTGCTGAGCGCCAGGTGCTCGTGCTCGTCCACGCCGTTCAATTCCTGCCTGATGCTCAGGCGCTCGTTCCCGGGGTGGAACGTGACCTCGGTCTGACGGGAGAATTTGCCGCCTGACGCGATCGGCGTCGGTAGAAGTTGACGGCACCAAAACAAAGCAAATGAATGAATGCAAGTGGCGCCACTAGAGCCAAACTAAAGCTGGTAGAAGACAAAACCATTCTCTGTTTTTTGTTACTCTTACCAATGAGACGGAATCCGTTTTGGTACCCGGGTTGTTCCAGGGCAAAGGCCCACCCGACAACTCCCCCCAGTGACGACAGCGGCAGCAGGGACGGGCCCAGCGTGTCCGGGACGTTGCTAATGGCCACGTAGGCCCGTCCGTCATTGGCCACCACATACGAGTGCAGGTCTGCGTTCAGCTCCACCTCCAAACTCCCGACCGACACCCGTCCCAAGACTTTGCCGTTCACCCGTTGCGGTTTGCCTGCCGGCCACAAGACGTTTCTGACAAGTGCGCGACCGCGCGTGTTGCACAGGAGAATCCCAACGCTACCCACCTTCCGCCACGCAGTCCCACCCACTACCGTAGAATCCGGGCCTGCAGTGGCAGCAGTAACCGCCGTCGTGGTCCCGGCAGTCAGCAAAAGCCGAACATTTGTGTCTGTTGTGTGCACACGAGTCCAATTTGTACGCAAACACTGAAGAGAAATTCAAAATCACCAGATGAAGCCCATCAAGAACAAGTCGAGGAAAGACACCGATCGAGGTCAAAGACAATCAATTCATTCATCGGCTGAGCTGGACTAGATTTGTTGGCTCACCGTTCACATCTAAATCTTCTTCGTCAACCTCCACAACGCTTTGGACCGGATCAGGGACTGGAGAGTGCCTGGATTCAGATTCGGATCCAGGATGTAGTTGCCTGGTCTCGGAGCGGGATGGGTGGTCGTGGTGCCTTGGCTGTGGCTCGGTATGTTCTGGTTGATGTGGATATCTTGAGCCAGGATCCAATGGTTCTGGCTCGTGTAGCTCCAGACTTTCTGGGTAACTTGTCTCTGCTTGGTCCGGTTTCCCGGGGTGACTGGACTCAGGAAGCAACTGCGCTGGCTTGTGCTGATCGAGGTGTTCTCGGAATCGTGGTTCAGGTTCAGGTTGGTCCGGGTATGATGTCTCGAGTTGATCTGGAAGGTCAGCGTATTTTGGTTCTGCTTGGTCCGGATGTTTTGCGTAGCTTAGTTCAGGTTGATTCGGATGTACTTGTTGGTGGTATCCCGGCTCGGGATCCAGTTGTTCTGGCTGGTGTGGAGCCGGATATTCTGGGAATCTTGCTTCAGGTTGTTCTGGAATTTCCGGATATTTTGGCTGCGTTTGGTTTGGATGCTCGGAGGCTCTTGATTTGGTAAGCAGTTGTGCGGATCTTGGGTCTGGATACTCAGTTCTTTCGGGGTATTCTGGCTCGGCTTTTGGGGGATGTGCCGACTGTGGTTGTTCCCTGTCACGGTTGCTGCGTGTCGGCGTCCCCATTTCTGTTCCAGGAAATGCCGTCACAACCTGTGGTAGTTCTTCAAATTGCGGCTCCGCGCTTGTGTTTTCAGGTTGTGGGTGACTGCTTTGGTTGCCTGTTGAAGTGTCAGTGGTCAGCATCTGCCATTCCATGGTCGGCGCTCCAGTCGGTCCAGGTCCGGAGTTCCTGTCCACCTCCTTTTGTTCATCTGGTTGCCGCGGCAACACGGTAACGGGCACGCCACCGGACGTTGCCTTCTCGGAAAGACTTGTGGCGTTTCCTGCGGTGATGCCCAAAAAAGTGGACGTGGACCCGATCTTGTACACCCAAACTCCAGCCTGTGCCGCGTTGCTCTTCCTGGTGGGAAGGCAACAGGTTTAACTGGTTGGTAGGCAAGTAGGCATATGCAAAGACCAGAACGAAAACTGGATTGTGACGTCCCACACGTACTCTGTCAGCTCCAGAACGGAGGTGTCGTTCCAAGTGGTGGTGCGGTAGTAGACCCCCTGCTGGTTCCAGAACCAACCCGGTACCGAGCCCTCGTTGAAGCCCGCCTCCAGTGCGCCTACTGATGTGGACAGGAACTGCAGGCCGTCGCTGGGATACAAGAGGATGGCGAAGCTGCAAGACGGCAGGAAGGCCAAAACCAGCTGGAAGGTGTTTCTCTGAAAACAGCACGGAAGCTCCTCACCTTTCGGAACTTTCTCACAACTTCACGAGCACTTCAAGTCCACTTGTTTCCATCAAGAAGCTTGGCTAAAGTCAACAAACCAACTCAATCCACTGAACAGCAGCTCTCATTTTGAAAACTGGTCAAGTTGAAAACACAAACATCACGACTGACAATCCAACATGGAAGAGATCCAGTCCCACCTGGCAGCTGCTTCGCATGCCGTCTCACCTTAGCATCCGGTCCGTTACGTTTGCCGGCGGCGGCCAGGTTTTCCCAGGTGACCACCAGAACGCTGGTGGGCTGCACGGCGCGCTCGCCGGGGAAGGCTTTCCCGACGTGCTCGGCGGCTCGCAGCAGCACGGCGGCGGCGGTGTCCTCACGGAAGTGGACCCGCCCCCGGCCGTCGCTAGCGTCCAGGTCCCCGAGGAGCGCCGCCACCATCTTGAAGGAGGCGGGCATCTTGCCCAAGTAGGACATCTCCGGCGGAGGCGCCACCGTAGACACTAAACCATTCGTGTTGACCTGAAATGGAAAACGCGCGGTCCTACCTTTAGCATGTAGCATTAGCATCATGGTTGCCTAGTGCACCGCCACTGGGTTATGTCAAATTTCATTTTCTGTCTGAAAATGTTGCAGACTCATGTCTGTGTGGTCCCGCATTGTTAGCATGTTAGCTTAGCGCAAATACAACTTCCAAGTTTGAAAGCACCTCAGATGCTAATTAGAGGACAGACCTCGATTGAACATCTCCCGTTTTTTGGATTTGCAGTCTTTTCTAGGTCTGTTTCAGGAGTTTGTTTTTTATTTCATTTTGAAATCATTCCGTTGTACCAAAATTCATAAATTCTCCACGTGGGCCGTTATTTTTGTGTGCAAATGATTGCCCGATCTCAAGTGTTGAAAATGGCGGCTTGCTCACTTTGCAGATGCGACATTAATGGTTGAACAAACATTTTGTTGATTTCGGTCTCCTGAAAAGTTTTGGGCCCGATGACAGCAATGTTGTTGTTTTTTTCAATTACGATGTCAAATAGTTACAATAAATAAATAGTTCAAATGTTTATTTAGTTTTTAACTCTTAAAATATATCAATTAAGCAATTCATAAAATATCAGCCCCAGCATGCAACCCTCGTGAATAATTGAATAATGTTAACTGACAGTAATAAAAAAAAAATTTCTCTCAATCTCTAAATGGATTGTTACTAAAAATAAAATAAAATAAAAAAAGACGTGAGTTGGTTGACTTTGTGAATGTTGATTTTATGAATTTGGCACAATAAATAAATGAGCTCAAAATTGTGCTGAATCAATTTTGTGAATGCAACAACTGCCCCCCCCTCCGGAATTTCACGCAGCCAATTTGGCCGAGTTGTGCGTGAAATGCCCCAAGACAACGGCGGGTGGCCTTCCTTCATCTTCTTGTTGCTTTTGGGGGAGGGGGGCGCAGACGGGTCACGTGACCTCAGGAATGTGACTTTTAGCATCAGTCACCCCCCCAAAAAATAAAAAAATAAAAAAATGATGTGTCTTCTCATTTCCCACAGAGCAAAACGAGCAGTGTTAAATTTAACATTTCAAAAAGTGCATTTTGGTCCACAGTAAATGAAGTTCAAGCAAAACCTTTGAAAACAACTTTAAAAAACAATAACACCCACTTTGGACACCATTTGACTCTAAAAAATGTTAAAATGACACAAAAAAATCAATTGTCAAAAATGTTAACATTTTTGCGAAAGTTGAGATCAACCAAATGTCAAAAAAGAAACGTTTTTTTTCCGGCTACCCAACACGTGCCCAAAAGGTTTGGTTTGAATGCTCCTGTGAACCTGATGAATGAGAATTTGTCAATTAGCAATCGGCACAAAGGAAATCTTGAAATCAATCATCGACGTATCGGGAGGCAATTCAGGGTTTTTTTTAAAACCCTTTTTTCCCTCCTTTCTGAGCAACGTGACCACCATTTCTTTTTCCTGCTCTTTGAATTCAACTTGGTCAAAGATGCAACTTTTTTGCAACGCCACCTGGAAGAAAAGTTGCCACAAGTGACGGACGGATTGGATTTTTTGGGGCCCTTTTTGAGCCCTTTTTCGACAAACGCAAATGAAAAGACGACGTCGTCGTTTGTCCTCACGTGAACTTTGTTGACGTTTTCCCGGAAGAGTCGAAGCTGGCCGTGCAGCAGGGTCACCTGCGCGCTCGAGTCGGAGCCGGACGGCAGCTGCCAGTCTCCTGGCCGGGGTCCGAAGGGGAAGAGCTGGTCCACGCGCAGGCACGCGCACGCGCTCAACGCACACCACAAGCGCAACCACAAGCGCCACCACAAGCACCACATCTTCCTCATCGTCGTCTTCCTCGCCAAATGAGCTGGCGGGAGAGCGCGAGAGAAGGAAAGGGGGGGGGGGGGCAGGACCAGGACGCAGCAGCGGGGGAGGGAGGGGGGCGCTCACGCATGCTCTGAAATTTGTCTGGCGGTGGCTCAGACGTAGAGACGCAGAAAATCGCCTCTTCCGTCTTCAGCCTTTAAGTGTCTAGAAAAACGCTATATAATTATTATACATTTTGTGGGGCCTGGAACTTTCTCAGCAGATGTTGGACAAAATGCCATTTCTTTATGTATTCCATTTTGCACAATGTCAAGTCCCAAAGACTGTGGCTGAGAAAGGCTGCCCCCCGGTGGCCAGTGTGGGTACAGCAGGAGGCGCAGCACAATCACATGCATTGCAGCAAAAGGCATAAACGGCTTCATATTTACATTCCATTTAATTAGCACAAAATTCATTTTATATACAATATTAATTATACAGCACTCATTTCCTATTGAAAGAACACACGGCGAGAAAAACAAAAACAAAGCACTCCCAGCATGCACTTGTGGGGCGTGTCCCAGATTGTGTTTTTTATGCTTTCAACTTGACAAAATGGTGTAAGAATAGGCGCCCCCCTCCCAAAAAAAAAAAAAAGACAAGCGTCTTCAAGGCAAAACAAACAAAGAAAACAATTCAAGTCAATGAGGCAGCATCAAATTCTTTGGTCCACTGTTTTTCTTTCCGTCGTTCTGCAACAAAAACTTCAAGTCCAAACTTTCCATTGAGTTTGTGAGCAACACAAAATATTCCTTCGCAAAAGAAAAATCACAATCATTCCATTTTCTTTCTGCGTCGCTGAACAAAACAAAAGCACGCACGCACAAGCCAGGGGATGAAAGGCTTGGCGACGCGTCGTCTTCATCATCATCATCGTCGTCTTCATCATCATCATCGTCGTCGTCGTCGTTCTTACATACGCGGGCGTAGAAAAGCGCACAAAAGTGACGGAGGCGTGGCCTGTTCAGATGGGCGGCAGTGGCTTCTTTTCAACGCCATGCGATGATGTCACGAGGGGGGAGGAGTTCTCCCCAAACGATTCCCTCGGGCGTTCACGTGGCGAGGGTCCCGATGTGAGGAGGGGGCGGAGTCTCCTCCCGTCCCGGCCCTCCCTTCCTGTTACCTGCCGCCCTCCTTGAGCAGCAGCCGGAAGTTGTGCAGTTCGTGAATGCTGGACGACAGCCTGGCGCGCACGCAAAAGTCACAAAGACACATTTCGGTCACAGCGCGATTATTTGGAGTCAAGGAGGCCGATATGCGATATTTGAAATATTATCGCTGTCAACATTTCTTTTCAATTCCAATCTTGACTTTGCATGAATGCTTATTGAACAAGATTTTTTTTAATCTTAGACAAGATACTTCATTTTTAATTTCTAAAAAATGTTCGGTATGTCTTAAAAAGTTAAATAAGTAAATAGCAAAGAAGAAGAAAAAATCTGAAACGTCAAAGTTTCTTTGTTTGAATGTTGAAGAAAAAGAAAAGTTGAAGATTCAGCAGCAACGCTTTGAAAGTCACGTGAAAATTGAACGAAATGTTTTCCTGAGAATAAAATGGATGTTGTCAACGGTGCGATGGCAACATGGGCGTGGCTAATGGGTGGTGGGCGTGGCTAACGGGTGGGTGTGTCCTCGGCGACGTTCGCAAGGTACCTGGCAAAGGCGTTGATCAAGGCCACCACCTCCTGGCGGGTCAGCTGGAAGCCTTTGGAGGCGGAACGTTCCGGAAGGTTCTTGATCTGCTTCTCCGAGAAGAGGATCTTCAGGGCGGTTCCCAGGCCTTGCGTCTGGCGGCACACGCGCACGCACACGCACGTCATTCGTTTGGATTGAGCACAGGAACGTCAACGCGGTGCCCGTCGTCGGTTCCAAGGATTATTTATGCTTGTGATCAGGTCAGGTTCAATAAAACGTGCAAACGATCGATGAAAAGCGATCGGATGACATTCGAAAGTAAGCGAAAGTCGTTCCTCCTCATTTGCAACGGAAATCGGAAATCGGAATGCTACTCGACCCTCGACCCTCGTTTTGAAAGCAATCGTGACTTGTGTTTGTAAATCACGATGTCCGTATGTCTGAACGTTGCTGGCGCGTTTGTGTGTTTGTGTCACATGGATGGCGGCGGCGGCGACCTGCAGCTTTCCCCACAGTCGGCATTTGCTGCAGCCCACGCAATCCATGATCCGGGAAATGTTCTTGAAGTGAAGACGGAATTCCTCCTGCAAAAACACAAAGACGTCGCGTCACAGCTGCTGCCGCAAAAGCCTCGTCCCGTCTTCCCGAGACGATCCCCGTCCCGTCTTCCCGAGACGATCGCCGTCCCGTCTTCCCGAGACGATCGCCGTCCGTTTCGGCGGCGAGCCACGTGGCACTCGGACAACGCCGATTTCTCACGTTGGGATGAAGGGAAGACAATTTTGTACACGGGGAGGACTTTTTAAATCATTTCTCTACTCCAATTTCCTTCAAGCAAACTTTTTAGGGAACAATTTGGGAGACATTTCTTCCATTTTGGGGCAATTTCATGACTATTTGATGGTCATTTTCTGCTTTTTCTTTCAATTCTCTTTTTTTCTGACCGCTTCAAAAATGTGGATTCGGACATTTTGGGGATATTCAATGAGTCTTTTTTTTTCCATTTAAAGAATATGTGAACCCCCCAAAACATCTGAATGTGTCCACATTTTTTGCGTCTCCACAAAAGAGCAGCATCAGTTTGCAGACGCTCGCTTTAATCGCTTTTTTCTTTTTTTTGTCACCTTGAGGCTTTTGGCTTCCTTCTGGCGTCCGGCAAACATGGACTTCTCGTCAAAGTGCATGGGGAACCTCCTGGAGGGACGGAGACGGCACGTGAGAAGGCGCCAGAGGCAGACGGCGGCGGCGAAAGCGGCCCCGCCTACTTGATGTCGTCGAAGACTTGCAGCAGCAGCTCTTTGGTGTCGGCGTCCTCGCGCCCGTTGCCCGTGTACAGGTGGACCACGGCGCGCTCAAAGTAGGCGGCCACCTTGGAGAGCGCCCGCAGCTCCATCAGGTACAGGAAGTACAAGTTCTTCAGGCGCCGCGTGCCCTCGCCCTTCGTCTCCGCCCTGTCGAAGCGCCAGCGGAACTCCTGGGCGTTGGGACCCCACACCGAGCGGCCCCAACCCTCTGGCGTACCCGCGGCGTCACCCGCGCGCGTTAGCGGCACAATAGAAGGCGGGCGCTGCCATTTGGACGCAAGCGTGCGTTTGGGCCGCAGGCGTTTCGTACGAGCCATTAGGCGTGGTCCAGAACCGCTTGGACTATTTGGACAAAACTCAAATCATTTTTCGCCGGACCAAGACTAAAACCCTCATTCATAAGTGTGACGAAATGTCGTTCACTTCAATAAAAACTGACTTCAAATCAACCCAAAAACAAAACTGAGATGATTTGGTCAAATCTGTGACACGGTGGTCATGTGACACACAGTGACACGCCCCCTTTCAAATCTGCAGCTAACGCACGAGACAAGCAGGAGTTGGATTCATTGTGAAAAGTAAAAAAAAAAAAAGATGTATTTATAGCGTTCCAACAATAATGCTAATCCGACCGCTAACTAATGCCGGCTAACTTACTAGCTGCTAGCATGTAGCCGTAGTAGCCGCTTGTTGATATGCCGTCATTGTGTGGCAAGTTGTTTTTCATCCAAAAGTTGAGAGGACATTTTTTGGGAAATCATTTTAGATTTTTGTTTGTTTGTTTTACAGAAGTTAAACGATTGTCCTGACTAAAACGTTGACACTTTTTGTTTACTAAAACAAGACGAATAAAATGATGTTTTCTTGGACTAAAATGCTAGATTTAGAGTCGACTAAATCAAAACAGGATGAGTTTGACTAACAAGTGAGATTGAAATTTGAAAATGGAGGATAAAATGAACACTATTATGTTGTTGTTGTTTTTTTTTTCTCGCATGGCCAACACGCCCCCTCAAATGGTGCGAACATCGCATGGTGACGTTTGAATATCGCGACACATTCGGTATGAGAAGGTTTGCCGTTTGTCTGGATGTGCTGAAATGCGGCATTTACCGTCCAGCAGGTACTTGGCACACAAGTGGATGTTGATGCTGGTGTGGAGGCCCGAGATCAAGCGGTAGAAAACCCTCTTCTCCAAACACAGACCTGCAGCCGCAAGCGCGAGCGCAAGAAAAGAAAATCAAGACCAGCAAAAACAAGATGGCATGAAAAGTACAAGACAAAGACGGAGAAGGCGCGGCGCGGCTCCGTGCTAGAGCGGGAAGCTCGTGGCTTCCATCCTCAGCGCCGGTGACCAAGTGCCCTTGAGCAAGACACTGGACCCCAATGGCGGCCGCCGACCGCTGCTTTAGGAATGTGTGTGCGTGAGATCGCAAAGCGCTTCGGGGAAGGCATGCAGGTGGTGCTGCAAAAAAAAGCGCAATATAAAAAGCAGTAGGGTCCGACCGACCCGATTTTTGAGGCCGATGCCGATTTGGGGCAGAAAAATATACAGATTCATCTGCAGATGACTTCAAAATATATATTTAATGCATAAAATTGTATTCCCACAGTCGATGCTAACTTCCTGTTAGCATTTGAATAGGATCCTCCCTTCACTTTTAGCATTAGCGCTAGGCTAGCGATGTTTTAAAAACAAAGCATGTTTTGTATTTAAATATACACCGGATGTCGTTCTTATCGTCGTCGTCGTGTGTTTGGCTTTGCTGTGAACGCCAACTGGGGTCACATTAAAAACCTTAAAAAAGAATAACATACGCTACGCACTTGCTAGTTGCTAGCATTCAGGCTACTCTCACAGTGTCGGAAAATGACAAAAAGGTAGAAAGGGAAGAAAAAGAGTAGAACAGAAAGCATGAAAAAAGTGAAAAGGAAAGAAAGAGAAGCAAAGACAGAAGACAAAGATTGAGAAAAAGAAGCACAAGACGACGAGGACGCTTAATGGCCGACGTTACCTTCAAGCCAGTTGTAGAAGCTCTCGCCTGGAACGGGATCATCAGTGACATCATCAGTGACATCATCAGTGACATCATCGACGGCCCCCCAAGCCAAAACCAAAATCAAAGCCGTACTCACCGTCGTCTCCTGAAGACAAACGGGAAGGAAAAAGTCAAGTTGATGCCAGCGTCCGACATACTCGGGACTCATTCCAAACCAACGTGTGCGTGTGCGCGTGCGTGTGCGTGTGCGCGTGCGTGTGCGCTTAATAAGAACTCCGCCCTCGCGCAATTCCTTCACAATTTCAAAATGGATTCAGTCAAGTAAAGCAAACGCGTGGCACTTGTACTTGCTAAAAGTCGATTGTGGGCGACCTCTCATTTTTAGCGGCTGCGATGATTTGGTTTGTTAGGAAGCATGTCAAGGCGCGAGCACGTTGACTTCCTGTCGTGTTTTAGTTGACTCACCTCTGCTCGGGGTCAAAGGGTTCAGAGGTCGGTACACGGACCTGGGCCTGCACACACAACACACACGCCGCGCGTCATTGCAAAATCCCCACTGACCGTTCGTTCCCGTTGACGCTTTCCCCAAAGGACGGACGCGCCATCGGACAACATGACTAAATGTTTGATTGATCTACACAAGCTAATATGAATGGAAATGGATAACGCTAATGCTAACGCTAGAATTCCTTAAGCGGCGGACATTTGCACAGCCGTGACGCAAATGCTAGCGCAATGCTCAAATGAATGGGAAATGTAATTGATATGCTAACGTTAGCGTCAATCATCACCATTTTGCAACGGTTTAAGCAACGGACATTTGGACACCGATGGCGCAAATACTAGCTTAACGCTAAAATGAATGGAAAATGCCATTGACATGCTAGCGCCGTCAGTCTTTTTGTTTCTCTTCCCCAAGACAAGATGCATCTTTTGAAGCACGCTAACGTTAGCATGTACTGACTTGAAGCAGTTCTCCTCGTAAATGCTGTTCCAGACCCGCCACGCCGAAGGGCCTTTGTATCCGGTGTAACCTTCGGGGTTGAGCAGCAGGTCCACGTACTCGGCGTCCGGGGACGACTCATCTAAAAGGCACAAAGGTCAGCCACGCCTGCTTTCGTCCTGAAGGTGGCACTAGAGGAACTCACCGTCCAGCTCACAGAAATGATCCTGCGCGTCGTCGTGTCTTGCCCAGTCGGCAAACGCTTCTTTGCTCTGGTTGCTGCGCGCGCACAAACGCACACAAACAAATTGGAACGCACGCAGCAATTGCACTGACGCAACAAGGTCAGGGGTCAAATACACACACAGTGCAACATCGTCGCAGGTGTAAGCGCAAAAACAAAGTGTGTGACCTGAGCGTGCTGTTGATGGCTCCCAGCTCTTGCACCTGCTGACACTCGCTCACGTCGCTCACGTCGCTCACGTCCTCGCCGGCGCTCACGTCGCTCTCGTCCTCGCCGGCGGCCTGCGAATACTGAACACGGACATGACGTGATTGGCGTGAAGGCAAAACGCCGGCGCTGCTGGCGTCACGTGACCTCGTGCGGTCGGCGAGCGTCGTCGTTGGTTATTGCCCTTCAAACATCTGCCAAAACAATCGGCCAAGTTTCCCACGCTGTGAAAAGTACCCTGAACGCACCATTTTGCTAGTGTAGCATTAACAACAAGCAAGTGTGTTTCTTCTGGTGTCCCTAAGCGTCCTTTAAGATGTTGAAGGACATCCCAGTTGGAGGATCCCATTCCAATGCTAAGCGGAAGTCAGCATCGACTTGGAGAGTGTTTTTCCTTCAAACCAATATTCACACACAAAAGGGAAGAGAACACTAATTCTTCCCATTGTGTGAAAAAGGACTTCTTTGAATTGAATTCAATGCTAACTTTCTTCTGTACTCGCTTTCAGTGTGCCCGCCATGGATGCTCGGCACCACACTGCCCCCAAGAGGCCAAAAGGCACAGGAACAGTCAGGATCTCTTTTTCCGTTGCTAATATATTCTTATTTTGATTTTGTCATTGTCCTTTCAAGTTGTATTGAAAGTTGCTATTTCAAAGGATTCAAAGAAATTCTTTGACCAAAATTCAAGGACTTTTTCTTGTCGTGTAGTGCGGAAGTGATGCCCATTAAAAAGGAATGGGGGGGATCATTTGATATATATATAAAATCTGTTTTGTTTTTCTGCCCAAATCGGCACCGGCCTAAAAAAAATGGCATATCGGTCGGGCCCTAACCGTCAACATGTTGGCTAAACTAGCAGACCGAAAGACTCTCATCTTTATTTTGGTAGCTTCCACGTTTTTATAAAAATGAGAACACAACATTCCGTGGGCCTTGCAAAATCAGACCAAATTCAATAAAACAGCCGCGAGCGAAGGGGGTTGCTTCAGTAAAAATGGCTGCCAGTGAAGGAGTTAAATATTGCACACAAGTAATACACTTAAAAAAACAACAACTACTAATACTGAAACTATAACTAAGCATATTTAAAAAATAAGAATAATAATAGTAAAAACTAACAGAACCACCTTGAAAACTAATTAAAACTAAATTTAAAAAAACAAATGAAAGAAAAACTCAAATGAAAATTGCTAAACTATAATCACCCTGGTATGCACATTTGTGTGTGCATGTGTGTTGTGTGCGTTTGTCATGTGTGTGTGTGTGTGCGTGTGTCCAACTGCGCTCACCTTGTTGTAATTGCCGGACTTGATGCCGGCAGGAATCTGACTCTGGAAGAAAAAGGGAACGTTGGAGGCGAGCGGCTGAAAAAGGTGGCGCACAAAGGCAACCCTTGACCTCTGACCTCCGGACAGGGCTCCACATGGCAGTCTTTGATGGCGCAGTGACCGTCGTCGGGCCAGAACGGACACGCCCGCTTCAGGTTGACCTGCTTGAGGAGCGCAAGGCATGAGCTTCCATGCAAAGGGCGCCGTCGGCAGCGTTGGCGCCGTCGGCGGCGTCCGACCCACCTTGTAGTAGCGGAAGTAGTCGCGCTCCATCAGCTTCTTGATGCGCGGGTACACTTTGAAGTTGTTGAAGACGTCGATGCTCTCCACATCGCAGAAGCAGTCGTCCAGCACGCCCGTCAGCTGCGGCACAAGCACGTCACGCACGCAGGTCAGCGCCACACGCGTCGCACACCGACGCTCGCAACGCGTATGCTGAGCAAGTCGCTTCACGCACGCACAAACCAGGGCTGAGCAATTTGGAAAAATCATGTGATTTTTTTTTGTTTTTAATTATTTTCTTCACATGCACTTTGTTTAACAAACAAGCAATAAATTCATCTGCATTACGATAACATGAGTCGAAAACTGCTGTCAGACCGAATTCAACAAAAAAGCCGCAGCTGATATGACTTAAACAAACAAAATTAGCATCAACATTTTTTTCAAAACACAAATTCCAAAACTTACATTTGCTGAAATGTCATAATGCAAGCATATGTTGATTGAAAATGCTGATTTTTTTTTATTTTTTAAGTTTAGACAATAAAGACCTTTGTTTTAAAATTCTAACAAAAATGGAGCGAAAGTTAAATGAAATATTAAAACAATTATTATTATTCTAAACATGATTTTCCCAAAATGTCCAAATAATTTGAATATTAAACGTTTACGTGTCTCACGCTCCATTTCAAGCCAAAGCAAAAGATGCAGAGAATTTCGTCCCCTCGGTCGGTCGGTCGGTCGGTCGGTCGACAGCATCTCTTAGAAAGTTCACTCAAACGATCAAGCAGCAGATTTTGGGAAAAAGGGCCGATACCAATATGAATCAAAATGTCCAATATCTCCACTAATACGGATAATCGGTCTCTCCCTGCTCTAAACATCAGATTTATGATACATAAAAGTTTTTTTGCTTCGTCCTAAAATCCCAAAATAAAGGCATAGGAACTTTCATTTCATATGAAAGACTGTTTATTTATTGACTACAAATAGAGTCGTTCACTTAAGCAAACACTTTGTGCACGTTTGTCAATTCCCTGCGTTTGCCGAGTGGTGCGTTCAGGGAGGTCGGGCCGAGCGTGCTTCACTTCCAAATGCAGCCTGGGTTGGAAACCAATCAGCAGCTGGTGCTTCAACGGTTTCCATTTGGACGTGCTGGCGCACGGTGCGACGCCACTTGAAAGACCCGCACTCCATTTTGGCTGCAATGACCTGAACGAGCCAATTTCAACAAACGCCAACAGTTGCAGTGACAGCGCGGAGCAAATTTCACAACACCCTCATGACAACGTGCCAAAATGCTGCGACATCAACGCAAGTCAGTCAGAGGTCAAATTACGCAAATCAATCTTTGGCTTTAGCATTTAATTTCCTTCATTCATTTATGTACACAACAAATAAAGCCAACCAATTGACCAAAATGAAAATAGTTTTTTTTTCATCCAAATTGCAGCTTTTGCCGTTTAAAAAAAAAGAAGCTTTTTATGAAACTGTGATGTCCATTTGAATGTGATTCATTGTTCAGCCAAACACAAAAAAACACACACAAACACACAAAAACACACAAACACACATGTATTTGCTGTATGGCAAGTGAAGCTGACAGCTGTTCGTAGCATGACATCAACCTTCCATATGCAAATTCCAAATATGCTAATTAGATGACAAATCTGACCTGCGATTGCATGAGAGCGCCGAGCGTGACAAAAAGCAGGAAGACGCAAACACGTCGCAACATCTTCAACTTTTCTTCTTCTTTTTGTGTGTGCGTGCGCGAGGTCGCCGACTTGAGACGCCACTTGCCTAAGCCCCGCCTCCTTGTCAAAATAAGCCCCGCCTCCTTGTCAAAATAAGCCCCGCACCCTTGTCAAAATAAGGCCCGCCCTCGCCTTGTAGTCCAGCCAGTGAGGCGGGGCTTGCTCGGCCTCGGCCAATCACGTTACACCACGCTGGTCTACTGGCGTACACAAGTTGACCTCAAGTTGTACACAAATAACGAAATCGCATCGGATTGTTGACTTGACATTCGCGCCAAAGGCGACCGCTAGGTACACCAAGCAGGAAGCAGGAATCCACAGCTAAAACAAATGACAAATGATGTGTATAATGCCATTCAGCTTCAACGGTTCAAAGTTTCAAACAAAACTTCATTGTGTTTATCTCTTTCGAAATTTGTGTTATACGGGCGAAACTGTGATTAATGAAAAACAGACCGGCTCGCTCGCTGCTCATTAGCGTCACACTAATAGTGACGTCAAAACAGACGAGGCGAACATTCGAGAAGGTTGAGGCTTGTCGTCATACGCGTCCTTAAATTGTATATTAACGGGACTAAAGATGAGTTAGAGGGAGGAAACGAAAAGGAGAAAGTGACTTACATGGCAGAAGCAGCTCTGCTCCTTCTGCTCCTTCTGCTCCGCGCTCGCTTTCGTCTCCGGCTTGTTGAGCTGAAACCAAGCAAAAGCGAGATTCCCCAACAGGAAGGCCAGCAGAAGAACGCCGAACGCCTCCAAAGTGACTCTCCACATGCCTCAGCAGCTGCGGCCAAAAGGAGCCTCGCGGATCTGCCGCTTCAAATCGAAATCCACGCCGGTGTCAGGCACTCCCGGCTAGCCACCGGAAATCAAGTCTCTTGTGCGCGGTTAGCTTCTGCGGGCTAACGGGCTAATAACGCGCGCGAGCGGCTCCGTCCGGCTGACAAGTGCGAAGTCGACATACGCTCACGAGCGTACTTGCGTCGTTGAGCCCCTTGGAAGCCGACTTTTTCGTGAAAAATTCTGCTGAACTTGGGGGACGGGTTTCCAACCACAGCGACTTCCACGTTAGAGAGCCCAATTATTAAAAAAAAAAAAAAAAAAAGAAGCTACTTCCGATTTGAGGTTTCACGACAAAAGGCGAACAAGCGAAATTGGTTTGAAAGTAGTAAGCACATCCGTAACTCGACTAGTTTACGACGCCTCCCAACAAAAAAGGGGGCTTTAAGTGTGCGTGGTTTGTCTTGTTTCGTGCACGGCCGCACGACTCGCACTCAAAACGTCTCTAGTCGAGAAGGCGTATCTTATCTTGAAAAGCCAAGCCGGAAGTAGTCGGTGTTGGTATCTTGCAGTGCGTAGGTGATGCTGAGGAGAGTGAGGAAGAGAAGAGAGAGGGAGGAGAAAGAGAAGCGGGAGGACAGAGAGCATCTTCCGACCGCCGCTC
Source organism: Vanacampus margaritifer (assembly GCF_051991255.1). Taxonomy (NCBI): domain Eukaryota; kingdom Metazoa; phylum Chordata; class Actinopteri; order Syngnathiformes; family Syngnathidae; genus Vanacampus; species Vanacampus margaritifer. The sequence continues at coordinate 309,013 of NC_135438.1, forward strand.
GCCTCCTCCCTCCCTCCCGCCCAGGCCGGGCCAGGCGTCCAATGTCACATTAGCCTCCTCCGGCCGCATCTCGCCCGTCCCCCGGTGACTATCTCCTCCGTCAAAGCAGTCAATATGGTGGACTTGTGCCCGGGCGGCGATGGCGGCTGCGGCGGCGGCAAGAAGACGTCGAAAAGGTCTCGAACGAGGCGAAGCAAACGAGGTCGCCGACGTCGCAGTAAAAAGAACAACAACCACAAGAACAACATCCACAATAAGAACGATGCGCCGCCGCCGTTTCTACCACCAGAGGTAGCTACTTCCGATTAGCCTCGCTCGCTCGCTTAACCGGCAAGCTAACAAGCTAACAGCACTGACGTCAAACGTCAGATTGTTGTCATGACGTCACAGCATTGCTCAATCAAAAAGGTTGATGGATATGTTCTCGGCAGTGTTGTCTTTTCCACCCCCCCCAAAAGAAAACTTGTTTTGGGTAACGTCATAAAATTGCATCGTACACTATTGCACTTAATAAAAACTAAACAAAACATCAACATGTAACTGGAAAAACACCGTGACAAGAAATAACATTTGTGATCGTGGTAGTTATTAAAAATACACATTGAGATTCCAACAAAGAACATATCTCTCGAGCTTATGTAGAAAAATGTGCTTTTATACATTTTGTCTTATATTTGTTTATGAAAATTTACTTTTATGTGGCAAGAAATAACATATAGTATTTGCATTTATTAAAAAAAACACACACATTTAATCCAAGAATGAGCATTCATGATGGTCTTTTATGAAGATTCATTTGTATATGACAAGAGGCTGTTGACAAGGCAAAAAAAAATTGATTGTATTTCCTTTTTATAAAAAAAAAAAAAAAGATGGGATTATTTATAAACATTCACCTATATGGTAAGAAATGTGTGACGAGTACATTTTATATCACTAGAAAGAACATTCAATTTTTTACTTTATGTAATAAAGAAGGAAGATTTGTGAACAATTTTACTTACTTTACTAATATACTTTTATGTCACAAGAACAACTCAGTTTTCTTTAAAAGCGTTTTAAGAACAACCATAAAATGCATACAAAGTGCTTTACATAAAGTAAAAATGATGTCATGCAATAAAGACGGGTCAAACAAAAAGAACACAAAATAAATTAAGATGAGTATTAAATAATGATAAATTAGGTAAGTGAATAAGTAAATGAAATCAACAACACAAAAATACAGCAGGCACCATAAAACACTGAAACAATGTTGATTCTCATGCTGAGTCAAAAGACACATTTATTATATTTATTATGGTTTTTTATTTATTTAATTAGCTGGTTAATCGTTTATTGACATTTTATTCCACCAAACATCGAAATCGGCCTAAAAAACAACATTTCGCATTTCCCAATTTGATTCCCAAGAAGGGAAAAATTGTGAAAAAAAAACACATTTTTATTTGACAAAAGCAGCTAAAAATGATTTGAACAAGAACAACGATGATCAAACTAAATATGACGTCACATGTTTGCAGGCTGAAGAAGGAAACATCGAATATAAGGTAACGTCGTCATCCTCCTCATCCTCACCCCGTCACGGGCTCTTCCTGCCCTGATGTCACGTGACGTGCGCCCCCCAGCTGAAGCTGGTCAACCCCACCCAGTACCGCTTCGAGCACTTGGCCACGCAGCTCAAGTGGCGTCTGCAGGAGGGCCGCGGCGAGGCCGTCTACCAGATCGGCGTGGAGGACAACGGGCTGCTGGTGGGCCTGAGCCAAGCCGACATGACGGCCTCCATCGGGACCTTGCGCAAGATGGCCGACAAGTACGTGAACACGCGCGCATGCACATACGCGCGGCGCTAGCAGCCAACCTCGGATCCCAACACAGCGCGCCGCGCGTGTGCGGCGACTGCTCCTCATCCTTAGGGTGGGCGCCGACATCACGCTGCTCCGGGAGCGTCAGGTGGACTCGGACGCCGACGGGAGCACGCGCAAGATCGCCGAGGTCCTGGTGCGGAAGGTTCCGGACGACCAGCAGGTGAGCGTCAACTTCTCCCCGTCCTTTCCTCGCCACTTACGCTGCGTGTCGGCCGCCGGGCAGTTCCTGGACCTGCGCGTTGCCGTGCTGGGCAACGTGGACTCGGGGAAGTCCACCCTGCTGGGCGTGCTGACGCAGGGCGAGCTGGACAACGGGCGAGGCCGAGCGCGCCTCAACCTCTTCAGGCATCTTCACGAGATCCAGACGGGACGCACGTCCAGCATCAGCTTCGAGATCCTGGGCTTCGACAGCAGAGGACAAGTGAGTCGTGTCCGTTGGCGTGACGTGGCGTGACGTGACGTGGCGTGACGTGACGTGGCGTGGCGTGACGTGGCATGACGTGACGTGGCGTGATGTGACGTGGCGTGACGTGATGTGACGTTAGCGTGACGTGACGTGACGTGACGTGACGTGGCGTGACGTGACGTGACGTGACGTGGCGTGACGTGGCGTGGCGTGGCGTGGCGTGACGTGGCGTGACGTGACGTGACGTGGCGTGGCGTGGCGTGACGTGGCGTGGCGTGACGTGGCGTGGCGTGACGTGACGTGGCGTGACGTGACGTGACGTGACGTGACGTGGCGTGACGTGGCGTGGCGTGGCGTGGCGTGACGTGACGTGGCGTGGCGTGACGTGACGTGACGTGGCGTGACGTGGCGTGACAAGGCGTGACGTGACGTGACGTGACGTGACGTGACAAGGCGTGACGTGTGACCGACAGGTGGTCAACTACAGCGACTCGCGCAGCGCCGAGGAGATCTGCGAGAGCTCCTCCAAGATGATCACCTTCATCGACCTGGCGGGACATCACAAGTACCTGAAGACCACCGTCTTTGGACTCACCAGCTACTGCCCGGACTTTGCCATGCTGGTGGTCAGCGCCAACACCGGCATCGGTCAGACCTTCCTTTTACACGCTTTAACGCCCTATTACATTGTTCCCTCGCCACATAACGGTTCGCTTATTTGTGCTACATTTGGATCGTTCAGAAACTCACTACATTGTTCAAATGTGCTGTTGGGTTATTCAAAGTGCCCCCCCCCCCCCAAAAAAAACAAAAAAACAAACAAACAAACAAACCCAGTACAAGCAAAGTAATCCATTGAAGCGGGGACTGACTGCTGATTATCGACTGCAGCAGGGCTGGGCGATATTGCCAAAAAATAAAATCGTGATTTTTTTCCGGTCATTCAGGATTATTAAGATTTTAATCGATTTTAATAACCCCAACAAACAAGGATTAATTTATTCAAAAATGATGTGCAAAATGTTCGGACGACAATAATGTTTACTGATTCTAAATCAATTTTAATATAAACTTACCATTCACAGTTTGTGCTAAATGCCACAATGACGTTGTAAGCATGTTTTGTCTCCAGCATTTTGCCATTTGTGCAAAATTACAACTCACAAAAACATTTGGATGTAACACAACATAAGAACAACAGATTTGAATAATCCAGAAGACAAAACTCATTTTCATGATTTAGCTCATTTTCAACAATTACATTTTTAAAGTGATGATGTATCGAATAAATTGGATTTATTTGCCAGCCCTCGGCTGCCGTCAGAAATGTTTGGTAGCCCAACGCAGCACACGAGGATGAGGAAATGTTTACATTGAAGCTTTTCATAAATGCCATAATAGAAGTGGCAAGACTCACTCTCAAAAGAAAATAAAAATCAATCTCTACATTGCGGAAATGGTGGAAATTCACCTAACACAGCAGATCACCTGTGAAAAGTGAGGGAACGCGGTGTTAAAATTTCAGTGACCGTCGGGTTTTCCATCTGGGTTGGGGGGGCTTCCCTTGTCAGCCAGGTGGGGGTCCTTTAAAGCAGTGGTCCTCGGGGACCGCTACCCAGCCTGTTTTCTGTGTCTCCTGCAGCCAACACAGGTGATTCATATCATCAGCTAATTAGCAAGCTCTGGAGAAGCCTGATAACGATTCCCACCTGTGTTGGCTGCGGGAGACGTGGAAAGCAGGCTGGAAAAAGCAGTAAAAAGTTCATATTTTGTCCAGAATGAATGTGAAAAAAAAAAAAAATTCCTCTTGCTGTCAACGTAAGATGACATCATGCGTGCTAAGGAAAGGATTCAAGTGGCACTTATTGTCACATCCACCTTGAAGTGGGGCCAAATTGCTTCTCCGCATTTGAGCCGTCCCCTGAGGGAGCGGTGAGCAGCAGCAGGGGTCGTGCTCGAAAATCATTTGCTAATCTAACCCCCCAATTCCAAACCTTTAATGCTGAGGGTCAAACAGGGTGGCAATGGGTCCCATTTTTATAGTCTTTGGTATGACCCGGAAGAAAGAATCGTGGCTCAGTTTGCCGACCAAGCCCAGAAAACAGGTGACCCGTTACCTATTTCCTCAGCACAGTCAGTCAGTGGGAAAAAAAAAGTTTTTTAAGGGATTCATTCTTCATGAAAAAATAATGAAGTTATCACTTTAATTGTAGACAAAATATGATGATCTTACTGCTGAAAGGGGCTTCATGAGTCAAGTATCGCTTTAACCTTGACTTTTGGTTGACGTTCTAACAAAACAGATGGGATTTCTGCAGCCTGCAATTTGCGCTCTTTAATGACCACATTTAGTCTGGGTGGGGACCGAGATTGAAGCTAACAGGAAGAGTCAGAAATAAGCAAATATTTCTCCCGACTTGTGCCGCCACACTCGGAATGACCAGCAGAGGTCGCCGTTTAGCCCGTGACGCCTCATTGACGGCTTTCGCTTGAGGCGGAAGTCACGAGAATGCTTGAACTTGTGATGGACTGCTATGGACAGATTCCCACATTTGGCACAGTATAATGCCAATAACCCATTCATAAAAAAAAAAGAAAGAATGAAATAGCTTTTTTTTTTGTTCCTTAATGCTTCCAAAACCAGATGAATATTTTATTACAAGACGTTGTGCTTTAGTAAAAAAAAAAAAAAAAAAAAAACTTTACAACAAAAATCATCAATTTTTAAAAAGGAATTTATTATCTTTGTCTTACGTAATAAAGTCTTTGCCAACATTTTTCCCAATTTCATAGCAAATATCACTAGCTCTTTGTGACCTTTGTTTGCCTTTGTGACCCCGGCGGTGTGCAGCCGGTACCACCAGGGAGCACCTGGGCCTGGCTATGGCGCTGAAAGTTCCCATCTTCATCGCTGTCAGCAAAGTGGACGTGTGCTCGCGGGGCGGCGTGGAGCGCACGCTGAGGCAGCTGGAGCGACTCCTCAAGCAGCCGGGATGCAACAAGGTCCCGCTGGTGGTCCACACGGCCGACGACGCCGTGGCCGCCGCGCAGCAGTTTGCGCCCGCCGCCTGGTACCTCCCGCGCACCCGCGCACCACAAGAAGAATGGCAAGACAAACAATCTGATTTTCTGCCTATTTCTACTTCCTGTTCTGGGCTGCGTGTGCGCGTGTAGCGTGACGCCCATCTTCACGCTGTCCAGCGTGTCAGGCAAAGGTCTGGAGCTCCTCAAGGTTTTCTTGAACATTCTGCCTCCTCTCAGCAACAGCAAACAACAAGAAGAACTCATGCAGCAGCTCACCGAGTTCCAGGTACGAAACGCACACACACGTGTAATCCACTGATCTGAATATATGACTGGAGAGCCGGTAGGTGAAGACTGTTGAAGCGGCGAGGTCGCCATATTGCTCCTCCCAAGAAACGTTTCTCGCCACACCATCCTGTACATTTACAGTATCAAAATTGGAGAACATTTGAGACAGTAGAAACAGCATGAATGATCATGTTTTCAATTTGTTCAACATAAACAAGAAGACTTCAGACATTGTACAACTTGCCTTAAATACATGTAGAAATGATATGCTTAATGATGTTTACAGGCGGAAACTTGTATATTTTTTTATTTAATAATTCTAACTACAATTCAACAAATGATGCCTCTGCCAAATCGAACATTGGTGTCTAAGCAACTGAGCCATAAAAGAAAAAGGGGGTCTTCAAAGCAGCGCATTCCGTCCACTTGTTAACTTATTATTATTCTTTTTTTTTTACTTGTTAAAAAATAGTGACCATCCCGCCACAAAGCCCCCGCCCCCGCCCCCGCCCCCGGCCTTATGCTAACTGCCTACGAGCTGCATACGTCTAATCTATACGTACACCGTATAATTATAGTAGTCTGCTTGCGAGATGGGAGGAGCAAGATGGCCGCCCTGTGGCTTCAACAGCTTGCACGGGCATGTATGGGCATGTATGGGCATGTATGGGCTATCCAGTCATATATTCAGGTCAGTGATGAAATCGCGCATATGATCAAATGCATTACTTTATTTGAGGCTGACATGCTAAGAAAAAAATGTTTCTGCATTTATTTATTGTCAAAAAAAGAAAAGAAAAACAGTCAGAACTGACTGAGAGAAATGGTGATATTGTGTATGTGAAAGAAGTTTTCGATATTTGAGTTCATAAAATGGGAGCAGAAACAAAAGTGTTGCGTTTATATTTTTGTTGAGCGTATGTTAGCATGAAGCTAGCGGGCAGATGGTCCGCCCAGCGAGGGAACGGAAAGAAAAGCGGCAACAAGACGCAGGCGGAAGGAAAATCGGAACACAAAAATGCTGATGCGTGTGTGCAGGTGGACGAGATCTACTCTGTTCCTGACGTGGGGACGGTGGTGGGCGGGACTTTGTACAGGTGAGAGTGACGAGTACGCCAAGCTGTCTCGTGTGTGTGTGTTTATCTTGTGTTTAAATGTGTTTGTGTCAAAGCCGGAAATCACTTTCGCTAATCAATGACTTCTTTTGAGGAGCAATTTCAAACTTTGAGAAGCAAGTAGTCCTCCCTCTCGCTATCGAATCTTTTTAATGTTGATTATCATCAATCATTCCATCAAATAAACAAGTAGATGTTTCTTTAAAATGATCTGTCATTGGGGCTTTTTTTTTTAGAGGGTTGAGGTTATGTATGAAAAGTGCAAGTCACATCAGTACTAGAGCCTAACTAATATGCATTTTTTGAGGCCGATATCGATTTTTGGCAGGAAAAAATACCGATTAATCTGCAGATTATTTAAAAAATATATATTTAATGCATAAAATTGTGTTCCCACAGCATTTGTGTGTAAATAGTCGTTGTTTGAAGGAAGAGCACTCGTTGCTAACTTCCTGTTAGCATTTGAATGGGATCTTCCCTTCACTTGTAGCATTAGCGCTAGCTTAGCGATGTTTTAAAAAGGAAGCTTTTTTTGTGTTTAGTTTTACAGTGAACCCCAACTGGGGTGTCATTAAACAGTTAAAGGGATGCTGAGGGACAACAGAATAAGCGCAAGCAAGCAAAAATGGTGCATTCAGGGTACTTTTACAGCGTCGGAAACTTCGCTTTTCTTCGATGATAACGTTTTAAGGAAAGGAACCCAAATGACTTGAGCAGTTGTGTGGAAATAAAAAAGGGCTATTGTAAGTCCTTAATGGTGATATTGTGTGTGCGTGTCAGCGGCGTGTGCCGCGAGGGCGAGCGTCTGGCGGTGGGCCCGACGGACGAGGGCGGCTTCCTGCGCGTGAAGGTTCTGTCCATCCAGAGGAACCGCTCCAGTTGCAGGCTGCTGAGGGCGGGGCAGGCGGCCACGCTGGCGCTCGGCAACCTGGACAGGACGCTGCTGCGCAAGGTGGGCGGAGCCGCGGCATCTGTCATGTCAGGGTCACGTGACATCACGGGGCATGTCATAGATGTCTCGTCAGACGCATGAACACACACTGACGGGTTGGGGGGAAATGGACCCAACCACTACTTGGTTCTATTTCATACAAACATTTGACTCATTTGTTTAAAAAAATACAATAAATAAATGATCTTTTTTTTTAACAGCCCAGAAACCTGGTTCAGCAGTGGACCGTTCTTCTGCTAAATTGGGTTATTTTTAACCAAGTTTTTTTTTCTTAAGTGTAAACAGACACATACACATAACAGCGTCATTAAAAAGCATTATTTAAAATAATTACATCGAATTGGCTCAAATGGATACAAAGAAAATTTCTATTTTTTAATGACATTTTTTAAAAAATTCTTATTTGTATTTAAGGTCTTCATTTGGAATATCCATTTGTATATTATATATTAATGAATATTCTGAATGAAAAATCCATTTTGAATGGAATCGCAGACCCCAAAATCCGAATGGACAGCCGAAGATTCCCACTCCTATCATTAACCCTTGAACACAGCAGGAGTGTCCTGTCGAGGAAAAGAAAATATGTGCAAGGTGACCAAATCCTACGCAGGGCATGGTGATGGTGAGTCCCAAGATGAAGCCGACCGTCTGCCGGCACTTCGAGGCGGCCATCGTGCTTCTCTTCCACGCCGGCACCTTCCGCCGTGGCTCGCAGGTCACGGCGCACGTGGGCAACGTCAGGCAGACGGCCGTCGTGCAAAGGGTGCACGGGAAGGTACGGGCGCAAGACCGCGGCAGTCTGTGTAACGGCGTGCAGGTGTGCGTGACGCGTGTCTCTCCGTCGGCCGGCAGGACGAGCTGAGGACGGGCGAGCGAGCCGCGGTGGCGTTTCGCTTCCTCAAACATCCCGAGTATCTTCGGACCGGCGCCAAACTTCTCTTCAGGGAGGGAGTCACCAAGGGCATCGGGCACGTCACACGCCTCCTGACCGCAGAACACAATCACAACCACTAGAACCACAAACAAATTGTGGAGGCACCAAAACTACTTCAACCAGAAGTACGAGGACCACAGCCTAAAGCATCAGAACCGCTCCAAACTAAAACCAGAGGTACTGGAACCACTAAAGCAACAAAACTAGAGCCACTAAAAGTAGCACTACCAGAACCGCTAGAATAAAAACGCAATCATCGTCTTGAAGAAACAAAGTGTACGACCACAACCAGAAACATTTGAACCACTCGAATCAATGAAACTAACAGGAGCGGAACCAGCAGAATCCCAAGAACAAAAAACGGAAACATCCGAAGCACCACGAAGCACCCGAAGCATCCGAAGCACCACGAAGCATCCGAAGCACTCCAGCCATCCATCAGATTGGGAAGGAGTGCAATCGGAGTCTTTCATCCACGCCGCTAAAATGGCGCTAATCCGGATTATTCCAGGCTGGCCCTCCTCCAAGAAGCTTCCGACTCAATCTGGCGGGCCGGGCCGTCTTCAACCTTGACTATGTTAGCACTTTGTGACACGCGTGACGTGACCAGCGTGTCAGCGGCCATCTTGGCTGACGTGCCGCCGGCACAAGTTCCTGGATGAATATTGTTGCTTGTGCGATCCAAAACGCAGAATTTTCAATGGCTTCCACGTGAAATATGACATGGATTTTTGCGGTTTCTCATCCTACTAGCCTAGCATGTGACTAGCGTGCTAGAAAAGGTAGCTTGTACTTTTTCAAGTGATTGACTTGGAGCCTGAAAGAACTAATCAAGCGTAAACAAACAGAAAACATGCAAAGCAAGTGTCTTGTCAAATGCGACTTTTTATTTGTGTCTGACACATCAAAAAAAAAAAGAATAAATATAGAGTGGACAGCAACTTGTTGGTCATTTGGGAGCTTCTTGGGGTTCCTCAGGACTACGCCAGACTTCTGTGTCGGGGGCGAATCCTCGGATAGAGCTGATGGGGAGAAGCGAGGAAGAGCAAATTGAGCAAACACGCCAAAAGCGCTACCTTGACTTACAAGTTGAATTTGTTCTCTGACCAAGTTCAGAAGTCCGTTTACTCGTCCAACAAACACATTTTCAATGCCACTGATCCCTTCGAGTGCTTTTTCGATGGGAAATGTAAAACTTTGCAAGTCAATGCAGCGCGGTGGCCCCCAAACATCAGTTGGCACAAAATTGTTGGTACTGCTCTATTAATGAAAGACAAACCCACTGTGGCCACAGAAATAACTCGAATCGAACAAAAGTCAAAACTAATTGCCCAGAAAATATCAATGAACATCAGACTTGTTATTTTGTGTCCATTTTTTTTAGCTCGTGAAACAGGCCTGGACAAAAATGAACAGATCGGAGAATCGTTTTGATACAGAGACATGTTGTCCTCTAATTAGCATCACAGATGTCTTTAAGCAGTCAGTGCGAGCGTCGGTGACTCGTGTGCAGCGCACTACAGGAAGCACAGGAAGCGAAAGAGCGCGTTCGTTCCCTCAGGACTTGAGAAAGAACATTTTACGCAAGATTGGTAAAGGTAATGGTGAACTCCAAGGTCAAGGTTCATCAGTGTCATATCGCAGCGCTGCAAGTTAACAGATGCAAAAATGAAGTCTAGCAAGAAAAGAAGATGACTGAAAAATGGAGGAGTGTCTGTTAGGTTCTGGAACTTCTGGGGATGCTTTGCTACATCATGAATCTGTGCAGGGAACATTGAAATCTCCAAATTCTCAAGGTATTCTAGGGAGAAAAGTGCAGGCGGAAAGCAGTTAAGGGTTCTTGCGAAACTTGGCTAAAAACACCCAAGAAACATTGGACTGCTGTCAAGTGGGCGGGGTCTATTCTAAATCCTATTGAACATCTGCGGAAGAAGCCGAAAGGGGCCGACTGGAGAAAACAGCCTTCAAAGCGCAGACGACCGGAGCACTCGTGAGGAGTCGGCCGAAACTCCTGCTGGGAGGTCCAAACAGGAAGGTAATAAAATCATTTGATTGCGATGGTTTTTCAAATCATTCTGTGAAACCACAATTCAGAAGCAATGCCTGATTTTCATTGTCATTTTTTGTATTCATAATTCTGTCAGATTCAGGCGACCACTGTGGATTTGTGTCCCTTTATTTTTGTAGCTGGATCCTTTGCGGAACCCTGGCAAATAATCTGCACTACCAAGTCTGGGGTCCACTGCTCGAGTGTTGCTGGATTTACTGACCCCGAGCAGGTTTCTGGGTACGAATCCTTGGCCATCTCCGCAGCACGCCAACCACCAGTCGCCGTCGGCCTCCTCGTCCCGCCTCAACACCGTCAAGCAGTCTCCCGTCTGGAAGGACAGCTCGTCCTGGCTTTGGGCTTCGTAGTCCCAAAGGCCGTAGACCACGCCCCGGTTCATGATGCCCACCTTCTCCTGAACGCCTGCACGCACAAACGCAGGTGAGCGCCGTCGCAGCCCACTGCCAGATCTCATTCGTGCGTTCGTTCACAATCGTCTCTCAGATCTTGACCAAATTCAGTCATTCATTTGTTGAAACTACTCATGTTTCTTCATCCGTCCGTGATGGAATCCATTTATGAGTCCTTCATACGAACGTCCTCAGATCCATTCAATCATTTGCGGGAACGTCAGATCATTCATTGGCTCATTTCCTTGACAACTTCCTCTCATGCGTAACCATTTAGCCATTCATTCATAAGAACCTCCCCAAATCCAGTCACTCATTTATTCATTGGCAGCCTTCTCCAAATATTCACTGGCTTCCTCACTCATTCGTTCATTCCGCGTTGCTGACCGTAGAGGAAGTGCGAGCACTGAGCGTATCCGTCGTCCATCTCCTCGCACTTGTCGGCGGCCGTCTGCGCGTCGCTGAGCGTTACGGCCAACACGGCCGCGCCGCTTTCCACCAGGAACTTGCACACGTCCACGTTGTTGCACGAGGCGGCGCAGTGCAGCGGCGTCCTGGGCAATCACCACAAGCTCAACGGTCACCGGGACGGACAAAATCAAATGCACATAAAGACAAAATTCTCCTTAACCGCTTCACATCTTCCAAATCACGACAAAGGGATTTTAGTAGCTCTGTCTCGGTCCAGTATTTGAAAATGTTACGTGATTAAGCGAGTCAGGAATGAATACGTGATGGGTGAGAATTTGCGATACCATCCGTCGCTGTCGGCTGCGTTGACATTGACACCAAAGTGTACCAGGAAGTGCACGATGTCGGTGTGCCCGGCGCAGACGGCGTTGTGCAGGGCCGTGATGCCTTCGTCGTTGGCCCCGCTGGGATCATCCACCTGGAGACAAACAAAGATGGCGGACGTCAACTTACCCGTCCGCTATTATGACTCCAAAGATGTCGAAGGTCAGGCTCACTTCATAGATGACCCTCTGGACCAGGTCGTACTCGCCCTCCAGGGACGCATCCAGCAGGATGGCCAAGGGGTGGAATTTGACTCGCACATTACGGTCTGCCGGAACAGAAGTTGATGTACGGAGAATGGACTTCTTTCCCTGGAGGAGGCCAACGAGCGAAATTAGACCTCAGAGGAGGAAAAAGAAAACTAAAATATTCATGACGCGTTCCTCTGAGCCATTCGTCCATCCATTTGTCCATCCTTCTTCAGATGCATACAGTTATCAAACCTCTTATCCATCCATCCATCCATCCATCCATCCATCCATCATCCCTCCATTCAGAAGAAGAAGCGGTAGTAGTCACATGAGACGTCACTGACTCACCATCACCTGCCCGGTGACCTCAGGGGGCCTCAGGCTGTGGGCGGCGTCCCCTTCCACAGGATAAGGTGGAGGCGGGTAGGGTGGGAACTCGTCCCCTGTGACTGGCCGCATCGCTTCCTCTTTGACATCCTGATTGGTCGGTGGGGTATGGCAAGAGGCGGAGCTTGAGATAGGAGAACGTGGGGGCACAGGGGGCGGAGTCCCGTCGTCTTCCGGGCTCTCGAGCAGCTGCGTCAGAGCCACTCTGTAACTCGCATCCGATGTCCCAACATGCTCTGAGACCGGGTCTTGGGTCTCCACGGGTATGGTCTCCATGGCAGCCATGGTGGTCTTCTGGTAGAGAAGCTTCTGGATGTTGGGTCCCGCAGGGCCTTCGGGCTCTGTGATTGAGCTGCGCTTCTTCAGGGGCCGGGGGGCGTGGTGGCGACGCCGCAAGGCCTCCAGATCAGCATCGCCGTGGTTCCTGCTGGGGTTGGGCAGGAAAGGCAGGAGCTTGGTGGGGCTGAGGGGCCGAGGCGTGGCTCGTTCTGCGGCAGGCTCCGGCCCAGAAGGGACATCTTTGGCCTGGAAACTGCTGTCAACCTCGCCCCGCTTGGAAGAAGAAATAAATCCAGAGTTGATGGCACCACCACTGGCCGGGAGGACTGGTTTACCGTAGACTGTGGAATGAGACAAATGATTAGCAAGCAAGCCGGGAATCAAAATGGATCCCAGCATGTCAAGGAGAACAATGGCCCTCGCCCTGTAGATCAGTAACTGCTCAACATGCAGTTGATGAAATGAATGTGTTTATTTTTAGCTTTTAGTTCAAACAAGTGTGGATGCTGCGCTCACATGCTGACTTACTATCTCTGCGGTCGGCGAAAATGAAAAGCTAAATTATTTGTGACTAGTATGGAATTGATTTGACCAATAGAGCCAATTTGGTGTACAACGTCAGCTTCTACAGGCTTTAAAAGCAATGCCCATTTATTGGACCCTGCAGGTCTTGATTGATCCGATACTCGCTAGCAGTCAATACAGTTCTCTTTGTTCATCAAGCTTGTGTATGCAAAGTCTTCCTTCAGCATCACCACCTTCTACCCGTGCTAGCAGAAGATGTTGACAAGCAAAGCACATCTGTGCCTCATCTTCCCTCTTGCATCCAAACCCTGTAGCCGAAAAGACCCTCCCAGAGGCCAACACAAGAAATGGGAGACATCAATGTACGAAAAGAAAATGAAGCAGCATTGAAGCCAAAGGAGCGATCACTCGGTCGTCACCTCGCGTTTGACAGCGTGGAAGCGTGCTGGACTGGTAGCTCTTTCCATGCATGCTCCGCTGCGTGTACATGGAGTAGATGGATGACGCCGCCACTCTCGGGGGCTTCTGCAGCATTGGGGACACGGGCTCCAGGGGCTCCAGGGGTTCCAGGGGCTCCAGGGGTTCCTGGGGTTCCTGGGGCTCCTGGGGCTCCAGGGGCTCCAGGGGCTCAGGGGTGTAGGGTCGCACGGCGGCGGCCAGGGGCTTTTCCTGCTTGTGGGTCAGCGGAAGGGTGCTACTGTGAAGAGCACCTACGGATGATCTCATCTTTCCAGGGAAGGTTCCAGTTCTGTAGGCGGACTGGGAGAAGGGAGGCGGCCCGCAGAAAGCCTTGGAATTTGTTGTGCCCGGACCCTTTCACAGAAATGACACAAGTCAAGTTAGGAACGGTTCGCCCTGAGAATGTCACAAGTTTCATATCAGTCCTCCGATACCTTCTGGTCCCTGAGCAGCTTCTTGGTGGTACGATTGTTCCGTGAGGGGACCGGGGGCGGGACGTCGGAACCCTTGCAGGAGTCGGTCTCTGCAGATAGAACATCATCAAAGCTCGAGTTCTTGAAGCTTAATTCTGCTCCACAGAAGGATTTTGCAAAAGATTTGGTGAATCCACACATGAAGATAAAAATGAAATGATTTCACAGTTTTGGTGGTTTTGGTGTGTGGTGTGTTCCCAACACAAGACCACACACACACTAAGATTCTCTTCTACCACCGAGCTCAAAACAAGTCGTCCAAGGTAGAAATCTCGCATGAATACACATGATCTCTCAAAAACGAAGAAAAACGTAAGAACCTGGTTATGAGGAGCACTGTCAAAATGGTGAGGTCGTCAAGATTTACATTGGAAAATACTTCTTGTCAATTCGGGAGTCCACTTTCATTCCAAAGAAAAATTGGGTAGGACATATTTTGTTTTATTTACTGCTGCTTCCTTGTTATACAATCTTGTTGTACGCTTCTTTGAATGGCTACATTCCGTTCACGTCCTAAGCCGTGGAGTCAAGTGACTCGAGACGAGAGCCATCGACCCCCCCCCCCCCACACACACACACAACGATTCTTGGTCGTGAATATTATACACGTTTTCAGATTGTCAACCCTGTTATCAGGTCAAATCCGATCTTAACACACCTCCGACAGAGTGATCATCTTATAGGACAATCTTAGAAGACAACTGTTTGAGGTCCTTGGTTGGGGAAGGGGCAAAATCGGGACAAAAACAGCCCGACTGTCTATACGTGTGTACCCGGCCTTTGGTGGTGCTACTGTGGTGGTTGTTGTTGTTGACCTGAGGTGTAGCGGCGCAGGTTGGCCATCCGGGGCAGTGTTGAGGCATGGGTGGGACGTCCATTCAAGCTGCTCCAATCAGAGACTTGGTTGATAGCTGCTCAGAACACAAAAACATATCTGATTGGTCGGCAGGAAGATCACATGGTATTTTCACCGCACTGCCACCTCAGCATACCTGAGGCCGGCTTGAGGGGGCGAGGAGGAGGCGGCGGCTTCAGGGACGACTCGTAGGCCAGTAGGGTGGTGGTGCCGTTGGGGTACACGGGCTTTAACGCAGGATCTTGGCGGGGCGGCAAAGGCGGAGCCTGACAGGACGATTGGATATACGGACCCACCGCCGCCACCTTGCTTGATGTGGTGTGCTGAGGCGCTGCGCTGTCCAAGGGCACCTGCAGGGGGAACCAACAGAAGGACATCTTTCAGCTTCAGGATATCACATTAGCATAGCATTAGTTACACTCACCGGCGTATTTTCCTTATGCTGCAGCCCCGCCCTCTTCTTCCAAAGGCGCTGACGCAGCTCGGCCACACGTTGCTCCATGATTGCCACTTCCTGGTTCTTCCTGTTCAGTGCGTCCCTCTGCTGCTGCAAGTGCGAGTTCTGCTCCTGGTTCAATCGGTTTCTCAGCTGAGGGGCAGGACATGCACATGCATCGCCACAATAGCTTAGCACAGGTTCTGGATCCTTAGCAGATTTGTTAGCGTGCTCCGTTAGCATCTTCCCTAGCCTCACCTGCAGCTCCCCGCATAGCCGCTCCAGCTCGGAGGAAGAGGAGGAGCCTCTGCCTTCTGTCCTGCTGCTCCTGAGCGCCTCCAGCTGCTCGCTAAGCTGCTCCACACGAGCCACGCCCACCAGAAGCTCCTTCTGCTTCTGCTGGAACAGGGCACTCATGTGCTCCACCTCTGAAACTGAGGAGCACAGGTGGCCTCAGTGTGGTCTACTCGCCAGTCTCCCTGGAGAACATTCCAGAACCTTTCTACTGTCTGTATGCCTTCTCGAAACCTTTTGTTTGATTTTCATAACCTTTTACTTGACTTCCATAAGCCCCCTACAAAGCTACCTCTAGAAACACCTGCTCAGTTCTTAAAACCTTATTGGCCACTTGTTAAACTCGTGGTTGACTTCTAGAAACTCCCAGCGTCTTCTTGACTTCAAGAGGCCTCCTTTTGGTTTCTAGAACCTTCTGGGCAACTTTGAAGACCTTTCCGGTGCCTGCATATCTTTTAGAACCTTCCAACTGACTGATAGAATCTTTTAGTGTCCGTGTGACTTTGAGAGCCTTCCATCTGACGACTACGACCTTCTGTTCAACTTCAACTTGTCCCACTGACCCAGCTTGCTATTAGTGACACGCTTGAGCTCCACTTGGCCCCTGAGGGCCCGCACACGGCGCAGCTTGGCCTCCTGCTTGGCGGCGTTTTCCCGAAGACGTTGCACGCACTCCTCCTCCTCCTCCGACGTCTCGCGGTGGTCCTCGTGCCTCAAACGCCACAAACGCTGCTCCTGGGGAAAGGGAGGGAACGGTGACATCAGTGAGATCGTACGCTTGTCAAGCTGATGTCACAATGATGTCGTTGTGGCGTCATCAGACCTTGGAGGCAAGCAGTTGTTGCTTGTCGTAGATGTTCCGCTGCTGTCGGGCTGCCAGATCCTTCAGCTGGCTCAGCGCAGCTTCCGAATGAGGCGATGACACCTGCGTGCGTTTGCAAACGTTTAGCATGCTAACAGACGGATGCTAAGTTAGGCTAACGCTAGTCACCTCATCATCCTCGGCAGTCATGTGACTTCGGCCCATCGTGTGATCTGCTGCCCTGTACACGCCTGGACACAAACCTGCCGTAGATTAGCATTGTTAGTTAGCCACATTAGCTTCAGATTATAAACGACCGTAATCGTGGATCATAGCGGGTAACCAGAATACCCGAGTTACACAATTTGACTGTCGTCTCGACTTGTAGAATCTTCTTCTATTTGCCATCTAGTGCCGTTCACTAATAATGTTGACACGGCTTCAAGAACATTTTACCCTACTTCTTGATCCTCCTACTCATCTTCCACAGCCTTTCCAGTGTCTAGGTTACTTCTAGAACCTTCAGTTTGACTCTTTGAACTTTCTACTTGACTTATATAACCTTCTACTCAAAGTCCGGGCCTATAGTCTTCTGCTCAACTTCCAGAACCTATTTCTAGAACCTTCTGCACAATTTCAAGAACTTTCTGCTCAACTTTTAGAACATTTCCCGAGTCTACATGCCTTCTAGTGCCTTTTGTTTGACCTGTACAACCTTCTACTGACTTGTACTAATTCTACCTGATTTATAGTGGTTCTACAAACTGCAACATTCCAGGAGACATCTGCTACCTTCTGCTCAATTCTTAGAACCTTACACTCCATTTCTTGAAGCATTTGTTAAACTTCTAGCAACTTTTAGTGTCAACTCGACCACCAGAACCTCCTGCTCAACTTCTAGACTTTCTGGCATCTATGCGCCTTGTAGACTTTTCTTTTTGAGTTCTAGAACCTTTTACTAGACTAGACCCTACTACATGGGTGTCCAATCTCGGTCCTGGAGGGCCGGTGTCCCTGCTTCAACGCACCTGTTCCAATCACCAGAATCGTTATCTGGCTCATGCAGAGCTTGCTGCTGAGCTTCAGCTGTGTTGGAGAAGAGAAACGTCCAAAACCTGCAGGACTACCGGCCCCCGAGGACCGAGTTTGGACACCACTGATAGAAACTTATGCTACATGAAGCTAGTGCTTGACTTCTAGACCCTGACACTGTCTGCATTTAGAACCGTCCATGTGACCTCTAGAAACTTGAGCTCCAATCTTAGAACCTTTTCAGTCTTTCATGTGCCTTCTAGAACCTTCTATTTGACTTCCAGATCCTCCTCATCGGCTTCAAGATGTTTCCGTTTGGTTTTTAGTACGTTGTGTGCTGAACACAAGCTAGCATAGCATATTTGCGTGTGTGCGTGCGCTACCTGTGTGCGGCAGGCGTCTGAGTAGGTAGGACACCTCCGCTCTGTGCTGTCCCCAACGCTGCAACACCTCCATCATGTTCTCGTCCTCCCCAATGACGCGTTCTGATTGGTCCAAAGACATTGTGATGTCAGCTGACCGTGTTCCGCATCTCTCCCCAAGCACTACATGGTGGCCTGTGTTTTTTTCTTCTGAAAATGTATTTCTTCATTGATCACATTAAATAGATTCTTCCATTAGTTGTAACTTTAATTAAAAACGAGTAGGTTTAATCATTCTCCCGAATCCTAATCGGGATTTTACGTTTTAGAACCAATAGGTCAGTTATATCAAAATCAATTTATGCTATGTAGTGTTTCGGGAATGTTTGCGTGTGGTGTTTGTGTGCGCGTGCCGTGAACTGACCGTCTCCCCTCCAGGTCTCGGTGATGCAGCAGTGGTTCTCTCGCGGTTCCTTACACAAGCGCAGAACGTCCCTGCAAAGCGTGTCCGGCGTGACGGGAACCTCGCAGAAGTCCTGCGGCCCGCCGCCCAGGGACACGCTCACGAACATCTACGACAAAAAAAGTCATGTGACAACCCCGCGTGCTAACACGCTAATGCTAATGCAGAAGACCGATGATGTGCTGGTGATGGGCGTTGTGGTCACGTGGTGCTGTCAAGATCAAAACAACAAAATTCACGTTTTGCAGCAGGCCGTCTACTAGCCCGGCACGACAGGCTGCATAGGTGTACAAATAACCAAGTTTGACCTTCGTCGTGAAGCTCACTGACATTTGGTTTTTGATTTGACACAAAGTGGCGGGTGGACACCGTCGCCGTGCGACCATGTGTGTCACCATGCATATCAGTGAGCTTTAGATGTTTTCAAGAAGTGGTGTTAAGGTATTAAGACTTGAGCAAAAGGTTCCGTAAATCAGCTAAAAGGCTTTTGTTTAAGGTTATAGTAGTCAAGTAGAATTTTCTAAAAGTCAAATAAAGGGTTCTAGAAGGCACATAGACACCAGAAAGCTTCTAGGAATTGAGCAGAAGGTTCTGGAAGTTGAGTAGAAGGTTCTAGAAAGCATGTAGACACTGGAAAGGTTTTGAGAGGTTAGCTAGAGAAGTTGAACAAAAAGTTCTGGAAGTCAAACGAAAGGTTCTCAAAATTGAGTAGACACTGGGAGGTTCAAGAAGTCAAGCACAGGCTTCAAAAGGTTCTAAGGTTCTAAGACTTGAGCAGAAGGTTGTAGAAGTCAGGTAAGGGGCTTTTGTTGAGTTTTGTTTAAGGTTGTTGAAGGCAAATAGAATTTTCTAAAAGTCAAAGGGTTCTAGAAGGCACACCAGAAAGCTTCTAGGAATTGATCAGAAGGTTTTTGATGTTGAGTAGAAGGTTCGAGAGGTCCAACTGAAGGTTCTGGTCAACACTAGGATCCAGAATTCAAGCACAAGGTTCAAGAAGTGGAGTATAAGATGAAGGTTCTAGAAATCAGATTGGCTTTTCTACAAGTCCAGTAGAATGTTCTCGCGGTCAAATAGATGTTTTGGGGTCTGTAGCGAGAATTTCCTGTGTGTCTGTCCTACTTTGGGATCTTGAGGAAACATGGAGCAGAACTGTTGGTCTGTGCAGGTCGCCTCCTGTCAGCCCCAAAAGGAGGTCAAGACTGTTGGGGGAGGGGCAGTCAAGATCAGGACAGGAAGATCCTGGATATTGGTGCTTACGTTAGCATAGCAGCTTACAAAGACGTCGTCTTGGTCACGTGACAGCGTCTTAATCCGGGCTGGGATTAGGGACCCCCGCTGTGGGGGGACACCATCACAACAACATTCATCCATCCATGATCTGTTGCGCTCACAAAGGGCACCAGAGGGTGAACGTCTAACCAAGTCTGCTAGCTTAATGCTAACGTATAATGTGAATCACCATAGGCGAGCTAACTGAAATGAGCATAAAGGTCGCGTTTGAAACTGCGATTTGAACGCATTCGGCACAGCGACACATAGGAACAGCCGCTTCTCTGCCTCTTCTTCTGATGCTCATGACGTTGCGCGTCATCAAGTAGAGCTCAGCGCTGCTCGGCACGTTGTGGTACAACAAGGTACTGCAGCAAGCGCGCGACTCCAAATTGCATCCTGTAAAAAATGCTTTTTTTTTAAAAAAAAAAAAAGAAGATTGCTCATCAATCTGTGATGTCACTGTGTGCGTGAGGTCAAGTTGTTTCCATGGTAACAGAGCAGCTGCTCACCACAGGTCACTTCCTCAATGTTGTGTTGGCGGCACCCACGCCTGTAGCCATATGGGAGACGGGTCACATGACCACCAGGATTAACACACACGCACGCATGCTGTTAAGGATTAGAGAAGATTTTTCTTCATTAAAAACAAAGCAAATGAACGCCAGCCAGCGCTCGTTTGGATGACGACCAGGAAGCTTGTGGCCTTGCCTTGTACATGCCAATCAATCATGGACACGCCCATCGCAACACTGTCAATCAGACGTGACGGACACGGTCAAGATTTCAAGTTCCCATTTTGACTTTCACCACGGCGTGTGTGCAATCCCGGTCGCCATGGCAACAGTTACCAAGCAGCGCAGCCTTTCCTCCGGGAGGAAGCTGTCCTTCGGTGATGGACGGAAGATGCCGCTACTTCCTGTTTGGCTTGTTTCTTTGCTCCAAACACAAACAGGGCGTCGCCTAGCAACCATCCCAAAATTGGAGGAAATGGAAAACGGAAGCTGATCAACTTCCCTTTCGGAAGCCAGACAACAAAGTTTACAACTGTCAGATCACATCAGTCCCACCGCATGGATTCGTCTCATTGGCTGAGCTGCTACGCAGTCCCGCCTCCTCAGAATACACAACAGGTGATAGAAGGAAACAAATGTTTGCTTTCGGAAACTTCCGCATTCTGGATGGATGGATGGATAAAAGGATGAACAGATAGATGGATGCATTGATGGATAGATGGATGACTGAGGAGTGAATGAATGAAAGGATGAGTGGATGATGGAAGGATTGTGGAGGAACGAATGGATGAATGGTTGACGAGAATGAATGAATGGATGGATGATAGATGAGATAAATAGATGGGAGAATGAATGGCATGGGTGAACGGATGATGGCGAGATTAGAATGGATGAATGGATGAATGGATGGTGCTGGCGGGACATTGGAGGTGAGAGGCGCTCCGTCATCTGACACAATTCCACTATCAGTGCGAGGTGACAGACGGTCGGCTCACCGGCATCATGGTGTCCGCGCGCCGCCAGTCACATGACCTGTTGAATCCCGTCCGGCGTCACGTGACGCGTTCGCTCGAGCGTCCAAATGTGTCGCGGAAGTCGCCGCGCCGAGGCTGCCGTTCGTCGGCGGAGGAGAGCGAGAATGACAGCGACCCTCGGCCTGAGCATCGCTCACATTCCATTCGCACACCTGTCAAGTCACAATGTGTCACTACAGCAGGATCCGCTTTGGATTTTCAAAATAAGATTAGCTCGACGCGGGAGAAAACGGCTTCCTGTTTTGTCATCTTTTTTGGATTTACTATCTTATCAAAGTTCTGTCTGTCTGTCCAATTGTCTTAGAGCTGTGACGCCTTTAAACGGACTGCGGAGCCTCCTAGCAACCGGGATGACACCACCATCCGTTTTTCCGTTTGCATGCCAAAACCTTAAAAAAAAAAAAGTACGTTTCGATTTTTAAACTTTGTAACAGCGTGTGAATGGGTAATGTAATGGCGACCAGCATTTTTTTTAATTTTTTTTTTATTTTTTACAGTTTAATGTCAGATCCCCGCCGCGTTTGGCTGTTTATGGCCTTTATTGTGAAGGCAGAAGTACCGCATGGACGTGACGTACCCAAGCGCGTCGTACCATCCGCGTCGGAGGAAGCTAATGTAGGCTATGCTAACGGTGAGTGTCAAGCAGAATTGCACTTCGACATTTCAACGATTTCGTGAAGATTTTTCTTTCTTTCAACTTTTCAGTTGATTTAAAAGTCGCCAACTACGACCGGAAGTCTCAGCACACGCTCTTTGGTTGGTGCTCTGCACGTGCCCGAGCGTGAAGGAACTCAAGTCCATTGCAAAAGTTCATCTTTTAAACCTTGTCAGCTTGTCAGGTAAAGCACGTTGATGACTGAACACTACAAATGATATTCGTCGAGCCTTGAACACGTAACAATATGTTCGGCCTTCAGATTTTTGCTCTTCTTTGCGTCTCAAAGTGAACAGTAAAAAGCAGAGGTCGAGAAGAGAATCCCAAGTTTCAAAACGCCACAACTTTCTTAATCTTATGACTTTTCCCAAAAGACTACAACTATTGGAAAGCTCGCTAAACACACAAACGAACAATTGAACATAAAAGTGTGCAAATTGTTTCGAATGAAATACTTAACCTTATTAAAGTAATCCAGTCCCTAAACAATCGTTAAATCACAAGAGAACAAATATCTTTTCAAAACTATAGTAAAAATACAATTTTAAAAATCAACTGAGAATAAATTGAAAGCCTCCTTTTCGTAAAGCAATATGTAAAGTAGTAGGAATGTTGTCAAATAATGCTAATAAGGCCAAATAATGACTATTGCTGCTGTTCATTTTTACAACAAAAAATAATCAGTCGAGTTGAGAATGAACAAACATTGTGAAATATACATTTGAAGGACCAAATATGCCATATTGAGTTGATGGGGGAAAAAAATGTGACGGCTGGCAAGTGCAAGATCGCAAAATTGAGGTCGCAAAATTGAGGTCGCAAACTGCAAGCCTAAAAAGTTACGAACGTTTGCGTTTGTCCAGCAATTGGACTCGTGATGAAAACTACGTCACCCGTTCTACGTCATCATTATTACCTACCGGCGTGAATTTTTACAATGACATATAATGGTTAAAATAACTTTGTTTTGTTCCCTTAACACGGACAATAATAAAGATATGAACAACAGGCAGAACATTCGATACTTTTATGAGACTACTTGCTATTTTTTCCACTTTACAACAGAGAGCTCTTTTATTGCTGCTTTTTGTGGCGGAACAATGAATGTTGTTGTCGTTTTATGTTGTAATGCGTAAAAAATAAAAGTTCCAAACCTCCGATTTCAAAAGTTGCTAATATCAGCCAATTCGGTCGGTGGGCTGATTGGCGCAATGAAACACAGAAAGGGCCCCTCCGCCGTCGTGAGTGCGGCTTGGCTTTTGAGAGCCACTTAGCATAATATGCAAGTCATGTCAAAAGTGATTGATTTGTTAAAAAAAGAAAGAAAGAAGTAACGTACTTGTTGTGTTAGCAGACGAGGCCAACAAGATGGCTGCCAGAAACGGCGGTGATGAAGAGGAGGAGAGCAACTTGCTTGTGTTGACGGAGCGAGGAAGAGGAGAAGCAGGTGAAGAGGAAGAAGGGCCTGATGATGAGGAAGGATCTGATGGGAGTGACGATGATGATGAGGAAGACGAGGAGGAGGAAGATCAGGTAGGACATGATGGGAGGGAGGAAGAGGAGGATGAAGATGAGGATGATGGAGGGAAGCCAGAAGATGAGGAAGACTCCGATGATGAAGATGAGGAGGAGGTACATGATGATGATGATGATGAAGCAAAGGTCGAGTCATCGCTTTTGGCGAGAGAGAACATCAAAAAAGGTGAGCATTTTTTTTCTTTCTTTTGGTTTTCATTCCATCAATCAATGGAATAAAACTCGATAATCAAACCACGTTTTTCGACGGCATAACGGCCAGCTCAGCACACCGCGAACGCCGTCAAGATCATTGAAACGAGCCCTGCGGCCAACAGGCCAAATCTGACGGCAGTTGCCACAAGATGGCGACAAAGCACTTTTTTCCCTTTTTTTTTTGGGCAAGGTTACGATGACCTTCCGACCCTCACTTTCAAAAGACATTTTCTGTCCCGAGCACAAAAAGATTGAATTGCTCGAAACATATTCCTAAGAAATCTAAATAAATATGAGATGAATCTAAAAATAATAATAATAATGTGGGGGGGGGGGATTGAGAGTGCAAAAAATGATCAAAGAATTGATTATGATCCGGTTCCTGGTTTGCGGCGTAATCAGGAAAAGGCAAAAAGGTCAAAAAGTAAAAACTTGATTGAGCACAAACGATAATCAATTTGCCGTCATGGAGGACAAATTTCCAACAAGTTCAACCCCAAACATAATAGATGGTTTGTCCGACTGACGAGTTGCGTGAAATTGTCAAGAGTTGACATGAAAGTAGGGCTGTGCAATTCATTGAAATTCAATTCCAATTATTTTCAATTATTACATTCCACAATTACTCAATCAGCATAATCGTAAAAAAAAATGATGCCAATTTTTGAGTTGTTTAAAATGTATAAATGCCATTGCTCAAAAGTTCAATTGTGCCGATACTGTAAGGAATGTGCAATCGGACCTGACACACGGCGGCAGATGTGAATTTTTCAAGCAAGCTGAAATTGAACACAGTGTGGAGAATAAAAATCACAATTCATACTTTTTATTTGTTTTAAACATTTCCTTGTTTTGTACCCAAAAAACAAATGATCGTCCTTCTCCAACTTCAAGTTTTTGCCTCCATAAATAAACATGAATATAAATATATATCATTCTAAATTCTGCTTGGTCCAAAAGAAACGTACATAATTATAGTGATTCAATCTTTTTTATTGCTCTTAATATGTTTTTTTTATGTCTTTTTTTGATGCGTTTCTTGTCTTGTAACCCCCCCAAAAATAATAGTTTGAATAATTGTGATTTCAACTTTTGCCAAAATAACGGCGCTGATTCTTTTTCCCATAATGGAGCGTTCATCTGTTATCTGCCGTCCGGTTGCTGTTCATCAATTCGTCGTTGAGTGGTTGAAGTTTGGCCACTTTTGCCTTTTTTAGCTTGAACAAAGAATGATCCAAATGTTGATATTTGATCTCAAGATGGATGAAACGCTCCACCTGCGATTGAATCCGTCAAACCTGTTGTGAGTCGATGACATTTTGTTTCCGTCTGCGCAGAGTTGTCGGCCATGTCCTTCGAGGACGTCTTGCAGCTGCGGCGCCACGTGGGCACCAAAGCGTACAACCGGGTGGCTCACGGGGCCCGGCAGCCGGCCGCCGCCGAGCGCAAGCGCCTCAACAAGAACAGGTAACGCCGCGGCGTCCGCTCTCGCTCTCGCAGGCGCCGCTCTCGCTCTCGCACGCGCTTGACGCCTTCTGCTCCTCCCTCAGGCCCGCCGAGGTCTCCGCCAAGAAACGGGCGCCGTTCCTTCGCCAGGTGGTCGCCGTCAAAAAGACGGTGAGTGCAAACGTCCGCTAGCTTGGACACGCCGGTGCGGGGGGGCTTGCCAGTGGGAAGTCGTGATCGGCAACCTTTCATCTATGGAGGACCAAAACTGCCAACATTAAAAATGAAGAAAAGTGACAAATTGATATAAAAAAAATCGAAGTTACAAAAAAATTACATACACAAACAAATCATAATAAATATAAAAATTGAATCTATAAATGGAATGAAATCTCAATCAATCCATAAAAAGGCTCTGCTCGCACATGTATTGATTTCATGCTGCACACGCGCTCGTCTTGTTTTCTTTGGGTTTTTCCCTTCAGGTATTTCTTTCCATTTATTTTCATTTTATGAATCTTGTTTTTTTTTTGTATTTATTTTTACTTAAAAAAAAAAAAATCTATTTATGCATCTTTTTTGTTTTGTTTTTATTTCTATTTATTTATATATATTTTTTTGTATTCACTTTATTTATATTTCAATTTTGGCAATTTTGATCCCCCCATCCAAATTGTCTGACGCAATCTCGGCAAACTTTTGCAGATGTTTCTGTTAAACAAAAGGCGACAAATGTCAAATTTTTGTTTGGTAATTAGAAGGGACCCAAAAGAAGTTCGTTTATTCCTTTTCTTTTTTGTCTTTTAAAATTTTAGCTGCCTAATAATTGAAAAATGGTCCCGTAGAAGCATGTTTGTGTGTTTTTGTTTTTAGCCACTGAGAGACCCTCGCTTCGACGACCTGTCGGGGGAGTACAAAGCGGAAATCTTTGACAAGACTTACGACTTCATCCACGACATCAGACGGCGAGAGACGCAGGTACGTGCCCGCGGCGCCGTTAGCGGCATTAGCCTCGCTAGCGTCATTAGCCTCGTTAGCGTTAGTAGCCGCGGCCCAAGGAAAGAGTTTTTCAGGTCTAAAATGGCCTCGTCCTAAAAAGCGTTAGCGCTTTAAGCGATTTTACTCGCCAGCCCCCTCTAGTGGAATGTCAAGCATTTCATCTTCAAACTCGACCAAACGTTTCGAGCGGCTTCAGCTTTGAGTCGTCCATTTTTATGCACATCCCACATGATGGAAGTGCAAAAACATGTTCAAAGGTTTCTTTAGGTGCCGTTTTGAAAAATAATGTCTTCAATCTTTAAGCTTTCATTCTTTCCTCTTCTTTTTGAGTGTTTAGGCAACTTTTAACAAGTTTAAATCGAAGATTGTGATGACTTTTATGCAGTATTTCAGTTGACTTAAAAATGATGATTATTATAAATTGAGCATTTGAATAGTCTAAGTGTCTTTCTGTAACTTTATTGGGTGTGTTAAAGTTCTTTAGGTAACGTTTATTTCATTCGACTTAAGAATATGTTGTAACTTTTCAAACGTGTTTGAATGAATACACACGTTATTATTACAACATTCTGATGATGTCGTTGAAAACGCACACACAGAAAATGGGTCCGAAATTTGCCGACTTGTCTCTGTTGTAAAATCTAACAAAGGCTGAAGGACAAAATATTGTGATGAAAGAGTCTTAATTGTCTTAAAGGACCAAAACACATTTTTATTCATTGTGTGTATTTTATTTTTTTTATTTAATCGGCTAATTCATCAATTATTGTCATTTCCATATGGGTCGGGCCCGAGTAAGAACTGCGCATACTGAAGACGGCAAATTGTTTTGTTGAAAGAAAAAAACTAAACCCCAAAAAGTTGATCCGGCAAAGAAAATGTGCGACTTTGCGTTTCCTCGCTGGCCGGCAGGTGATCCAAAAGCAGCTGAAGAAAACCAAGAGCAGCGTCAAGAAAGAGCAGCTCAACTTCCTTCTCAAGAAGATGGTGAGTGGCGGCGCCGGTGGCGGTGGCGGCGGTGGCGGCGGTGGCGCCGGTACCGCCGGCTTTTACTGACCACGTGTCTCGCGCCCCCGCAGGCCAATCAGGAGCGAGCGCGGCAGAGCCGAGAGCAGCGACGGGCCAGCGAGCTTCAGCACAAGCGGGAACAAAGAGAACGAGCCAATCGCGGCGCTCGTCCCTTCTTCGTCAACAAATGTACGGAATCGCATGCAAGACACATTTTCAGGATTTGCCTTTTTTAGAAAAGAGTTGCACATTATTGAGAGAGACAAAAAATCAGGAGCTTATGACAATAAGGGTGCATTTATTTATTTTTAGAATTAGATAAGAACATTTGAATATTTTTCAGTAACAATTTAGCAAATTTGTAATCTGTGAAAAGAGGAAAAAAGGGAAATGTGGAATCTTGGGGGGAATCAGTTTTTTATATAAATCAAAACTTTTAAAATAATTTTACAATATAAAAAATGTGTAATTTTGTCAAGAGAAAAAAGTGTTGCTTTTTCCGGCGCGTTCGTCACCGTTTTGCCGGTTGTCCCGTTTGTAGCCGAGCAGAAGAAGCAAGATCTGGCGGCGAGATTCTCGGCGCTGAAGACGAGCGGCAAGCTGGACGCCTTCCTGGGCAAGAAGAGGAAACGCAACGCCGGCAAAGACCGCAGGAGGTTGCCGTGGCAACAACAGCAGCAGCACGCACGCTGACAGACGGACGGACACGTGGCCGCGGCCGTCCCGAGATAAGAGCCCCCCCCCCTTTTTTTTTTGACTTTCAAGCGCGGTGCAATATGACAGTGTGTGATTTCCTTGCTTAATAAAATTGGAAATTGATGACATTTGCATTCATTTCAGAATTTGGGATCCGAGAAGTCGGTTCTGGCAGAAAACTCTCTCCAAAATCAAAACCAGGACAAGCTTTATGGAGTTGAAAACCCCGCCAACGCCCAAAACGTGATTTTCTCACGCAGCAATTTGCAAACAAAATCGGCGCGTCTTGCAAATCCAAAACAGCGACAAACTCATTTGGTTGAATGCGTTCAAGTCACTTTCTTCTCCTTGGACGGCGAGCGCACGTGTCGTCTTGGACATGCGTGGGGAGGCGTGCTTAAAATAAATAAGCAAATACATGTCCCAGCAAGCGTGAGTAACTGCCGTCTGTTCTAAAAATAGCTCACCAGTGATGAGACACTGCGACTTGCTAAGAATTAAAACACAAGAAGAATGTCATCATTTATTTATTTGAACTTTACTTTTTTTATTTGTCCACGTTTCTTCAAAATAGTCAATATTTGGTTTAAAAATCAAAGAGAATGTGTTTTTATTGACTTTTTTAGATGACATTTTAGAGCTGTTGTTTTAATACCGTGACAGCAATAATTCTACAATATTCTTGCTGGCGGTTCTAGTATCGGACCCACAAGAACCCGTTGACAGTTTTTGGTTGGTCCACAACGATGTCATTTAATCATTTCCATTGATTGACGGATGGATGACATCATCGCCCAGTTGGCAATGAAGAAAAGGGAGGAAAAAAGCCCCCCCCCCTCGTTGCTGTCAGTCCCGCGTGCGCGTCTGTTGTCCCGGCGAGCGTACGGCGTTCTTGACGGCGCGCTGCATCAGCCACGTGGCGGCGTGCACGCCCGCCAGGGTGCCGAGCGCCACCCATGGCCAGTTGCGCCGCAGCCACCCGCCGCCTTTCATGGTCACCGGATGGCGCTACTTGCTGGTGGCGGGTCCGGGGGGCTCGCGCGGGGCGACGTCCTTGTACAGGTGGGGGTGGCACTGGAGCTGGTACCATCCGACGTGCATCAGAGCCAAACCGATGCCCGCCACAATCAGAGTCTTGTAGTCGTTCCACAAGCCCATCGCGCCCAATCACAAGCAAGCTGCGTCGTCCACATCCGAGCCATCCGACACCACCACAGACAAACACAAAAATACATTTTAGACACCAGTCGGTACAAAAGTAGTACTTTGGCTCCATTTTGGTATCAGAACTAGTTTCATTGAGACTAAAGTAGTAGTTTGACGTCTTATTGTGGCCTCTCAGCACCCGCATGATGAATAGCAATAGCAACCTCCTTGTAACACATCCTGTCAAAAGTCCACCTGCAAAATAAAAGTCGATTTTTTTTTTTTTTTGCAGTCGCAAAAGTGCGACCTTTGCAAAAAGTGTCCCTGGCATGCTTTCATTCTCAATGTGTGACTTGTGACCGGTTCTGTCCCAAAGAGCACATTGGGTGGCTTGTTAACGCTTTTTCTTGTTTTTCCTCTTCCATAAATGTTGTTGGATTTTGCTTCTTTTTGAAAAAGAGGCGCAGGCGGTTGGCTTAAAACAACCACTAGAGGGCGCCTGTGCCGGTTGAGAACGTGCCGACTGAGCCGCCATCTTGAAGGGAGCCAATCGGCGACTCTTCTCTTTTCGTCTTTTCCAGGCTCGGAACGTGGACTTTGGTCTTGCTTTTCAATTGTTTGCCGAGACCATTTGCTTGCTCAGTGCTTAACAATGCCGTCTTCCGCTCGGCTGTTGATTCGCCGCATGAGGACTTGCGTCACTTCTTCCTACTCGGGAAGCGTTCCTATTTTCTAATAAACAAGTGAGAATAATCGATGACGGTTTCATGTACGATTTCTATGCACGGACGTTTTTCAAGAACCAACCCTAACCAGAACTCTCCTATGTTTGCTGGCAAGGCTTCGGGTGCAGCTGGTGTACCTAATCAAGCGTCCAGTGCGTTCAAGTTGCTGTGTTCGTTGGACCCAAGTAAGTTCACTCATTTCATTTGACATCCAAGCTGACTCCGAGTATCGCGTCACGTTAAAAACAAACAGCGACAGTTCGTGATCCGAAATCGGCAAAACAAAAAAGACGAAGTATATCACCTTCACAAACGAGCTGTCTCCTCACCGGCTGCGGCGGCGGCCATCTTGTCCAAAGTGGTCTTGTTTACCGGAAGTGACATTTGAGCCGCCTGAGCCAAATGTAATGGCATTTGTTGAACAGACACAAGATCGCAAGATGCTACAACGTTTGCGTGTGAATAATGTTCATTTACTGGGCTTATTAAAAGTCATTTGCTCGTTTGTGCTAATGTGTTTTTTGGTGGTTGTTTTTAAAGGCTTTTTTTGTTTAGTTTTAAATCGGCATCAGTGGGACGCCTATGCTGGTCACGTGTGTCACTGCGACGTTACAAACCAAATCAATAACTTTTAACGTACACGATTACTTTATCAACCAACGTTATGTTAACAATATGAATATTTCTAACGCAATTGTACACACAGTAATTGTCAAAAGACACACATAGGAATGTCTCGTGAAATCACGATGATGCGAGTTGTATCTTTTCATTTGAACGTTCCTCTTTGTTGTCATGGAGACGCCCCTCGTCATTCTTAATTGATGCCTTGCTGACAGTTCGCGCGAGTTCGGTGTCACGCCAAGCTGCTTCTCGTAAACGCCTCGGAGGAGGTCAAATGCGCGGCAAAGGTCGACGACGTCACGTGGTGGTCTTCAGGGGTCGCTGAGCAGTCGTGGCTTTCCTCGTTGCCATCTGACACGCGCTCTGCTTGGCAACCTCCACACACGACACCGCCGCGCCATGTTGGCGTTAGGCAACATTTACAACTTGCTCCAAGTTCAACAAAGCCTTCTTTATTAGCGACACTCTTCACAAATAAATCATTTCCGCTACAAATATGTTATCAATCAGTGTCATCGGGCTGCTGATCGTATCGGGGTCGCCTAACGACGATGTGTTTGTGATTTGTGTTGAAATTTGTGAACAGCTAAAAAAAAAAACGAAGGCGCTTCAATCGTTCTCTTTTTCATTTATTCGATCTTAAATAAACTATCCTGCTTTTATATTTATTAGTTGTTTTTTTATGTTTTGCCACATCCAATCCATATATTTAGTTATTTAAATGACTTTTTTAAAATATTTTCTTTCCAACGTTTTGACGTCAACCGGATTTTTTTTTCTTCCAAATAACTTTGTTTTAAACGGAGAATCTCCAGCCAATCCTGTAGCGTGACGTCATCGGTAGATACAATCTGGCAGCCCGATCACATCTGGTACTGACACCGGATATAAATATGTCACTATTAAACAGTGTCAAATCATGTCATCAATAAATGTGTCAAAAATGTCAACAATGTCAAGAACAAATGTGCTAAATAAATATCAATGTGTCAAATTTAAACATCATAAAGCAAGAATGTTAAGTAGAAATGTGTTGTAAATAAGCAATGCCTAACATTTGTTCTAAATCAACAGTTTAACAATGCCAGGCATAAATGTGTCATAATTAAAGTAAAGTATAAATATGTCAAATATCCATAACGTCAAATTACCTCGTGTCATAAATCAACATAATAAACAAGGGCCTGACCGATATGCATTTTTTGAGGCCGATGCCGATACTGATTGTTGTCAGAAAAAAGATACCAATTACCGATTATTCTGCCGATTATTTATAAAAATAGATTTCATTCATAAAATTTGTTCCCACGGCATTTGTGTGTGAATATTCGTTGCTGAATATTCGTTGTTGAAAGCTAACTTCCTGTTAGCATTTGAATGGGATCTTCACTTTTAGCATTAGCGCTAGGCTAGCGATGTTTTAAAAACGAAGCATGGTTTGTATTTAAATATACATTGGATGTCAATTATTCAGAATACCCTACAGACAGCATGAACTTGCCACATATGTTTGGAAAACGTCACATAACATCTATCCATTGAATGGCGTCCACTGACGGTATTATCGTAGACAGCATTTACAGTCCAAACACATACAGTAGACGGCAACACGTTGACGCCGCAGCCATATTGGAGGAGGCAACGTGAAGCTATTTGTAAAGATGCCTCGTTCACTTTCTCCTTGGATATGCCACATTTCATTTGAAATCCTTTGATGATATGATCCCCTTCAAACTCGTTCTTACTCATTATTTGCCAAATGAATGGCAAATACAATTGCCACATCCAATATGGCAGATGCGCAGACATATCGCTGCCAATGTGCCACCTGCAGCAGAATTCCAAAGAAAAAAAGAAAGCAAAACCCGAGCTCACTTTTGATGGCCAAACGATATGTGGTTTCGTCGTTTGGCCCCTCCTCGCTTGTCTTGTCCGCCAGCGTCCTCGGAAACGTGCAGCTTCACTTGTGCAAAATCTACATGACTGCGATTGAATGATTGGTCGCGTGTAAGCCAGCGTCGGGGCCCACCCAACATTGTTTCCGGTGAGGCTGTGACGGACTTTTGCACAAGATCAAACGAAACCACAGCACGCTACATCACGCACCAACCTAACGCACCTCCTCCACCGCCAGACCGGTATTGCGTTCACTGACACTCGGACATAAGAGCGCCAAACAGAATCATTGGAAAATATCATCATAAAAAAGGAGAAGCATTTTAGAGATCCGTGCCTCAGTCAGCCCACGGCCCGCCCACGGCCCGTCCACGGGCGGAGGGTGTGTCTAGAAGGTCTTCCAGCGCATGGCCGACAAGATGCAGTGCACAAAGTAGAGCAGCGTGGCCGCGTACGAAAACACCTGAAGGCAACACGCAACTGTCAATCACTGCTTTTGCGTGCGCAAATGTGTCGGTGCGAGCGAGCGAGCCACAAACCACAGCGGAGATGTCCAGCTGGTAATTCCGGAAGTTCCCGGCGTTCCTGATGTCCAGCGTGACCTTGGCCAAGGACACGGAGGCGCTGAGGTAGAAGACGGCTGCCGTCAGGTGATAAGCAAAATCCTGAAAAGGCAACGGCAGGCGCGTTTTCATTTCGCCATTCTCACGTTCCGCACTCTTGCATCTGTGACTTTGAATGCGTGCGGCCCGCCCGGTGAGTGACGTGGGTGTCGGCCAGTGAGAGCGTGGACTTTTTTGGAGGGTGAAGAAAACTTGGGCTGCTTTTGACCCGCTCGCTCTGCAGCAGCGTTCAAAAGGATCGCAGCAAAACTCGCCAAATAGTTCAAACATCCGTGAGAAGAACTTTCATTTGTATGATTTGAAAATCTGTAAACATTTGAATTGGTATCTTATCAATTATATGATCAAATTGGACTTGTACGGTTTAAAAATGCGCAAAAATAAATGTCATTTGTACAACTTAAAAAATTGCAATCTAAAAAATACATATGTGGGATTTCCAAATCCGCAATTTCAATTGGATGTGTATCAATTCAAAATCTGTGATATGAATTTTGATTTGTACCATTTTAAAAATCCGTGATCACTCACAGAAATATTTCAAGCCTAATTTCAGATTGATGTCATTTTTTTACATGACAAATTCCCATTGACTTTTTTTTTATTTCAAAGATGATTTTAACACAAATAAACCTTATGTGATACATTATTCATGAGTCAAATAAAGCCTATTTATTGACATGCATAATCCTCAGGTTTATGTATTTAGTATTAAGGAAGTGTAACTACTCTAAATTAATAGAAATGAGAGTATTAAAAATACATCAAATATATTGTTTGAATTGCATAATAATAATCAGGTTACCTAAACACGATAAATATGCTGCTATGTGAAAAACATTTATGTCCATTTTTTTTCCATTTATCCACTGATTTGTATTATTTTAATTTATTTATATATATAATCCAACAAAAATGGATCTGGACTGAAGTGACAGATGTTTTTAATCCTGCAAGTCATTATATATATATATATATATATATATATATATATATATATATATATATATTTATTTATTTATTTATTTATTTTTTGTATTATTATTTGTATTATTTATCCACTTATGTCAATTTTTTGTGCATTTGTATTTTTTTTTTTTACATTTTTGGGATGAAATTGAATGCAGATGTCCCAAAAACGTTTTTTTTTTTTGTTAAAAAAAAAAGGCATAAATCTGAAATTAGGCTTGAAATATTTGTGTGAGTGTAAAATTGGATTCGTACGACGTGATAAAGTGAACAACCATCTTTTCCAATTTGGATTTGCGCACCTTCAGTGTAGTACCACATTCTGCCACTTCATTCTGGGGCAGCACTGAGCTTTGGAGCAAGACCTGCAGTGTGATTAACAGCAAGCGGAAGAGGCAGAGAAGGTCCCCTAATATTTGTCGTTCCCACGTGGCAGAGAGGATGGACGCCGGTGAGTGTTGCCGTGCCGTCCGTCCGTCCGTCCGTCTGCAAGTTGCCGCAGCGCGTTTGTTTCAGCGGCGCATGTTTGAAGCGTGACTGCCGTCCATGCTAGTTAGCGTTAGCCTGCATGTGGCCTTTTGTGGCATTCCAGGAATTGTATGTTAGCATGCCGCTAACAGCCTTTTGTTTGCTTGTACTCACTGCTGCCGCCCAGCTGCTTTTGTTGGAATGACAGCCGCAGAGGAAGAGGAGGCTCCACAGCGTGGTCATGACGAAGCAGAACACGCTCACCGACATCACCCAGCCCAGCGGGTTCTGCGGAAGCACCAGCGTGCACGCCACCAGGATCCACACCAGACCGCCCGACACCTGCACGCACGCACGCACGCACGCACGCACGCACGCACGCACGCACGCACGCACGCAAGTAGCTCAGCATTCACGTGGCGGACACAACAGCGTTGATTTCCATTACCACATGATTTTGTTGACGGACGCACGCTGGCAGATTGAATGAACCTTTTTTTGGGTCATCTTTGGTTTATGTGCTAATTGTAAAAAAAAAGAAAAGAAGTGGCAACAATCTTTTTTAAAAGCTTTTATATCATCCAATTAAATGGACCAAATTGGTCCTAATCATGACATGATCTCGCGTGAGACGACGTCTTGCTGGTGGACAAAAAACGATTTTCAGGACCGATGCCAATAACGATTATTTGTAATTAAAGTGTTCGATTAGCGATATTTGGAGTTCAATTGCACTCAAATGCAAAATATTGCTGCCAACATTTGATCAAATACAAACTCCCGATTCTCACTTTGTTGGAACGTCTAAAAGCATGTTTGTTTTCATCTTAGACGAAAAACTTTTATTTTATGAAAACTTCAACACGTCAATAGATTCCCGAAGTTCTCGACAGTAAATCAAGTTGAACCATTTTTTTTTTCTAAATATCGCAAATAGTCGATTTTCAATTCTTTTCATTTTAAAGACAAACAGTCAGAATGTTCCCTTGAAGGTCAGCAGCATCGCTTTGAAAGTTCATTTCAAGTTTGAAATGGATTTTTAAATAAGCTTGAAAATGCTGAATATCGACGATAACCCTAACTTGAAATGCAAAAACTTTTTTCCCCCTTTTTGCCTTTGACAAAAAAAAGGAAATTTTTACCAAATGTGCAGTAGCGCGTCTTCGAACACGTCGACAAAGTTTTCCCAAATTTCAGTGCAAGTGAAAACGTGACTTTGCGTTTTCACACCAAATGAACGCACATGATGTTCTGCAGCATCCTGATTGGCTAATGGAACCCTGACCCTGTTCAAGCGTGACATTTCTTACGTCAACATGTGCAATTCCACATGAATCATTTCTCATATTTTAACATGACTTTTCACATCATTTTCAACTGCTTTACGTTTGAACTTGATAAGTATCGCGTTAAACACATTACAACATGAGAATCCCCTTTTTTCTTTTCAAGCGAAGAAGATGAATGAAGTGAGAAATGTTAGTTACGAGTTCGGGTAGGTAGAGCAGGTCCGGTAAAGTCGTGCACACGGCGGCTCCTGCCGGAAGCTCCGACATCGTCACGACAGTCGCGGCAGCCGGCGGCGGCGGCGGCGGCGGATCGGCGCTGTTGGACGCCATCCAAGCACAAAAACAACAACTATTTACAATTAGAATAATAATAAGGAAAAAGAATAAAAAACGACTGCGGTCAGTTGAAGGAGTGCGAGCATCTCCCGCGGGGACGCGCGCTGGACGGACGCCGCACGGGGCACGCGCAGGAGCTTTTGAGCGGCCGCGTCGTCGTCATGACGACCGCCGACCAGCCGCCGTCGCTCACGTGACCGCACTGATCTGAATAGATGACAGGATAGCTGATAGCCCAAACGCGCACGTTCGTGCAAGCCGTTGAAGCGACAGGGCGGCCATCTTGCTCCTCCCAACTCCCAACTGTATAAACGATGCGGTATACGTACGGGTCCAGACGACGAATTTACAGCTCGTGAGCTCTTAGTATAAGGCCGCAAGTAAAAAAAATAAACTAATACAAATTAACAAGTGGACAGCACTCCATGCACACGATACACGTACACAAAAGAAAGTAGTTGACATTTAGCAATGATTGTGATGAACTAATTCCTTCATTATAGCAATCATTAGAAACGACAACAGCGTAAGTGAGGTTTGACCATTTGACAAAACTTCTTTTTGAAACTCAACAACGCGTTGCCCTGGTGACCCCTCGGCTGCCCAGCAACAACAACAACAATTACAGAGTGTGTGCGTGTGTATCAATTGTTGATGGAGATCAAGTTTTCTCGACAGCGCACACATGCGGTCATTGGATCCTCCACACGAGGGGAAAAAAAAGAAAAAGTGCAGGCTTCATTGTTTGTTTCCAAAATAAATAAACCTTGAATTGCGTAACTCAAATCTAGATCGTTTTGGCTCATGTCGATCGATTGTTGCTAAGAAACAAACATTCAACAAGGACGCTCAGTGCCGAGACAAATATTCCTAAAATCAATCAATATTGGGCCAGTTGTGAAAACATTTTTTTAAACTGAAAAAAAGTCAAAATAAAATTTAAAAACAGTGACAAATTCAAAAGTTGAACCTTCCAAAGCACCTGTGGTG
Source organism: Vanacampus margaritifer (assembly GCF_051991255.1). NCBI lineage: Eukaryota > Metazoa > Chordata > Actinopteri > Syngnathiformes > Syngnathidae > Vanacampus > Vanacampus margaritifer. The sequence continues at coordinate 345,833 of NC_135438.1, forward strand.
ACTTCAATGTCTTTTTTTGAACAAGATGACAACAGAAATATTTTTGCCGTTTTGTTTACGTTCCCCTAAACTAAAGGATGACAACTTACAACTTACGTATTTGACTTGTGCTTTAAACATACACGCCATCATCCCAACTTATTATATATATTTTTTTAACGGCATCCACAGGAAGTCTTCTGACTTTGTTTCCGGCTTTGATCACGTGATCTTCTGCATGGTTGGTACCGCCAAACGAGCGTGTCGCCATCAGTATGTCAAAAATGGGATCAAACTAAATAAAGAGGAAGCGCAATTAAATTGCAGTCAAAAGTACAAATGAATTAATTCAATCAGCAAAATGGTGGCGCGACTGTTAAGTGCACGTGATCACAAACAGAAAAACTTGTGAGTAGATTTGTGACAATTTGTGTAAAAAAAGACAAAAGTTTTATTTTGTTAATTTACAAAACAGGAAGGTGACAGGATGCGCGTGTGCACCCCAACAACAACAAAGTCCATAAAAAACAAGTACAAGTCAAAATGTCCGCTAGCGCTGTGCGAGCTACTTCTTGGCGAAGGTGACCTTCATGGCGCAGGTGGCGGTGATCCGGAAGCCTTGCAGGGCGTCCTTGGCCACGCCCGCCTGCATCTCGCCCTCAAACTCCACAAAGGCGATGTCGTGCTTGCCGGGAACCAGACGCACCTCCTTGAAGCCCGGGAACCTCGAGCACAACAGGTACGAACGCGTCTCGTTACACACGCGCGGATCAATATGCGCGGGCGCACGCACGCACGCACGCACGCCACTTACTGGTTGAAGAGCATGGACAGCATCATCTCGTTGGTTTCCTCGGGAAGGTTGCTGAGGAACAGGATGTAGTTTGGCGGGTTGTCTGGAACCTGCCAAGTCAATCCAACATTACCTTTGACCCCAAACCAGCATAATGACGCGCTAACCACCGAAGCTAACGTAGCGTCAACGTACCTGCGCCGCTGGAATGTGGACCGGAACTGATGGCACCTGAAGACACAAAGTAATTCCGGGAAGTTACGCAAACAGGAAGTGGTGACGGCAGGTTTCTCACCATGGCGGCTTTCTTGGCGAGGGCGGCCGCTTCCTGAGGTTTCTTCTTCTTGTCCTTCTTCTTGTCTCGCTCGCCGTGCGCGCCTTTAACCTTGGTGATGACCTCAGAGTCCGTCTTGGCGTACTGGATCCTCTGCCGGGGAGACAAGAGCGGGCGTGAGGGCGAGACCCGGCGGCGGGCGTGAGCGAGCCGGCGGCGGGCGTGAGCCTGCGGCGGCCTACCATGGGCTTGTTGTAGAAGGGGAAGCCCTGCAGCTGGCGCAGCGCGTTGGTGGCGGCGGCCAGCTCCTTGAAGACCACGAAGGCCTGGCCTCGCATCTTCATGGTCTTCATGGCCACGATCTCAACGATTTGGCCAAACTGCGACAGCAGCGCGTACAGAGAGCGCTTCAACTCTGCGCAAGCAACACACGCGGCGTCAGACCCCCAAAAATTGCATTCCATAAACCAGAAGAGGACATTTACGGAAGAGGTCAGACTTTTTAGTGCTACTATTATTTGGACTTGAAAGTGAGAATCCTGCCAAACTTTTTCTTTTTTCTTCCTTCTCGTCACTGTCCCTAATCCTCTTCCGTAGAAAGCGTCCCCATCAGAAGGTGAGCCCAGCACTGACCTTCTTTCTTGACCTTGTCGTTGATGTTGTTAATGTAGATGGTGTGGTTGGGCCGGATGTCCATGGCGGCGTCCTACGAGCGGGACACACGGCCAGTCAGCAATAAGCTCGTTCACTTTTTGACTGGCACAAATTCAATCACGGTTCCAAATGTCATAATTGTGTCAAAGAGGAAAAAATGCAATCACGCTGCTACTGACAAAATGTTCCTGTTATGTGTCAGTTGGGGCCAACTTGTGATGTTGTTGCGACACCACAGCCAGCACAGCCAGCTGGCAACTTTGCATTCACAGCAAAAATAAAAGTATGATTTCTGTGATATGAATGAATTTGTAAAAGCGTCATGACAATTGCTGATCTTTTTCGGTATGTATAAAGACAAAAGTGTGAATTTGTTATCATTGTTTATTCCTGAACACGTTTAGGAAATCTTGTTGGGCTAAAAGTCTAGATATTAATAACATGTTGAAAAGCATGACTGTTTCGACGCGAGAGATATTCACGCATTTAAAAAAATGTCAGCATTTGATACAAATATGCGTCTGTCCTTCTTGACAGAACTTTATAAAAACGAGCCTTAACAATTGATGTAGCACGATGATTGCAATCCACACGATCGGAACGCACAAATGCAATCAACATCCACTTTAAAGTCCTGGCAAAGGAACTGGAATGTTTTTCAAATTTGAGTGACAAATTGCATCTCGTTCCATTTCGACGCGCCGTCAACGTCCATTCAAACCGCTAGCTTAGCCGATTAGCTTCCAAGCCAAGACTCCGGCTTTTGAGCAGACGATTGCTGCAGACGGGCACTTCACCCCTCGCGGTCGCGACACTGTTTGAAACTTTAACTTTCTCCGGCTCCGACTTGCTATTTGACGCGCAATTAAGAAGAAACGAGCAAGAACAAACGTGAAGCGCTTCATTCACCTCTTTCGCTTGTTGCCCACGCTGCTAATGCCAAACAGGAAGCACTTCTTCTGGAGCCACCTGTGCTTTCTAACAGCTTTCTTATGGACTGCCCCCTGCAGGACAGGAGGGGAAAACTGCAAGCTGAGCGAGGCGGTTACAGTTCCCATCATTTATTTATTAAGTAAAACATTTATTTGTTTATTTTTGTTACTTTTTATTTATTTTCTCCAAGTTAGGTGTAGAATGTACAATTAGTTCGACATTAAATGCGTCAACTACTTTGGCGTGCTTGAAGTCCCTGGTGTCGCCACTCGCGGCGTGATTGCACCGTAAGACTTCGTTTGGCGCTTTGGCCAGCGTTGGCGTCCACGAAGAACAACTCTTTCTGTCTACAGTTTCGCACCTGTGTCCGGCTCCAGATGGCCAATCAAATGCAGCTATCGCGCGGGTTAGCCGGCTAATGTCGTCATCCAGCAGCCGCTTCGACCCGTGACGTCACTTCAACGCCCGCCTGCTGCGGCGACCCACTCGGCTTCTTTTTTTCTCGTTTTCTTTTTCTTTTTGGACACTTTTGTGCTGCCTGGTGCATTTTGAACCCGGTCCCTCCTCCTGCTAACGGCTAACTAGCTAGCCAGCTTCCGCTGTTTTCCCTCAAGCATCCAAGCGGACCGGACAAGGGCGGGATGAGCCATGGCATCGGTTCGGGTGGCTGTCCGCGTCCGACCCATGAACAGACGGTGAGTTGATTCAACAACAACAACAACAACAACAACAACAACAACAACTGTTTGGAACAGTCAGTGCTGATGTGACAGCCGCGACATCAATCAGTAATATGATAAACACCGACACCACTTTGTATATTTAAAAACAACGACAACAAAACACGTCATCACATGGGCAAATAATAATAATAATAATAAGAGTAGAAGCGATCTGCTCATTTGTCTTTTCCTTTCAAAAGTGTTGTGAAGCAGCTGGTGAATATTTAAAAGCAGAAAGCTTGATTAGAAAGAAAGGAGTTGAACTTTGGCACTTTGTTTCGTTTTGGTTGAGGGTCAACATCAACATTCAAGCTCATTTGGTCCCAAGCAGGCCGCAGCAAGTAACATTTGTGGCCGAAGCACAATTGCAGATGTTTCCGTTGTTTTGCTGAAAATAAATCCAAGTTCGCGCTTATTGATTATGATCTGCCTGCGAGCTTCGTTCAAATAAGAATACGACGTTAATTGCACAGCATTGGAAAAAAAAAAAACTGGTTCCAGCAGCAAGCAATAATGCAACATTATGAAAAGAGCAACTATTATCAATAAAAGAATTTCTGAGGCCAATCACGTGATTTGCAGTTAATAAAAATTCTTTTACGGATTTGCTTATTATGCATTCCACGATGACAAAAGATCCTGAAAAACGGTTAATAATTCTCATTTTGAGTTGTTTTGAGGCAAGCACGCATGAAATACTTTAATACTTTAATGCATAATTGCATATGCTGCACTTCGACCCCAAGTTTTTGCTAACGGGCCTGAAAATGGCAGAAAACAGCAACGACTTTTCAACAACTTGCAAGTCCAAATGGTTGATGTCGGAACAGAAAGTGATTTTCTTGTTTTCTAACCCAAAAATAATAAATAGATTTATGACTACCAGAATAATTGTGATTCATGTTTTTTTCTCATAATTGGTATTGAAAACGATGAGATTTTTTCCTATTTTTTCTTCATTTCTGAAGTCCCAAAAAAAGAAGAAGATTTGAGTCACTGCAGCCACATAAAAAGTTCTTATTTTGGGAAACCCGTGTTTGAAGAAAAAAAGAAAATCATGAAGCAAGAAGAGAAGTTCGGTCATCCGGGAGGGACTCGGGGTGGAGCCGTTACGCCTCCGCGTTGGGAGGAGCCAGTTGAGGTGGCTGCGGCATCTGGTTGGCACGTGCCACCGGCGGGAGGCCCCGGGGACGAGCCGGGACACGCTAAGGCAAAAGTGGCAGCTTGCGGTTGTCCTCGTTTATCCCGCGGGCCGGTTTGGACGGCGCTTGGCGTCCCGCGGGTTGAAAACGGTGAACGCACACATGGACACGCGTGACGCGGTCACGTGACGCGACGCCGCCGAGCACGTGACAAGTGAAGCCAAAGAACGTTGACGTGGCTTTTGTTGCTCTTCCAGGGAGAAGGACTTGGCGGCCAAGTGCATTATCAAGATGGACGCCACCCGAACCTCCATCAGCAACCCCAAGGTGTCGTGCTTGTTCCTCCACAAAGCCCAAAAGCATCGTCATCATCATCCTCATCATCATCATCATCATCATCATCATCTGTATTTTTCCCCCCAAAGCTGTCGGACGGCACGTCGGGTGATCCCAGCAAAACGTTCACCTACGACTTCTCCTACGACTCGGCCGACGCCAGAAGCTCCGCCTTCGTCTCTCAGGAGAAGGTAAAAAACGTTTGGCCGTCATTCCTTGTTGTTTCCGTTCTGACTGTGAATACAAAAAAGGTGCGAAAGGACGTGTTGGCAAAAGTGTTGATGTTTGCCGACGTGCCCGTCAGGTCTTCCTGGATTTGGGCCGCGACGTGCTGAAGGCGGCGTTTGAGGGCTACAACGCTTGCGTTTTGGCCTACGGCCAGACGGGATCGGGGAAGTCCTACACCATGATGGGAAATCCGGTAGCGGGAGCCAAATGTGTTGGTCGGCGTTGGAAAAGACGGCAATGGTGCTGATGGGAAGGAATGTTTGTGTGCGGCAGGGAGACGCGGGTTTGACCCCGCGGATCTGCCAGGGTTTGTTCAGCCGCATCGCCGACGCTGCGCGACGGGACCAAGCTTCTTTCCGCACGGAAGTCAGGTGACCTTCAGACCATGCGGCGTCCCGGCTCGCCCACGCGCTGATGCTAACGTGTCTCCCGCCGCCGCCGCCGCCACCGCCGCCACCGCTTTTTCTCAGCTACCTGGAGATCTACAACGAGCGCGTGAGGGACCTTCTGCGGAGGAAGCCGTCCGAGACGTACAACCTGCGGGTCCGGGAGCATCCCAAGGACGGACCCTACGTAGAAGGTCAGACTTGCTTGCATTTCCAACATTTTCAAAGGAAGACTCCACTCGACTGGAATTGTTGTTTGTTTTGCTAGCTTAGCACGATAGCATGACAATAACCAATTGACAGTAACGAGCAATGAGGTTGCGGGGGGGCCTGATTAACCCTGATGTGTGCGTGTGACCTGAGATCTGTCCAAGCATCTGGTGCAGAACTACAGCGACGTGGAGGAGCTGATGGAGGCGGGCAACCTGAAGCGGACCACCGCCAGCACCGGCATGAACCACGTCAGCAGCCGCTCGCACGCCATCTTCACCCTCAACTTCACGCAGGCACGTCTCGCCACGCAAATGCACGCCTCCTCCACCTGTGCAGTTTCAAACGAAATATCCGCTTATTTTGCAAACGTTGACAAAACATTTGAAAAGGGGCTCATTTTGCCGTTCATTCATTTTAAATGACAAACAAGCAACGTGGAACCAAAAGGAAAAATTTTGGAACAATTAGCATTAAACTATAACTCAATTTCATCATTATTCACAAATCTGTTGAGGAAAAACAGCTTTTTGCAACATGGCCCTGGTTGATCTCTTATACTCTGCTGCCACCTGCTGGCCGTTTTGGTAATAACTACCATTGCTTCACCTGCTCTCTGCAGTTCAGAGGCTGCATCAAAGCCTTCTGTATGCTCGAGGGTAAAAACGTATAAATACGTCTTTGGGGCACTTCAAACATTTAAAATAGAACAGATTTATACGTCTGTTAGGGCCCGAGCAATATGCATTTAATCGCTTAGGCCCTAAAATCTGTTCTGGCCTTTTTTTTTTTGGTTGAAAACATGACATTTTTATCGTTTTTTTAATGACCGAATGGCCCAAAAACTACAAAATGTCTTTGAAAAGACATTTCGATGTTGTCTTTTTTGAACGCCGATGTCCGCCATTGATTCCGCTCAGGCCAAGTTTGACGCGGAGATGCCGAGCGAGACGCTGAGCAAAATCCACTTGGTGGATCTGGCCGGCAGCGAGCGCGCCGACGCCACCGGCGCCACCGGCGTCCGCCTCAAGGAAGGCGCCAACATCAACAAATCGCTGGTCACGCTGGGCAACGTCATCTCCGCCCTGGGTACGTTCGCGCTCGCCGCCGCGCGCCCACAACGTGTGACGCAAGCGTGTGTGCGCGCAGCCGACCTTTGCGGCGACGCCAACGCCAACGGCGAGCACAAGAGGAAGTCGCTCTTCGTGCCCTACCGAGACTCGGTGCTCACGTGGCTGCTGAAGGACAGCCTGGGCGGCAACTCCAAGACCATCATGATCGCAAGTATGGCAGCGGGGAGGGGAGGGGGCTTACACTTTTGCAATTCGCATATTAAAAAAAAACAAGTTGAAAAAGCGGCCACTCCAGATCCTGAAATGATTCTTTGTTTACTCCAAGCGTTGAAACTATTTTAGCGTAAGGGAAAAGGAAAACGAAATTCTTTTGAAGTCTTACAAATTTTGATTATGACACAACGTAAGTGCTCTTCTTTTTTCATGCATTTATCGTTGCGGGGTTCGTACCAACAAATTTTGTCATGAAAAATATTGTGATCAACTGTTTGGTAAATATAGTTTGTAAAAAATGTATTTTGTATTTTGTCAAGGCGTGACAAAAGTGGAAAATTGGGGCAATGTCAAGAATATTTCTATATTTATTATAGCGGAGATGGAAGTCAAATATGAGCTAAAAAGGTGACAAATGTTGTCACTTTCAAACCTTGAAAGCGTCGCAACGGCAAAAATGATTCAAAGCAATCGAAACGCTTTCGTTTGAGGCGTCAGGGCAGGCAGGGAAGAAAAAAAAAAAAAGTGCCACTGCCATCTACTGGAGGGGATGTGCAATTACACTTGATTCTAAAAAAAAAGCTGAGCCCACGTGGCTGGCCACGAATGAAATTAGTTTGAAAGCAACGCGAAGTCGTAAAAAAGACGGACTGCAAACGTCGTCCTCAGCCGTGTCCCCCGCCGACGTCAACTACGGCGAGACGCTCGGCACGCTGCGCTACGCTAACCGGGCCAAGAACATCATCAACAAGCCCACCGTCAACGAGGACGCCAACGTCAGGCTGATCCGGGAACTGCGGGCGGAGATCGCGCGGCTCAAAGCTCTGCTGCTGCAGGGCAGCCAGGTGAGCCTGCGCGCACGCACGTGCACGCGCACGTCACGCACGCACGTCACGCACGCACGTCACGCACGCACGTCACGCCATCTGCCGTTTGCCTTTCAGATCGCTCTGCTCGACTCGCCCACCGCGCTCAGCGTGGAGGAGAAGCTGCACCAGAACGAAGCCAGAGTCAGTATCGGTCAAGCCCATCGCGATTTTCAAAGAAAAAAAAAATGTTAACATGAAAAAAAAAAAGAAACACAAAGAAAAGAAAGGAAAAGTCGACAGCAGTTAAAAGAACACGAAGGTATCGAGTGCGAAAGGTCGGCACCGAGAGCTGTTGGTGAGGAAAGTAGAAAAAGGAAAAGAATCCAATCAAAACCACTCCAAAAGATACAAAAGAATTTGTGCGTGCGTTCGTTTCCAGCGCAGGCGACCTTTTGACCTTTAGCTTGACGGCGGACGTGAAAGATGGCGGAAGATTTCTTCGGGGCAAAATATCGGGGGCGTTTTTGACACATTTTTAGGAATTGGAAAAAGAAGACCATCCAAAAAATGTCCTCATCGCGTTCAATCATTTCTGGACAACGAGGCGCTCGGCTATAAGCCGCGCTAGCTACAAAAATCAATTGTCAGCTTCGTATCGTTCAACATCATCGTTGCTCTTTTTTGATCAATTACGACACGATTGACTTTTTGTTCATGAAGAAGAAAATCGTTTTGATCGCAGCTTTCCAACGCAACTTTTGCTGATAGCAGCAAAAAAGCCTCGAAATGCTCAAAGTCCCGCCAAGTCGATGTTTGCAGCGAGATTGAGTGTGCGTTGGTTTTTGCCCGCGTGTGTGTAACCATGCGTGTGCGTGCGCGCGCAGGTGCTGGAGCTGACGATGGAGTGGACCAACAAGTGGAACGAGACGCAGAACATCCTCAAGGTGCTTCCCCGCTTTGTTGTGGTGTCGGTGACGCAGGCGTGACGAGAGTGGCGTGTGCGTGGCGTGTGCGTGGCGTGTGCGTGGCGTGGCGTGCGCTCAGGAGGAGACGCTGGCGCTGCGGAAGGAAGGCATCGGCGTGGTCCTGGACTCGGAGCTGCCTCACCTCCTCGGCATCGACGACGACCTGCTCAGCACCGGCATCATCCTCTACCACCTCAAGGTCTGAAAAGACGCCGGCCACGCCCACGCCGGCCACGCCCACTTTCCCGTCATTTGGATTGCTTTGTTGTCAGGAGGGCCGAACGTACGTGGGCAGACAGGACGGCGCCAGCGAGCAGGACATCGGTGACTCCTCCCTCTTCTCACTTTTCAAGTCACGTTCGCTGTGCGCCTCCCGTTGACCTTATTTGGGCAAAAAGGACGCTTGGCGAAAGAAAAGGCAAAACCGAGCGAAGGCGGGACGGCGAGCGCTCCGGTGTCATCGCAAAACCAGACGTCCTGACGCGTCCTGACGCCGGATTGCAACCTGAAGCCAAAAAGTCACTTTTGCGTTGCTCAAAGGCATCTTCAGCCGGCGCATGCAAAATCGCATTTTGCAAATCAAACTTTCAAACTTTATTACACAAATGACATGAAAATGACACAAACATTTCAAATTCATTCAAAACTAACATTTTGTTTCGTACCACAAAATATCCATTTTTGAAATATTCATTTTTTACAAAAAATCTTTCATTAATTACATTTAATTTAAAAAAAATCATCACATCAGTAAATAACATAATTACAATTTATATTTAGAAAAAAACATATATTTAATAAATTCAATCAAATGTAAATAATAATTTTCAATTTAAAAAAATGATTTCATTGCACAAATTTAAAGTTCATTTTAAAAAGCATACATTGAATAATTTAATTAACAACATTTAAAATTCACTTGAAAAGTAAGCATACATTGACACAAAATATTTATTTTAAAGATATGAATTTTTCACAAATATTTATAAACAAAATACATTATTTATGAGCATCATTATTTGAAAATGCTTAACATTATCGGCTGCAACTAAAAATTATTTTTAATATTGCCGTGAATAACACGTTTTAATTTCCATCCTTAAATTAAAAAACAGGACATTTGAAATCGACTGTAGAGAAAATGGATGATGATTCAGTTATCGTATCGTTGCAAAAAAAACTGGCAAAATGTTGAGCTTGGGTTCAACAGGACGATAATTGGCCTGTGACAAGCTCAGACATCCCACAACGTTTGCAAAGAGTTCCACAATCGGACAATAATCGTCATCAAAATCACTATTGATTTAATTCAATCAATTTGCACCTTCGTAGTTTTTAGATCAAAAACATTGCATTGACTTCCCAAATATACAAACAATTCCATTAAAGCAAGTTAGAAAAAAGATTCTTTTGTTTTAATAATTATAGAATGACAAAGTTTGACTAAACAAAAACATTTGTATGAAACCAAACCTGAAAACGTCGCAATCCTTCCTTGAAACGTATTTTTGTGATTTTTACGAAAGCCTTCGAGTGTTGATTCGAAAAAGTGATTTTGAGCGTACATGAAAGCAAGCGCGAGTGCGACGTCCGCTGACGTCCTGCGGCGCCCCCTGCAGTTGTTCACGGCGCCGACGTGGAGCGCGAGCACTGCGTGTTTGAGAACCGCGGCGGCTCGGTGACGCTGGTGCCGCTCGGCGCCGCCCTCTGCTCCGTCAACGGCGGCGAGGTGGCCACGCCCACGCAGCTCAATCAAGGTAAGCGGGCGCGCGAGGGCGGGGACGCTACTTAGCGGGGGCGCTACTTAGTTCAGCCCCGTGCGGCTTGCTGTCCCCGTAGGCGCCGTGGTCCTGCTGGGCCGGACCAACATGTTCCGCTTCAACCACCCCAAAGAGGCGGCAAAGCTGCGCGAGAAGCGCAAGGTCAGCACCTTTTGCCAAAACGGTTGCCGTCGTCCGTGCCGAAAGCACCGACGCCTTTTCCGCCGTGTCCCGTCAGAGCGGCCTGTTGTCCAGCTTCAGCCTGTCCATGAGCGACCTGTCCAAGTCCTGCGACAACCTCTCCGCAGTCCTGCTCTACAACCCGGGGTGAGTCGGCCCGCGCGCACCTCGGCGCCACATCCACGCCAACACGCCAAGCGCATCTGTGTGACGGGTGAAGGTGATGATGTCATCAGGTTGGAGCTGGAGCGTCAGCAGCGTGAGGAGCTGGACAAGCTGGAGACCAGCAGGTAGGTGCCGCCCCGCCCCTCCCCGCCCCGCCCCGCCCGCCGTTACCATGCCAACGCAGCCCCCGCCGGCCGCAATGTCTCTTGCGCAGGCGTCTGATCAAGGAGACGGAGGCCCAGCAGCAGAGCGAGAAGGCCAAGCTGCAGCGCCTCCAGCAGGAGGTGGAGAGCCGGCGCAAGGAGTCGGAGGAGGCGCGCCGGAGGATCCTGCGCCAGGAGGAGAGCCTGCGCCGCCGCAGTCAGGACATGGAGAGCCGCCTGCGAGACTTCCTGCAGGAGAAGCAACGCTTCGAAAAGGAGCGACGATCCGACCTCCTGCTGGAGCAGCGCCGGCAGAAGGAGGCGCAAGATGAGGAGCTGGACCGGGAGCTGGACAAGCTGAAGCGGGAAAGCCAAGAGGCGCAACTGAGGGACGAGGAACGGCTGGCCGTCACGGCAATGAGCCGCGAGGACGCCGGACGCCTGCAGGAGGAGAAACGGGCGCTGGCTGCTATGCGAGAGGCCCTCTTGTGCGGCAAGGAGGCCACGGAGGCGGCCGAGGAGACCTCCCAAGACCAGACCGCCGTCTACGACCGCTACCTTGACTTGAAGGCCGCCCAGGTGCAGGATCTGGCCCGGCTGGCGTCGAGTCTTCAGGAGCGCCGGGCGCGCGTGGCCCAGGAGGTGGCCGAGGAGGTGGCCGAGCAGCGAGTCGCACTGCGGCTCGTGGAGGAAGGTCCGAGCGAGGCCTTCGACAACGAGCAGAGCGACGCGTGCCGGACGCAGCAGCTGCGCTCGGCTCAACTCCAGCTGAGCTCCCTCGATGCCGACATCCTGCCCGCGCTGGCACAGGAGAAGCGGCGAGCTCAGGAGGCGCCGGAGCGCAACGGAAACCACCCCAGTCCTCCTGGCCTGGACAAGCTCCTGCACCGGCTAGAGAAGGAGCTGGAGGAGAAGGAGGAGAAGCTGAAGGTCCACCGGGCCAGCGTCCAGCACCCGCAGCAGCTGCAGGAGACCTTTGGCTTCGCGGCCGTCGACGTGGCCCTGCAGGAGGACAAGGTGAGGTGCGAGGACAAGGAGATCCTGGAGGCCGCGGAGCAGGCGCTGGACCAGCTCCAGGGGAGACACTCGGCCCCAAGATGCCACGTCTCCCCGGAGACTGACACCCAGGACAGGGGCATGAGGACGGGTCCGGAACTGGACCTGCACACATCAGAATCAGCCGGTCCAGTCCAACCAAGGTACCACATCGGTTGTCTGAAAAACAGCTGGTCCAAGTATTGACTTGAGTGGTGTCCAAAATCGGTCCTGGAGGGCCCGAGTCCTGCAGATTTGGGACGTTTGCCCGCTCCGACGCAGCTGTTCCATGAACAGGATCGTTATCAGGTTCATGCAGAGCTTGCTGATGAGCTTCAAGTGTGTTGGAGAAGAGACACATCCAAAACCTGCAGGACTCCGGCCCTCCAGGACTAAGTTTGGACACCACTGATCTACTCGGTTACTTCCCGTCACTTGTCATGTGACGAGATTCTCTTTCGACAGGATGACGAGGCCAGAGATCCAGAAGTCCAGCCAGCGCTTCAGCGAAGTGGAGGAGAACATCAGAACTTCAGCGGACGACAAGACACCGGCGGGTCACGTGCAGAACCTCGACGCGCTCGTTCTGCTCTCAGACGACAGGTACCGCCCATCAGAACATTTTACAGCCGCAGGGCGGGACCTGCTTCACGAGGTCTTCCAAACAGGATCAACTTGTACATCGAGGAGGAGGTTCAGCGGAGGTTGCGGCAGATGAACCTCAATGGGACCAGGACCAGGATGGACTTGGCGCTCTCCTGCGAGTCACTACAGGTGAGTCTGCGTGCTGGGGGCTCCCTGAACTGGTCAGGTATGAACTTTCTGGACTTGATGATCCAGGTGGGTGTCCATGTTTTAGACTGGGAATTCCAGGCGGTTTTGCATGTTCTGGACTTGGATCCGAGTAGGTATGAGCAGCCTGAATAGGATCATCCAGATGGATCTGGAGGTTTTGGGGCGCCAGTGCAGGTCCTGAAGAACGGAAGTGATGCGTTCATGTTTGTGGTTTTTCAAGAGAACGCTTCTCGAAGGTTTTGAAGATTTTCCCAAGAGAAAGTTGTCGCAGTCAGCAAGTCTGGAAATCGTCAACGAGTTTCTCTGGAGAAGGGCCGAGCTTGGGAATGTTCTTAAGATGGAAGAATCGTGTTTTCGGCAGCATTGGGTTGGCGAAACCGCGTTTGCCTTCTGATGCGGTTCTGTCTCCCCCGCAGGAGGAGAATCCTGGCGAGGGAAGATCCACAGAGGAGGTAAACGTCAAGCGTGTTCCGTCGCTGCCGGTCGCCTTTGATGCGGTTCGCTATCGATTGTTGAATGTTTGAAATCGGCAAATGGACAAACAGGAAGTCCAAACGTGATCGTCACCTGTCAATCAATCCAAAAGGTCCAATCATCCATCATCTTGGTTTTGAGGTCGTTGATCAGTTAAATCGCATCATGTTTGGAAGTACAAACATCAGGTAAGAGATCATCAATCAATCAAGCAATTTTTGACTCGCAATCAATCAGTTTCTTCCTGCTTCTGCTTGGCGACAATCAATCATCGTCGGGCTCACAAAATCTTTCGGTGCATCAAGTACGAGTCCAAAATCCAAAAACTGTTGAACGCATGTGCGCCAGCTGATGACATCATCGGTCCTCTTTGCACGCAGACGTCTCCTGAAGGTCAGGACCGGGAGGCCCCGCCCATCTTGGACATGGGGGTCAATAAACGGACCAAATGGTGGCCAAGAGCCAAGAAACCGAGGCCGGCGGACCCGAGCAGCACCCGAGCCGGCTCGGATGAAAACAAAAGTGCGGACGAGAGGCCAAGCCAATCGCTAAGCCGCTGCAGAACCGGAACCTCTTCTCCCGGATGCGAGGAGCGACCTGGTTCTGACAGCGGGTCCACTTTGGACCTCCTGGTAGGGACGCTGTCGGCGGCATCCAGAAGCGCCGGTGATGTCATTCACAACGTACCAGATGTCAAAAACTTGGTGGTGCGCTACCTTACCCAAATGTCCAAAGAACTTGCAGTCTTGCTGGCCGCCACACAAACTCAACAGGAACCACCAGAAAAACCACCAGAAAAATCACCAGAAAAACCACCAGAAAAACCACCAGATGAGCCTTCAAAACCGACATCGGAAAGACCACGTGAAGAACCAGCAAAAGATGAAATGTTAGAAAAAGGAGTAGTGGAATCCTTAAAACCAGGAACAGGAAAAGAACCGCCACGATCCAAAGAATCCTCAAAAGAACCATGTGAAGAACCATTGAAGGGTCCACAAGAACCATCCCAAAAGGAACAGCAATCAAAAGGACCATTGAAAGAACCAGTGGACCTATCGAAAGAGCTTCTACAACAAAGAACGGTAGAAGTCGAACCACCATCAAGAGGAAAACCATCGGAGGAGTCATTCGCAGAAGCGTCCAAGGAAGCCGAATCCGGAGAAACTATTGAGACGGTCTCACAAGTCAACGTGAACGGCGGCGGGCTTCCACTTCCTGTTCCCGTTGGCGATATCTCATGCGACCTATCGGAAGGTTCTGCATGTGGTGTGACAAGCTGCCACCCTCACATCTTCCGGCAGCGTCTGGTTCCGATGCCGTGGCCCTTGGATCGTCTGCACTCTGCCCCCCCGCCACCGCATGCTGGAAACCATGGCGTCTCTGGCGCCGCCCACCTTGGCGGGCTCTCCTTTGGGCGCCTTCTGGCTTCGGGTGGCCACGTGGGAGGAGCCTCACCCACGCGCGGCGTGCCTGCTGGTGTCGGCAAAGCAGCTGACGTTGATTTCCGGGGGCGCTTCTGCCCCCCCAAAGGGATCCGAGCAGCAGGAAGTTCTTGCTGCTCGGGAGGGTCCGGCTTCTGCTGACTCATCGCTAGACACCTTGGTGGTGTCCCAGCGTCTGGACCTGGGGCACATCGCCAAGGTCCACGTGGGCCTGGCGGGCCAGCACTTCTGCCTGAAGGCTGAGTCCGAAGAAGTCCTCGTGGTGGTCTACACGCTCGGCAAGGATCTGAGTCAGGATTTGTGCCGAAATCTGCCATCTGATCCCCGCAGTCTGCAGACCGCTTCAGCGACCATCCTCTGCTTCACGGTGATCTGATGCTTCTGTCTCTGGACTGGAGCTCCAAGGTTCCCCAAGTCCTTTTGGACCACCTGACCCTGACATCCTCCTTCAAGCGGGTTCTGGCGGTCCTCCTCTACCTGTTCAACGGCAACATGTCCCCCGGGGACAAGCCGCCGCTGGGCGCCGTCCGTCCTCTGCTGTACACCAGCGCCGCCTGCGCCGGCACCGACGCCATCCTGCAGGTCCTTCTGACCGACACCCACGTGGTTCTTCTTCACGAGGAGCCGCCGCCCGGGTCCCTTCGACCGCATTTCCGGCTGGTGGAGCCGCTGAGCCGGAGTCCCGTGGGTGTGCTGGTCCACGTGGTCTTCAGGCGCCCGTCGAAGCCGAGCCGTCGGGAGGGTGTGGCCAGTCAGAAGTGGTGTGGCCAGTCAGAAGGGGTGTGGCCAGTCAGAAGGGATCCGCCCAAGAGGAGGAGCCCGCCGCCCAAACGGAGGACCGGGTCCATGGCGGGAGCTCCTGGAAGCTGCTTTTGGGCTGCATGTCGGAGGCTGCCGTCTTAATTGATCAGCTGTGTGGCTGACCACGCCCACTTGAAAACTTTTTGCTGGATTTGATTGGAATGCTTATCAATAAAAAGGGAAGTGAGGTCACTTACTATTGAAGCTGACTCTTTTTCTTTTTTTTTAATATATAGCAAAAACAAGCCCCAGGTTTTGCTGTTGCTTCGGCTGCTGTTCTTGCCTTGTTGCACTTTGAGATTCATTTGATGAATGTAAAAGACATTACAACAAAAAATGGATTATTATTATTATTATTTGTTGCCCATCGCCACCAATGACGACCGCTGGTGGTTCTGCTCTTGCTTGTTTTTGTTGCCTGTACTTTTTTTTTGGGCCGCTGTTGTTATTATTGTTGCTGCCTTTGTGTCCTTGCTGGTATTGTTGTTCTGTTTTTTTTGTGTTTTTGTTGCAGGTTTTTCAGCTTTTTTCGCTTTTTTATGTGGTTTTGTAGTGATTTTGTGTTGCTGTATTTTTTGTTGCTGTTGGGGTTTCTTGCGGTTTTTCTTTTTTCTTGTTGCAGTTTTGTTGTGGTGTTTTTTCTTTTTGCTCCGGTTTTGTGTCGTTTTTTCCTGTTGTGGTTTATTTCTTATTGTGTTTGTTCTGCTTTTTTTGTTTTGTCGTGGTTTTATTGTGATTTTGTGTTTCTGACTGTTTTTGTTATTGTAGCCTTGCGTTTTTTGTTTTTTTGTTGTTGTGATTTTGTTTTGTTGTGGTTTTTATGTTGTTTTGTATTTTTTCTTGTTTTTGTTGTCTTTATTTTGATGTTTGTATTTTTTCTTGTTGTGGTTTTGTCTTTTTCTTCTGTGATTTTGTGTCGCTGCTGTTTTTTGTTGTGGTTTGCGTTAAGTTTAGGGTTAAGTTGAGTTGCTTCTCGCCGGCTGTTGTTGTTTGCCGTTTGCTGCCATTTTGAGGCCTCGCCGGTCACGGCCGTATCTTTTGTGTCCCCGTCCAGCAGCGCGTGTCCGCCGCCGAGCCTGTCCGCTGTCCCGGCGCGGCGGGCGAGGACAGAATCCGCGTCAACATCCCTCGCTACGTCCTCAGAGGTCAAGGCAAGGACGAGCACTTTGAGTTTGAGGTCAAGGTAGGTCGACGCCTCTCGGCGGCACCGCGCGCTGTGGGAAAGGTCAAAGTTGATGTGCGTGCGTGTGACAGCTGAGCGTGAAGGACGAGACGTGGACGGTGTTCCGCCGCTACAGTCGCTTTCGAGAGATGCACAAAAGTCTCAAGTCCAAATATCCGCAGGTGAGTCGCTGCTGACTTTTTCTCGTTGGCGCACGCGTGTCAAAGACGACGTCATGAAGATGGCGTGTTTGTCGTTGCAGCTGGCAACGCTGGAATTCCCTCCCAAGAAAATATTTGGAAACAAAGACGAAAGAATGGTCGCTGAACGCAGGACTCAGCTGGAGGTAACACGCTCGCGTGCACACGCTTGCGTTCTTGCCCACGCTGACGTGCGCGCTCGTGCGTTGCAGTGGTACCTGAGGAGCGTGTTTGCGGTGATGGCGGCGGCGTCGGGCTCGCCGCTGAGCGCCGCGTCGGAGGACTCCGAGCCGGCGTGTCCCGTGTCCAAACGTTCCGTGTGCGAGTTGTCGCCCTTCTTCAAGAAAGGCGTCTTTGAGAGCGGTCGCCACGGAACCGGCTGAGCGCCGGAAGTCTTCACGTGTCGTCTGCATGCTAGCTGCTTGTTAGCATGTTTTGGTTTTCTATTCATGCACGAGAAATCAAGTCAACACGTTTGGTTGCTTTGCCTTTTTTTTTAATTTGTCAAGCAAGAATGAACAACTTTTTTCCTCCACTTCCTGCTGATGTGGTAAATAAAAGAGTTTGCAGATGATGTCGTGCGCTTTAATGCTCGTGCTGGTCCAGGACGAGCGCTGCGGCTCCGAGCGGGAAATCGGAAGACGGGACGCCGAGCGCGTCCAGGTCGCGGCGACACGAGTCCGCCAAAGCCTCGTACTCCTGAACGGGCAAACGCACACACAAAGTCCACTTCAAAAGCCTACTTTGAAGCAAGGGTTAGGGGTTCAAATTAGGGTTTCAAATTAGGGTTTGAAATTGGGGTTTTAAACGAGGCTAAGGGTTTCAAATTAGGGTTTCAAAATAGCGCTAGGGTTTTAAATTAGGGTTTAAAACTAGGGCTAGGGTTTGAAATTGGGGTTTTAAACGAGGCCAAGGGTTTGAAATTAGGGTTTCAAACTAGGGCTAGAGTTTGAAATTTGGCTTTGAAACTAGGTTTAGGGTTTCAAATTAGGGTTTCAAACTCGGCCAAGGGTTTCAAATTAGGGTTTTAAACTAGGGCTAGAGTTTGAAATTGGGGTTTTAAACGAGGCCAAGGGTTTCAAATTAGGGTTTCAAAATAGGGCTAAGGTCAGCGGAGTAGAAAAGTCTCATTTGAAACCCGAATCCAGACCCTAGTTTAAAAACCATACTGTGAACCCCCAACTGTAGTTTAAACCCTCATTTGAAAATCTAACCCTTGTTTCAAACCAAAATTTGAAACCCTAAATTGAGTTTGAAACCCTACATTGAAACCTTAACTTTCACCTCAAACCCTACTAACCAGTATCATTTTGAAACCCTACCTTGCTATGAAAACCCTAACCTTGTTTAAAACCCACCTTGTAATCCTAAATCAAGTTTGAAACTGCATGGCTAGTATCAATGTCAAATTTTAAACCCTAATCTTGGTTTAAAAGGGTTCGGGTTAACCCTAACCCTAAAGCCCAAAGTGAAGCGGGTTCGACGTAACAGTCACGCGGGGGCGTTCTGACCCGACACCGTCGCTCCAGGTCTTCCCGTAGCGTCCTGACGGCGTCCGTCTTGGACTCCAGCGTTTCCTGCAGAAAGCAAAGCGCGGCCCGCGTCAGACGAGACGTGGGCCGCGACACCAGCCGGCGTTCGTACCGGCGTTCGTACCGGCGTTCGTACCGACGTTCGTACCGGCGTGCGCTGGGCGGCGAGGAGCCGCGCCTCCTTCCTGTCCACGGAGCGGCTGAGGAGCGCCATCTTGCGCTCCAGGAGCATTTCCTTCAGGTCGCTCCTCTGTCGGACCTCCAGCAGGACGTCCGTCTGCTTCTTGAGCAGCGCGTCGCGTTCCTCCTCCACCTGCCACAAACATCTCACCTGGTCACACCTGTGCCACGCCCATAATAATCTTGTAGCGCTTGTAGTAGAATGAGAATTTGGGAATTTGGATCTGAAAGTGAGAATCCCGAAAACTTTTGGTTTTGTGTTCCGAATGGTCTTGGTTGGACGTGCGTGCGTCCGTCCGTCCGTCCGTCCAACGGCGCCTCACCTGCGCAAAGGCGGCCATCAGCAGGTCTCGTTCCAGGATGACGTCGTCCAGCTGCTCCTGCAGACGCTTGACGCGGGCGGCGCCGGCCTGCGGGACACGCCCACAACAAGCAACTTGAGACCGGCGGCCCACGGTGGCCCAGGGACGGACGGCGGGCAGGCGGTGGGCCCACGGTACCGTTTGCTGGTGGCGGGCCCGCCCGTGGGCCTCCAGCCGCCGACGGACGTCCGGAAGATTCTGCTCGGCCTCCTGCAGGGAAACGGACAGACGCGCGTTGTCCCGCTCCGCCTCCTCCAGGACGACGGCCGCGCGCGCGTGATGCGTCCGCGCCGTTGACGCCTCCTCCTGCACGCACGCACGCACGCACGCACGCACGCACCATCTCTACTTGCACACGCGCACGCCTTTGTGTGTGTGCGTGTGCGAGACCTTGAGTGTTTTGCTGTCACGGGCGAGTTTGCTTTGCGCGGCGCTGAAGAATTGTTGCGCGTGAGGAAACTTTTGCCGGTTGGCGTCCGTCAGCAATTTGAGCCGCCGGCTCATCGTCTCCTCCAATGCCAAGATGGCCGCCGACGTCTTGTCGCTCTCCGCCTGCCGCATCTGCTCCGTCTTCTCGCCGTATTTGGCCTCCAACTCTGCAAGAGCGCCTCATCGTCAGCTCGGACGCAAGCCGACGCGCTTTCGCGAGCGTCCGTATGCAAACATATCGGGCAGCTCGCTCGCCGCTGGCGTTTCGTTCTTACTTGCTTTTGGATTTGGTTGTTGTTGTTGTTTTGTTTCAATTGCTTTTCTTTTTTTTTTCGACAGCAAGTTTTGTTTTTTTGCAAAGTTTTTTTTACGGGCTTTTAAGTTGTTGAAGGAAAAAAAAAAGCCTTTTAAACTAAATGATGTTTTTTAAGCAAAAAAGGCTGCACATTTTCAATAATCCCCCAAAAATGGCCAGAATTGCGAAAGAATAATAATAATCTTAAGAATAATTGGGAAAAAATTGGGGGGGGGGGAATGTGAGTATGTGTGAGTGTTAAATTGCTCACATAAAATCTCATGATCTCATTTTTATATGAAATTCATTTTATCTTTAAAATGAAAATGTCTTGAGCGCATTAAAGTCTGACGTAAAAAAGGTGAAATTCAGCAAAAAATGGACCTCGTTGGCATGACAACATCAAATTCAGGATGCCGAAATCTGAAACGGATGACCGTAAAATGTCAAATGTTGTGATTTTAAAAAGTGAAATTCTCATATATTCAAACGTCTCCCGTTCCAAAAGTGTGTGTTGCAGATGCAAGTGAGCGTTTTTGGAGCGGGTTCGACTGACCTGCGACGCGTTTGTCGTACTTGTTGCTGAGCTCCATCAGCTCCACTTGATGCTTCTGCGGAGACGGACACGCTTTCAATTGGGGTTCGAACACATTTGAAGGTCCGGATGCCGTCCGCAGATATTCTCAACACACTCGATGCAAAAAGCGAGCGCACGTCGTTCGGAACGTGACGATGACGTCATCAAATCTGCTTTTCCTGCTGCAGCCATCGTTGACGATGCGTTCGGACGTTCTCGACATCGTCTGCGTTCCGACACAATATTTCAAAATCATTTGGCTTTTTTTGTACGTATACTGAAAGCTTATCAGCGTATTGGGGAGAATTTTGAAGGCTTTTCTTTTTTCAACAATCATTTTGCACATTTTTTGTGTTAATAAAGTACAAAGTTGATCCTTAAAATAAATGCTGAGCTTTACAAACGGCAACGTTAGCCTGGAAATCGCGATGGACTCGCTCGCGTGACTCGGGTCAAGCGCCCAATCAGTCGCATTTGGGAGGCGGGGCTAACCTCAGTGGACTGCGACAATGAGCGAAGAGCGCACGTGACGTCAGAAAAGACGCTCGTTTTTTGTTTTTTGGCGGAGACGCAGTAAAAATCCAAGATGGCTCCCAGCCAAAGAGCGTCGCGGTTGAATGTCGTCGTTGCGGGAAAAACTTGACGTGTGACGAGCGTCGTTGCTCACGAAGACGCCGTCACGCAAATGGACAAATTGGATTGGCCGGCCCGTTTTCGAGATGGCGCCACACCCACTTTCTTTTTGAGGAAAGTGGGTGTGGCTTGCCAGGCGTGGGCAGAATACGACTCAGGGTGACCAAATCTGCCATCTAGTGGCGATTGTCGGTAAATGAAATGTCCTTTACCAGTTTGAGTTCCTGGACGGACTTGTGTCCGCTGAGCTTGTCCCGACGAGCGTCCGCCTGCTGGTTGTGGCCGCGCCTGCGCACACGCAGCTCGCCGTCCGCGTGGCGTCTGCGCAGCTGCCAGGCCGCCGCGCCGCCGTCCGTCTTCTTGTCCGCCGCCGCCGCCGCCTGCTCCGACAGGACGTGCTTCAGCTTCTGCTTGTAAACCTGCGCCGGACGCAAATCACGCAAACGCCACCAATCACTTGCCAAACCAAAACACTCACAAACGAGACTTCAATCATGTGTCGAATGATCCGAAAGCCTTGAAACTCGGCGCCAATAGTTCATTTCAACAACGCGTGTAATTCTGAGTGTGTTGTTGTAAACTTAAGTCTACTTTTGCTGATAAAAGGAAGAACATCAAAAAGTTTCAGATTTTTTTTTTTTGAAATTCAACTCCAACATTTCCAATCAAAAATTCCTCTCACAGTTTTATTTCCAGAACAAAAAACATAAAGAAAAGTATTGACTATGCCGATGACATACCGAGGAAGTACTTTCAGCCTTCATTCTAACTTTTAACGGGTCCGTTTGAGCCACAACGTAACAAGATCTCTCCATTTGGGAATTGGATTTGGCGAATGGGAAGGAATCAAAGCGTTCAATCGGAAAACGTTGTCATGTTGAGGAAAAGAGCGGAAAAAGAAACGAAGAGGATGCGCCGGCCTGCTCACGTTGATCTCGACGCGGTGCCGCCGGTCGGCCTCGTCCTCCTCCCTGCCGCGGTTGCGGAGTTGCACCTGCGTCTCGTCCAGGTGGCGCTTGCTGACCTCCCACAAGCTCCGGATCTGGTCCCGCTCCAGCTGGAAGAAGCTCCGCTCCTCGCGCTCGCGTTCCAGCTCGTCGCGCAGGCGGGTCACGTGCTCCTCCAGCTGCAAGCAACACGGCGTCTTCGCACTCACTCGCTTTCTTTTTGGCCCCGAAGATGACATTGGGACACGTGACCTTTTCACCTTACCACGTGATCCGTTTCAAGTCATCCCATTAAAATGCGGTCAATTATCACGTTTAAACCTGAACCGTAAGGAACGTGCTGAATTCATTTTTTTTAGCTGATACTTGTCATGTTTTTACTACTTTTAGGCTTTTACTGTAATCACTTTCAAGGAAAATAAAAAGTCACGTTTTATGTGAAATTAAATGAATCATTATTTTCCTCTTTTTTTGACAGCGTTAACAACTGTTAGGCGCAAGTGCTATCAAGTCGTCTTTGGTGAGAAAAAAGTCGGCCGCCTTTCGCTCCATCGCGAGGCTAACGCTAGTTAGCCTAGCTGCGAGCTAGCTTCGAGCTAGCGGCGAGCTACCTGCTCCTTGGACATGTCTTCCGTCGAAAGAACGTCCAAAGGTCCCCCGGACGTTTTCCCCTTGGCGGCCTTTCTCCTCGCCACACTTTGACTTTTGGTCGGCTGAACGCACACACAAAAACATCATTTTTGCACGAGACAGCTGATCCGAAGCTAGCTCGTTAGCCGAGCTACATCAGCGTTTCGTCAACTGGAGATGAAAAAAGTGGCCTCACTTACCATCGCTAAATGTCAAGAAGACGCTCAAAATGTTAACGACGTCGCAACAAGTGCAACGCTTGAACGAATTCAACTTGAGCCGCACGTAAACACGAGCCGACGGCTGTCATGGCAACGACGCCATCACGTGACGCCATCACGTGACGCAATCATGCGAGTCAATCTGCATTTCAACAGGAAGCAAAACGATGAGAAAAACATTCACTACAAAAAATGAAGGATTATCCCGCCTGCTTTCTCTTGGTGTAATTTAATTTTGTCTGGGAGAAAAAAAAACACGATTTGAAAAAAAAAAAGTCTTTAAAAAACGCATTTCTTCCAAATCGATGAGTTTCGGAAAATGGATGGATGGATTTTATTTTCTCTATCTATATTCTTATCTTTTGGAGGTCCAGATTTTCAATAACATCCCAAATCATAATATTAAACTGTAAATTTTCTTTTCTCGCCACATATTTATTATTCTTATTGACATGTACACCAAGACTTGGTTTCAAAAATGGTGTCGTTATTTTGGCTTCTCAATTCAATTTGGTTAAAAATGATTTTCTGCTGGTGTTTTGTTATTCAAAAGTTCTGCTAGATACAACCTGAAGCTTAAATGTATTCGCCACAATTCCTACAAAACGGGTCACATTTGCTTTTCTTCAAAACACAATAATAACGAGAATATACGGAGACAATTTCACAATGAAGTTGTCTTTGTTTCATGTTATTTTTTTAATTGAAATCAAATTGCTGCAAATCTTGACTTCATGCCTGCTAAATATCATATAGAACATATTTGTAACAAAGTGAAATATGTCACAGGTACTATCCATCAGTTCCCCAAAATAAATAAAAAAAAGAGCGGAACATGGAGCAGTTGATTTATTGAAGGACATCAAAACGTTGAATAAATGTCGCATGACTTGAGCAAGTTCAATCTGCGATGAAGCGAACGACAACTCAAGACAAACGTCGCAATCAAGGAATTTGGGACCAAATACAAATTTGTGATTAGGAACCGACAAGTCACGAGGGACCACTTGAGATAAAAAAAAATTAAAAATGGACGTTGATGTGATAGAGAACTTTTGTGTGTGTGTGCATATCATTAGTTCACCACTAGATGATGCTGAATTGGACACAAAGTCTGCTTAATGCACATGTAAAAGAAGAAGAAGAAGAAACGTCAGCGTTGGCGTGTTTCACTTGTTGTGGTTTTGGTTTATTTTGGCCAAATCTCCAAAGGAGACGTTCGCCGAGCCTCGTTTGGCGGCTTTGGCCTGGAGACAAAAACAAACACAACAAAATGGCCATCAGCACCTTTGGCTCGTTCTTCCCGTGGACAAAAGCGTGTGATCGGTCGCCGCTGACTGACCTGAGAGCGGTGCGGCTTCCAGCCGATCATGTAGAGGACGTCAAAAGTGGCCGGAAGCGAGCCGTCCTGCTTGCCGTACATTTCTGGCAAAAACAAAACAGCAAACGCTTCCGTCATCTTTCCCGCGTCATTTTGCACACGCGCCGAAGAAAAAAAATCGATTGCGCTCGTCACCTTTGTAAACGGACGCCGCTGCCAAAATGGTGTCTCGGTGCAACATGGAGCGTCGGTTCCAAGCGCAGTTGCTCTCGCCCATTCCTGAAACAATCACACCAGGAGGAGGCATGAACGGCAGGTGTGTGCGTGCGCGCGCGCGATGCAGGTCAGCTTACCTTGCAAGTCCATCATCAACTCCATCATACCTGGATAACACACCTGCACCTCGTCAGTGTCCTGAAAAACACGCGCAGCAAAACCGGTCGGGATTTGCTTTTCAAGTTTGAGCGATTGACGCATCGGTGGGCTTTCGTGAGCGGCGTTTCGTGGCGAGCCAGCGGCTTGGCTCACCACGGTGAGCATGTTGAACCCGGCCCGTCCCAGCAGGTTGCCCAGGTCGGTGACGGCCGTGTAGGGCGAGACGCGCGGCGACACGCCTCCCTCGCGCTCCGTCTCGGCCAGCTGCAGCGAGCAGCGCAACTCGTACAAGGTCTCGCCGCCGGCCATGGCGCCGATGAACACGCCGTCCGGCTTCAGCACGTCGTGGATCTGAAGCGCGCAAAAGGAAAATGACACTTTTCAACGCGTTCTCGCTTGTAGCGCTTCATTCATTTCATGACTGGAAAATGTGAGATTTATTTGTTGTTTGTAAAAAAAACAACAACAACAAAGCGACAGTCTTATCCTTAATTGACATTTCCAAAGGTTGCCAAGCCCCGCCCACGTCGGGGCAACACTTCTGTCTGGTAACCTTTTTGTTGTCCCGCCTCCCCAAAGTTGACTGCAATCCAATGAAAGAATTCATATCGACTGGCAGCCATTTTGACTGAAGCAAGCCCCTTCGCTCCCGACTGATTTTGCAAGGTCCACCGAATGTTGCTCTCAAAACATGAAACCTGCCATCGTCTCGTCTTTCTTCAGGTAAAAAAGTCTTTTTCAATCCGTTTCCATTTTGCAGCCGTTGTTTTAAACTGATTTGTGAATATCGATGACACTTTTTTCATTTCGACATCACAACTTTGATGTGTTTTGCATTCTTGTCCCTAAAATAACGACCGCTTGTGATCCAAAATGCTGATGGGTCCGAATAACGTTGACCTGCGACGACCCCTGTGAAGAGGTCAGAGTGATGTCATCACTCACCTGTCTAAGCGCGGCGGGCAGGTCGTTGACCCAGTGCAGACTGTGAGGGTGACACAAAGAGCAAAGGTCAACAGTTTGCGTGCGTGCGTGCGTGCGTGCGTGCGCGCGCGCTGGCCACCTCATGCTGCTGACAACCAGATGGAAGGAATCGTCCCGGAAAGGAAGGAACTCCTCGTCGGCCGCCAGCGCGTGGCGTCTCATCTCGCCGCCGACGTTGTGCCTCTGGAGACAAACAGGAAGTGACTCGGCGCGTCTTCAAATACCAAAGCAAGAAGACGCGTGTGGACGAGGACGTACCAGGGTGGTCTCGGAGACGTCCGTCAAAAACAAACGCTCCACCGTCTCCTGAAACACAAGACGCGAGAAAATTGCGTCATACTCGCCGCCGTCAAGATTTTTGGTCCCCTTTTTACGGAAAATGAATATCGGCTCAAGATATCGGCTATCGACCTCCTGGACTACTAATAATGGGCGTGGCTTGTTCGGCCCTGAAGGAACCACATCGCTCCATCTCTAGTTAACTTTTCTACTAGGATGTTTTGTGGCCAATTTCAATATCTGTCGGAATAAAATCAAAATAACGCATTCATTTCAATATATATATATTTTTAAACGACTACTTTTGGGGTCCCGCACTTACAACAATAAAGATATAAAACAAGACAATCACAACATTTGACTGTTTTGCAATAATTTCACCTTTCACTTAACTTTACAACAGACAAAGAAATGCTAAAAATCTGATGATTTTTTGCTTTTTTGGGGGCGGGATGCGTTTGGCTGTCCTTGTCTTATGTTGCAATAAGTACCGATTCCAGGTATCGGTATCGGCACGATACCCGGCCTTATTTCAAGGTACTCATTTTATGATTATGTTCCCTCGTTTTGTGCTGGGGTTCGGTTCCAAAAAATACTCGCAATAAATAAAGTCCACAGAGTAGTTAGCTTGATCTTTGACATTTATTGTAAATGTTTTAAAGCTCTAAAACGCTCACAGTTGAGACACTTTTGATCATCCAGGCAGTTTCGCTCTTGTTGAAACATTCACAATGTTCAAACCTTCATATTTTCTTATCAATTAGATACATTACTGTAAAAAAAATAAAAAGCATGCAAATTTGCACAAAAAAAAATCAGTGCCGCAAAAAGTCAACGGCGTTCTGGCGAGGGAAGACGTTAGAAAGGAGAAGAAATTGACATTTCACACATTTTGAAGGGGGAAAAATACTGCATTGGGAGATGTAGTCTTTCTTTTCAAGCATCTGTCATTAGTGGTATCAGTACTTAGTATCGGTGACTACTCAAGACTAGAGTACTCATACTGGTATTGGTCTGAAAACAGATGTAGCAAACATCTCTAACTGGAATGTGTAAAAAAATCAAATATGAAATAATGAAATCAAAATGTTTTCAACATTTGCAAGAAAATGGGCAGTGAAAAGAGACCGTTGGCGCCATCCCATGAAAAGTGCACCTTCCTCATGTCAAGTGAACAAGATTAAGATGAACTCATTCCTTGACAGACATTTTCAGAACCTCCTTTAGCCGAACACTTGAACCTTTTCAAAACCGTTTTCAATAAGTGCTGCGCGGGACTGAAAGAACATTTGCAAACATTGTTGCCACTGAATGACGATTGATTCCGTATTGACGAACGAGTAGCGACGATTGTGCAGCGCGCGTCGTTAACGTGCAGACGATTGGTCGCTGGCCTGCTTACCTTGCTTAAATGTTGCGCAATGTGACCTCGCCCGGCACCGATCTCCAACGCCAGCGGGAAAGTCCTGCAAGGACGCAAAAGCACCACCACAAGAAAAAGGTGACGCTTGCGGCTAGCGGGAGCGAGCGAGCGATGATGGAAGTCACCTGGCCACGTCGTACACGCGATCCGCCACTCGACTGCCAACCTGCACGCACACATTACAAAAATGGACATCATTGCGGATTTTCTGCGTGTCTCGATTGGAAAAAATGTTTTTCCCACTTTTTAAACATGACGTGCTTATTTTGTCCTTGTTGGCACGTTTCTTTTTTTGAATGTCTTGAACACCTCTCAAGTTACAACATTACATGATGTACAATAACATTATTAGGGCCCGACCGATTAATCGGCCACCGATTATAATCTGCCGATTATTGCCCTTCAAACATCAACCAAAACAATCAGCTAATTGGGCCTCTTTCCTTTTAAAACGTTATCTTTAAAGAAAACCGTATTCTCCGACGCTGTGAAATTACTCTGAACGCACCATTTTGCTTGGGTAGCATTAGCAACTAGCAAGTGCGTAACGTATGTTATTCTGCTTATTCTGTTGTCCTCCAAGCGCCCTTTAAGCGCTTTAATGATACCACAATTGGAGGTAACTGTAAAACCAAACACACGACAATAAGAATTACATCCATTGTATATTTAAATACGAAACATGCTTCGGTTTTTAAAACATCGCTAGCCTAGCGCTAATGCTAAAAGTGAAGGGAAGATCCCATTCAAATGCTAACAAGAAATTAGCATCGACTTGGGGAGTGTTTTTCCTCCAAATAACAAATATTCACACACAAATGCTGTAGGAACACAATTTTATGCATTAAATATATATTTTTAAAGAATCGGTATTATTTTCGGCCTCAAAAAATGCATATCGGTCGGACGTTAAGTACAGTTTGCAACAGTCTCCATGTTGGGATGTTATCATTCATCAATAATCTTTGTATCGCTCTCCATCATATTATACTTCCTTGTACAAATCTTAGACAACTTCTTTAACAGCCTTCGTTTGACTCAAAGTTCACTTTTTTTTCCACATCAAATGAGGCTGTCACGGTCCTCAATTATGGACTCGTTTCATTTCCAAATAAATACCATTTAAAGTGCAACTAGCACAATTCATTTAGATACGACGAGACTTAATTGAGCGCAGGCGACACGCACAGAAGCAATGCCGATGTCAAATTCATTCATTTTGCG
The DNA here is from genome assembly GCF_051991255.1 of Vanacampus margaritifer. Taxonomy (NCBI): domain Eukaryota; kingdom Metazoa; phylum Chordata; class Actinopteri; order Syngnathiformes; family Syngnathidae; genus Vanacampus; species Vanacampus margaritifer. The sequence continues at coordinate 374,119 of NC_135438.1, forward strand.
CCTCTTTGCTTATTTGATTGATTTATTTGCTTATGTTCAATTGACTCTTCTTTCATTTTGGCTGGAAATTAAGATGTCATAGCAATAATCATTTGAATATAATTACAGTATATTGAAGGTGATTTATTTTTTCAACTGTCTTTGGTCGCTCACCTCTTCCCTGAGGTAGTCGTACTTCCGGGGGTCGCGGCCTGAGCCCGCCCACTCCTTCTGCCTCTTCTTCATGCTTCGGTCGAAAATGTTGGCGGTTCCGTCGGCTCCGGACCGCGACGACCTCCGGCGGCCTTCGGCCACGCAACAGCGGGGCCAGCGGGAAACGGAGGCCCGCACGAGTCTCCCGCACACTCCGCCGCCGATCATCGCGACCTTTCCGGCCAGCGATACACTACTTCCGGGTCAGGATGCCCTCCAGCAGCGTAATTGTGACGTCGGGGATACGTCAGCGTGCTAGCAAGCCGCCGTGCCTACGTTTGCGGCCATGTTGGGAGGGGCGACGTTGAGGTTGAAATAAGCCGGACCTTGGTCGTTTCTCTGCTCATTTTGCTTCCTTGTCAATCTTGAAGGACTTGACTTTTTTTTATTTTTTATTCATCATTCAAATACAAACAATTAAGGCACACCTTGTCATACATTGTACATTTCGCAGTTGAACAGCATCAAGCAACAAAAAGAAAAGAGAGATTTATTCCAAAATTTACTCCAAAAGAAAATGTCGGTCCATTAAAGAAAAAAGTCTCTGGGCATTTTTGTTAATCATAAAATACAAGGAATTTTTGTATAGCTTGAGCTCATTCTTCCAACTGTTGATGTGTGGCTTCACCCTGAGGTATTTGCATCTATGAATAAAATGTTTCGCAAGAGAAATTAAATTGTTGACCCAAAAGTCCAAGTTGTTCTTCTGTAACTGAACACTTGAACTGACATCCAGTTGAAAGCTTGCAATGTAACGTGTTTGGATAATAAGCCGCTCTGCACAGCGAACCAAAATTCTGAAACGTGTTCACGGTCAAAGGGAAGATTTGCTCCACTGTTTCGTTGTCGCACTCACACGAGTTGTTGTCCCAATTAAATATATGTAAAAAATGATTCGATGTATTAATGTCATTTAATATTTTAAACTGAACTTCTTTAGCTTTATGAGCAATTGGATATGATAAGCAACGTTTCCTTATTCTTTTTGCATCATCATCGCTGTAATCCCCCGTAGAATATCTTTTCTTTTCAGTAGGAACGGAGAGCACCGTTCAGCTAAACTCAAGCGTTTATTGGGCAACTTTCAGCTGCCAAAGACGACGCCTTCCAAATAGAGTGAACACATTTCGGATACATGAGATAGAATGCACCACCAATTGTTGAGTCGTTGCTTTAAATTGGGCTGGAATGGCTTTAAGAACTCGATTCAACTCTCTAAATAAACACAGAAGTCTGTATGATTTAAAAAAAATGACCTTGTTCATTCATGAGATGTGAAACAGCCCAAATTCCTTCAGCCATCCACTTTCCTAAAAACAATGACTGCCAAAATATAGCTTGTTATTCCGTCGGGGGTGAATTGTGGGTTGTAAAATTGTGAGAGATCAAATTCTAGAAACGAAAGCATGAGGAATGGTAAACCCAAAAGAGTCTTTGTGCATAGCAAATGAATGAAGCCATTTTTAATTTTAAAGCATCATTCACAAGGGTGGACATTCGGACACAGCCTGCGCGTGTTCTTCAGAGTTCCCTTGCAACCTTGTGGCTTCCTGCTCGCCCAATTGACAAGAACGAGCATCCGGGCATTTCTGCGATTTGGGCAACGCAGTGCAACGCAAAAAGCTTCCTTGACGCGGTGTCAACAAACGTCGTCGTCGTGCCCGAGTGGCGAGGAAAGCTGTCGAAAAAAGTGTCACGTGCCTGCCTGCTTTCTTAACTGCTTTGTCTTTGTGGGTTGAAAGTTGCTGCCTGTCAAGCGCGTCGTCGCTTTCATCCCCTTGTGACGTGTCCCCGTCGTGGCCACTTTGGTCTTTGTTACGATGATGCCTTTTTATTGTCATGGGCCGAAGCCGCTTAGACGAATCACGTGACCTCGTTTGGAAAGGTGAACAGTGGAAGAATGACGTCACGTCCCCTTTGCCATGCGTGCGCCGCTCGCGACTGAACGCTGCGTCACGTCACGTCAGTCCGTCCGTCACTTGAGTTGAGCTGTCGACTTGTCGGGTTCTCTGCGTGGTGGAATTTGTCCACATTGTGGGTTCCTTCGGGATGAGGGCTCCGCTTACCGCGCTCGTCCTATCATCACTCTTCAGCATCGCAAGGGTGTTTTGTGCAGGTGAGCGAATTCAGATCCACTGGGAGGAAAATGGCCAAGTCGAGGTTTAGTTTGCCCAAAAGGCGACCTACTTGTTGAGCTCTTGTCGAATTGCCACTTAAGAGCTGTGCTTTCTTCTCCAGCTTCTTCACATTGCGTGTGCTTTTGTACTCATTTGGAAGTTTCAGACGGCAGACATTAAGCGCCCCTTGATTGGCAAATGGCGATCAGACAATCCATTCGTGCACATCAGAGGCATGAATCATGATGGATGGAGAGGCAGACTAACAAAAAAGTGCTTTCATTGGTGGCAAAATGATGTCATAAACAGAACAAAGAAAACTTACACACGCACGTCATTAGGGCAGAAATCGCAATATTGCAGTAAATGAAGTGTTCGAAGTAGCGAAAGACATGCAACATTGATATTCATCATCAGATGACTCAGGCAGGGTTTGCTCTTGTAATCTCTACATGTGTGAATAAAAGAACATAGACAACAAAGTGATGGATGATTTTCACCCAAAAGACAAACTTAATGGACAACGCTGTCAAAAAGTTGGCAGTTGAATATGTTTGGATGCAGCCAGCTCGTCACGTGCCACCACAAGAAGGCCGAGCAGGCCTGCAGCCAATCGCAGAGCGAAAACAAAAACAAAAAGAAAAAGAAAAACAAAGCTGCTGTTGCGCACCATGTGAAACTTGCGAGTAAGTGAACCAGCAGCTCCCCCTGCTGGTGAAACACAAAATTACAGGTAGTCTTCGTCCATTTATCTCCAGTGCGTCCAAATTGCAGGCTTTTCATGTCCTTCGGCTCCTTTTCGCTTTGGTTGATGTCCGCATTTTGTCTTGTGAGCATTTCGTCAGCAACTGTGAATGAAAAATGTGCCGTTACGTCAGACTAAAGGCCAAACGTGTCCTCAGACGGTCAGGAGTGGACATGCGACGAGGCCGCCGAGTGGCGCCGTCACGGCTCCAGCTGCTACAAGAAGATGGAGGCCCCCAACGGATGGCTGGGGGCCCGTCAGCACTGCGTGTGGGAGTGCGGCGACCTGGTCAGCATCGCCTCGGAGGAGGAGAACCACTTTGTGAAGAAGGAAATGGGCGGCCGCCCGTTCTGGATCGGACTTTCCAATCTGGTGAGACGCAAGCGCCGGCGGCCCGTTGACCGCTTGCCGGCACGCCGTTGACCGCTTGCCGGCACGCCGTTGACAACTGCAGCCTTTCCGCAGAATTGTAAGCAGCTTTGGTGTCAGTATGAAGCGGGAAAACAGAACCTGACTTGGTCTGACACCCGCCGGACGGCGACCTACGCCGACTGGGCCCAAGGTCAAGATGGAAGGTAAGAAGGTCACGTTTGCATCCTTTTCATTTGCAGGCAGGAACCATGTGGACATTTTGGAACCTCTTTCCAAATTGTGTGAGGGGGGAAAAGGCTTGTTGACTTTTCATCAAAAAGGAGCGAAAATCGTCCCGTTCCGAGGGTTTCATACTCTCGTTAACAAAAGAGGAACAAAATGTTAAACTAATACTAAAACTCGTTTTTGACGTCACTGGCAGTGAATGAGTTAATTTAGCCTAAGACATGACACAGGAAGATCCTTGCCATTTTTGTCATCATTTTTCTGACAATTTTTTATATGTTAAAAAATGATTTGTATTTTATTTTTTAAACGTTGAGGCTAATTATTTGTCTTTTAGTGCAATTGAACATCGGCTTGACCTATCGGTTATCAGTCAATCGGTATCGGCCTTGAAGAAAACGTCTTCATGTCTCTGTCAGCAGTTTGACGGAATGTCCCACCTTTCTCCCGACAGCTCCAACGTTAGGTCCTGCGTCTACGTCAACCGGGGCAAGTGGACCAGCGGCCCGTGCGAATCCCCGTGGCCGTACATGTGCGAGCGGGCGCCGGACGGTAAGCCTGCGTCCGTCCGTCCGTCCGTCCGTCCGTCGTCGTGGCGACCTCCAAAGGAGACAAACGCAACGGAGTGGTCTTCCCGCAGGCTGCCTGGAAGGACGGACGTCTTCCTGCAAACGCTACGGTTCCCATTACAACGGCGTGGAGAGTGAGTCGCAGCCGCGCTTGTTTTTGCAGCTGCACGCATTGCCGCGTTGCCGCGTTGCCGCGTTGCCGCGTTGCCACGTTTGTTTGTTTGTTTGTGGCTTCAGCTTCCTCCTGCGACCCTGGCAACTTGCTGTACGGCGACTTTTGCTATCATGTCGAGTATAAGCAGAAAAACTGGTGGGTAGCCGAGGAGTTCTGTCAAGGACTGGAAGGTCACCTGGCCAGCGTCCACTCGGAGGACGAGGTGACGTTCTTGCTTGGTGAGCGCCAGGGTTAATTACGGTTTGGGAATTTTCTTTTTTGTTAGTTTGGAGTTTTGTTTTTTCATTTTACTTGGTTTTATTTGGTTTCCAGGGAGGTTCTGTTTGTTTTAGTTAATTCATTTTTTTTCATTATTATTATCATTTTTAATGTGTATTACTTGTGCGCAGAGGTGGCAAATCCAGGTCCAGAAAGTAAAAAACCCTGTCAGTTTGGCTTCAAACCCAGGTGCTAGCTAGCTAGCTAGCACCCAGCTAGCAGGTAAATGAGCACCATGGAAGCTAGCCAGCGAGATAGCTAGATAGCTAGCTAGCACCTGGGGTTAAAGCCAAACTGTTTTAGCCATTGATGCTAGCTAGCTAGCATCAATGGCTAAAATGGCATCCGTCAATGGCGTCTGTCAATATTGACAGCATGTCCACCAACTTTACAAAAGCCGACGTGACGTCAACATTGGCAAACATTGTCCGGGCCGTCGCTCAGCTGAGCCGATGCCGACTTCAAGCTCTTGTTGTGATTTCCTCCAGCTCACATTTCACCGCCAAGCGAAGAAAGCTGCTTTTGGCTGGGACTCGCCAACAACAACAACAAGAAGCTCCGGTGGACCGACAGAACGCCAGTCAAGACGGTAACGCCTCATGAATGCTAGTTCAAGTAACTCGTCATTTCTCGTGATTCTCTACAATATGCGCGACTTTGAAAAAAGCAACTTCTGCAAATTGTTCAACTTCCCCGTGTCTCCCACAGGACGCCATCCCGTGGGAGGAGGGACACGGGCCTACAACTGTGAAAGACTGCGCAGTCCTGCTTCCTTCTGGAAAAGTTCTTGACACGTCTTGCTACAGCGACATGTCATTCATCTGTAAAAAAGGTGTGAAAGTCACAAGCGCTTGACCTTTGCACTTTGCTCTCTCATAACCTGACCGCTCTGGCGTCCTTGCAGCCAGGGTCCCAGGGCCTCCCGATGTCCTTGGGCCGCCAGGTGGGCGTCCCGCCCCGCGGGCAACATGTGCCCTCTGGTCACACCGGCCCTCAAGTGACCCGAGTCTCGCTTGCAGGCTGTAGCGCAAAGTGCGGCTGCTGTTGGCTGGAAAACCACGCCAACGACTTCTGCTACCTGATCAACCTGCCCAACAAGACCTGGGAGGACGCACGAGACGACTGCGTGCGACACGGAGGAGACCTGCTCAGCATCGCCGACTCACACGAACAGACCTTCATTCAAGGTAGGCCGTCCGCCCGCCCGTCCGTCCGTCCGTCCGTCCGTCCGTCCGCTCGAGATCAGAAGTGTTGCAAAGGTATGATTGTGATATTTGTAGTATTTGAGGTGCTCAATACAAAATCCATCCCAAAGAAGGCGAGGCAGACCACGGGGGACACCGCTCCGGTTGGCCTCCACGTGGAACGCGGACCACTCGGACTCCACGTCCTCCCCCCGCCTGCCTTGGGACATGGACAAAGTTCTGTCCGAGACGGCAGTTGAAGCTTCATCTGAATGTTGCCAGCAGATCCTCCTCATTGTTTTGGGTCTGCCGGATGGGATCTTCCGTCTTTGCCCACCATAGGAGGCAACGCAGCACCAGGTGGTGATGGACTGATAGCTCCGCCCATCTCTCAAGCGAGTGTCCAAGACTTGTGGTCTCATGTCCGATGACACGACCACAGAGTCGATCATCGAACTGCGGCCTCGGCTGACCTGTGCCGTCCCGGGTTCTGATCTCGATCCTTCCCAATGACGGCCTTCCAGCGTTGAAGTCCCCCAGCAGGACGATGAAGTCCTCAGCAGAGGTCGTCTCCAGCAGCCCTCCGAGGACTCCCAAGTAGGGTGGCTTCTAAGTGCGCAAACAACACATTGCCTTTTTGGACCTGGCCCGGCCGGACCCCTGGGCCACCAGGACCCCTGGGCCCCCAGGACCCCTGGGCCACCAGGACCCCTGGGCCCCCAGGACCCCTGGGCCACCAGGACCCCCAGGACCCCTGGGCCACCAGGACCCCCGGGACCCCTGGGCCACCAGGACCCCTGGGCCCCCAGGACCCCTGGGCCACCAGGACCCCCAGGACCCCTGGGCCCCCAGGACCCCTGGGCCACCAGGCGCTCGCCATCGCGCCTCACCTCCCGGATAATGTTGTCCGTTGTTTTCGTACGTCATTCCAGGTGTCTGAGCCTTCGCCACGGGTGACTCTGACAAATGTTTGCTTAGACACGCAACGAAATGTCCGTATTTTCCTGCTTTCAACCTTTCAAAGCACTTTTGCTCCAAAGGTCTCTACGCCTTTTTGCGGGCCGCGGACTCTCTGTGGTTGGGCGCCAACGTCACCATCGCTGAGGACGGCGGCAAGTGGATTGACGGATCCCCTTTCAGTTACGTCCACTTAAACGCAGGTCAGTCTCAAACCCGTGGTCAACAGCGGGGCAGAAGGGAGGAGCGCTAAAGGTCTGTGGTCTCCTTCCAGAGGACGCCCCCGATGGACGCTGTCTTAGCATACTCACCGCCAACGGCCGCTGGAAATTTGACGACTGCCGGAAGAAGAACGGCTACATCTGCAAGCGAAGAGGAAGCGGTCAGACGAGACGCTCGGCCAAGGCTGGAAAATAAACTCACCGTAGAGTCTTGTCTTGGCGTTGACGTCCATCTTTGGCTTTTGTCTCACAGGAACGAGTCCAGAACCTCCACGGCCTCATGACGGTAAGTCTCCTGGAATGGTGACTTGAAAAGAGGCGCGAGAAACCTGACAAGGTGCTTCTCTGGCAGGTTTCACGGAGCGCCTGATCTGCCAGAATTCGCACCAGGACCTCCTCTCATGTCAGGGCGAGGATCAGGATGAACGCGTCATCCGCATCCAGTCGGCCTTCTACGGACGGAGGAGCGCCGACGTTTGTCCCACCGATGAAGGATCCGACGGTACGATGCGAGAATCCACAATTTTGGCTTTTCTCATGTTGACTTTTGTTTGTGAACTGGTCGAGAACCCAACGCCATCCTGGTCCAAGCGGTGTGTGGTGACTTTCAGGGAGGTGCGCGGTGGAAGGCGTCCTCGCTCACTACAGGAACGAGTGCGACAACCGTCAAAAGTGCCACGTTTGGCCTCTGAAGGACGAGTCCTGTCCTGCCGTCTCCAAATATCTCCAGATGGTCTACAGCTGTGAGCCCAAAGGTGCGCTTCACGTCTCCTCGTCTTCTGTTGTCCGGTTGGGACGGCAGACAAGCGACCACCGAGCAAGAAGTCTGGCGCGGGCATCTCAGATGACCTTTTGCTGTCCTCAGTGTGTCTCGATACGCTGGGCGTGGCCAACGGGAGCATCGCAAACTGGCAGTTGACCGCCTCCTCGTCCATGAGCAACTTCACCCCCAAGAAAGGCCGCCTGAACGGGAAGTCCTGCTGGAAGCCGTCACAAGACGGCAGGTCGAAAATTGACAGCGAGCCGTCAGCTTGGCGTGACACCGCGTCGTGCTCCTCCTCCTCCATGATGTCAGACGCCGGCAGCTGGATCCAGGTGAACCTCGGTCACATGAGAATGGTGAGGGGGATCCAGACCAAGGGCTGTTACAGCACCAGCTACCGGTCGTGGAGCTTCAACCTGGAGATGAAGCTGAGTGTTGATGGCAGAAGCTGGACTTCGCACCCGTCCGGGCAGGTGAGCCGGCGCCGCTCTGGCGCCGCCCTGGCGCCGCTCTGGCGCCGCTCTGGCGCTTGCTCCTCCACATCGTTGTCGTTTTTGAAAAAGACACGTTGGCGATGTTGTGTTTCTAGTTTGTGGGTGGGGGCACTCGCGTGTTTGGCGCACCCGTGTCCGCCCGGTACGTCCGCATCCTGCCGCTGGAGAATGGCCTGAATTCCGGCCTTCGCTTTGACATCTTAGGATGCGCGCTTGCCGGTGAGCAAGACAAGACGTCGCTACGCTTGCTGAGAAAAAAGACGATTTGACTTCTTTGTGTGCGACAGACGTGAGGACGACCTGCGGCAGCAAGTTCAACAGCCTCCGCTTGACCGATCCCGAGACGTGAGTCGCACTTGCAGGGTTATTATAGTTTGGGGATTTTCATGTTACTTTTATATTTAAATTGAGTTACTTTTCATTCGTTTTCAGGGTGCTTCTGTTCGTTTTTATTCGTTTTAGTTAGTTAAAAAATGCTTAGTTTTAGTTTGGTTTCCGTATTAGTTTTTGTTAAAAAAGAAAAGAAAAGTGTATTACTTGTGGGCAGAGGTGGCAAATCCAGGTCCAGAAAGTAAAAACCCTGCCACAGTTTGGTTTAGGCCATTTATGCTAGCTAGCTAGCTAGCAGGTAAATGAGCACCATGAGAGCTAGCTAGCTAGCTAGCAACTGGGGTTAAAGCCAAACTGTGACAGGGTTTTGACTGGACCTGGATTTGCCACCTCTGCGCACAAGTAATACACATAAAAAATAATAATAATAATAATGCGCAATATTTAATAAGCATCACGGGAAAATCATGAGAAAAGTAACTCATTTCTTAGCTAGCAGCTGCTTTCCTATTGGCTGCTGCAGGATGACGTCACTTCTGTGTGACGCTTTCAAACGTCCCGATTCCGGTGAAATAAAAAATCATCCCCAAAGGCTCGTCATGTATGAAATGAATGAGCAAAGACTAAAAGGAAGGATTTTTGCTATCATTTGACTTTGTTTTGTGAACATAAAATTCGTTTTTGCCTTTTGAAAAGCAGTTTTTTGGTGAACCCAAATAACCTTGCACTTGACACGTTCGATGACGACGACCTCCCGTCGACGACCGGTCAACATCTAAAGTCTTCTGCAGGTTCCACTGCCCGGCAGGATGCGCCAATCGCGGCCACAAAGTCTTCGGAACGTTGATTTACGACGAGGTACGCCATCGCACGAGCTGCCGGTTGAATTGTCGTCGCTGACCGGCGTTTCTTGCGAGCGCAGGACTCGAGCATCTGCGCGGCCGCAATTCACGCCGGCGCCATCGTCAACGAGATGGGAGGCGACGTGACTGTGATGAACGCTCCGGAACGGAAGGCCTCCGCTGGCTCCACCAGGAACGGGATCGCCTCCAGACGGTGAGCGCTCAACTTTCCCCGCAAAGTCCCACGAAGAAGCCGACCGACTTTGTCACTTTGCTGCCGCAGATACGACGACTCGACGGCTTCGGCTTTCACGTTTGCAGACGGAGGCGAGTTTGTAAACCTTCTCGTTATGTTTCGGATGACGACTAAAGCCGCGCGCGATTCTCTCCCGCAGAGTCGAGATGCTCGGGAGCTGACTGGGCGGAGTTTGCCGGCTTCTGCTACAAACCTTTTGAGGACCAAAAGACGTGGCTGGATGCTCAGTACGCCTGCAGGGATCTCGGTGCCGAACTGGTGTCCATCCGCTCCAAGGTGGAGCAGGCCTGGGTCCAAAACCTTCTCAAGTCGCTTGCGGGTCCCGACACTAAAAGCACAAAGTATGCGGGAGAAATGGCATCTTCAGGAGAAGGTACGAGAGCGCCTGACAAAGTGTCAGCATTTGCCTTGATAACATTTGGGCTGCCTGGCGCTGCCCGTGAGCGCTCGCTGGCGTCGCTAAACGTGATTGGGAGCAAAACCTGGTCTGCACACGCGCCGTCATCTAAAGATGGCCGCCATGGCAGCCAAAACGTTGCACTTCTCATTCCTGTTAACCGCGGAGGGCGCACGGGGACAAAGATGGTGGAGCCATGCTAATGCTAAGCTAGCGCTCACGCCAGCAAAACCGCCAAATGCAGAATATTGAAGCCAGTTGTGCGCTTTCTAATATCAGCCGCCGTATTTTGTACTACTTTGTGCTAACGTCACATTCTTGACTTCTCTCATGGACGACATGACGACGCCATTCCGAAATAATGACTGGATATTGTGAACAAAAGTTTTTGAGCCTTGGTTTTGTATGGCGAGGTCGACCGTTACGGTGAAGGCGGGCAACTGGTACCGTGATGAGAATGTTGGACCTTCTGCAAAGCGGATGTTGACAGACGTGTTCCCGTCCGTCCTCCGCAGACACCAGCCACATGTGGACCGGACTCAACGACCTGGTCGACCGGGGCCGATTCTTGTGGTCAGACCGCCAAATCGTCACCTTCACCAACTGGGCCCCGGGAGAACCCCAGCACCGCGCGGGCCTCGACGAGGACTGCGTGGCCATGTTGCAAAAGGTGCGTGGCGGGCCAGCGGCAGCGTTTGAAAGAACTCCCGCACCAACGGTGGACTGGAACCCTCCTCTGCTTTGTCTTTCAGACGGGAAGATGGCGGCAGATGAAGTGCGCGCAAGTCAACCGCTTCCTGTGCAAGATGGCCAAAGCGCATCGCGCAGTGAAGGACACGTGAAGCCTTCTGAACACTTTCCACCCAAAACGCGTCAGGCTTCACGTGCACACAGCACCCTCTGCTGGCCAAATTGTTTATTGTCATTTCTTCATTGGGTTTGTCGGCATGCAAAACAAATGCAACCAAAACAGCAAAATGGAGTCTTCATTTATGTCATGGCAACCTGGCGCGTTTCGGACCCGTTGAAAGCAGTCCGAGTTGAAGGCTCACGTTGGATATTTCGGCAGTTCTTATTTGAATGATGGCCTGGGTTCGAGTCACGTTTGGATAGGATTGTAACAATGCATGCATGAGAAACTGTTTTGCATTCAAAATGTGATTTCAAATAAATCCATCCAAAGAGAACTGAAAGGTTGGCTATCAATCCAATTGTTTCAAGTCCATTTACGGAAAGTGCAATACACGCGACGTGTGCCCGCTTCCCGCTGCTGTTTAGTGAATATTGAGAGGAGTCATTTCAAAGAAGACCCGGAAGCAACTGCGCCATGCGATGACCTTGAGCCGAGTGCGGACGTTCGTCATCTGTTGTTGCCGACAACCCTCCGTGATGGCGCTTCTTCCGTCTGCTCTGCTTCGGCACCTTCAACATCTTTGGTGTCGGGTGTTCCAGGCCAAGGTTATTTTAGTTAACGGAAACTTATGAAAAACTCGAAAACTCAAATCGCAAAAACATTTTCGATAACGAAATAAAATAAAAAAAACGAAAATGCTTCTACTATAGCAAAATCATTTGTTTTAGTCTTTGGGAAAAATTAATACATGAACCTTTGGGGATGATTTTAAAAGTGATTTTAGGAAATTGAACCGGAGTGTCACAAAGATGTGACGTCATCTGACAGCAGCCAATAGGAAAGCCACTTCAGATGACGTCGCTCCGAGGCGACAACCAAATGCAACGTTAGCTAAGAAATGAATTTTCTCATGATTTTCCCACGATGTTTATTAAATACAGCGCGCAAATCCTGGTCCAGAAAGTCAAAACCCTGTCACCGTTTGGCTTCAAATCCAGGTGCTAGCTAGCTAGCTAGCAACAATGGCTAAAGTCAAACTCGGCAGGGTTTTGACTTTCTGGAACTGGATTTGTCATACACATAAAAAAAAAAGAAAGCATTTTTTAAATAACAAACTAGACAGAACCACCCTGAAAATTAATTACAACTAAATTTTAAACAAAAACGCAAAACTAAATGAAATTTCCAAAACTATAATAACCCTGTTTCCAGCCATCCAGACAGGTAATCTGTGTTTTGGATATTTTTTCCCCCCTTTTATGTGAAGGACCTTGCGTTGTTTTAAAGCATGAAATGTGCTCTTCAAATTTAGATTTGATTGATTACAAATTGATATTTTTTTAATCATTAAAAAAAACGTTTGAGAAATGCAGTGCATGTATTGAGCTATTTTACATTTTATGTTAAGTGTTTGAATTGTGAGAGGAAAAAAAACGTCACACCTCAAATAACGGCTCGTCATGTTTTGAAAAATATTGTTTGGCCTCAAACGTCTCGTCGGGATGATGGACACGCCGGCTAAAATCACTTTTAGCTCAAAAATGAAAAATCGTGAGCTGTATTAGGTTGACTTTGCGTTTTGTGGGCCGTTGTTTTCGGAAGGTGACGAGACGTCGGCGAGTAAATGCTCAAGTCACAAAAGACAAACGTTTGTTCCCACTTTTATGTTTGCTTTGCGGGATGACAGGAACGTGACGTGAAAGGTCACGAAGAACATGAAGGACAAAACAAGAAATGGCCGTGCGAGCTTCCAGGCAGAGCGTCCGATCGATCGGACCACCAATCGGGGGTCGGCGTGATGGAAGAAGACGAGCAGGATGAAGACGGCCGACGTCACTCAATGTCGTCCTCGCTCAGAGTCTGCGCGCTCACAATACGCTAACACACACACCAGTCAAACGTTATCAAAATTGAGCAACATCAATACAATGTAAACAATTGAAAATGTTGTTTAATTCTTGGATTGAATTCATTGTTTGACTCGTTCTGGTAAATTGGCATGAAAATCCCTCACCTTTCGACAACATTTGCCGTTTAGAAATCAAAATAGGTCACCGACGTGATTCGTGCAGATCCGATGAGAAAATATTTCATGGGGGGGTTTGGGGGGGGGGGTTGGGGGGGGGGTGACCAGAGTTTCAGTGATCGGTACCGATGACGGCACGATTCACGTCGAATCAAGACGGTTTTTGGAGTCAATATTGACCCTTTTGAAAATCCTCATCAGCCAGCACTTTGCCAATTAGACATCAGTACGTTCATTTTGGGATTTATTTGAAAGGGCAAATTCAGCAACATTTGACAACGCAAATGTGGCCAAGATTGCAAAGTTCAGCTCATTTCCATCGTCAGTCCCTTGAGCGGATGCAAGCGACCGCCTCAAACGAGAGTCAGTAAAACCACAAATCCATTTCAAACAATATTCAATAATATTACACAAGTACATTTCCCGTACAGTTGATAGTTTAAATGTAATTGAATAATAATAATAATAATATATAAGCATAATAATAATACCCATCCATGATCTGAAACACCCCAACAAGGGTAATAATAATAGAAATCCTTTAAATATACAGCTAATATATATTTTAAAAAACAAGATTAATTTGAATAAAAATGTAACTGTAGTTGTTAAAATGTTATTTTTTTAGAAGAAAAAAAACATTTTGAGAGGGAAAATGTGTTTGCTCAAATCTCCTCGCTTTGTGCGGTGAAAAGAAGGCGTGTCATGTAGCGTCGCCCACCTGGCTGATGGTGGGCAGCTTCGTGAGGAGCATCTGGAAGACGGGCGGCGGCAGCGTCTGCTGCAGGACTTGCAGGAGCTGCTGAGGCTGCCCGCAGACGGCGATGGCGTTGGTCAGGTGGTCCACGCCCTTCTCGTGGTCACCTGCAAAAGGCGGCAGACGCTCACAAAAGGCCCAGCGACTCTCACTGCGCTCGCTGTTGTTACCTTGGGCCAGAAGCTCCTCCCCCAACTGGATCTCCTCCAGGAAAAACTTCTGGACAGCTTCAGAGTCTTTAAGGTCCGGAAGCTGCTCGAGGTTGAAACAAAGTGCACGTCAACACGCGTTGTTCATCTTTCATCAAAGAAACGTTTGCGTCACCTTGGCTATGCCCGCTCGTTCTTTCGCCACCTTCTGCTTCCTCCGACCTGAAACAACAACAAGACACATTCGCATCTTCGTGCTAAGGTCGGTTGGGTCTCTATTCATTGCACAGCACGGTTGGGCCCGGACAGGTTTCATAACTAAACATGATAAATCAACAAATCATGACAATTCCACATTTTGTTTAATGTGGTTGCGGCTCGTGCTGATGACGTCAACTCGTCGCACTTGCACAAGCTGTCATCGTTGATCAACGCTCAGTTGAGAACCGGCGGGCCAAAAACAAAACACTTGAATCGATCGGTGCCGAATGTTTGCCGAGCGTCAGCAGATGGAAGCCGAACTCCGCGGGTGGCCCACCATCACGTCAGAGCCGCAGTGACGTCACGGGGCGACTAAAATGTGCGCAATGCGAAGGGAGTCCGGCTCGCCTAGCCTACTTCACATTAGCCCTCAGTCAGTGGAATGAAAACAATGTGAAATGGAGCCGATGTGATTGAATGGCGATGAAGACGGACGAGGTCGGCACTCGGCAGCCACACTCACGTTCTCGCAGGCTGTTCTTAAAGTTGGGGTCGCTGCGTCTCTTCCGGTCGAAATAAATGCAATAACCCACCAAGAGTGCCCCACACACTCCCGCCGCGATGGCGCTCGATTTGCCGACCATCATAGCTCCGAAGTGCGGCTCCGTCGGGCGGCCAAGTCGGCGATTTTTCTCTCCTTTTCTCGTCTGTTTCAGACTCCGGACGGCGGCGGTAAGCGAAGGCAAGCAGGGAGGAAGGAAGGACCCCGGAAGGACCCCGGAAGGACCCCTAACCTTCACAGACTTTCAGTCGCCCGCCAACCGCCTGTCAGAAAAGACGCAAATCCGGGGAAAATGACAATCCAGTGCTCCTCGAACATGTTACACCGTGTTAAAAAACGATTAAATGAGGGCTGTCCAAACGTTTTCCTTTGCAAAATGGGCAAAATGCGAGCACAGGTACGAACGTACCAAAGGAGCGACGACTGACGTGATTCTCGCAGCTGCGCACTTCGCATGCATTTGAGCAGGAAATGTGTACATTTGTAACAATAAAATGATGGGTTGAAAAAGAAAGTCCATGAGAAGTACGGAGATGAGTTTTGTTTTTTGACTCTTCACATGCAGTGGAAAGGAATGAACAGCAGAGGGCGCTAGTGAGCCAGTGCATCCCTTGCCTCCCCCGACGGCAAATCCCTGGAATTTATGCAGGCAGATGGACACGCCCCCTCTAAGGCGATTGTTTATGGACGTCAGGAAAAGCGAAAGGCCAAGGATATCGAACGGCAACTTTGTGCACAACACACAACAATTACAAGCAGATATCTTGGAATAACTTGTCACGCGTACATTTGATTTGTTTTCTAACCTTCGGATTGATGGCACATGTGTTGGCATTGATTAAATTAAAAAGGGCAATCTCATGAATGATACTGGGAGGGTTGAATTTCTTTCTTTCTCTTTGTGATAACCATATATCTACTTTTGCACTCATTAGAATGAGACTTAAAAAAAAAAAAGATTCTTCTTCTGAATAAATTCTTTGCATATTTGCACAGCCAAAAAAGCTTATTGGAAACCATTTATGTTTATTTGCAGTATGGATTGGCCATTTTGTGACCTTTGGAACTTGATATTACAAGATGATATTGTCATTGACTTTGTGCAACTTGAAGGGAAAATGCTGTATTAGCTTGTGTCGGTCTTTCTTTTGAGGACATTTGATGTATCCAAAGTATTTGTGGGATCAATTACTTGTCATCAATCAGGTGGGAACGTCAGCCTTCCAAAAATCTGCATCGCTTTGTGAGCAGGTCGCCTGTTTCAAAACAGCCTGGTCACAAAAGCGTGCTGCCATGTTGGCACCGTCACCATGACGACCACAAACAGGAAGTGGCTGTGCGCTCATTTTAGACGGCGTTATCTCGCAGCCGCCTCAGCACCGCAGGTGAGATAACGCGCGTTGACCTTAACATGTCAGCCCAAAGACACTGTGGGGCCGATTGCATCATGCATACGCGCACACACAGCAAGAGTGGCAGGTTTGTTTTTATTGGCCAAGTGCTTGCTGCCATTGGTCATGTTGGAAATTGTACAAAAAAAATGTGTGTGTGTCTGTTGCCATGGTTACGAGTCCTCCAAAGGGCTCCGAGACAAACGATTCCTAAGAGTCCCGCTCCTTCTTGACCTTGACGTCTGCGGCCAGGATGGTGGCGATCTCGCCCTGCATGAAGGCCCAGGGCAGGTCGGACCCGGCCAGGGGGCAGCGCCCCCCGCTGGGGCAGTACACCTCCCCGCTGGCGCCCTGCGTCTTGATGCTAGCGCGAGAGCACGGGAAGCAAAACTTGTGCAACGCCACCGACGGGCACTGGACGAAGTGCGTGTCCTCCAGACGCTCGCGGCACAGCGTGCAGCACAGCGGCCCGCCGCCCGCGTCCCCCGACGGGGTCCCGCCTTTGGCCGCGCCCGCGTTGTCCGTGGCCAGGATGAGCGCGGCCATGGCCGACTGAGCGTGCGGCGGAGGCGGCGCGGCGGCCTCAGAGGGCGAGAGGGCGGACGAGAAGCCGGGCGACGCGCCCGCCGTCCTCACCGCCTCGCTGGGCGGCGGCAACCACGGCGGACCCTCGCCGCCGTTGCACTTGGGGGCCGAGGCTTCGCCGTCCGGCTCGGGGGACGCCTTCCGCTTCATGCTGCGCGGCGGGTGCTTCCCTCGCTCTGCAGGACGTCAACACACCACAAGTCAATTCAAAAGCGCAAGATTGGACGACGTTCAATGCTAAAGAAACGCACAAACTGTGAACGAGGGTCAGACCCGTTCATCGGGCGATGCCAGCACTCGTCAAAATCATCACAATCGGCTACTTTTGCTAACCAAATGCCGGCAAATTTCTTGCCTTTTATGAGTTTGCGAATCAAGCTCATATTCCATTTGAACGACACGACAGCACAAATATCGCCGCATCACAGGATTTAGATAATAACCCCAAAAAGTTATTTTAGGAAAGTCCGTTGGAAAACAAAATAAACACAATTTTTTCCCATCAAACAATCAATTTCACTTTTAAACAAAATGGTAAACATTTGGTATACATTAAGAAACACTCTGCCATGTTAAGTTTAAGTAAAGCAAACAAATCAAAGTAAAAATTCTACTTAGCAAGTCCAGACACTATTGCTACTCATGTTGTCCTTGGGGCTAATTAGTACCCACTGGTATTAGCCTGGAAACAGATCCTAAAAATCTCTGTTTTAATCGAATCGGCAAAGAACAAAAAACGGTCTCCATTTGTTTATTTTTAGTTTGCCTAAAAGAAATAAAAACCTTTCAACTCAAAATGTCAAATATGTCCATTTGGAATTTAGGACCACAACTTGAAGCCTTCTTGGTCCATGCATTAAAGAAGAATATTGCAACATATCTTTCTTTTTTTTTGCCTGTATTGACGACTCCTGATTGACCGATATCGATTTTCATCTTCACTATTCCCAATCAAAGTCATTCTTTGTCCGTCCTATGATTCAAAGATGACATGAGGTGTGTTTGCTTTTGCTTTGGAAGTCAAAAAGACTTCATGGCAAAGACATGAAAAAAATGTAAATAAAATAGCAAATATTCTGAACGTCCTTCATTAAATGCATGAAATGATGTTTATTGCTCAAACTGTGCTGGCTTCAACGCAGCCAATCCGCTGTCACGCGATTTTGGATCATCTGCGGTCAAAACGAGTAGTGACATTAATCTGCGTTCATTCATGATTCATGCGATACATTTTCGTGACGAAGGAATCAATGAACGCATGCTTTTAAACTTTGCCAGCACTATTGATAAGATGACAACTGATATGAAGTTCATACGATGTTTGCTTTTACGTTCAAACAAAAAGATTTCTTAGCGGCGTCAATCAAGTCAAACGTTTTAACATCTACACACAATTGTGAATATTCATACTTGCATTATTTGTCGACATGTGAACGAAGCAATCGTGAGGGGTGGCCATTCTACCACTTGTCTGAAAATGACGTCACAGTGTCACACGGGTTGCTCTTGCAAACGTCACATGAGCAAACCGACAAACAGGTGGTCCGTGATTGGTCGTGAGCGAAGCCCGCCTGTCGCTGTGACGCCATTTTCCGACGTCAACAGAGGCGAGGTTATGTCTTCCGGTGGTCGTGACGTCACCCTACCTACCTGCCTTGGAGGCGGCGGCCACGTGTTCTTTGTCGAACCTGGCGTCGAGCGCACGCACGGCCATGAGCTCGCGCACGCTCCTGCCCTTTTCCGCCGCCATGTTGTCCAGCATGCGCGGGTGGCCGACGTGGAGCGGCGGCAGCAGGCCCGGCGGCGGCGGCGGCGGCACCAGCGCGCTCCCGCCGTCGCTTCGCCGCGGGTTGGTGGGGCTCTGGCGGTTCAGCTCGGGCGGCTTGTCCGCTTTGGGGAAGCCGTTGACGAGCCTCGCCGCCGACGTCGCCCCCGACGTCGCCGTCTGGTACTCCGGGCCCAGGCGAGGCGGCGGCCTGTCGGTCAGCGGGTAGCGGGCGGAGGCGAGCTCTGCCCCGGCCGGCTGGTGCTGGAGCGTCTTCCCCGCTCGGCCCTCGTGCAGGCCGTGCGCCCGCTTGAGCTGGCGGGCGGCGTCGATGACCGACTGGACGCGGTCGGCTCCCTCGTAGTTGACGCAGCCTCGGCACACGGCCTCGCTGAAGTCCCAGATGACGGCCCACGGCATGCGGGGCAGGTCGCACAAGAAGCACGACTGGCGTCTGTGGGCCGCGGTCATTGTGCGCTGGGCGGCTGGAAGAAACCACCACGACGACGACGACGTCGGGGGGAACAAGCAGACGCGGCGGCGGTTACGAGCTGCCTCGCGATCCGCGACCGAGCTGTCGTCGTCTGTCGTCGTCGTCGTGGTCGTAAACACGCGCAAGCTGTCGACGTCGGCGTTATGGCGTCAGAAAGCGGTCGCCCGCCATCATCTTTCCCTCAGCCTCGTGGACGCGCTCGGTGACGTCACAGCCACGCACGTCTTACTTCCCGCTTGGCCGACTGCTAATCCAAAAACATTTGATCGATCTATCGATCTTGTTTATACAGGCTGAATGCCATTTCCTGGCTAATGTCGGTACAATAATCGGGGAGCTAATTTCTTTACGCTTGAAAATCAAGTCAAACAATATATATTAAAACTATTGGTCACTCCAATGGCAATGCAAGATGGCTGCCCTCTTGCTTCAGCTCAGTCATATAGAAGGCGGTGATGCCAGGAGCTCCGCATGGTGGCTGCTGGTCACGTGACACGACTGTCTGCCAATCATCATGCGCGCAATCCAGCGTGCTAAACGTGACGTTCCAGCAGAACACACGCGCCACAACACTAAATGTTTGCTGATCTTCCGCATCTCAGCGGACTTTTGCAATTTGCCAGATCGATGAAGCGCTCGCGGGGAGATTTGCAGACTGAAGTTGAAGTTGCCGTGGCGAGTCGCTCTACTTACTTGAGCTTAGCATGTTAAAAAAAGAAAACAGGGTCACGTGAAGGTCACTACAGCTGATTAACAGGCACATAAACAATGTGGCCATCACTAGCCTGCTATGTTAGTTTGAGATTGATGACATCATCAGTTCGTCAGCAAAACTCCTGCTTTTTTGGAGTCATTTTTCTGAATACAACCCGCCGGTTTTCGGAATATTTTTTAATGACAGAAAAAAAATACTCAGAAAAACGGAAAATACAAAAATTGACACACAAAAAAAAGCTCCCCGAAATTTTTGGGGCATAAAAACAGGAGTTTTGAATGCAATACGCTTCAGTACAAATGCGACGGCCGTCAACAAAAACATTTGAGAATCACGTTACATGACATTTTGGCAAAACACAGCAAACGATGCCAGTTCAGGTCCCAAAATTCGTATCTTGACTGTTGAAAGTGTAAAGGACCAAAGAACAAATTATTTTGCTTATGATATATATTTTTTCAATTAAAGTTTATTCTGAAATGGGCCTCAATTACTCTTATTTTAAATCTATACGTGGTGCCGTACTGCATAAATTGGGAAAGAATGTGTGAGACGACAACTTGATGATTTCTCTTAAATTAGTTTAATTTGTGTCGACTAAAAGTCAAGTGGACAAACGCACACACGCACACACATATACGCACCCACGCAAAGGTGGGCGCCAATTCCAGTGATTCCATCTTGTTGCTTTTCTTCCATAGGAACTTGTTTTTTTTTTTTTTACATCCATTTTATCTTGACTGTGTGCAAAGAGCTCTCTTGACTCACGCACGCACGCACGCACGCACGCACGCACGCACGCACGCACACTAAATCCACAGGCAACGCAGCACACTAATTGGTCCCTTCATTGACACACGCGCACGCTCCGTGTTGGGACCCGAGACGTCGGCCCGCACGCCAGCCGGCCGCTGCGCACACGACGACATTCAAAGTGACGTCAGCAGCAGGCACAGCGGCCAAAGTCCACAAATAGATCCATGGATCGATAGATAGATTGATTGATTAGATATTGATCATCACCGTTAGCGTTCCTTCCCTGATTATATACACACCACCGCGCAAGCTAAGATGGTGTGGGAAAAAGTCCACCCCGCCCCCCCGCCATGATAAATGCTTTCAATGAAAAAGAGGACAAAAAGAAAGACGGAGTGAAAGAAAAAAAAAAAGGTCCGATGCCAGCGGGAACCTGCGGGCGGACGCGTGTGCGCGCGCGCGGAGCTCTTCAGTCGGGCGTGGCCTGCGAGGCGAGCGGCATGAGCGTGGCGGGGAACATCAGAACCTTGGCCGTCATGAAGGACAGGTCGGGAAGGCGGCAGATGACCTGGGCCGCCTCCGAGCTCAGCTTCTCGTCTTTCCGCGTCTTCCTGGGGGACAAAACATGACCAAACAAACACGTCGGCACGTTTGGCTTGGCTAGCATGCTAAGCGCTCCCGTTTCTTTCATGACGCAAGTCCTCACAATTTTTCATTACAATTCCATGAAATGAATATTCGCAAATAAATACGCAACTGCTAGTGGCAGACCAATTGTCCAATTTGTATTCTCTTCCAAAAAAATTTCACTAATAAATACAAACCAGCCTAGACGCCTTACAACAAAATGTTGACACTCACTGATGTATTGTTATTAATTTTAAATATAAATAAATTCTGTAAAGTCCCACCTGTAATTCCTTTTTTTTTTTTTAAATTTGTTATTACTCTGCCGTTGAATGGAGTGTCAGAAGTCGATTGTGCCACGTTAGGGAACTGACATCTCGGTGAAGGAAATGCGCGTGTTGTGGTCCGAGGAGGAAATCGTCGTGGATTAAAAGCCAGCAAGCAACGAGTTGGCCAGCAAACGCTCCGAGTGCTCCCAGCACAAACAAAAACCTTCAAAGCACTTGGGCTTCACTTCAAGACAATTGCGGATTCGGATGGAGACGAAGCCAAGGATGTGCAGAAAAGAGAAAAAGAGAAAAAGAAAAAAAGGCCTCTCCCATATTTGCCAGTTTTATGATCTTGTTGCGTCTGCTGATCGCCAGCAGCGGCCAGGATGGCCGAAACATCAAAGTTTTGGGGTTTTTCTTTTCAAATCCACAATTAAGCAAAAGGAGATTTTTCTACAAAAAGCAAACTTTCATTCTCACTGTTTGTAATCTAAAAAAATCCAAGGACTACAAAATTCACATTTTTCATTCTAACAGATTTGTTTATTCCAATTGCCAATTTTAATATATTGGTACTATTATTATTATTATTCTTTTAAAAGAAGCCAATATCTGGTTTGAATCTTTTGTTTTTGGGTAAAGAATACAAAATAAAAAGTCAATCTGAATTTTTATTTACAAGTGTATTTTCCCCATCAAAAAAAAATCCCAGTTTGTAAAGGAAATTTCTGATCCGATTTCCATAATAATAATAATAATAAAAGATGATTCTAAACAAGAGAGAAACCTTATTTTTGGGTCCCACTTTTTCTCATTTGACTGCAATCAACATATTACGCAGAGCAAAGTCGCATTTCCAATTTGAATGGATTTGTTTTTTCTCTCTGCAAAAATCGTTTTTTTTTCCAATTTGAATTCAGATTTGAACGGTCGAAAAGAACCCCGAGTGTGATTTGTCATCTGGTTGCGTGAGGCCCACCTGGTGGAGGTGCTGGTTTTGTCCATGGTGGACATGAGGCGGGCGAAGGCGTCGACCACGCGGCCGCCGGCGCCGCCAGAGTCCATCTTGGCCGTGGTCAGCTCCACCAGCTCGGGGTCCACCCCTGCGGGACGGCAAAAAGAGTTGCGGGGCGTCACTGTGGCGCAGCGCGACGCGACTGGTCGAGCGAGGGGAGAAAGCGAGCGGGGGCAAGCGAGAGAGGGCGGCCGTGACAGCGGCTGACCTGGGATGGCGGGCGAGCAGGACGAGCCCGAGTCGTCCACGGGACCGAAGAAGTCCAGGTTTAGCAGGAAGGAGCCGCCGCTGGCTGCGTGTGCGTGATGACAACACGCGGCAGCACCGGAAGGTGAAGGAGGAGAAGAAGAGAGAAAGAGAGGAAGAAAAAGAAAGAAAGAAAAAGAAAGAAATGGGCCTCATTAGGGCTGGCTGGGCCACGCATCCATTTGGAGCACAAAAGTGGGGCCAGATTTCTCATGATCAGTTTTGAAAAAAGTGAACAATTGATGGGATGCATTTGAAGTGAGCTGGCAGCAAATCGGAATCCGTAGAATTCATAACGACGGTTGATGATTGTCCTGTTTTGAGGACACAATCGTCTGTCGTCTTTGGACGGCCCACGTGACCTTTGACACCTTCACTGAGCAGCGGCCACAATCGCGTGATCGGCCAAAAACGATGGCCAACAAAAAAGTCATTTCAAAAGCAAAACGACGCATGACAATTTGCAGACTCACAACAAAGACTCACAATTACTGTCTTGATGGCATCAAAAAATGAGCGAGTAACAAAACACAAAAATGTCATATCTGAAAAAGTGGAGCCAATTTGGAAAAATCAAGCAAAACTTTTTTGCCACCAAAACGTGTGCAATCGATTTGGACCAATAATTGCAAATGTCGACTATTTGCTTCAACCCCAACAAACGTGTTGTCCACAACCCAAGTGCAAATTCCTCGTTTTACTACCAAATACTTGGAATGTTTGCTTGTTTTCGCCAGAAAGTAATTTTGTTGTCATTTATCTTTAATTTGGTAAATGTCTTCTCAGCTCACAAAAAAAAAAAAACAAATAATGGATATCTCATCGATTTTCCTTTTCAAGGCTGACAGATTCAGAAAACAATGAACTCATTATTTTTACATCTTTGTTCCATAAATGTATAAGAAAATTGAATTTTAAAGTGTTTTTTGTTGTATTTGACTGTTTTCTTGTAATTTAGTGTTGACAAGAATTTCCTTCCATTTATGAAAGACATGACTTATTGTACGTTAAGATCATTCAGAATCTTTTTATTTGTATTTACAATTCTTGAATGAGAATTAGGAAAATATTTTCATCATCAAACCAATTTTGGTGTAACACTCAAATGATTAGAACACTAAAGCATTTAACCAGTTACTTCCTCCATAACATTTTATTTCAAATGGAAGGTTTGTGTAGTTTTGATCACGTTCTTGATATTTAACTCGCGTGCTTCCAAAGACGTATAAATACGTTCTATTCAAAATGTTTTAAGTGTCCTAAAGACGTATTTATATGTTGTTGTTTTTTATGCTCGAGCATACAAAAGGCTTTGATTTCGCCTCTCGACTGCAAAGAACGTTTGAAGAAATGCTAGTTATTACCAAAACGGTCAGCAGGTGGCAGCAGAGCAAAAGAGCTCAACCAGAGCCATGTTGAAAAACATCTCTTTTACTCACAATTCTAAATAGATTTGTGAATAATGATGAAACTTCGCTGTATAGAAATATACTTTTTTTTTTTTTTTTGATAGCGACATTCTGTGGGCCTTGAAAAGTCAACCGAAATCCCGTCAAACCGCCGGAAGTGATTGCGATGGATGTCAAGGTGTTTGTTGGGCCAGGTGGCCCCGCCCACAGCCTCGTGACGAGGGCCCATTTGTTTGCTTTGTGAAGGAATTCACCACAGAGAGGAAAAGAGGTCAGGGTTGTTGCTGAGGATTTTACCGTCCAAAGGATTGGTAAGGCCGCTGGTGCTCCAGTCGAACTGGACGGGCGGGAGCGCCTCCTGCAGGGACCACCCACAACAAACATCAGAGAGCTGCCCAAAGAGAGTCCGGCCCGCCTCCCACACCGCCCACCTGGATGACATCCGGGGAGCAGGAGTTGCCGTCCGGCGCCGGCGCCGCCGCTTGTGCGATGGAAGCGATCATCTCGGCCGCCGAGACGGGCTTCGCGGGTTCTTTGGTGGGCTCCAACATGCCCTGAGGACAACAAAACCCAATCAGCCATCAATCATCTCGTCCTTCGCCAAGGACGCCGCTCGTGGACTCACCAGGCTGGCGGCGTAGACGGGCACGATGAGCGGCTGCTTCTTCTGTCCCGTGAACAGCTGAAAGCAACACGAGGTTCGAAGACAGTCAAGATCAAGTGAAGACTTCAAAATGGGAAAGACCCGAAAAGCGACATTCGGACAAAACTGGAGGCACCGACCGGCAAACTTGTGGACGTCGCAAGTGACAATTGCAACTGGGTTAAAAACATAAATACTCGCCATCAAATGCATTTTCAAGCCTGATATCAATTCATAAAAAGCACGACATTCAAGATCTCATTTTCCATAAATTCTTAAGAAAATACAATTTTAAAGGCCAATGTTTTGATGTATTTTGGGGTTTTCTTGAAATCAAACAAACTGCTCACATGAATTTGAACTGTAAAAGTATTTTCCTATATTTATCAACGACCCGACTTATTGCACTTTTAGAGTCATTTTCATTTATAATTATATTATTAACTACTATATCATTTTTAACTATTGAATTATGAAAATGTTTTTATTTCATCCTTGCTGATTTTGTGGAACAATTAAGTGATTATTACGTGTTACTTTCATGAATAAACTAAATCATTTCACCCAAAAATGTATTCGGCATTTAATGTTTGTGGCGTTTTTAATCATGCACTTGACGTTTACAAAAAAATTGATGTTCCATAATTCATCAATATCCATCGAATCGGGAAAACTCAAACTGAACTTTTGTGAATCGAAATCGAATCGATTGAGGAAATTAGAATCGATACCAGCCTTCGTGAGAAGCCCAAATTTTAGTAATTAAAGCCAGAGAGAGAGAAAAAAATATATGTTTGAACTTTGCTCCTGAAAATCTGATGCATTTGCCCCCCAGCAAAATCACATTTTTATTTCATCCACTCCCCACACACACAAAAATACCGTTTACATTTTAACTCACCGCATTCAGTAAAGAAAAAAAAAAGAAAGAAGAAAATCAGATTCAACATTTTCAATGGAGATTTCCACACAGGTCCGAATCACAAATTTGATATATAAGACCTTAACTGGATTTCTTGCCCCACCAAAAATTCGATTTAAATGATAACTTTTTCCAGCACCAAAAATCCAGTTGTGAATTTAAATGGTTTTAAAACTAGATTGTTGTTTGAAGTTTCTGTTTTATTGCATGTGTACACAAATCAGACTTGATTTCAGCCTTTTATTTATATATTTATTCCCAATTTGAAGGGATTTTTCAATTATTTTGACAGCTAAAAAGAAATACATAAAAAAAAAAAAAAAGAAGTAGACGATCCTGGCTACAATTACATTTTATAAAAACAATTACTTTTGTATTTTTACAAAGCACTCGTCTCCTTTTTATTTGGTTCTGTAAAAAAACAAAAAAAGTGGTCAGTGTCGAGCGTAAAGAAGTTGCGTTTTCTCACAATGTTGCGCGTGTCGATGCCGAGGCACCCCAGCAGCGTTTTGTTGCAGTAGGAGCCCCCCCACTGATGTCGGAGGCCCACCGCCTCGTGGACGTCTCGCAGCTGCGGCCACACGCCGCCGCCAAGCGCGCTGCACAAACCACAAGCAGCACAACATGATGCGCCGTTTGCCGGGTGGGCTCGTACCGTCCGTCCGTCCGTCCGTCCGTCCGTCCGGCCGCTTGCTCGCCGCGTCACCTGCTAACGTCCTGGCGCGCCTCCACCAGCGTCTTGAGCGAGGGCACCCGCTCCTCCGCGGCGGGGGAGGGGCCGGCGGCTTGGGGGAAGCTCGCCTCCAGCAACTTCTCCACTCGGCTCCACAGCGCCTCCTGCAGACGCGGCGCAGAAGTACACGTGAGGACGACTTTGGAAGACGCGTGAGACAATTTGACTTGGATCTGCCGGATGATAAGCGCCAGCCAGCAAAATGATGACAATTGAAAAGAAAATGAAAGAAAAAGAAATGTGTTTTAAAAAAATGATAATAATATATATTTTTTCTTCTTCTTAGTAAATTCCATTGTCCCATCATTGGTGATCTATCTTTACAACAGAATCGTGGGCAACTCATGCTGACCTTGGGGCCAACTAGTACCCAATGGCACTAGTTAGCCTAGAATTTAACATAAATATATATGACAAGTGCTGTCAAAATTGATAAGTAATGGATTATCAAATTAATTGACAACTATTTTAATGACCAAGTCATCATTTAGGGTCATTGTTTATATTGAAACGGTTCAATTTCAGTCTCACCAGCGATGAGTCATTGTGATTTCCTAGGAAAGTTACATTTCCAAACTCACCGCGTGTCTGCTGTTGTCCACGCTGGAATTTTCCTCCACGGCGACGCCAGCAGGATGGGCGTCGTCCTCAGAGCTGAACGCCGCCCACGATTCGCCCGTCGTCCACTCAGCCGCCCCCGCCTCCTCCTCCTCTTCGAAAGCGTTCCATCTGGCCGAAGAAGAGGCTCCGCCCTCCTCATCGGCGTTGAAGTCGTCACGAGTTTGCGGCAGGCACGCTTCTTTATGATTGAAGTCCGCAAACGATTGGTCGCCCAACGAGCCCCCGTCTCCAAAATCGCCAAATTCCTCCTCCTCCTCCTCGTCCACCTGGCTGTGGTCGGCGTTTTCTTCCAGGAGGGGCGGCGGCGAGGGGGCGGAGGCTGTCGTGCTCACGTCGACGTACTCCTCCAAGGCGTCCGTGGACAGCGGACGGCCTAACGATGTCTCCGTCTCTGAGGTCCTCCCGTCTGAATGTAGGCCATCGCCAGGCGACGAGCCGCCGTCAACGGAGCCGCCGTCAACGGAGCCGCCGTCAACGGAGCCGCCGTCAACGGAGCCGCCGTCAACGGAGCCGCCGTCACCTTCGACCCACACGGCTTCAACGTGAGGACCGTCGACGCAAACGGCGTCAAGACTGACGTCGTCAACATCGGCACCGCCAACGCCATTGACGCCATCTTCAGCCCGGTCGCCGGTGGCGGCGGGTGGTTGTTTTGCGTGAGCGGGGGTTGTGTCGTGTGCAAAGTCGTCATCACTGGATTCAGCGCCTGTCCGCGTGTCACATGATCCTGGAAAAGGCGTGGCCTCAGCGTCGGGTCCAGTTCTGTCTGCGGCGCCTCCCTGGCAGACGCCGTCTCCGTGCGCGGTGCCGAGCTGGCGTCCCGTATCCGAGAAGGCGTCAAAATCGGCATCGAGACCGTCCGCGCCTTCCGAAGCGTTATCGCCGGCGTGACAGCCCGCAAACGTTTGCGGTCCCGGCTTGACCTCGGCGGCCGTGAATCCGTTTGTGATGATCTCGCCGCCGTCGCCGCCCGCAACACGAGCGTCCGGTCTCTTCACGTCCGAGCAGTCGTGGCAAGTTGGGTGGCTTACGGGAGGCACGGCGTTGGCCTTGGCCTCGTGGCGCGTTCCCGGCACGGCGGCGAGGCCGTTGAGGAGCTCCGGCGGCGAGGTGGCATCCGGGGGAAAGGAAGCGCGGCCGTGCGCGTCCAACTCGCCGAAGCTGATGCTTGCCGACACGGTGGAAAAAGCGCCAAAGTCGCCAAACTCGTCCTCGTCCTCCTCCTCGCCGTCCTCCAAGGGCGGCGGGGACGACGAGTACAGCCGGATGACGTCGGGCTCCATGACGACTCGTCCGTCCTGCTACACCTGCCGTGCAGACGAGAAAGGTGTCAGCGTCGCCGTGGCAACACTCGGTCAACAGATGACACGTTCAGCCGCCAAACAGCCCTCAGGCTCGGTTTCCTTTTACGTTCAGCTTGCCGGCGGCCATTTTGGTCCACGGGAGGACAGACTGTCATTTAGGAAATGTTCTGCATCAAGTTCTTCACTAACCGCGTAAGAGATGGTCACCATTTTTGTTGAATCTTCTAAAAAATATATGCAATGAGCGCTTCAAACACATCGGAAAGACAAATCAAGTCATTCAAAAAATGGATTCGAAAAATGTACAAATGTTCAATTTGAAAAATGGAACCAATGTTGAGTTCTCACCAGGCTTCATTTAAGGTCGCTCGGCGTTCTCGAAAACATTTTCAACTTTCAATTGACAAGTTAAAGGGGGAGTCAACCTTAAACATTTCTTGACAAATTAATATCTTACATTTTGCCAGTTAGTGTCGACTGAAGATGACATCACAGTCGCTCAGGCAACGACCAATCACAGCTCAGCTTCAGAAAACAAGTGAGCTCTGAATGATTGTTTCCTGAGCAACCGTGATGTCATCTTCAGTTGACAGCGAGTGGCAAAATGGCCGCCCCGTCACATGGATCAAAACTACTGGATTTTGCTGCTTAATTCATGTGGAATATGAGCAATATTAACCAGAATAAGAAAATATAGATCAATTAACGATTAATAAAAAACAACAACTCATTGTCAAAGATTTGAAGTGCATCAATTTTCCTGAAATATACTTTTTTTTTTTTAAATGACTGACACAGCCATCTATTTTTGTTCTAACTTATTCCTACTTCAAGTGAACATGTGCACTTGCACCCAAGATCAAAATGGAGTCCTGCGTTGCTTTTATTTCATTTGATCTGGTGTGGAGTAGTTTTGCCATACGGACAGCAGAGGAGGAAGTTTGACACTCGGACCCAGCACCTCTATTGCCTCTTATCTGTGCATTTTGGCGATTTGCAAAAGTCACAACTTCTTTCGTGTTTGTCTCGGGAAAATAATCCTTGGATCATCGGAATGGTCTTGAAAGGATCTGAGCGGAAACGCCGCTGTCATGCAAACCACCTCACCTGTGACGTTGGCCACTCATGGACCGACCTTCGTGCTAACTTGCCAGCTCAAGCCTGCGCACTCGCTTTCGAGCGAACCCACGAGCCACTTGGTGTCAAGTGCGGCATCTTGGCCAGCCACTTATGGCCCAAGTGCACCAAAGTTCGCCCACTTTTCGCTACACGTTTTGTTGGGGGGGAAGAAAGCGAGAGAGAGAGAGAGAGAGAAAGAGAGAGAGAGAGAGAGGCTAACCGGCTAGCGCGGCTGTCGGCGACTCGGAAACAGCCAACTTGGGCGGACGCGGGCTCACGTACACGTCGTCGACCAAGCAAGAGCTTTTCGTTGTTTGTTTTGCTGGGACTTTTTGAACGGCAGCTCACAACAAGTCCGTCCGAATGGGCCGGAAGGTTCGTCGTCGGCGGCGAGCATTAGCGCGTAGCTTCGTCGCTGACGACGCAAACGAGCTTGTCACTTCCGCGTTTCCCGTCGGCGGCGACGAATAACGTACTTGCTTACTTGCGCGGCGGCAACGTGAAACGCGAGTGTCGTCGAGGGCGTCAAGTGGCAGCGGGCGGCTCGGTTAGCATCAGGCGCGGCTAGCTGCGCGGCTAGCCCGAGCCGAGCCACAAGTTGGAGCTAGCCGAGGCGAGCTAGCGCTGACAGCAGGTGTCTTCTTCTTCTTCTTCTTCTTCTTCTTCTTCTTCTTCTTCTTCCAACGCTCCTGCTGCTTCCTCCTCCTCCTCCTCCTGGCGAAAAGGACAACAAACCAAAGTCTTTTGACGCACCTTGACGCGCTCGACGAGAGCTTCCATGACGCGGAGGAAGGACTCCTGCAACTCAGTGGAGCCCGAAGTCAAGCCCGTGCGAGCCGGCCGCTGGAGCTTCGCAGCCTGTGGGGGAGGAGGACCGACGAGGTCGCCTATGACGACGGCGGGCGGATGGACGGTGGGCGGGCCTGCCTGCCTGCCTCGCACTTACCCGGCATGCACCGCGCGAGCGCCCAAACAAACAGCGGCACATTCTTTAATATCGGCGGAAAAGACAGAAAACAAGCACGGCAAAAAAAGAAGACAAATGGAGATTAGGAAAATGTAGAAGGAATAAGAAAAAGTTGAGGGCAGGGGGGCCGAAAAGCAGGGATGAGATCTAGTCGGAAATAATAGATAAGAAACAAAATCTAATTAGATTTAAGGAAGAGCTTCTCAATTCATTTTCTGTTCTCTCCACCCACGGAATCGTCGTAAAATGGTTACTTACCCCTTGACGACCGCGAGGGTCTTATCGACAGTCTAGTCATATATAATGAGTCTGTATTATTCGACCATTAGCCAAATGTTGATTTTGCTCATATACTTTGCAGTGCTGTTGCATTAAATTATGGAACAAACGCGCAATGCAGAGACAATCAACAGCATGAAAAACAACACAATAATGCACATGTGACAATTCATCTTTAATCAATAATTGCTCTTATTTACACCAGGTAGCTATGTTGTACATTTGCAGGAGTAAAAATGTGAAAAATTAACAACACACATTTGACTATAGGAATTACATTTATAAAAGGTACTATCATACTTCTTTTTTTTTTAAAGGCCCGACCTGTCTGCCGATATTTGCTATGGTTTGAAATGGTCAAACGTCGTCTGACACATTACAACATAAAACAAAGGTCATTTGAACCGCTGATATTGGAATGGAAGAAAAAAACAAATCAGTGCGTCCATGTCGTAAGTGGCCACAAAGCACCCTCCCGAGGTCGGCCATCTCGGGGCGTCCTGAGAACTTGAGCCGGCCTCCGCCCGCAGCTGAGGGCGGCCTCAATATTCTTGCAGCCCGTTTTCCTGATGTGAGCCACTCGGGTCACGCCAAGCGAGTCCTAGAATGGAATGACGGACGTGGAACTGCTCCCAGGACTTCATATGGCGACTGCGAGTGACCTCAGCCTTCACAGCTCATCACTAAACGACAACACACAAAAGAAATTGGGCAATTTCTGTCAGTTCTTCACTCTGTTGTAAATGGAATAAATACAAAGACTGTGTTGCAAAACAATTCGGTGTCTGGCCGTTGTCGTCATGGTTACTGAGGTCAGGCGCACCAAATTCATCAGTTTGTCCAATCATGAAAGACGGGAAACGGAGGAGTGGTGCTGAGTTCAGGAAGAGCCCATTAAAACGCAAACAACCTTCAACAAGCCCTGACGGCTGCACACATTCGCTGGCGTGGCCAACACTCGCAAACGTTTGTCCCTCGATGGCATGTACGAGCGCTCACTGCTGACCGCCTCGCGATAACATTTCAGAAAAACGATCTTTTTGCACCAATTTCAAGGCAAATGATCAAATCGCAGCATCCCTACAAACAATTAAATATTCTGCCTGTAATTTATGTTGTTATTGTTGTGAAAAAAAAGTCCTTTCATTCAATTATTAAAAATTCATCTTCCGATTAATCAGTAATCCTGCCAAACATTGGAATTCCTCCTTAATTTTCTTTTTTTTCCTGTTTGTTGGCTGGAGGCTGAGTGTATTCATTCATGTTGTACTCAATTTCCATTCATTTGCATACGGGAAGACGTCAAGGCTCCATTTCCAAATGAGAATTAGCTTCCAATAGTTCCCATGCTAACATGTAGCCACCTAGCATGAGGTCAAGGGTGTGAGCATGTGCCGGCCGTGTACCTAATCGAGCGTGCAGAGCTGTTGCCGTGGCGACGTCCTTCACTGGCTCCCTTCAGCCCAGCTTGGTGATGGCGACGCTGCCTTTGATCCACAGGGTGTCCACCCGGTGCAGCGGCGCCACCCGGTGCTGGAAGTCAAAAAGCTTCTGCGCGTCCACGAAGACTCGAAAGCCGCCCGACTCGCACGCCACTTCCATCTGGGCACACACGCGCGCATGCTGTCATCTTGTGCCAAAGCGCTACATTTGTCAGAATCAACATCCTCAACTCATGTCAACAGGAGTTACAAATGCCACAAGATGGCGCCCTAGCACTACTTTTATTGCATGAATTTTTTCAACTCGGATTTCAACTTGAAAGCCAAAGCCAGGCTTGAAAGCCCAATTTGATAAAAATCCCTCATTTGAAACACAAAGTGTGTTCTGAAAACTAAAACAAGGGCTGCTTGATTATGATTTTTTTTTTAATCATAATCATGATTATTTGGGCAAAAATTGAAATCACAATTATTCAAATGATTATTTTTTGGTAACCTCGCCAGCCAAATTGATAATTGTGATTCACTCCAGGGAGTTTTTCCACATGATCAATCCGGTTTGGGAAAAAGGCGGGGCTTGCTGTACAATACTTCCAGCTGATTGGACGATACGGCATCTTTCACATCTTGTTTTGACCAATCAAGGCAACGGATGAAAATCTCGTCTTCCGTCTTGCCTTACAAGACGTCTAAGCTAACAACCCCTGTTTAAACCCCTCAGCCAGTCTAGAAAGACCAAAAGCTCCTTGACATTAATTACTACTTTCCTATGGCGCCATATTCCCAATCATACCTTGAAGGGCTGGCCCTCGATGAACGGAAAGAAGGGAACGGCGCTGTCGGCGCGGCCCCACGCGCCGGCCACGCAGGCCCGACGCAGCACTTGGCGCCGGCCCCCGAAGCGCACGCACATCTCGAGCGCCACGTCGGGCGGCGGCTCGCCCCGTATGCCCCGCCCGCACGTCAGCGCCACGTAGAACCTGACGCAAACATTCAGAAGCACATTTCCTGCGAGTGAGACTTGGATCTGAAAGGAGCGTTTGGAGATGAAGTTAGGCTTTGAAATGGGGACGGGAAAGAAGGCTGAAGTTTTTACTTGTCAGGGTTCGGGTCCACCATGGCCACGATGACCACCTTCCTCCCCGGATGCATGCCGCCTCGGACGTCACCCCGGAAAGGAACCGACTGCGCGCGGCCAAAATTGTTAGCTTGCGATGAACGTGCGATTGTTCGCTGAGCGTCTGCGCGCTCGTGCGTCTCGTACCAGTTTGCTGTCCGCTTCCTGCTGACTCGTGTTGCCGCTGACGTCGGCTCGGACCTCATTGCTGTCAATTTGCCATTTCTGGGAAGAAAGGGGCACATTTGCAATCATTCCCTTCTCGTGCGCAGAGAGACCATGACTGCACGCATGCACAAAAATGGAATAAATACAAACAAATTGCCAGGCCATTTTTCCATTTAACTTGTTGATTTTTACACAAGTCTTCATGGACCGGTCCAAAATACAGATCATTATTTTTTCATGACAACATGAGACAAAAGCAAGAATAAAACACACACAAAAAGCTAAATAACGTTGAAAGAATAAATAAATCAGCCCACTTCTTGCTCTGCTAAAATGTTGAATACGAAGAGACAAAGTCGGTGAATGTCTGACGCCTGCCAGTAATTCATTTTGTTCATTAAACATTTTTGGATTCAATCAGAAGATGAATGGGTTGTTGGAATTTCAATTTGGTTGGTTGTTTGGCCGTTGTCGTTTCTCAAAGGAATAAAAGACGCGATATCGACGTTGTGATTGAATTCAAAATTGGATTGTTTGGGTTGCGATTCATTTATTTGACATGTTCATATCAATTCAGTAGGAAATGCACAAATAAGATTAAATGTCGACAGATGGGCAACAAACAACTAGCATTTGAATAATATTCTGTCGACTTTTCTCAATTCATTGATCAACTGGATTTGTAAAAAAAAAACATTTTCAAATGATCATCTCTTATGATGGCAAACTATCAGCTCGTGCGGTAAATGTACAAACACAAATGAATGTCATTCGTTTGTGGTTTGGCAAAACAGTGAACATTGTTTTCCAAAGTGAAAACAGATGATTGCAAAATATTTGAAAAGGTCAAATATGCATGATTTGCTGTGAGTGACAGTATTAAGTTGAGTGATTCACATTACACACTTGTTAATCTAAAGTTTCGAGCACGTCAATGTGCTTGTATTTTGGCTGAACTCCAATACCGGAAGTCCCGATGCTTCGACGTCAGGCGACGTCAACTTCACGCCAGTAAAAAGTCTCCAAAGTCTTCGATGTCGTCAACCGACGAACGCGCCCGACGCGCGACGGCGTGCTTGCTGACGTCGTGGTTTCTCTTCGATGTCATTTTCTGTAACAAATTCGCTTTTTCAACTTTTTTTTTACCTTCCTCTCGCGGGTCGTCGTCACTCGCTGCGCAGCAGCCATGTTGGAGCGCGCTCGTCGCCCGCGCACAGTCGCACTCAGTACTTCCGGGATGCGCACGCACCTATCAGTGACGTGCCTTACGTCAGTAAATAAGCATTTTTTGTTTTTGTTTTTCAAAGACAAACAAAATAGGTACAATCTTGAGTACGATCACACAACAATAGAGCATAGGGCATTTCCCTTTCAAATAAAGGACAAAAAGGGCAATACATGTTTTTTTATCACAAGTACAGTTTTTCCAATAAATGACGCCAGTCTTGTTGCATTATTGGTATTAATAAGTGACAACGAATTATAAGATTTCAATTATTTTTTCCATTGATCAATATTTGGTTTTGTTCTAAAGAAACTACATTTATGTATATACTGTATTAATGTGTGTGTATATATATATATATATATATGTATATATGTGTAATATTTATTTATATATTTATATTACTATTTAATAGGCTTTTAGTTTTGTTGAGGGAATGTGAGTGAAGGGCTGAAGGTCTATAGTTTACTGAAAGGTGTCAATTTACCATTACATATGTAAAATAAGATTGAAAATATCTTAATATTAAAAGGAAGTAATACTGTAGTTAGTATTGGCAACCGTAGCAAAAATTAAGTTACATAAAAAAGTTGTGACATAAAAAAACGTCAATGGATAAAAAAGCGCTGGCTTTTGACTCAACATTATCCCTGCAAAAAATGTTTTATATGTGACTGTCACTACACTATCAACGAGTTTTATTTTTATTTAGCTGAACAGTTCAGACAAAGTAGTAAACGTTGGTCGCGCGTGCACGATTGCGCGTGACGGCTTCTTGGACGCGCTTGCGACCTGCAGAAGCTTGAAGGCAGAAGTTCTGCGCTTTTTCTTCTTCTCCACATTGAGCTGACAATTGACCCGACAATCGACCCCCCCAACATGATCGAAGTCTTCGCAATTCTTCTATGATTGGCGTATTTATTTTTTTTATCTTTATTTTATTTTATTTTTATTGACAAAAGGACATTTGCCTGCTGCCGGGTAAGAATCGAATCTATTTCATCTACATTGCATTCTTGTGGCATCATTTCCATTTGATGAGAAAATGTTGACTTGTATGCAAGGTCGGTGTTTCTTTTTTTCTTTTTCGAGGTCCGTGTTTCATATGGACACTTCATTAGGGACACCAAAACAAATGATGACCATAAAAAGGGGCCGCAGTAAAAAGATTGACATGCAGTTAATAAAACGCTAAAAGTGCTTCAATAAGGTTGGCGACATACAATATGTTGTGTTTGTTTTGGAATTGCAAAGTTGATTTTGAAAGTTGCTGAGAATTCTCTGACATGTATTTCACTATTTAAAAAAAAATGGATGCATTGAAGAGACAACATGTCACAGATTGAAAAGTCTCAATAATTCGGCCGAGATGCTCCCACGACGTGTCTTTTCTTAATCTCGTCGTTTTCACATCACGTCATCGGCAGACGCAAAAAGGAATTTGGACACCAATCAATCGATTCATCCGTAACGACTCCGTTATCAAATGAGCAGACGACCCTTTTGGTAGCGAGACATTGCAGAACCTCAAATTGTCGAAAAGTTTCAGCCTCTCAATAGTTTAGCGGTGTAACAAGAATCCATAGACGATTGCTTATCCAATTAAGCCACAACTCTTTTGTCACTGAATCTTAATCATCGCCAATTCAAAATAACGTCCTGTTTTTGACTAGAGGAATGTAAAAAAAAAAAAAAAAGATATGCTGTTAATCCTATTAGGTGGGAAAACTGTCACTTTAAGAATACTTGCCACTAGCGTGTGTGTTGGCACAAGTGACGTCACGGCGCGCGCGTGACATTCCACACGCGCGCGCCGAAAGTGTCGAGTGCGTGACGACAACTGAGCCGCAAATGAAGTCTGCTCGGCCAACAGGGCTCGCCACTTCCTGCCGGGGCCTTTTCTACGTCCGGTCTTTGAATGGCAAGACTTTGGGAGGCGGGGTATGCTGATGAAGGGGCGGAGCTGGATACGGCGCTGTGTGCTGATTGGACGATAGCGCAGCCACTTCCCAAATGGGAAGAAAAAACGAAACAGTGATCGTCCTTTTTTTTATGGACACTCCAGTTGACCATGAATACAATACAACAATAGACAAGTTTGGCAAAAAAACACAAAACTTTGGCAGATTTTTTTTTTTAATCATATGACTGGCTGCACGTGCCTTAAAATGGCTGCCTCACAACAAAATGGCTTCCTGTTCAGTTTTGGACATGGTTCCTTGAGATTTTTGTGTCTGTGGGTGTTGGGTGGACTCCGACACAGCTCAGTTGGGAGTGGGACGAGAAGGTGTTGTTTTTTAGGTTTTGTTTTTTGCTCAGAGATGAACAACAGCAGCCTGGCTCCAGTCCCCGCCGCCGCCGCCGACGCCGCCGACGCCGCCGACTACGACTTGGTGGACTACGAGTCGTCTCCGGAAGACATCCCGGACGCCACTCGCGGCCCGGCCTTCCTGGCGGCCAGCGTGGTGATCGCGGTGTCGCTAGTTAGCATCATGGCGGTGTGCGGCGCGGGAAACTGCGCCTTCATCGCCGGTCTGCTTCGGTACGGCAAGCGGCGCGGCCTGACCGACCTCCTGATGGCCAACCTGGCCGTATCCGACGCTTTGGTGGCGGCCATCTGCTGCCCCCTGCTGTTGGACTACTACGTGGTCAGTCGCTTGTCGTGGCGTCACGGGTTGGTGGCCTGCGCTGCCGTCAACTACCTGAGGACGCTGTCGCTGCACGTGTCCACCAACGTGCTGCTCGCCATTGCCGTGGACAGGTGAGTACGTCTGCCGACGAGCCGTCCCACAGCACCTGCCGTTGGGTTAACGTGCGTTTGTGTTGTGTGTGGAGGTACACTGCGATCGTGCACCCTCTGGGTCCTGGCCTGCCTCCACAGACGTGGTACTTTGTGCTGGGGGCGGTTTGG
The DNA here is from genome assembly GCF_051991255.1 of Vanacampus margaritifer. Taxonomy (NCBI): domain Eukaryota; kingdom Metazoa; phylum Chordata; class Actinopteri; order Syngnathiformes; family Syngnathidae; genus Vanacampus; species Vanacampus margaritifer. The sequence continues at coordinate 411,486 of NC_135438.1, forward strand.
GGGGTCCCAGCTGTGATCTCCATCCCGTCGGCCACCATGTCTTCACAGACCGAGTATCCTCACGGGAAGGGCGGCCATCCCAAAACCTTCTGTGCTCAGATCTGGCCCGTGGACCAGCGAGTCCTGTACCAATCCTACTTCCTGCTGGTCTTGGCTGTGGAGTTTTTGGTCCCAGTGTTTGTGATGGCGCTGTGCTACGCTCGCATCTCCAAGGAACTTTGGTTCAAGGAGGTTCCGGGTTACCAGACTTTGCCGATCCGTAAGCGTCTGCGAAAGCGTCGGCGGACAGTCCTGGTCCTGATCCTGGTCCTGCTGGCCTACGTTCTTTGCTGGACCCCATACTACGGATACTCCCTGCTCAGGGATTTCTACCCCACCGTCATCTCCAGGGACAGGAACGCCCTGGTGGTGTTCTACGTCGTGGAGTGCGTAGCCATGAGCAACGGTGTCATCAACACACTTTGCTTCATCAGTGTCAGGCACAAAGCCAGAAGGGCCTCAAAGTCCAAACGGTTCATAGCGACCCCACTGGTTTGTTTTGTGCCCCGCAGGTCCACGGGCGACGAGGCCCGGACCTCCTCACTTAGGGTCACCGAGGAGGTGGAAGGAGCAAGCGCTAGGTAGCCCAGAGGGTCCTGAAGGTCCTAATGCAAGCTCCAAGTAACGCTGAAGCTCCTGATGGTTTAAAAGGTCCTGGAGACTCTGACAGGTATCCAAGAGGACCAAGACCATCCTAACCGGATGACCAAGCCACCTCATCTGACTCTACTCTGAGCCCATCCTGGATAACGGAGTTTCTCACTCATCTCTAAGGGACCCTGACATATCCAAAACTGGAAACTCATTTGGATCACTTGTGTCTTGTTCTTTCAGTCATGACCCGAAGGTGAGGGTGGGACCGGTGAACTGAGAGCTCCGCCTTTCGGCTCACCTCCTTCTTCACAACAACAGACCGACGCAAAGTCCGCATCCCTCCAGATGCTGCCCTGATTCGCCTGCCAATCTAGTGCTCCACTCGTCCTTCACTCGAGAAGATACTTGAACTCTTCCGCTGGGGGCGGGATGGCGTTCCCGACCCGAAGAGGGCACGCCACCCTTTTCCGACTGAGGATAATGACGTCAGATTTGGAGGTGCTGATTTACACCCCAACCGCTTCACAATAGGATGTGAACTGCTAAAGTGACAGTTGGCGATCACGGCTTGATGAAGAAGAGACGTTATACTGAGACCACCAAACTGGACCACCTAAAAACCTTGGCTGGGCCATGGAGGCTGTGAACAGAATCAGGGACAAAGTGCAGCAGCCTTGGCAGAGTCCAACCCTCACTGGAAAAGAATCCGATGTGGACCAAACTCCGACACTAGTTGAATAGGGACCAAAGAAGCCGTCTCAAGGGATCCGGTAGACCGTATTCCTGAAGCACACCCCATGATGGACACAATCGAGAGGCTTCTCCAAGTCCACGAGTCGCATGACGACCGGATGTGCCAACTCGCATGCACCTTCCAGGACACGAGAGAAAGGAGAACCCGCCTCAGAGTCTTCGGACATTGAAGGAGTCTTCTTCGTAGTCTCCCCTCACATCGTCCTGAGTTGAGTTCAGCAGTGGCCCGAACCCACGATTCACATGAACCCCCCAATAAAACTGCACAAGTACCTTCTGACTCTTTCAGAGTAAAAGCATTTGTTTACTGTAAATAAAGGCAACCGTGTAAAACCTGTTTGGAAATTCCCTTTCACGTCCTGCCTCACTGGGAAAAATTCTGTCCAGTGACTCGCAGGTGACGCAGATCACCCTCCGTTTTTTTATTTCATCTTCCTCTCGTGGATGTTTTACTGTCAAAGTCAACATCAGGTCTACTTCCTGCCTTTGAGGACGGTCTGGACTTCTCTCTGCAGTCATCGGTGGTTTTCAGAGGTGGGCACTCTCGGTCGGCCGGTCGTTGGCGGATGCCCACTTTTCGACGAGCGCTTGATGATGCGAACCCTTGAAAAACGACATGGACTGAAGCGGGTTTTGGTCCGTTGAATTGTCTTAGGAAAGACAATCCTTCTGATTCTGTGCATTTTTGGGAGGCTTTGTGTCACAAAGCACTTGCCGAAATCGTGGGCATCCGAAACGGAAGTGGCAGAAACGGAAGTGGCAGAAACGGAAGTGGCAGAAACGGAAGTGGCAGAAACGGAAGTGCAGACGTCTGGCGGTTTTCAACCGAGGCGTACTTACATTAGTCAGGCTTTCTTGAAAATTGGAATACAAATGAGTGGATGGAAACCCAACTATTGCTTAGTGTCTTCTCCTCTGTGGGGGGTTGGCGCTGTTTGGGGCGGAGCCAAGGGGGCACTTACCCCACCCCACCTAGAGCCGCCACCGCTGGAGAGGTTTAGTCGGATCCAGGCGGAGGGGCGTAGTCCGAGTCGGCATCGACGTCCTCGCTGTCGTCGTCGTGGATGAAGCTGTCACCGGAGTCGGAATCCGGGTCGGACGCCGCCCCCGCCGCCCCCGCCGCCCCCGCCTTGGCGGCGGCCCGCCTGCTCCGAGCTGACAGGAAGCGCAACGTCATTTTGGACTGTCAGGATGAAATTCCTTCCTTTTTTCATGTGTGTGCGCGTACCTGCTGTCTTGGTGTGTTTGTATTGTTTACGATGAAGAGGATTCTTCCTGTGTGAGGGGAGGAGTTACAAAAGCAGGAAGTCAAAGGATTGTTTTCATCCATCGCTAATTCTTCTCAGATCCATTTGATGGCAATCTGCGACCTGTAGCAGTCGGCGCCGTAGGGACACTCGGGTCGCTCTTCCTCCTCCTCCTCTTCCTGGAAGTCGGCGTCGCCGGGATGGCTGCACTCCTGGAAGTGGAGCGGGTTCTTCCTGAGAGGACAGGAAGTACGATGAGCAGAAGGCGGGCGCCACAGCGGAGGCGTGCCTTCTGTTCAGCCCACTTCCTGGTTGGACAGGAAGTACGTGCATACGCGCAACAGGAAGCCACCGTTATCCAGCAGCCAAACAAACCTGTAGCAGTCTTTCCCGTAAGGACACGCAGTTCGCGCTCCGGAAGGGGACTTGTCTTCTTTTTTGGCTTTTGAGCTTGCGTTTTGTCGACCGCTCGCTGCGACGTCGCTCGTCCCGAGCGTGACGTCGCTCGTCCCGGCAGCGATGGCGCGCTTCCCGGTTGCGGCTCGTCGCCGTCCGTGGTCCTCCTGCTGGGTTTCCGCGGCGACGTGGTCAACTCGCCGCGGCCGCTCGTCGTCCTCAGCGAGCGGGACGTCCTGAAAATGGACAGACGTGTTTGCGTCATTGATGACCTCACGCATCAAATTGTGATTCTTGACTTTTTGGTTGCTCTGACGTCAATGATTCCCAAAAGGTGCAACTTTGCAGGCTCCCTCTAGTGGTATGCAAAAGCATCACTGCCAAGAAAGCACATTTCGGTTGCATCGACCTTTTTAATGGATTGCAAGCGTCTGCAAATCGCCACTCTGGGGCCACTTGTGGCTTTTTCGTCAGTGTTGTGGTGCAGCTCATATTCGAGCCCACAAAGGCACGTTTCCTTCATCACAAGGTGAAAAAGGTTTTGCGGCTCCAAGACAAATTGTTGCAAATTGTTGCTGTTGGCTTTTCAAATAGAAACGCTTGCTGACGCCTGATTGACATTTTTCAATATTTGAACTCAATCATTATTTCCGTTCTATGAAGAGTGTTTGTTGTTCAAAAAATGCTTGACGTAAAAGTGGCTTGCAATCCTGAAAATACTTTCTAGGGCTCGAACCCCCGCCTGCTTTGAAAGTACACTTTGTCCTATCAGATCTCATTGTTGGTCATTCAACCTTTTTTCGGGACAAGCACATCGATCTGCAGTGTGATTATTATTCTTTTTTTCCAGATGTATCCTATCAATGACATCCATTCCAGTGTCATGTCAATGTCTTTTTGTCCACTCAACTGCACGCGCTCCTTCTTCTTTGCGTCCCCTCTTGACTTGTGGACTTTTGTCCCGGTCCTGGCCGAGCCGGCTCCGTTGGCTTTCCTCGCTGGCTGAGACGTCGCATGTCACGGGGACGCGCTTGGGGATCGTTTGTGCCGCTGAGGAGGGACAACTTTTTCTTGTTTCACTTTTACAGCCACTTGAAAAAACGCATTGTTGATTTCACAAGTAGAAATCCATCAATTTGTGGCGTACTGTTGATGTAATAATAATACGAGGAGGTGATGAAGATGTTTTCTGTGTGATTGGATTGGCCAAAGGTGCGATGTGTTACCTTGGCGGCTCGTGGCGGCGGACGTCTTGACGGCCGTCGTCATCCACGAAGGCAAAAGTCGCTTGTTGCGGGGCGGCGGCGAGGCGGCGGCGAGCCCGGACAGCGCCGCTTCCTGCGCAAAACGCTGGCATCGGTTCACGCTTCACTATTTGACATCATCGATCAATATTGAGACTCATTGATTGATTGCGCTGAGGAACTTTCACTTACGATGTTCGGCAACACATTTTGTCTCACTTTTCGGTAGAGCTTTCAAAATCGATGATTCATTGACAAGTAATCGATGATCAAATGAATCGACAACTCTTTTAATAATTGAGTAATTGTTTGGAGGCTTTTTTGTTGTTGTAATTGTCCAAATCTTCTGATTTGAGCACATCAACAGTCATTGTTGACTGATTTCTGTCGTCCTTCATGAAAGAAGACTGATTATCGTCTGTGTTTCGTCAAAATAATTTTCAAAAATCTTTGTTACTTTGGAAAACAAGATCAAACCGTAATCAATCCCCTTTTCTTAAGCACCACAAATACGAAAGAACAATCACTGGTTAATAAACAGTCGTCAAGTTAAAAATGCTTTTGTAATACATTTTAATGCAAATTAAATTGAATCAAAATGGTCAATGAATAGATTGAATAATTGATAGATTCATCGATTCTAAAAATATTCAATAGTGACAGCACTACTTTTTTGTCCGATAAAAAATCCACAATTGGCAGCATTGCAACAAAAACATTAAATAACCTTAATAAGTCGCACAATGTGGCATCATTTCAGTTTGGCTGACACGATATTGCAAAAACGTGATATGCAATACGGATGACGAATGCTGCAATATTGATATTATTGCAATATTTATTGATTCATTTAATGGCGCTACAAACTGTTCATGTTTGTCTCATTGCATCGCTCTTATCGGTTTTATCTTGACTTGATCGGCATTTGAATGTACTTTTTGTATAAATGAGCAACTGCTGCAAGAATCTGGCATATTTACAACTTCATTTGTTGTTCAGGTGCAAAATAAAACTAAATGTTTTGGATGGCGACGCACATTTCAAAATCCTTTAAAGTCCTCCATTCTGAAGCCTGCACGCGCAAAAACTGTCAACAAAATGTTGGTGCCCAAATCACAGATCACCGCATAAGTTGCAATCTTTTTGTATTTATTTGATGATTGCGAACGTGTAAACAATGACAAATTAACATGTTTGTGTCGAGTACAAAAGACGGCTTAGAAAGCCAGAGAAGGAAATTGCATTGCCTCATTTCTTGTCATAAGGAGACAAACCTTGTCAAGCGTCTCCCCCGCTAGCGGCGTCTCACAAGCGGACGCCTGCGGCCCCACGCCATGACGACCGGGAGGAGGGGCGGGGCTTCTCTGGCGGGAACCGGCTCGTGCGGCCTCCTCACACGCCAGGCTTTGTCTGTGTTGAATTCAACACGCAGAGAACACGTCAGACCTTTTGACGTCTTCAAAGGCTCCTCACGCATCCACAAACATCGGGCGCCACTTCAACAACAATGGCCGCCGCTCCACGGCCATCCACGCGCCTACCCGAGGGGGCCGTCCAACGTCCGCGCGCCCGCCGCCGCCACTCGAAACATGAGCTGTCCCGGCAGGAGCGAGAAGATGTCGCCGTGGTCCAGGGGGAACCAGGCGTCTCTCTGCAGAGGTCGAGGGTCGTCGGCGACGGACGATTGCAGGAAGCACGGGTTCACGTGCGTCTAAACGCAAAAACGCACTCACATTAATATCAACTCATTCACTGCCATTGACGGCTATAAACGTCAAAAATTCCTTTGAACTATTTCGATTAGTTTCACATTTTGTTCCACTTTTGTTAACAAGAGTATGAAAACCTAGAAAGAAAAATTATATAATCGTGAGTTAACCAGTGAAAGTCATGCAATTAATTACCATAAAAAATGTCATCGCCTGACGCCCCTAATTTTTCATAATCTTTTTTTTTTTAACTCATTCACTGCCCTTGACGGCTTTAGACGTCAAAAATTGATTTGAATTATTTCTATTTAACTTTTTTTTAATTGTTATTAATTGCACGACTATCACTTAGTTAACAAATAATCACAATTTTTATATCTGTTTTAAATGTACCGTAAAAATAAAAAATCGAGGTTTTCATACTCTTGTTAACAAAAGAGATTTTTTTTTTTTAACTAATAGAAATAGTTCAAATGAATTTTTGACGTCTGTAGCCGTCAATGGCAGTGAATGAGTCAATGCATACACGACACATATTTAAATGATGTATAATGTATATGAACTTTGAACCTTGTATTTGAACTGAACAAACAATACGGAAGTGTTCATGTCGGCCAGCCCCACAACGGCGACGGTCCACTCGATGATGATTCAAATTCATGATGTCTTTGTGAACAATCTGTGTTGTTGACTCACCGGTTTTAGGCGCAGTCGTCCATCTTGGCTGTCGAGCAGGCCGTGATGTCTGGACACTCTCTTGTCACTCACCTCACACATAATAAGGATTAAAAAAAGATGCCCGTTTAGGCCCATATTAGCATGTATTCAAACATAAACAAAGGAGTTATAGCACGTTTCTGTGAGGAAGTTGCACAACATGCATGGATCTGCAAACTAACTGACGACATGTGAAGTGCTGCCTACACCAGGGAAAATAGCATCCATTGGAGCTCGTGTGCATATTGCACTTTTATTTTTAGGCTGCTGACTCGGTGCCGTGTCGTCATGGTAACAAAACTCCTAGCAACCACTCAAAAATGGCTCATTTCAACAAGATGGTAAAACAAATTATAAATGAACCTTGGCCTGTTCTGAAAAAAAAAAGAAAAAAGATATTGAACCCGTTGATCAAGCAGACAGCGCCTCTAGTGGCTAAAAAAATGAACAGAGTCAGTTCTGAAACGATGAAATAAGCAGCAGAAGTCATAATAAGAATTACATCAAGGGTTTGTTGCGTAAATGTGATATTTATTTCATCTTTCATTCTGTTTTTGAAGGATGTAGTCAGCCCAAATGTGTACATATTGTCACGTATGTCTTCTGACAAATATTTTTTAACATATTAGAGAGAGGAAAATAGAGAGAGAGGGAAAAAACAAAAACAAACAATAGTTGTGGGACTCACTCGGAGGAAAGGTCCCCGGCCCAGGACGGTCTGCCCGCGGGGAAGGACGATGGCATCGCCGCCGTCTATCGGGAGCAGCTCGAAGCCGGACATTGTTGCTACACTGGAAGCGACATTTAACATCAATAAAAAGACGCATTTACTGAAACGCAGCCAGTGCCTACCAACACTTCATCAGCTCGTGTTTAGGAGGGTTTTTTTTTTTATGTGGACTTGAAACGTTGTTGTTGTTCGCTTCAAGCAAAAGAGAAAAAAAGCCAACCAAGCTTACAACGATTAGTTGGTGAAGTTGTGACTTCTTCTTCTATTTCCAGGAAGAAAACAGAAAAATAAAACAACAAATCTTTCAATGGCGCCGCACACCGCCGGCAGTACTTCCTGGTTGTGGAATGAAGAGCGCATGCGCACAATTGAATTCTCACGTTTATTTGATATTTTTGCGCTTATTTTTTATACACAACACACATAAGCACATATACGTTTTAGCCATTAAAAAACTATACGTACATTTTGTATAAACGATCACTAATCCTCTACACGCATGCGCAGTCGCGTGACAGCCCGTGCCTGTCGTTTAAATGTAAACACGTCGAGGGACGAGTCAGCTTTGGTAAGAAAGAGAAGCCAACAAATGAATGAAATAAATGACTCGCCACTTTTATCAACCTGTAAAAACTAACATGCGATACTTCGTGGGGGAAGCGCCGATGTTTCTGGTTCACTGTTGCTTTGTTTTTTTGTGTGCCCCCCCCCCCCCCCTTGCTAGCACAGTCCGGTGTCGCCAAACGTGACTTTGAGCTTCAAGCTAGTTGCTGCTTTGTGAAAAAAAAGAAAAACATTTGCGCTTTTCTTCGACGTCAAACATGTCACCTTTGGCAAATTGCATTTCAAAAGTTCCTTGTTAACAAGATTTTGCAGTCAAGAAATATGCGTCCGCGGTTGCCCAACAAAATGTTCTGCTGTTCCACGAGGTGGATTTTAATGACATGTGTTCTATACTTTGGTCTATTTCCGCTTGATGCAGACGGTGAGAAATAGAATATTTTGCTGCTCGTGAGCAGCACCGACGTCAACACACCAACCTGTCATTTGCCATTGTTGACACGATACACAGATCCGTACTTGAACGAATGTGCGCCATCTAGTGGACACAAAACTGAACAGCATTTGATGACTCCCAAAATTGTATTGTTGTTTAATCGTCAAAGCTCTGGCCAATTATGCTTCTTTTATATTGTCCAATACTAATGTTGCTTTTGTGTTGTTGTCAGGCTGCAAGAGCGCCGAGTGCCACTCATGAGCTTGCCTGGCCGCTGCGCGAGGAACTTTGCGGAGACGCTCCCCACCGAGATGAGCGTGCAGATCTTCGGCGAGCTGGACGCCAGGAGCCTGTGCCGCGCCTCGGCCACCTGCCGCCTGTGGGACGCCATCATCCGGGACAGCCAGCAGCTGTGGAGGACGCAATGCCTCGGCATCGTCATGCTTTGCCGCAGGGAGGTGGATGCCGACCGCCGCGACGGGCTCTCCTGGAAGGTGCGGGGACGGCTGACGCTTCATGTGGAAAGAAGTCGACTTCAAATCGCATTTAAAAGCAGTTTGTGTACACGCAGGAGTCGCTGGCGAGGAACTACATTCGCAGCCGCGTGAAGCTGGACTGGCTACGCGGTCGCTATAGCAACGTGACGTCTGCCGGCGAGCTGCGCGGCAGGAAGATGGCGCCGATGGACGTAGAATCCTGGGGAGAAATCCTACAGGCCGAGCTGGACCGATGACATCTGCGCTTATTGCCTTACCAGGCTCATTGTATGCGATATATATATATATATAATTTTAGTATTTTATAATTTGTATGTATTTTATATTTGTATAGTATTTTTTCCAGTTTTTTTTTAGTATGAGCGTTTTTTTTATTTTATTTTCTTTTACAAATTTGTGACCTTTTTTTATATCGCCAACCTCCCTACAATATCGTGATAATTATCGTATCGTGATCGTTACATCCCCATCGCCCATCAAGTTGTATTTGTGCCATATGATGAGAAAGTTTCAAGTGAAATAATAAATCACCTTTTCCGTCTTCACTTGCTTTTTCTGTTTGTCTTTCGCTGTAATCGGGACAGACGGACGCACGTGAAGTGTCAAACTCATTTCACGACAACCGCACGCTTCATTTCTTGCCTATGGCTGAAACGGTTTTGTTTTATTTGATGTATTTTTTGAATGGCTGAAACTGGTGTTGGGGCGAATATTTGGAATGTGCAAGAAAGACCCCAAAATTGCTGCTTCAAACTAAAATAGCTGACTTCCTGTTCAATTTGGGGCAGCTCGTGATGATAGACATAATAAACACTTTCATTTCTTGTTGATGGGTGAAACTAATGTCGGGCTGAATTTTTGAATTCCATGAATGACCAAATATAGACACTTCAAACTAAAATGTCCGACTTCATGTTCAATTTGAAGTGTGGATCCTTGAGACTTTTTGGCGCATGATTTTGTGATTGTCATGTCGACTCAATCTTAAATTGATCCGTCAAAATTTGAGTGAAATACATTGAGAGAGAGAAAAAAGTTTTCTCTTATTGCGAAGTCCCCGAGCGGAAGCCGCCTTGTTTGTTTGGGCGCGCTTGACTGTGGTCCTCCGCCGCCTCCTCCTGATCCTGCAGGACCCCCCCCCCCCCCCCCCCCCCCGCCCCCCGCGCAAACCCCCTCCTCCTCCGAGAGGCGTGAAAATGGACGACGTCCCGCCGCTGGTTCACATCGCCATCTCGTTGTGGATCCAACCCAACGACGGCGACGTTTTCTTCAAGGTGGACGGAAGCCGGTTCGGACAAACCCGAACCGTCAAGCTGCTCACGGGCTCCAAGTACAAAATCCAAGTCCTCGTCAAGCCCGGAACCGTCGAGGCCACGTAAGAAAAGCGACGCGATGCAAGCAACCAAGACGCATTGCAGTCCGTTTACAAAAGCGAATTTTCTCTGTGCTAAAAATGCCCATCGAACACGAAATATGCAATAGACACCGCGTCACGTGACCTCGTCAAGACGTGATACGGGAGCGAGCACGCGCTCGTGGACGTGCACGGGCCTGCGCTGTGTCGCTCCTTTCGGTCAATTGATAAACAAGTTCTGATTTAGGATCAGAATAAGACATTTGCTTTTACTTTGGAAAGCGACCTTCAACATGTTTGCCGATTTTCTGTCACAGACCAAACCAAGAACGGAATCATAATTTATATTTGTACATTTTCTGCACCGTCAATTTGAAACAATGTCCTGTTTTTTAATAGACGGAGAAAAATGTTGTTGTTTTAAAAAAAAAATCTGATTCAGTGATTAATCAACAAGATAATCATAAGAATTGATTGCTGAAATAATTGTTTTGCAGTCCTTTTCCATATCGTTCCACATTTAACAGAAATTGCATCATCAAATAACACTTTATAAAACTTTATTTTGGAGATATTTTTCCCTCATTTCTTTATCGAACGAGAAGTCAAACACAATAAGACAGTCGCGTAAAGACGACATTCTGATGACTATTGTGTTTGAAGCAACAAAATCCACCTGTTTTGGTCCATCTCAGGGGGCGGCCATTTTGCAACTTGCTGTCGACCGAAAATGACATCACAATTTCTCAGGCGACAAGCAATCCCAGCTCGCCCGCTTGGTCATGTGACATTGGCCAGCCGGCACTGTGACGTCGACAGCAAGTGGCGGCACCAGGCCAGGACGAATTGATGCCGACTGACTCATTTCCTGTCGCCGATTGTGTGTGTGTGTGTTAGAAACATGAACATCGGCGGCGTGGTCTTCCCGCTGGAGGAGCAGTCGCGAGACGCAGATCAGGTCGTCTATCACGGACGCTACGACACCGAGGGCGTCCCGCACACCAAGAGTGGCGACCGGCAGCCCGTGCAAGTTAGCATTCAGGTCAGCAGCAAAAAGATAGCATTTGCTCCACAATTCATTTCAGAAGCACACGATTTTTCTCTTTACTCATTCACTGCCATTGACGGCTATAGACGTCAAAAATTCATTCCAACTATTTCTATTAGTTTAACTTTTTCCCCCCACTTTTGTTAACAAGAGTATAAAAACCTCGATTTTATTTATTGTACATTTAGAACAGATATAAAATTTGTGATTAATCAGGAGTTAACTAGTGAAGTCATGCGATTAATTACAATTTTAATTGCCTGACACCACTCATTTATTAATCATCTTTTCTTATTTATTTAAAAATAAATAAAAGATTAATTCATTTTATTTATTTTTCCCCATTCACTGTCGATCCCTACAATTATTTGTGACAAACAGAGACCGAAACAACCCGCCAACAGTCAAAATCAAATCAAAACAAATCCACAGTTGTTTTTTTTACAAACCAGAGTAGGAGTGGCGGATAGCAGGGGGGAAAAATGGAACAAAAATGTTAACAAATAATGAAAAATGGAATCCGCAAATTTGCGGGTGCCGAACCACGAGTGTGCAGGGGTCGACTGCAGTTTCGAGTTGTAATATCACCAGTCACCGCTAGATGGCAGACATGTCCTACGTGTGCTTCCAATTGGCCTTCTTCTACGACACAAGCAGACTTGCTCATAATTTGGAGGGAATTGAAAGATGCACAAAAGGACTTCTTGCGCTTAATATTGATTTGTTGTTCAGCAGTTTTGTGCCGTCCTCGAATGGTCGTTTTGATACGCAGGAGCTCTTTGTAATCATAAATTCATGACAGAATGCGGTCATTTATTGGTGTAGTATAGTACAAACTTTTAAACATGTACTGAAAAGTGTATTAGGAAAAATGAAATATATTAGAAGCGTGTATTTTGTGGCTATTTAAAATGTCATTTTTGTCATCTTGACTGCAGATGAAAAATAGCCTTTTGGCTAATTCTGGCATATTTACAGGAATGTTTATTAATATGAACTCTCCCTGATACAAATCAATCAATCCGGTTAGGAAGTGCGATGTGGCCCCCCAGTAGTACTGATGACAAATTGGGCCCCCCCAGCGTTGAAGTTGCCCATCTCTGATCGACTTGATTTGGAGTCAACGTCCTCAGCCCTTTTTGGACTTTTCGTCTCGGAAGCGTTGACGCCGACAAGTTTGTAGCAAGCAAATTGAAATTGTATCAAACAATGAGACCAATCGTTTATGCCGGCTGACCGGGAAGTGACGGCAAGCTGCCACCGCGGTGACTTCCTGTCTGTTGTGTTTGCAGTTTGAGCGGGCGGGCACGTTCGAGACGGTTTGGCAGGCCAAGTACTACAACTACTACAAGCGCGAGCACTGCCAGTTTGGTAACAAATTCAGCAGCATCGAGTACGAGTGCAAACCCAACGAGACGCGCACCCTCATGTGGATCAACAAGGAGACCTTCAACTGAGTGCCGCCGCCGCCATTTTCTTCTTCTTCCTCCTCCACGAATTATCGGAGCGTGGTGTTGTATGATCGTGTATGTGTTGTGGGCGGGCCAATCAAGGCGAGCTGCGAAACGGCGTGCTCGGCGGTCCATGTGAAATTTGATTGACAGATGCCAGTGACACGCCCATCACGGTCACTTCCCGACATCACTTCCTGTTTTTTTGCCAGTTGATTTTTGTTCCGTGTGTTTTCCTTGATAAAAACAACAACCAAAAGCAAACGCGGACTCATTGGCTCTTTTGTTCTCGGATGGAAGATTAGAAAGTGACAATAAACACCCAACAGTATTATTTTCATGCAGAACGTACAAAACATTAGATGCATAAACATTCATAAGCTATCAAAACAATTTCTGTGGAAAACCATTCCAGAGTTTTTAGTTTGACGGTTTCAATTTTGTTTTCATGGCTAACAAAGTGATCTCACTGGCCTTTCCATAGAAATAGAATATACACACATATTCAAATACATATTTGTTCCAGTTGTTTTTTTTTAAACAACAAAACATTTTATAATAAGGAAAGTAGCACTCTTATAATACTTCAAAGAATGTACCATCTACATTCAGAGATGCTAACTGTTAGCACGTGTGTCTATGGAGTTTATCGTTTGATGTTAGCATGAAGCTAGTAGAGGCTATGTGGTTGATTGGGAGCAAACTTGAGTGGCAAGAGTCAACACAGCTTGTGGCCAATTTTTAAACATTTACTCAACTGTTGCTTGTTGACAAGCGAGTTGCGTCAGTGCCACTGCGCTTCAATTGGTTTCCGCCAATGCGGAAGTCAAGCTTATGTGAAAACTTGAACTGGATCACATTAAAACGTGATTTTGAACCTTTGGAGATGTATTTACATTAGATTGAGCAGATTTTTGCATTCGTTTGGATTCTTCTCCGTATGTATTTGAGTTCATTCGATTTGTTGTGTTGACAAGTGAGCGAGGAGGCGCCTCGAGCGCGTAAGCCCCGCCCCCTGCCGCAGTGCCGCTTGTGCTAGTCGCTCTCCTCAGTCCCCTGTTAGCCCTGCTAGCTCTCTTAGCCGCGTTAGCCCGGTAGCTCGTCAGCCCTCGCAGACCTCCGCCAAGCACTCCGCTCGACAAGCAACATGGTAAGAGTCTTTCTTCTTTTTTCTTTTTAATTCTCACCGCGTCGCGGACGGATGTTTGAAGGGAGATCGGCGACGTTTGGATGCTAACGTTAGCCGCTGTTCGCTCGCCATCAAATTTAGATCGATAGGCCTTCGACGGCGGCGCTCGTGACGACGCAACGGCCCTGCAAAATTGCACGATTTGACGTTTTATTTCTCAAGGGGGGCTTATTTTTCTAACGTGAACGTTTGAAAATATTTGTAAGCGCCCGATGCGCATTGAAGCCGCGTTAGCTCGGCTCTTGTTGTTGATGCTACAAGGTTAGCACGGCTAGCTGCAGCAAGCGGAAGTGGGCTCGGTCGGCGTAGGAGCGCTACCAAAATAAAAGCAATGTGGGCGAAGACAAATGGGAAATGGACGTGACTGATCAATTACAAAACATTTAATGAATATTAATTAATTACTAATTAATTGGCTGTTTTTATGTTTGATTGCCCTGGAGTAAACCTGGGCCCCCCAAAAAATCAATTTTCAATAACCTTTGCTAATAGAAAAAGTTAACGACCTTACAGTGAATGAATTAGTAGCAAAAATGTGTTTTCAAGCAAATAAGATCAATTCCATCACCATGTTTGTGGCAGCCATGTTGTTAGTGCACAAGAGCAAGGTTGCATTTTCAACAATGAGAGCTGCAAGAAAACAAATCCTGGACAATAAAGTGTCATTAAAGGATCAAATGAAATTTGGGACTAATGTGAATGTTGTTGTTTTATTTTCCAGGGGAACGAAGCCAGTTACGCTCTGGACATGTGCTCGCACTGTAAGTATGATGTCATCATCTGCCGCGGCAGCAAGCGCCAACGCTGCACCTGACGTATTTTTAGCGCTCTTTAAGGACTGTGGGGGGGGGGGGGGTATTGGGCCTCTTAAGTGGACCACATTGTTCAGCTTCAAAAAGGGGCGGGGTTGCGTTTCCACACCTGGACGGTCCATTTGGAACGAGGCATGGGCCGATAACCGTTTTGGTGGTTTCTAGCACGGTTCAAAAAAGACAAGGTTTCATGAACCACAAATACTGGCTGTCACCAGGAATGAGATTTTTAATTTAATTTTTTAACTTAATTGTTTCCAATGAACCCTTTTTTCACATTTTGGGGGAGAAAACGGATTGTGCCAGCAGGTACTAGTTAGCCCCAAGGAGAACATGAGTCACCCACGGATCTGTTCTAAAAATAGCTCACCAGTCATGGGACATTGTGACTTACTAAGAATAATTAAAACAGAAGAAGAATGTCAATATGTATTTAATTCATTAAACTTAGCATGAAACATGTTTCTTGGACAAAATCTATTTTGTTTTCAAACAAAATAAATTGTAGGGCTGCAAGTAATGATTCTTTTCAAAATCGATGAATTTGTCTTTTATTTTGATGATTAATCGGTCTAAATTTCCATCCTTTTATTTGAAAACACGACATTTTTGAACATTTTGAACAAATTTAAGATTTGTGATAAATCTTTTGAAGTCATGCGATTAATTATGATTAAAAATGTAATCGCCTGACACCCCTAATTTCTATATCTATTTACAATTTTGTGAGTATTTGACACATTATTGTGAGTTATTTTTTGTATCGCCAACCTCCCCACAAGATCGTGATCATTATAATATCGTGATTTTTATTGTATTGTGCTTTTTGGATATTGTTACATCCCTACAAAAAAAGTGGACAATAGTTTGAAATTTTACCAAGATTTTGTCACATTTTGTTTTCATGGGAAAACACGGAAGAAATGACAATGAAAAGTCAGCATTGTGCATTTGATAAAACAGTCGAAATCTCCACTCAAAATATTCCAAAATTTAACTTTCAATTATTTTTAGGACTTTTTGGTCAACATCTTTCTTTTTCTTTTTTTTTATGATCTCAGTACAAAACCACATTTTTGATGGAAAAAAACCCCACGTTAGATAATGCATTTGTGAAAACGAAGCAAGGAGAGCTTTGGTCCGTTCCGACGCGGCGGACTGTCAAATGCCGGCTGGGCCGGATTAAAAGAAGGCAGTGAAACAGGAAGTGTCTGGTTGGATTAGCCCCTCCCTCCCTGGGAAAGATTAGCGCTAGCGCCGAGTCAGCTTTAGCGAGGCGCCATGGCCGGAGTCCGCCACGAGTCGGGTGAGTTTGGGAAACGGCCTTGCGAGCGATTCCTGCCGACTCATCTCCGTCTCCGTCTGTCTCTCGTTTTTGTCTTTCCCGGGTGCCGGCGGCCAGTCGACGCGGACGAGATTAAGCGTCTGGGCAAGCGCTTCAAGAAACTGGACCTGGACAACTCGGGCTCTCTCAGCGTGGAGGAGTTCATGTCGCTGCCCGAGTTGCAGCAGAACCCTCTGGTGCAGCGCGTCATCGACATCTTTGACACCGATGGCAACGGAGAGGTGGACTTCAAAGGTAAGGACGTTGCGCCGCCATCGTCGTCGGCGCCGTCGTCGTCTTCCTCTCGCTGACGATTATTCTTATGATTTCAGAATTCATCGAGGGCGTCTCTCAGTTCAGCGTCAAAGGAGACAAAGAGCAAAAGTTGCGATGTAAGTCGCCGCCGCAAATCATCGCACGATTGATCGATCGTTTCTTCTTGTCGACAAGAACATTTATTTTTTTTTATCTGGTAGTTTTAGCCAACAGAAATCAAGCTTTTCCCCAAAACAAAGATGGCCGTGCATTTATAAACTTGCCGGTGTGTGTTGGCAGCCATCTTAAATATTGACATCGATCAAGTTGATTTTGGCTAACAACACTGATCCGAATCAAAAATATTTTGAAGCCGCCAGATTGCTCCTCCCGAGAAACGTTTGAAATTGGAGAACATTTGAGACAGTAGTTGCTAGAAAACGCATGTTTTCAATTTGTGACTTCAGACATTTTGCAACTTGCCTTAAATGCACATGTTTAAATTTTAAGCTTAATTATGTTTACAGGAGGAAACATGTATTATTATTTTTTTAATTCATTTAAAAGTGATTCAACAAAAAATGCCTCTGCCATATCTAATATTGGGGTCTAAAGAAAAAGGAGGTGTTCAAAGCAGCACGTAGCGTCGTCCCGTCCACTTGCTCCTTTTTCGAATGTCTCAATTCAACTTTAGCGTCCGTTTGAAGTGCGGTCAGGTTTGTAAGGAGCGTTTTGTGTCGCAGTCGCGTTCCGCATCTACGACATGGACAAAGACGGCTACATCTCCAACGGCGAGCTCTTCCAGGTTCTCAAGATGATGGTGGGCAACAACCTGAAGGACACGCAGCTGCAGCAGATCGTGGACAAAACCATCATCAACGCCGACAAGGACGGCGACGGGAGGATATCCTTCGAGGAGTTTTGCGCGGTCAGTCCGTCCGTCCGTCAGAGTGCATTTTCGTTTCAATCAGATCGAAGCATTCAATTCCATATGAAACTTCACGCATGTCTTTGCGATACGCGAGCTCCAGTTTCCTTCGTGTCCGCGCAATGTGGCCTGTGACCTCACTTCCTGTTTCCTCCGGCAGGTGGTGGGCGGCCTGGACATTCACAAAAAGATGGTGGTGGACGTGTGACGAGCTTCGCGTTCGTCCACGCCGTGCGCAGACCCTCCTCCCCTTCCTCTCCCGTACAAAGCCAAACTCTCGCAGTGATCGCTCAAACAGGAAGCGGCAACTTTCCCGAGCGCTCGCAAGGCGTTTTTTTGGTGTTGTTTTTTTGCCGAGCGACCGCGTGTTTGTTTGTGTGCGTGCGTGCGTGCGTTTTTATTTATTCTGCCGTGTACAGGGAGCGAGAGCGTGCCAACAGGAAGCGTGTGCGTGCTTGTGACTGAGCGTTAGTGATGACAGTTAGCGTGACGCGTTCATTAGCATGTTAGCTCGCACCAGGAAGTAAGTGGTGACTTTGATGTTTTTTTTCTTCTTCTTTTTCTGCCGAGCGGCTCCAAAATATTTTCTACCAGGTGGAATTTGCGGTGGCGTTTTCTTCTTCTTCTTCTTGTGTGGTGCACGTGTGCATGCCGCGCAGCTCAACGGCGCCGCCTGCTGCTCGCATGTCAATCAAAAAGTCTTTCAGGTTTACACACTCGGGCCCGCTTCATAAACCGCAACGATTTTTCTTGCTTTTGATTCGGCTGACGCTGGCCCTCGCTGATAAAACATCCAAGCACACAAGGAAAAAAATGGTAGTCTTATTGTGTGCACTTTGGTGGTCACGTGACCTTTCCGTGCACCGTTGCATGCGTGACGTTTGCATGCGTGTGTGTATTTGTTTATTCGGCGTCAGGCCGCGCCGGCTTTTGCGCGATTGGATGACGCGAGCCTCGTGGGCAGGCGTCACCAGAACAAACTAGCGACACGTCGAAACACTCGAGGCGGCCGAGCTCATTTCGTGCGACCGACTGTGGTTTACATGTGAATACTAATATGAATAGTGATGAATATGAACATTTCAAACACACCGTGTTGCCAATTAAAGGTTGATGTAGAAAAAAATGGATCACGCTTTTTCTTTATGTTTGGCATGACGTCAATTTCAATTTGCATTCAAACTACTGAAATGGCTTTTTAAGGGGTTGTGCAATTAATCCATTTTTTTAAATTTTATTTAACTCATTGACGGCTATAGACGTAAAAAATTCATTTAAAAAATGTGGTTGTCAGACGATTCAACAAGAAGCTCCGGTGAGCCGACACGACCGTCAAGACGCTAACGCCTCGTTCAACCATTGGCAGTGAATGATAAATTAAAAAAAATAAAAATAAAATTCAATTACAATTCCATTTATTACACTCCACAATTACAAAATCAGCATAATTTTCAAAAAAATTATACAAATTTTGAGTTGTTTAAATCTATACATTTGCACCTTTTTTAAATGAAAATAACTTGCATAATTATATTGTTTCAAATATTTTTTTACATTCAAACATTTTCTTGTTTTGTACCATAAAATAAATGATCGTCCTACTCGTGATTTCAATGATTACCAAAACAATTGTGATTAATATTATATATATTATTCAATTGATTAATTGACTTACTAATCATATTCATTTTAATTTTGCATTGAAATGTATTATAAAAGCACCCCCCCCCCCCCAACCCATGACTGTTTATTAACCGGTGATTGATGTTTAGTTTGTATTTCATATTCATACAGTGTTTAAACAAAAGGTCAAAGTAAAATCAGGTGTTTGCAAATGTCTTATTTTGATAAAAAAAAAAAGATAAGTCTTCTTTCATGTAGGACTACAGAAATCGACACAATGAACAATTACTGTTGATATGTTGAAATCGGAGGATTTGAACAATTTGAAAGAAAAAAAATGGATCCAAAACTGACTAATTTGATCATTAATTTTGATGGCTGTAATATTTATGTTAAGATGGATCATCTGGACGATTTCATCTGCTGTTCTCAGTACTGGACTGCGTCGCAAACGACATCCGTCAAATTTCCTCCAAAAATCATCTGAAATGTATTATGAGCTCGTATGATATTGACAAAGTTGAAAATCATTGTTGCTAATTAGTTTTAGAACATTAAGATACAGTTTGAGTTTTCATTTTTTAAATAGCTTCTTTTTTTTATTTTTATGAAAGGTTTTGAATTGTCCAACCTGCGCAACATGACATGAAAGTCTTCGTCCTAAAATAGCACACGCGCGTGTTGCATAATGGCGGCAAATGAAAACGTCTTTAACGCTGCTGCGGTCACATTCTTTTTATTTACAAGCATTTTTGTGAGCACTTTGAACACCGAGTCAGCGCTCAGTGACAATAAAATCAAGGGCATCATTAAATGATCTTAAAAGAATATGAACGAACATGTAGCGTTTTGTTTTTTTTCATTGGACATTCTGGACTTCCTGCAAGCGACGTCGGCGGCGCTCCACGGCCTGCTGCTTCTTCCGCTCGATCTCCAGCGCAGAACATTTTTTCACCGCCGCTTCACACACAACCACAAGCGACACACTTTGCTTTTCAAACCACATTTTGCCCGACGGCGGCGACGCGGACGGCGACGCGGACACACCAGAGGAAAAAAAAGACATCAAACGTGGTAGTGCTTTTGTTGTGTTGTGGCAGCGACACGATGGAAGCGTAGTCATTGCTGCCACAACAGAAAAAAAAATCATCAGTATGACGTTAAAACGTCAACTTGATCTCCTACCGTGATGCTGAACACTTTTTTTCCTGGTGTGAAAGCAAGACAACAAAACATGGCCACAAAACCCTGGTGTAGTAGAAATCACATGACGCTACTATGCTAATTGCTAACAGCGTTCACGTTCACCTCCGCTCGCCACCGATTGGCTGACGAAGTAACCACGGCGACGCTTTAGTGTGCGTCTCGTGTTCAAAAATCACTTTTTTGTGTTTGCTTGTGAGCTGAAATTGAGATTTGCACTCGCGCTATTTTGTCATCAAATGGCAGAAAGGTGATTTGATGACTTGTTTAGAAGAAGAAATAAAAAAATTCTTTGATGCCTTTCATCTCTTTTAGAGAAAATAAAAGCCTCTTACCTTTGCTGGTCGCCATGGGAACAGGATGATGGGTCGCCATGGAAACAGGCCTGTTGGTCACCACGGGAACGGGATGGTTTGTTGCCAAGGAGCTGAGCTGGTTGGTTGCCATGGAAAGGGGCTTGCTGGTCACCATGGCAACAGGACAATTTGTTGCCAAGGATTTGAGCCGCTTGGTTGCCATGGAAACGGGTTGGCCGGGCCTCTTAAAGGTAAATTGCTGCGCGGGTCGGCGCTGCGGAAGCGAGTATGCCGGTGCTGTCGTGACGGCGACGGCCCGCAGCCCCCCGGAGGAGTCTTTACCCGCCGCTTTGGCGCCGATGCGGTTCTCTACGTCCTCGCAGAGTTCACGCAGCATCTCGTCGTCGTCCGGATCGTCCCACAGTGGCTCCAATGAGAAAATGGCGTCCAAGTCGTCGTCTGGGAAATCGGAAATGGCGGGAACCTGTTTGTGGACGGGGCCTGGCGAGAAGCAGCTGTTTGTTGCCAGGCCCCGCCCACAAACAACATCAGATAATCTACGAGTGGCTGTCGGGTCTTTTCCTGCTGCTTGAAAGTTTGCTGGCGGAGGAACATCAGAACACTTTGCAAGTTTCTCCAGAGTTCTTTTCTCGTCTGATTGGCTGACAGCGAAAGATGTGGGCGGCGCCATCTGCGTGGAACAGTGTTGGGGCGCGCAGAAGTTTTCCGGGTTTTGCGTCATCTCAACGAGCAGCGAGTCGTCCAGCAGGTCGTCGTCGGCCCAGTCATCTGCGAAGTCGGCGCGAGGCGTTGCGGGAACGTCTTCGGTCGCCGCCGCGCTCGCCTGCCGAGCGGTCTCGGCGAACAGGAAGTCCCGGTCGTCCTCCGGGCCCCACAGGTCGTCCTCGGCGCTCCACAGGTGCTCATCCGCAGACGCTTCTTCCTGGTCGTCGGGACCGAGCAAGTTAAGGTCAAACTGCTTGGCTAACCTCAGCAGGTGGTCGACGTCGTTGGATCTGACGGGCGGCGAGCACGACAGCACAAATGCAGAAAGTCAACCGCCGGCGGACACGCGGGGACGTTTAACACAAAGAAAGCATCGGTTCATTTTGGAGTTGCAGTTGCTCGAAAATGTTAAAACGGTTGCTAATAAATAAGAATGCATTCTATTCCGAGGCGCCTTCTTTGGCACTCCAGGACACGCACGGCATGTTGAAAGCGGACTTCATCATACAGAATCTAATCATAACGGGTGACGCACCTGGGCGACTTCCTCCTGCTTTTGGGCCGCCCGATGTCGGGCGTGCACGGGATGCCGGCGCTGTCGCCGATCCACTGCTGCAAGGTGGGCTCCGACACTTCGGGCCTGCCGTGCTACACACCAAAAAGGCACAAAATTCATTTTCCACCGAAAGTTACGATGGGGAAATTGGGAAATATTACAAATCGTTTTTCACGGTGGCAAACAATTTTTCTTGTGACAACCTCCCAACTGTTTGCAACCTTTTTAGGAACCCTGACTGAAAAACCTCCAAACACTACATACGCACAACACTCGTGACATATTAAGACTGGGGGAGGGGTCATT
This sequence comes from Vanacampus margaritifer, assembly GCF_051991255.1. Taxonomy (NCBI): domain Eukaryota; kingdom Metazoa; phylum Chordata; class Actinopteri; order Syngnathiformes; family Syngnathidae; genus Vanacampus; species Vanacampus margaritifer. The sequence continues at coordinate 433,480 of NC_135438.1, forward strand.
ATACTTTATTGATACGAAATACATAAACTTGAGGAATATGTATTTCAAATAAATAGGCTTTCATAAGTTTCATTTGGTAGGTTTGTGTTAAAATGATCTAAAAAAAAAAAAGTACATGGAATTTGTTATGTAAAAAAACCCCCCCATCAATCTTGAATTGGGCTTGAAACATATTGACGTCGCGGCCTTCTGCCAGCTGTGCTCACCTCGGGCGCAATCCTGCTGACGATGTCGGAGATGCTGACCGCACCCGCCGCGTGTTTCTTCGCCCGTTTGCCGAGTCTCTGAGGCGACGTGGCGTCCCAGATGATTTCGTGATGCGCGTCCAAGTCGTGCGGAGACTCAGCGCCGCCCGCCGCTCCAAAACCTCTGGACGGACCAGGTCTGGTCGGGGTCTTAAATTCTACAACCAGATGACAATTCGTTTGCTGATTAATGCTTGAAAGCAGAATTTCTTTGCGTCAATTCACTGCCAACTTCCTGCCCTTCACCGAATAACATGTCATCAATAGACCCCAAAACATTTGAAATCGTCAGCCAAATAGATAACACACAAGATGGTGGCAAAATACTACTTTTGTCTGAAAATCCTCAAATCACTTCAACATAGTTCCTCGGCAGCACAATGGCTCCAAAACATTGACTTGTGTTGCTGTAGCCTGAGCACAAAACAGCACCTTTTTTTTTTTTACCAGCAAATAACAGAAGATAGATTAAAAACAATAAATAAATGTGCAAAGAGGCGAATGTGCCGATGCCCAATATGCAAGCTTTCACTGCATTCAAAATATTTTTAGGGTTGATGAATGTGTTTTGTTTTGCGCTTACTCAATTCAGTAACTGGTTTGGTCCGAAATTGAACTGTTGAGTTTCAACGTTTTTCAGGCCGATTTAAGCAGGCTGCTCTTAGGTTGCCTGCCGGCTCAAACTGACACAATCGATGAGCAAAAAAGAACGAAATTCAGACCCTGGCACCAGCGGGCCTCCGTAGATTCGTAGTAACAAGAAAGAAATTCAAACCCTCACAAGTTTGGTTTGTACTCACATGGAAACATTGAAAACACACGGATTTTTTACTATGACGGATACGAATCGTTAAGCACGCATAAGTCTTTTTGATCTTACTCCATATGAATACAAATGTAAGGAAATACTCAGCCATTAAAATGTGCGTCTACCTCGGTCGCCTTCTCGGGCGCGTCTCCTGCCGACTGCACTTTTGAGCCGATTCACATTCATGCCTGCCATGTTCGGACAACGACGATAACGCTCGCTTGGCACTTTGAAAGTCCCGCCATCTTGTCTAGCGGAGGCGGCCGGCTGGTCGACACTGCGCATGCGCAAGCGACACTGTCCTTTCCACTTCTTCTTTTACGGTAGTTGGTCATCAATGACGTCCATTACCGCCACCAACTGGTAGCCAGTGAGAACCAGATCTGAGTAAACCAACCCACAGTACCCCCCCCCCCCCCCAAAAATAAAATAATATATATATTTTTTTAAATCATTAAAAATAAAATAAAAAGAGATTTAAAAAAAATCTTAAATCTTCCAAATAATTGTATCTGATCCGCAGCCTACAACGTTGTGGTGAGCCTGAAGTTCAAAACACAACAACAAACATTTGACATAACAGCAAACTAAACGTTTTCAATTTCTGGAGAAACTGAAATCGGTGGTCAGTGCCAATTTCCTTTTTGAACTTACTGGATGGCAATTGTTCTCGAAATGTGTCTTTTTCGTGCGTGTGCACATTGTTGTTGAGTGTTTTAAAATGTGACACACGTTCGCACACACCAAAACTGTCAGCATTTCCCAGATTGGCCTCTGGGCTCAAGTATTACGTATCAAAAACGGCCAAAAGTTGTCGCACGTGCCAGCGGATTGCTCTCACGCTAATGTTAGCTTAGCATGGCAGTTGTATAGCAACGTTTGTACTCAGTGGCTGCATTTGCATTTTAAAATGACAGGTGGGCGAGCTCAATTGGAGATTCATTTGTTTACAAAAAGCTAAAAGTTTGAATTATAAATCCTTTTTTAAAATATAGTTTATAATGAAGCCACCCCGAGTCAGCAAAAGCACGGAAGCCAGCAAGCCTTCTTTTTCATTTACACACACGCACAAGCGTGTCCCCTTTTTCATCCAGACACGCTTCTTCTTCTTTTTGTTTGTTTGTGTTCATGTCTCGGCATTGTCCTGATTTCACAATGCGGCGCACGCGTGATCTCTGATCTCGTGCCTTCTGGCTGCTCTTAGCGAAGTGGAGCCCAACTACCACTCGAAGCCCCAAGTGTAAATAGCTACTGCTACGTGCTAGCATGATGCTAAGCAGCTAGCGTGAGCCCCGGCCATCTGTAAAGTGTAAATATTTATTCATGACACAAAGCCCATTAAATCACGAAGGACATGTTTGATACCTGGCTTGCTACGACTCCTTTATTACGTCACACTCCCTCACCTGGCTCATAAGCTTGATTCAGTGAGATCAATGATGCGTTCACAAACGCGACTACGTCCATTCCCAACTACAGGGACATCTGTTAAACTAGACAATTTGAATAGCTGAGTTAAAATGGTCCAAAACCTGTCATTGAATTAATTCATCAAATAAAACAAACATGTTAACAGTTGTGTAGATTATAATCAAGGATACATTACAGATGTACGTTTCAATTTCCGGTGCTCGCGCCCCTGATTAGAATTCAGGATGTTCAATTCCACTTTTTCAGACCGATATCAGTTGGAGTACTTACAAAGACTACACCATATGCCCTTTTTCTTGAAAGGGGAAATCAACCCAACTTTTGACAATATGTTTCATGTGCCCCGGCTAGTGTAAATGGCTTACCGATTTTTGGACCGGCTTGGGTCGACCATTTTGTCACATGTGGACTGAATAAAAGAAATAATCAGTTGCTCAGGTACAAGGTTCCAGAGTTTGGTCATGTTACAATTGCAGAGTCGTGATTGTTAACTGCGATTTTTTTTTTTTTTGGTGCACATGTGAGGAAAATGCTAAATGGCGTCCATAAATTCCAATCTATTGGCATGAATGTGCACATGAATTTTGGTGACCATCCTGGGTTTTCCAACATGACTTTTTTTCTTTTTACATCAGCCCTTTGTGTGGCTGAGCCAGCTGCGTTCACCAGCCACTGTCCTGTAAAAATAAAATTAAATTGCCAAAAGAAGACTGAAACCTGCCATTGGTATTACATCACGTTTTAATGATTCATTGTTAGCATAAAAAGGTGGTCATGTGTACATAAGATTTATTTATTAAAATCCACAAAACATTATATACATGGTGGGGGTTTTGTTTTGTGTGCTAAAGTTGTTGTCCAAACATCTCCTGCGAGGCGTAAGTCATGTAGAGGAAGCCGTCGTCATCCTGGTGGTCCCCGTAGACTTGAGCCATGCTCAGCGTCATGCTGGCCAGCCCGCTGTTGTTCACCAGCAGGTAGAAGGCCTGCGAGGGCAGCAGTGCCATGCGGTTCCTGGGGGGAGGAAGGGGGATGGGGGGGAGGAAGGGGGATGGGGCAGCACAAGCAGATAACATGCATTTCAGTGTGCTTGGTCACACTTTCAGCTTTAGTCAATTCATTTAATAGATTACTCGATTCATTTTGGCAGCTCTTTTGGAAAGGCAATGACTTGAGCCGCTTTGATGACTAAGGGCAAAGTCTGCTGTGATGACACCCACAGCGGCGCAGCCCTCCCTCCGGCCCGGTCTCATCTGCCAAATTATCCGCACGGCTGCGCACAGCCATCAAAGCGGAGCCTCGTGTGAAAAGGTCATGAGAGGTCAATTCCAAAATTGACAACTCTCCAGCGAGGCGGCCATCGCGTCGACTAAGCAGCGACGAGACGCGAGGCAGCACGAGGGCCGCATTCCACTCGTGGCTGGACGTCAATGGGCCAATGTCTCGGGTCACACGGCAACGTGGGCTGATGACCCTGCACCACGTGGAGGCATGCGACTAACGACGGTGCCGTCTGGACACCAAAGTCAAATATTTCCAAATGTAAAGCTAGCACGGACATCATAGTTTGGACAGTTTGAATTTCTCTTTTTTTAATTTAGTTTAGGGCGGTTTTGATGGCGATGTTACCGTGCACAATTCTCGTATAGATTCAGTATGCGGACAAATAGATTTTTAAACTTAAATTTTTGATGGATATATTTGACAAAACCTCTTACTTGAAGTTAGCTTTTAAATCAAGAGTGCCATCTAGAGGAGTCAAAAAATATCACAAGCTTCGTCTGTCTGGTTAGTTGTTTAGCTAGCACATTTAAACCAAGATGTCATCTAGGAGTCAAACTATCACAAGTGCTTCATATGACGCTTCATTTGTCTACCATTACTGGTTAGTATTTTCAAAATAAAAAAATTTAAAAAATCAACTTAAAGATTTGTATCGCGATTAATCGGCATCTAATCGATTCGTGACCTATTAATCGTGATACGGAGTGAATCGCCAGGTACTTCACATTTTTAATTGTATCGTAATAAGGTTACCTGATGATGGTGACAAACTGGTTCATGGTGAGCTCGTGAGGAACAAGAAACTTGGTTTTGTCCAAAGGAGGAAGAAATTTTTCCCGCTCATAGCGCTCAATAATCACCTGAAGACAGAAAGCCATGTGTCAAAAGTTATTCAGTAAAACTAGTCATACTTGTACAAAGTACATTTATGGCAAAAATGCAGTTCAAGCACCGAAACGTACTCTTGGGTAAAAAAATAATAATAATAAAAAAATAACTTAAAGTGAAAATAAAAACTGATGAACACAATACAAAAAATAAAAATCCTAAAAACTTTTTGTATTGATAGATATTTCCATTATTTTTTTGTATTTAAATTATATTTTTATCTTCACTTTTACTTATTCATTTATTTTTGGTCCTCTCTAATAAGCCTTTGAAAAGGAAATAAGTCAAAAACAGACTTTGCAATCTATGTGCCCCCACCACAAATTTTTATTATAACATTTGCCCTGCAGTCCACTGCAAAGGTCACGTGAGCCTGCACAGCAAACAGGTGAGCCGCGACCTCCGCAATGCCAAACCCTGTCAAGTCGCCAGAAAAATATACTGTACACTAAAAGTCAAATGAGCAATTACAAAAAACGACTAAGCCAAGCAACAGAATTCAAACAAACAAACAAACAAAGTAGGCAACTTGATGACTTGCCACTTGTGTCATGCATAAACGGCGAATCACTCACCGGGATCTTGTTGGGGAATTTGGAGCGGATTCCCGCCACTTCTTGCTTCCTGGTGGCTGCACACAAAGCAAAACAACAAGATGAAACAAAACACACACCAAAAAACACGTTGGCCTCCTTGTCAGTGTCGTTTGGTTGATTTACCAAAGCTTTTTCTCTGCTTGAAGGGTTTGCCGTGCAGCTGCTGGCTCCTTTCCAGCGGAGGCATGACGACGGCCGGTGCGCGTGTACGAAAGCGCGCGCCCAGCCGCCAGTTTAAATACACGCGCGCGCACGCATACCGGCTGCGGTGGGTCAGCTGATTAGCACGTGGCGGCTGTCTCGCACGCACACACGCACACACTCATACATTTGACGGTGGTCGCCGAAGGGGCGGGGCTTAGACGGTATACTTTTTGTATGACATATTATACACCTATAATTAAAAACGTGTTTAAATACATAAATATATTCCATGCTCGATACTAGCATCTCTGGTTTGACAAAGGTTAAACACAACAAAAAACGATTAGTGTGAAAGTCTTGACCGGAAGTGTTTTCGTGGCGTCGTTTCCGTTCGCCAGCTTGACGACGTCTCCCGCGGTTCAGAACCGCTACCGAGCGTCGCTGTCAGCGGACGGCGGTTGGACGGAACCAAGGATCCAACCCCGTCGCGGCCGCCGCCAGCCTTAAGCCGAGCCGCGAGACGAGCTCTCTCCGGCCGGCCATGGACGAGCAGGCGGGCCCCGCGGTGCTCCTCGGCTTGGCCGGCGGGGGTGGCGCCGCCAAAGCCCCGCAGCCCGGCGACGGAGAGGCGGCTCGGGCTCATTACAGCATCCCGGGCATCCTTCACTTCCTCCAGCACGAGTGGGCCCGCTATGAGGTGGACCGGGCCCAGTGGGACGTGGAGCGCTCCGAACTGCAGGTACTGTTGACGTGACAGTGATACGGACCGGACTTGATAGAAAAATCGGCGGGAGCGGAATTGCGCGAGCTCACCGACCGGTGAATGTTCCGATTAAATCACCGCCAGAAGGTTCTGTGGACGCGGAAGGAGCCAGCAATGAGTTCGGCTGTCGCTAAAGTCGACATTGAACTCAATATTTGTACTTTAGCCAGCGTTCACCCTCCGTGCTGCTGCTGCGTCGCCCAGCGTGACTGCGACGCGCATCGGTTGTGAAACGTAACACGAATATGGAATTCAATGGTTATTATTCCAATGAAAAGGACTTTCTGCGTCGCTCAGTGACAAGCCGAAGGAAGAACAACACCCCCGCCGACCCGAAAATGTCGTCTGCGTTTTTTTCTGACACCGATGTGTGCGTTTCGTTCAAATATGTTCGGAAATATGCAACAATTCAAGGCGAGTTTGGTGATAAAAGTTGCTTGAGGGCAGCAGTAACACAAGTTGCTCAATAACACGCCTGAGGTGCAACAATTCATCAACGAATGTCAAGTTAATTGACAACCATTTTTTGGTGAACCAAAGTTGTTGGACTTAAAATGGTCCAAATCATCAGTCAATATTCTGCAATTTCCTTCATTCCGAGGGAAAGCAGTCTGATTATATTTATCATGTGAACAATCGAATTTATTTGTTGTGATTAAGTGCAATATCGTGTAAGCGCAACCTCAAAAGCTTTTATGAAGGTCTGTTGTTCACGGCGTCAAATCGCTCAATTTGAGGGTGAAACCCAACATGGCCGACAAAGATGCCGAGATATCGCCAACTTGTGTTTGCTATATTCTTTCGATTAATTGGATTCGTTGTACATCTTTTCTAGTCCTGTGTGTGTTTCTTTTTCTTTGATTTTGAAGTTGTTGAGAAGCTTCAGAACACGTCGCCGCTCCCAGAATAAACTTTCTGCTGGAAAGGAGGTCATCATTGACGATTCGTTATCATCGTTATCCTCGTCGCTGTCAACACAAAGCAAAGAAACGCAAAAAAGTCAGCAGTCACAAGGCAATGAAATGCAGATTTGAAGCAAGCGCATGAACAGGAAATTGTTCCTGACACAACTCATGAAAAGACCATTTTTGTCTAAATGAAACTCCTCAACTCACTTCTACAAAATTTCTTGGCCCCAAGATGCCACGAGATTGCGGCAAAGCACTATCTTTGTCTAAATGTAACTTACCATCTCAACCTTACCAAAGTTCCTTGACACCAAGATGCCACTAGACGGCATTAGTGCAGTATTTTGTCGAAATAAAAACTCCTCAACTCACTTCCACATGGTTTCTTGGCCCCTAAGATACCTCAAGATGGCAGCAAAGCAAAGCACTATTTTTGTTTAACCGACACTCCATTTGTCCCATTTTTGTGCTTTGTGGTGTTGCTTTTGGATTTTTGAGCGCAGGTTGTGACGGCCGTTTGTGTTGTTGTGGTCAGGCTCAGATCGCCTTCCTGCAGGGAGAGCGGCGAGGTCACCACAACCTGAAGAAAGACCTGCTGAGACGCATCGGGATGCTCGAGTACGCCCTCAAACAGGAGAGGTCAGCGCGCACGCACGCACGCACGCACGCACGCACGCACGCACGCACGCACGCACGCACGCACGCACGCACGCACACAGGTGTCAAACTGGCGGCTCCGGGGCCGGCCCACCGCGTCATTTCCAAAACACATAATCAACATTCACTTGATGTAAAAAAAAAAAAAAACAACAACATTGCAAATTGTCTTCACGATGAAAAACGTTGACATTGCAAACATTTTCTTACCAAGTAAATATCATATCTTATTTTTCCTGGCCTGTGACTTCACAACGAGTTTATTCATTATTTTGATGCGTTTATGTCATATTTGGGTTCAAATGGAACTAAAAAGAACAAAGTTTGACACACTCGTTCTTGTGAGACGCCAAACAAGAAATACAATTTTAATCTACAACTTTAAAATCAGCAAATTTGGGCCTGACTGATTTTTATTTTTATTTTTTTAATAGGACAAAACCAATTCTGGTATTTGGTAGAATACAATTCCGATAACTGATTAATTGGCTGATTGAGTAGTAACGGATTAATGGATCTGTAATGGATTAAATAACTTCATTTTGGGTCCCTTGCAGCAATAAAGATCTTAATAAGTAATAATAATTAACGTAACAAAAAAAAAAGCAATTTAATAATTTCATTGAATTCATATAATTTTGTATATTTAATCAAATGTAATTTAATGTGACCTATGACCTTTTTTGTTTATTTATTTTAGTATTTGTTCCCGACAAATAAAGATCAAATCAAATTCATTTTGTTTTCAAATCCTTTTTTTTTCTTTTTTCTTTACAACTTTTTAAATATTTAATGTTCAATATTTTGACCTTTATCCATTTAAAAAATCATGCTTAATCATTATTATTATTATTATTTTTCTCCACTGCCCTTATATATATTTATTCTATTTAACTTTGACGCTTTCATAAGGAATGGCTTGTCGAACATTGCATTATTGAATTTATTATTTGACATGCAATCAAAAGTAACGACACAGAAATAATATTTTCTTCAAGGCTCTATTAAAATGCGTTTGAGCACGTGTACACAACAGGAGTCACATGATGCTGTGTGTGTGTGTGTGTGTGTGTGTGTGTGTGTGTGTAGATCCAAACATCACAAACTGAAGTACGGCACGGAGTTAATCCAAGGAGACGTCAAAGCGCCCAGTTACGATTCAGGTGACCGACACGCGCGCACACACGCGCATGTATACACGTGCACAGAAACACACGTCAAAATGTACTCCCACTCAAGCATGTGATGTGTGGACACATCTGGACCAACAAGGAGGAAGATGAGGTCATCATCATCATCATCACAAACACTAACATTCTGTGTGTGTGTGTGTCAGATGAGGCCAACGACGTGGACGCGCCTTTAAACAGCAGCCATCAGTTGAGTTGGAAACAAGGACGGCAGCTCCTCACACAGTCAGTACGCGCGCACGCACACACACGCACACACATATGCCTAATTTACATAATCCCACACCGCGGTAAACTATTTTGAGATAACTGTGATATTGTTACTGTGATAAGCTAACCATGCTAACCTGTTGTTTTTGGAGGGCAGGTTCTATTTTGCGCAAGAATTTTAAGATAACGATGATAATGTTATGATTGTATTGTTAGAATGTTAAGCTAACATGCTATTGTCCTGACAGCATTACAGAAGCGTGGCGTCCATCTTGTGTGCAGGAATGCTAAGATACCTATGCTAATGTGTTTATTGTAAGCTAACCATACTAGTAAGCTGTTGCTTTTTTTTGGGAGGGCAATGACAATTTTGCGCAATCAATTTAAGCTAACTATGATAATGTGACGATTGTATTGTTGGAATGTTTTTAAGATAACATGCTAATGTGTTGGCAGCATTACAGAAGTGCGACATTCCTCTTGTGTGCAGGAATTGTAGTCGAGTGTATTGTAATGCTAAGCTAACCTGTTGGTGGTTTAAGCTAACCCCTTGGCGGTTTTATTACACAGTGCGACGTTCATCTCGTGCGCAGGAATGCTAAGCTAACCACACAAATGGGTTGATTGTCTTCATGGATCGCTAAGCTAACCGTGCTAAGGCATTGATTGTGCGCGCCCGCTGCATGCACGCATCCACGAACAAGTGTAATTGTGGGGGCCAGTGATGAAGTGGTGCCTGTGCTGGGGAAAATACACACATGCACACCTGGAAATGCTTTGAAATTATGAGTAAAATGTTTCATATCGTAGGCCCACTTTTAGATGCGTTCACACAAATGCTCCGTGTGTGTGTGTGTGTGTGTGTGTGTGCTTGTGTGCGCGAGCGTGAGTGAAAGGATTCTTGTTGTGGTTGGCACCAAGAAATGGATGACACCGGCTGGTACTGGGGGCGCAGGGCGGTGGGTGGTGGGTGGTCTTTGGGGGTGTCTTCACATGTGAACAAATGACAGTCAAGTTAGTCGATGACTTACTCGCCGCTTCTCGCCACTGAGGTCAGTCTGAGCTTTTTATAACACTCCAAAAACTAAGTAAGAATGAAAATTGACGACAATGTAGCAGGGAGAATTCTTATTGGTATCTTTTGTCTATCTTCAATCTTCTTTAATCCACTCATACATGCTAACAGCGTAGCCTGACGCGTCTGCTACAGCAACATTTGTTGAAACTAACATTAGAAGCTAATGTTGGAAGTATGACTGGGCGACATGGCACAAAAAACGGAAAAAACCCAGAAACAAAGTCCTATATTACTTCATATCGTCCGATCTTGATTGTTTTTCCATCTGTACTGAAAACTACAGATACTTGAAAATACAGAACATGAATTGCAACAATCGTGCAGCCCTAATTGGAAGCTAACTCTGGAGCTAACGTGCAAAGCAAATGATGGTCTTTTTCTAATGTTAGGCGCTAACCTGGCTAGGTAGCGTTGGAAGCTAATGTTGCAACCATTTTCAGAAGCTAATGTTGGTCTTTGCAGCCAAGTTCGCAAGCCATTGTCGCAAACTCATTTTCGAGGTAATGTTGGAAGCTAACGTCTGAAATTGATTTAGCTTGTCTTAAAACTAACATTGAAAGCTCATGTTGAAGCTGACGTCGGAAGTTGAAGCTGTTCGGCTCTAGCGTTAACGCTATAGGCAACATTCGAAGCTAATTAGCAGCTAACTTCACAAGCGAAGATTGGAAGCTAATATGGGAAGCTAGCATCACAATCGAATGCCAAAGCTAATGTCGGAGCTGATGCTGGACAAATTCTAAGTAACATCTGGAAGCTGTCTTCAGAAGCTAACAAGTTCAAGTTGATGTTGGAAAGTAACTTTGGAAGCTAATTTTGGCCATAATCTTGAAAGATCGTCCTCTGTGATGTATTTAGAAAATAAGTGCAAAGTGTCATAAAATGCCTTTTAGGAAAGTTGTCAGTTTCAACTATTTGACGGGGGGGACGTGGACAAAGAAATATGAGTTTGACTGAATAAGTCTTATTATTTGTCTTATTGGCTCGAATCATGAGAGCGAAAATGGCGGTTCTGCATCATCAGTTTATCAGCAAAACTCCATCCGATTATGATGACTTTTTTTCAATACAAGCCGGGCCAAAAAAATCAACGACTAATGAATTGGTCAGACCCTACTGATGATGACGATGCTGATGCCGATGCCGAAGATGAAAGCAAATACGGCATCCCGCGTGTGTGCCAGGTACCTGCAGGAAGTGGGCTACACGGACGCCATCTTGGACGTGAAGTCTCGCCGCGTGCGTGTCTTGTTGGGCCTCGACGCCGACGGCGAGGAGACGGCGGAGACGTGCGACGTCGCGTCGGACCGAGAACACGTGGTCGGCAGCACCCGAGGGGGCGTGGCCAGGTAGGATGGGCGGCGGGAAACGGAGAACAACAACATTATAAAAAATGGATGAATGCTGGAAGGATTCACACATGTTGTACTTATTTCCTATTTTTTAATCTCCTACTTGCACATTTTCCATCGGATTCAAACTCTTCCAACATATTCCAAAAATTCATCCAGTGCATTTTTGTCATGCCGAAACTTTCGCACAATTCCCAATTTTCTTTTTTAAATCCACATTCTTTCATGTCAAAATGTTTGTGTCATTCCATTCACCTTTGGAATGATTTTCAGCATTCCAAATTTAATTTTTTTCCCCCACCAATAAAATTGACATATTTTATTTATTTCATTTCACATTGCAGCATTCACACACAATTTCGGAATGAAGATACTTTACTTTACTTTTTTTGTTGTTGTTTTTTTCCACCAGCCCTACTAACAATGTTGACAAATTTTGGTCATTTTCACTCTCAATTTGTAATGATTTTGTAACTAACTAACCAAGTAATCCAAACCCAAAATGAAATGCAGATTAGGGCTGGGCGAGCATCGAGTATACCAAGTTTTGGCAATTTTTGATCATTTTGTTAAATGGAATTTTAGACATGAAAAGCACTCGAGGTGTCGCTACTCTGCAAGGGTGAGTATTAAGAGCGAACATTCGTCCTGGTATCGGTCTGAAAAAAGTGGTATTGAACACCCCCAATGCATAATCGGAAACGTACACAAAATGATCGGCAAAATAATGATGGACTTTAATTTAAATGTAATTTGTCTGATCAATCAATGGCGTCATTGATGGACTCGGCAACTTTATTTTGCCAATGAATGTATTTTATTCCCACATGCTCGGCCAGCATGGCAATCACCGACGAATGGCGGCGGTTGAATGTGGAGTAAACGATAAATGTTGCATCAATGGATATATTGCTCATTCATCTGATTGAATATTCAAATCGAAATCATTTGACAGTTTGCATGTTTTGACATCTTGGCTTGTGTTCCCGTTCACACGTGACAGCAGAGCTGACTCCTCCCACTCCGCCGCCATCTTTGAGGCCTTCAAGTTGATCGAGAACGCCGCCGCCGCCGCCGCCGACTTCAGCGACGAGGACGAGGAGGACAGCGGCGACGAGGGGCCGGACACGAGCGTTCTCGATGTAAAAGCACGACGCGCGCACACACGCGCACACACGCGCGCGCGCCTGTCGCCGCGGTTGCTCTTATTGTGAAAATGTGAAAAAGATGGTGAGGAGGAAGCAGTCGTCGCCAACGCCGTCATCGACGACCTCCGAGCTCAGCGACGACCCGGACACCGAGGAGGCCCTCAAAGGGTTCGACTTCCTGTCGGGCCAAGACGCGCATGGCGGAGAGGACGCCAGCCAATGGGGTGAGACGCGCAGCCGTTGCCAATCTTTTTGTCTCTTGTCACAAATGTTCTGACCTCTTCCTGACATTTTTGACCAAGTCTGAATATTTTTAAATGTTGCTGATATTTTCTCCACTTCCTGTCCCTAATATTATGACTGGTACCATTGGATACATTCTGACCATTTTGTAATATTTTAACCAGTTCCTAATAATATGACTTGTTAATGATCGGACTAGTTCTTAATAATGTGACTGGTTCTTAATATTTTTACTTGTTAATGATATTCTGATGGTTCCTGATATTCTGGGATAGTGAGTATGGTGAAGATTAGTACTCAGGAATGCTAAGCTAGCATTGCTAAAACAGTGTTGTAATGTGTGCACTACATATCACAGTGCAGCAGTCAGTGATGCATCCATCTTGCTTAGCTAACTATGCTAACATGCTGCTAACTTGCATGCAGGAATGCTAAACTAACGATGCTATTTTGTTGATTATATCATGGAAAACAAATCAACATGTTGATTATATTATTAAACAGGCGTCAATCTTGTGCACAAAGATGCTAAGCTAGCTATGCTAATGTGTTTCTTGTAGTATTGGAGCGCAACATCCATCTTCTCCACAGCGATACTAAGCTAACTATGCTAACGTGTTGTATTGTTGATTATATGAATAATAAGACGGGTGCATCTTGTGTGCAGGGATGCTAAGCTAGCTATGCTAACAAGTTGATTGTATTTTTGATTATAAAAGAGGGAATTCATCTGCATGCAGGATGCTACACTAACGATGCTAACGTGTTGCTGCAGACAAGGAGACAGAGGTGGCGTGGGACGTGGACGCGGGCGTGATCGCGCAGCTGAAGGAGGAGTACCGGAGAGAGCGCCGCGGCAAAAAAGGCATCAAGCGTAAGTTCTTCTTCTTCTTCTTCTGTTGAAAGCGGCACTTGTAAATGCCCCTTTTTGTCTCCAGGTCCAAACCGCTCCAAGCTGCAGGACATGCTCGCTAACTTGCGCGACGGCGAGGAGCTCCTGGCCATGCAGACGTCGGCGACGCCCACAACCCGGCCCACCTTTGCCGGCAGACTCAACGAACAGGAAGTGGAGGGTAGGCGGTTGGCCAATCAGCTGCTAGCTTTGAGTTTGTAATCAAAATCACTCTGCTGCATCTGGACAGATGTTTGAAGTCAACCGTATCGAAATCCTTTGCGGCGATTTGGGAGTCGAGAGCGACAAACGATTTCTACTCTTTTATCACTTTTAGGGAGTCAGCACATATTTTCATGGGAAGCGTTTATCGGTATTGGCGGTCCGTCTCTGCTAACTCAAGAATTTGGGGGGCGTGTCAAATATGTGCGCATTTTCTCTATCAATTTTCTATATGCGCGAAGAAAAGCGGTTTGGACAATGCAATGGGAAAAACAAGTTTCTTCCCGTAGAGGGTGCCGCCTTCCTGCCGTCTCCCGGGAAGTCCTTCCTCCTGGGCCGCGTGGACGAGGCGGCGGCCGGCGAGCTGGCCCTCGGAGAACTGGCCGGGCTGACGGTCGCCAACGAGGCTGACGGCCTCACCTATCAGGTAACGCCGTTGCGTGCCGGCGTTCCATCCATCGTTCCGTGCGCCGGCAATGACGCGCCGACAAGAGCACGGTTGCGAGTTACAGTCAACGATAGTCCGGTGGTTGACGCAACGACATCCGTGCGGACGACCCAGGTTCAAATCCCATTTCAGTCAAATTTCATATCATGATCTCCGTCCAATGATTTAACATCCGTTCTATTCAATGTCATTTCTCATTCTTATCATAATAAAGCTTTCAGCTTTCAGCTTTCGTCTCGTCGAAAGAAATACTCTTCAAACTTTTAATGACAAAATGTCTTTACTGTTGTGTGTCCCAAGTGAAGTTTCATCATTTATAACCATTCCATTTTTGGATCGATAGCATTTCCTCCATTTTGCTCATCGCGTCTTCAGCTTTGCCGTTTTCCCCCCGTCAGCATCTTCATGCTTAGGGTCGTCACTCACAAATGTTTTTAGTATTGATTTGATTCATTTTCATGGGAAAAAGATTTTTAAAAACGGTATATTAGACGGCAATCACAATATGGAGGGGAGGAATCGTCTTGTTGTTGAGCCCTAACGAAGCCGGCGGTTGTTGTGCAGACGAGCAACAGTCAGGACGCGCTCAGGAAGACGTGGAACGCCAAGTTCACGCTGCGCAGCCATTTTGACGCCCTTCGCGGCCTGGCCTTCCACCCGGTGGAGCCGGTCCTGGTCACCGCCTCCGACGACGGCACGCTCAAACTGTGGAACCTGGACAAGTCCGCGCCTGCCAAAAAGTGAGACGTCGCTCGTGTCGTTGCGCTTCGGCAGACGCTTTTTGTTAGTCGGCCGCGGAGCCTTGAATGCTGCGGCGCCGCCGGTTTGTCAGGCAAGCGATTTGATGGGCCGATGTGGCACCTTTTCAAATTGGTAAGATTGTTTTTCTCATTTTTTTTGCACATTTCTTTTACAACATCAGACAAAAATGATGACTTTGAAGCAATTATTAAACAGAACTGGCGGCGATCAGCCAATTTAAAGTTCAAGCCCAAGTTTTTGGCACAATGTGAGGGTTTAAAATCTGGTTTGGTAAAAGTTTCTCTCTTTGACCTTCAGGACCGATAACTGAAACCTCAGTTTTGTCCTGGCTGAGCTGTCGGAAATTCTCTGCCATCCGTGACTTAATATCCAAAATGCAATTGAAAAGGTTATCAAGAAGACACGGCAACGTACGGCTGCGTATCGTCCGCATAACCGCGGAAGCCGACGCCATGTTGCCTGATGACGTCCCCTAGGAAGATGAAAAAGTAGTGGGCCTAAAGTGGAACCTTGGGGAACCCCACATTGAATTCCACGGGTTGCGGATGTCGGCTCCTGCGCTACCTGTCGTTTGTTGCAAGTCGTTGAGCTCGAAGCGGATGTTTTGGCGTTTGCCGCCTGTCAACAACTAATGACTGGTCGAATGAACATGACCTGCGACTGGACGCCATCTCAGGCCCGCTGTGTGTGTTCAGGTGCGCGTCGGTGGACGTGGAGCCCGTCTACACTTTCCGAGCTCACAGGCGAGTCCATCAATCCATCCATCGGCCGCGGTGACGCTTTTGACGACGCTTTTGATGACGCTTTTGCCCGTCTGTGTGTGCACGGCAGTGGCGCCGTTCTGTGCGTGACCATGAGCGGCAGCGGCGAGCAGTGCTTCAGCGGCGGCGTGGACGGAACCATCCAGTGCTGGAACCTGCCCGGCCACAACAGTGACCCCTACGACCCCTACGGTATGCTCCGCTTTGTGCGGCGGGCAAATTGTGCAGGGGCGGGTACGGCAGCTCCCTTATTTGGCAACCCGAGTTACCTCAACGGAACCCGCAGTTCCTCGCCTGCGACGTCACTTCCCAAATGTTTCACATCATAGCAAGCCAAAAAAGTGGAAACGCGCCACAATGTGAGCGTTCAGCACAAAAGTGAAGTGAACGACGCGCGTCGTAAACACGGACGGCATCCAACCTCTGTTTTTTCGTGGGGGGGGCATCCGACCTTCTTTTTTTTTCTGCCATCCGACCTCCTGACACAAGCCGACATCGTCATCGCGCCGGATACCGGGAAGGTTTGCAATACAGAGATCATCTTCAATTGTGGGATCTCTTTCTTTAACGAGTCTATTTATGCTTTCATTGCATTGACAAAAGATGTGCGTCGTGCTGACGGGAAATCTTAAAGGGGGCGTGTCCAAGTAGCAAGGTTAGCAATGCACGTCTCTCACAGACACAAGACTTTTTTTGTTTTGTTTTGTTTGCTGTGCGTAGAGCGCTCGGTCCAGCGGGGGGTGCTACACGGACACACGGACGCCGTCTGGGGCGTGGCCTATAGCTCCGCCCACCAGCGCCTCCTCTCCTGCTCGGCCGACGGCACCGTACGTCTGTGGAATGCGGGCGACGTCTCGCCGTCGCTCGCCGTTTTCAACCGCAGAGGAGGTAAACGTCTCGACACGTTTGCATTCGGACGGCTTCATTTCAGGCGGATTTCAATATTTCTTTTTTGCAATATCAACATTTCTTTTCGAGGGGCAGTGTGTAGCATTTAGCACTATTTAGTAGTCAACTACCAGTTGGTTCATTTTGAAAAGCCACTGTTCATTTCTATAAAATGCAAATCACATCAACGTCATTTTGTTGTATAATCGCAGCTAATTATATAAGCTAGGTGGCGCCGCGCCTTGCAGGAAGCTGACGTGTTTTGTTAGCATCGGATATCCGATGGGAAGAAGAGCTTGGCCAACGTGCTCATTTGTGATAGCCTCGCTAAGTGTGAGGCTTCGTGTGCATGCTTCAAAATGCACGCACTACACTTGCATTCTTCAGCTCACCACTAGATGGCACCAAATTCTACACACTGTCCCTTAAAAAAACAAAAACAAAAAAAACGTTACGAGTAAAATTGCTTTTTCATGTGACATGCTGACCAGTCCCGCTAGGCGTCACCTTTGACCCCTTTCAGAACTCGGCGTCCCCACCTCTGTCGACGTGTCGAGCAGCGAGCCGGCTCACGCGGTGGCGTCCTTCGCCGGAGGCCATCTTGGCGTCTTCGACATGGAGACTCAGCAGCTGCTCCTCAAGATGGAGTCGGCGGGAGCGTCCGGTAGGCCGACACGTACGGCGGCTCGTATGGCTCAATAAATACAAGTGGAAATAAAAAAAAAATTAAAAATTAAATACAGTACAACAAAATTATATAAATTGGAAAGAAATATTTATTTTTATTTTTTATTTTATTTATTTTATTTTTTATTTTTATATATATATATATCTATATATATATTTAGGTTTTATTTGCATTTATATTATTCTTTGTATTTAATTTTTGAATTGCATTTTTATGTCTGTTTTAAAAATGTTCACTTGCATTTATTCATTTATTTCTCATGTTGTCAGTTTGCCGCCGATTGTTGCTTTGAGCTTGTTTTGCTTGTCCAGACGCTCCTCGTCAAATCAACAAAGTTCTGAGTCACCCCACGCTGCCCGTCAGCATCACGGCGCAGGAGGACCGACACATCCGATTCTTTGACAACAACACGGGTACGTCGCGCCTTGAACACGCCGAGTGCACGCCACACAAACGAGCGAACATTTTTGGCCGTATCTAGTTTTCACATTTACAATTGTGGGCTCTGTCTGCTTTGGGACGCCGTTTTCATTAAAAAAGGGATTTTGAAGAAGCATTAAATCTGATTCCGAGAGGCCTTTAAAATGGAAATGATTGTTCATACTTGATTTGACATTTTTTAATCCAATGAATCACTTCATTAAAATGTTTTTTTTTTTTTTCTAAATCCATCGTGGCAGAAATGTACCCGGGCACAAACCTGACTCAAGTTTCACACTCCTTTGCGCTGTGACTTTCTGAATTACTGACTTTAAAATCAACTAAACGATACGACCGCTTTTGTATTTGCTAACCAGGATGTCAACTCGAGAGTATGAACATTTTCACCAATTGTATTTATTTTACATGATATAACTTGCTATTCATTTATGATCGAACGCCAATTAAGTAATGAACTCGTGCAATTAATTGTGATCAACTGACAGCCCTAAACCCCGACAACCTTAAATTTGATTTGATGATGCCTGCAGAAAGTCTGTCAGGGGATGAAACCTTTGGAGACAAAAACATCCGGATTGGCTCGTTGTGTGTGTCGGGCCTCGGCGAGCGGAAGCGTCGACTTGTTGTTGTTGTTGTTGTTGTTGTGTTGACGTTGTGGTGTTGACGTTGTGGTGTTGACGTTGTGGTGCGGCGCCAGGTAAACTGGCGCACTCCATGGTGGCGCACTTGGACGCCGTGACCAGCCTGGCCGCGGATCCCAACGGAATTTACCTCATGTCGGGAAGTAAGTCGCCTCTCGCTACGTCGCCTCGTGACCAAAAAACATTCGTACGCTTGACGTGTGACACAAAAATCTTCACGTGCATTCAAGTTGCCGAGCGTCCCTTTCAAATACATAAAGAAATCATTCCCACTCAAGCCGATGCCTTTTTTTGCCATTTATAAAACGCTCCCCAAAAGTCGGCGCTCAAAAGCCGCTTTTTCTGTTTTCATCCACGTTTGACGCCCGCCCGTCAAAAATGCAGCAAAAAATCGAGTGTTTCATCGATTGTCATTGTGTTTCAAATCCATTTTTAAAAAAGGTCAATATTCTAAAATAAATGTTTTTAAACAAAATTGTACACACATTTATAAAAATAAACAATTTATAAAAATGCCAGAAAAGGAAATACTGTACATATTTTTTTTTATTTTACACACATTTATAAACATGTCAAAAAAAACAAACATATGAAATTGTCCTACATGTATACATTTATAAAAATGAGTAAAAGATTTGTACAATTGATAACATGATTTGGAAATTGTACAAAAATGTAAATGACAAGAAAATGACACAAATTTGCTGCACATATTTTTTTAAAAATGACAAATGACCAGGATGACTTTTTGTGCAACAACAACATAAATTTAAAAAAAATTGGGGGGGGGGGGAGTGATTCTTTTCAAATAACATATACCACAAATGTTTGGAAGCATTTTAGAAAATGTGCACACAAGAAAATAATATGTGTGGAAATTTCCACGAACAAATATTTACTTTCGGGAAAAGTTGTTGTCAAAAATACAAACTAAAGAAAAATGTGACTTTTTTTTATCGTTTTGTTCATTTACAAACGACAACATTGGCAAAAACCAAACTATGAAATCAAATCAAAATGATATCCAAAAATAAGAAAAGCACAAAAATTGGTCTTTTATTGTTTTTCCCAATTGGATTATTTATTATTCAGTGCTTTTGATCATTTATCGTGTGCTTCAATTTTGGTCACTTATTACAATGACAACCAAGACATTCATTCAATACACAAAAATTTGCAGTGTAGGAAATTGTAAAAAAAAAAATTTCCCCATTTTTGCCGATTGATATCATATTTCTTGAACCCCCAAAAAGTGTGACTAAGGATGAAGACGCTAAGTTGTGTTTGTTGTCGCGGCGGAGGTGACGACTGCTCGGTGCGCGTGTGGAACTTGGCCAGCAAGACGTGCGTGCAGGAGTTCACGGCGCACCGCAAGAAGTTTGACGAGTCCATCCAGGACGTCAGCTTCCACCCCGCCAAGTGCTACATCGCCAGCGCGGGCGCCGACGCCCTGGCCAAAGTCTTCGTGTGACGCTCGCTCCCACAAGAAGCCGCAAAAGCTCACGCACATGTTTTCCAGAGTGCAAAGTTGACCCGCCTGTTGGCCACGGCACAATTCTTCTTTTTTTTTCCCCCTCTGTCACTATTGCTTTGGCAGCCGAGTAACTGTTTTGGAGTGAGTTGAGGAGCTTCAAGTAGTGCTTTGGCGTCCATTTTTTGCACTTTTTTGTCGATTCATGAAGGAGCGGCGCATATTGCTTCCACATCAGAATGAAAATAAAATGTGGATGACGAGTCACATACACGCTCACAATACTTCAGTTTCCATTATTTGATTGATCAACAACTCATCGATGATCAAATTCATCGCTATTGATTTTGGTCATGGAGACCTTGTTGAATTTAAAATGGTCCAAATTGCAGTTTTAGCTTCTGTGGTAAATATTCTCAAATGTCTTTCGTCCTCTGTGAATTTCCAAAATAAGAATGAAAGAATGAAATCTCATCAGCAAAATAATCAACAGATTTCTTTTTTAATGTTAGTTGCACATTAAAATGCAAAATGTATTACATGACGTGAAATTGATAACGTTATCATGTGAAACTGGTCCAAAATGGATCTAAAATGTGAAATTCATCCGCCATTTTGTTTTCTTTGATGACGTGGCAGCAATCCGCTTTCCACGCAAGCTGTTGTGTTGCTAATGCTAATTAGCTGTTGATGCAAGTTGTGTCATTGTAAAATAGAAGAAAATCCGTTTTAAATGCGGAAAACAAACAGAGTGAAGTGACATTCTGATGGGATTATTTCAAATTTCTTTTCTTTTTCTTGTTTGAGGCGTACGGACCGTCAAATTCAATCTCCGTTTTGTTAACCTGCTGTGGAGCTTTTTTGCAACGGAAGCGTCAACATTTTCAAGCGTGCTGCAAAGTCGCTCGAACGTTTTCATCAAATGGTTTGAACGTTTTTGGCAATGTGGTTGAAATATTGAAGTCATTCAAACATGCTGCAAATGTGGAGATCCTGATGAACTGCTTTTGAAAGAATGAGCTTGAATGTCATTGGCACGTATTGATGATGTCCTTCAAAGGTAAATTGTCCAATTGTTGGAATGTCTTGAAATGCTAAAAAGGTGCAATTCGGCCTCCTTCTTCCAGAAGGTTGGAAGGACTCGCTTGGCCCGCTCCAAAGGGTTCCGTCCACATTGTCAATCGCACGCAACAGCTGCAGTGCGAAAAAGAAGTTTGGTGTTTTCCCGTCAAAATGGCTTCATTCCAAGGAGCCGTTTTCATCAAACAACAGCGTTTATTTGTACATGATGAAGATTGTCCATAAATGTGTACAGTGAAATCTGATAGCTTAGCGATAATGTACATACTCTTCTTTTTACAATAATGGAATATTGTGTTATGCTACACTTTTTAATAGAAGAGATCTTATCAGAAGCGCTTGATCTTATTTTCTTTATCAGCATCAACAACGAGACACTATTTAATTAGCCGTGCAGATAATGTATTTATTATGAGGATTCACGTTATGCAATGACACTTGAACATATTTGACATTATTTATATTTAGTGATATAGTGTATGATAATGTAAAGCAACATTTATCCATCCGTTATCTGAACCGCTTAGAGTGAAAAAGTGTTCATGTTTGGTTTTCATGTGTCATCGCATAAATATGACTCTCTTGCTATTTTTACAACACAATGTGTTTGTTTGTTTTCCGAGGGGGGTTGTATATTATTGCCGCCCCCCCCCCCCCACACACAATAAAAGGCATAATGTCATCAGAATCAAGTTGTATTTTTACTTGTTAAATTGTGACCTTTCTTCCCTGGCTCAACTTTGATGTCAACGTCATAAAACAAAGTTATTCTCATTAGATGACTGCTTTTTATCCACACAAAATATGTCTGTTCTTGTGAATAGGAGGACCCCCCCCCCCCCCCTCGGCAAATACGATTTTTACTGAAAACATTGCTGCCACAATCTCAAGTTAAAATGTGGTCAATAAAGTGCTCGTTTTATTTGACACATTTCGCATTATGATGTGGTAAGTTGGATGTTTTGATAAGTTATGTTCGAACAGGAAATGTTTCACGTTTGAATCTTATTCGTTAAAACGCAAAAACAAACAATTCACTTGCAGCATCTTTTTTGGTGTCATACTGTAAATAAAGTTGCTAATTATGTGACTGCACTGCAGACAAAAAAAGGTTATAAATATTTAAAATTTAAAAAGAAGACACTTCTCCAAAAAAAAAGCTCAACATTGGTGGAACATTTGTGATTTTCTATATGAATGTCGTGGAAGTGAAGTGATCATTTGAAAATGTAACATTGGCAGAGATTTATAGACGTATGAAACGTGTTGCATATTAATATTTATTTTGAGAATCCATTCACATAAATTAATTAAAATGTTAAAGGGAATTTGAGCTTTTTATTATTTATTATCTAAGCATGAGCTTGGGGACGTTTAGGTGTTCTGTCCAGCAGGGGGCGACGGCGTGTTGTGGCGCTGGTTGGCACTTTGTTGAACGTCAGTCGAAGAAGACTGCTGCTCAGCTCGGCTCGTTTGTGCAGTCAACAACAAATGTGCGTCTTCTTTCGACAAGTTCATCGTTCGAAAACTTTCCGTGGGCATCGAACGATGAACGTAAAGGCGTGTGAGAAACTTTCAAGTAAGTCAAACGCTTGTCATGACCGCGGGGAGATTTGATGCCGCTACATAAGATTGTCGCTCGCCAGCTAGTTAGCATGAAGCTAACAGCGCCGAAAAAAAACATACACGTCAGCCACTTTTCACATTTACTGCGTTTTTTGCTCTTAACTCGCCGCTGCGCTCTCTGAATCTCATCAAGTCCAAACGGCAGGATGCGCGGCTAGCTATATGTCAGCTAACGTTAGCTTAGCATTGCCGGAAGCAAATTGGCAAGAGGAATTCATTATTATTTTTTTGCATTGTCGGACCAAGTCCGGTAATGTAGCTTAATATCGATCATTTAAACGTATATTCTCTTCGTGACACAATCATACGCAGGCATGTGTGCCAATGTTAAAGTTTTGTTTTCAATTAGACAGTGTATATTTTACCGTTCGAGCGCTTTTGTTTTTTGCCGTGAACGGCTCTGATTGGTCAATCGCCTGACTGGGCGTTTGTTTTCTTTTATTCATTTTTTCCTTTCGGACACGTTATTACAGGTTACATCGATCACGTCATATCATTTGCCCCGTTGACATCCGAAAGAAGGGCTGACGGGTAGAAGCCATGGCTTGTTATTAGTGAGGCGCTTCCTGCCTCGCTTGTGTGCTTCCGGCCGTCGAAATATTCAATATTCATTCAATTCATTGACATGACATCAACGAAACATAAGGACAATCCGGTGACGGTAAAAAACTGCCTCCAGCATCTTGTTGTCTTGTTGATGTGAATGCCTGCGACCACTGAAGTTGTGTCATGGGACAAAGAGGCAGAAAAGGAAACGCGGCATGCCTAAAAGTAGCAGGCGTGCCGCACAATGACATCCAATCCACACCTCTGATCAGCGGGAAATCCCTACTTTGTGTGAATGTCGCCGATTTCTCACCCCCGCTCAGGTTTGGGATGTGTTTTGTGCACGCAGGCCAGCGGCTGCCATGAGCGCTGAGCGGTTGGCGGCGTGACTGCCCGAGAATGGCCGCCGAGTTGTTTCCCAGCAAGAAGCCGCTTCCGTCTGCCTCCGAGCAACAGCAGCAGAACCAGCAGTGCCAGCACACGCAGCAGCAGCAGAACGTGAGCAACAACAACAGCGGCGCCACCTCCAGGCAGGCCGGCTGCACCTGGCAGGGCTTGTACCCCACCATCAGGGAGAGGTGGGTCGCCAGGGTTTGACGCAGCAGCCCAAAGTCAACCCGCAACGTTGTCACCGCGTCTTTTTCAAACCACTCGGTTGATTCTTCAATTATCGGAAATACTTCTGCTGAATCCGTCTCAAAAAAATCTGCCGCCGGGCCTCGCTGCTAAGCTTGAACGGGAGTTGAAGTCAATCAATCAAAGTACTCGTCCTAATATGACGTATTATCTTTTTAATCGGACAGTAAGAAAATGAAAATAACCCTAACCCATTTACCCGCTAGCGATACCATTTTAGGCCAACGCATGCTAACTAGTGCAGTAAATGTCCACTCCGTCACAGGTTTGCAGTCCCACTCGTTTGAGGATTTGTTGTGTACACTTCACATCTCAATTTGACAGTTTATTTAAGGTGTCATTTCACTGTCGGCCACTAGATGTCGGCACAGTTTAGAATGTGTAAATATGACTTGTAAAGTAGGTTGAAACCAGGAAGGAATGAACACTATCTCAACACAACCTACTAAGTTGTTTTTTTTAGCTGAAGATTATTAAATTCTTATTGTAATTCAATAAAAAATATGTCGTGTATAATGCACAAAATAACTTGGAGAAAAGTTACTGTTGAGGAACAGGAATTCCAAGAATTAGGAACATTTTAAATAAATAAAAAATGATCAATTAATATGCTAGTTGATTAGCCGGTATAATTAGCTAGGCTATTTTTTGATCATTTAAAAAAAGATGTCCTTCTTAAACTTCTTCTTCAATTATCATCTCAAAGGGATTTTTTAAATTGTCATGTGATGCATCGTGGACACAAGAAAAAAAAAAAATCTCATTCTGTCTCTCCAGTAACGACGCAAATCAAATAAATGTTTGTTGTTTTTACGCAGGAACTCAGTCATGTTTAACAATGACATGATGGCGGACGTCTTCTTTGTGGTGGGACCGCCGGGCGGGACGCAGCGGGTTCCGGGCCACAAGGTACCGCAGCTCACAAACTAAAAAAAAAAAGGCCAAAATATTGTGCTTGCGCTGCAGCTGTGAGTGTAAAAAGAGAAACGTCCCCGAAAGGCTCACGGACGTGGCGAGATTGACCACTTTGTCGTCAACTGCGTGAGAAAACCGTTTAAGGACAGCTCTCCGTTTTAGGGTTTGGGAAAATACAAATGAAGACAGCAGGGGCCCCAAAACCGAACCCTGTGGAACGCCCTACGACAGCTTGTTTAAATTGTTGGGGGGGCCGCACCACAAATGACAAATGATCTTTTTAGGTTGGAAGCATTTCATGTTGCGCGTGTGCTTGCTAACGAGCTTGTGGGCTCCGTCCGTCCGTCCGTGTGTCCAGTACGTCCTGGCCGTGGGCAGCTCGGTGTTCCACGCCATGTTCTACGGCGAGCTGGCCGAGGATCAGGACGAGATTCGCATCCCCGACGTGGAGCCGCCATCTTTCCTCGCCATGCTCAAGTGAGTGGAAGCGGCTCGACAGAAAGCGTCTTTTCTGTTGTTGACGCGTTTACGTGTCCCGTCCCGCCGCCGCCAGGTACATCTACTGCGACGAGATCGAGCTGTGCGCCGACACGGTCCTGGCCACGCTGTACGCCGCCAAGAAGTACATGGTGCCGCACCTGGCGCGCGCCTGCGTCAACTTCCTGGAGACCAGCCTGAGCGCCAAGAACGCCTGCGTGCTGCTGTCGCAGAGCTGCCTGTTCGAGGAACCCGAGCTGACGCAGCGCTGCTGGGAGGTGATCGACGCGCAGGCCGAGCTGGCCCTGCGCTCCGACGGCTTCTGCGACATCGACGCGCACACGCTGGACAGCATCCTGCGCCGCGAGACGCTCAACGCCAAGGAGATGGTGGTGTTCGAGGCGGCGCTGGGCTGGGCCGAGGCCGAGTGCCTCCGCCGGGACCTGCGGCCCACCATCCACAACAAGAGGCTGGTGCTCGGCAAGGTCAGGTTCCCGCCGCCGCGCCGTCTTTGACTCATCGCTGATTGCGGAGGTCGCCAAGCGTTTTAGGCCAAATTAATCAATGAGCTCATCGGCCAAAAATTGTGACCAAGGAAATATGGTGCAAAATTCACAACACAAAAGCATGACAGCAGCTTCCCATATGTTTTGTACTTTTGTTTTTAGACATTGTATGGTTACTTCAAAACAAAATGACCTTTTTTATGCAATTTAATGGACATTTTATGGTCGCTACTAAAAAACGACGACATTTTTCGAATATTTAATTCAAGTATTCATTTGAAAAAATATCTAAATTATTGATCCATTTATTGAATTTTGTTTTTTAAAATTGTGTTCGGGATTATTTTTGTTTTTTTAAATGGCCTTTCTTATGCATTGTAATTTGCAATTTCATGGACATTTTATGGCAATTTTCTGCTTTTCTTCTTCATTTTTAGGGTCACTTATTGGACTTTTTTTTAAAGAACTTTTTCATCTACCGTTTGTGTTTTTCTAACAATTAACACATTTGGACATTGTTAAATATTTAAATATTCATAATTTATATAAAATAGTAATGAGTTTAATGAATATTTTTATCAATTAAAAAATAATAATTTCTACAAATGATTTGAAATCCACAAGTGAGGGTCGAAAGAGCCACATTTGGCTCCAAAGTTTCCTCCCAGGTGCATTCAAGGACCGCCAAAGAATAGGAAAAAGCACAATCCAGCAATAACATCAATATTCCTTTTTTTTTTTTTTGCTTTGGCCAGAGTAGAAAAGCAAGGAAGAGACGCAAATATACCGACCGTGTTGACCGCGTGTGTGTGTGTGTGTGTGTGTGTGTGTGTGTGTGTGTGTGTGTGTGTGTGTGTGTGTGTGTGTGTGTGTGTGTGTGTGTGTGTGTGTGTGTGTGTGTGTGTGTGTGTGTGTGTGTGTGTGTGTGTGTGTGTGTGTGTGTGCGCGTGCTTGCGGGACGCAGGCCATCTACCTGATCCGCATCCCCGCCATGGCGCTGGAGGACTTCGCCAACGGCGCGGCGCAGTCGGGCGTGCTGACACTGAACGAGACCAACGACATCTTCCTGTGGTACACGGCGGCCAACAAGCCCGAGCTGCTGTTCTGCAGCAAAGCCCGGCAAGGCCTGGCGCCGCAGCGCTGCCACCGCTTCCAGTCGTGCGCCTACCGCAGCAACCAGTGGCGCTACCGCGGCCGCTGCGACAGCATCCAGTTCGCCGTGGACAAGCGCGTCTTCGTGGCCGGCTTCGGCCTGTACGGCTCCAGCTGCGGCTCGGCCGAGTACGGCGCCAAGATGGAGCTGAAGCGGCAGGGCGCCGCCGTGGCGCAGCGCGTCATCAAGTACTTCTCGGACGGCTCCAGCTCCACCTTCGCCGTGTGGTTCGAGCACCCGGTGCAGATCGAGCCCGACGCCTTCTACACGGCCAGCGTGGTCCTGGACGGCAACGAGCTCAGCTACTTCGGACAGGAGGGCATGACGGAGGTCCAGTGCGGGAAGGTCACCTTCCAGTTCCAGTGCTCCTCCGACAGCACCAACGGAACCGGCGTGCAGGGCGGGCAGATTCCAGAACTCATCTTCTACGCCTGAGGGGGGAACGCGGACCATCCGTGACCGCTGACAAATCTCAGCCGGCTCAACTGTTGCCGTTGTTCTATTTTTGAAAACCTCATCGGTTGAGAAACGCGTCGGAAAGTTTGCCGGCAACGCACGGATGTTACCGCCCCTCCAAAAGGTTTGGATGAGCTTTCAAGTTACAAGTCACGGCCCCAAAACCTCTTTTCCGCTATTTTCAAACGCAGACTTTTTCAAAATAAGATATTTGCAAACATCGACTTTTACTTTGGAAGACAAGTAGCGTTTTTCCCGTGTACGCCATTTTGGGGCGGCCACCTCCACCTCGTTTCCAGCCTGAGCCATTAGTTGGGTTTCCATCCACCCATTTTTTATTCCAATTTTCAAGAAATGCACAAATGGAAACGCTAGAAATTCGAAAAAGGAAATGCGAATTTTAGCGATGGAAACCGGTTTTGCAAATAACTGCCGGCAAGACCAGATGAACGTGACGCCTTTTGACCAGATGTGACGTCACACGTCCGTTTGCAGTCACAAAGCAATGGCGGGCCATAAAGTCAGGTATGTTTGGGGGCGGGGCCAAACTGAAATATTTTTGGAATTCATGAAAAGCGAATATTCATGCAAAACAGCAAAGGATGACAACGTGCACGTCTGCAAAACGGCCGCAGCTGCAAACGAGCCTCGCATGACGTCATGACGACTTGCGCTGATGAAGAACGAAAGCTGGAAAGGATCCGTTTGGGCCTCCAAAGCAAGCGGCAGCGTCGTGCGTCCACTTCCTGTTGAGTTGTTTGCAAAGTTGTCAAGTGAAGCAACGAGCAGCTTTTGGATCTCGTTGCTTGCGTCGCCTGTGAAAAGTCGTCCACAAACGATGGACTCTTTGATGCCTTAAAAAAGAGCCGACACAAAAACGTTCCTGCGCCGACGTTTTGTTTGATTTGGACCAAATCTGCGCCGACGCGTTTGTCGGCAGTTTGACGTGTGTCGGCATCACTTTTTCTTTTCTTTCTTTCACGGCGGCTTTGTTGAATGTGCACGATGGCGGCAGTGGCCTTAAATCATCACAATAGAAACATTCTATTGTCTATTTGTATATTTATATCGCTTTGTGTTTGTTTCTTGTTTTTATGTTTATTGGCAAAGAAAAGCTTGTTGTCAATGTTTTGTCCTTCGTCACTTCTGATCCAAACTTCAAAGTTGTCTGTTAGCAAAATAAAAACACTATATAACACATTAGCCAATCTCGATGCATTTTTATATAGCTTGCTTTGTTTTGGTGTATTTATGTCGTTTTTAGTCTGCAGAGTTTTTTATTTTATTTTTAATTTGATGTATTTCTATGGCGTGAGGCACTTCATTTTGACAAATGTACTGCTTTGCTGCCATTTTAGGGACAAAAGGTAAATATAGGCGAGTAATAAACCAAAATGGACCAGAAAGGTTTATATGTCCATAGATACTACTAGGTGGTGGCAAAGCACTACTTTTGTCAAAATTACATTTCTCCACTCACTCACTCACTTACAAAAATGAAATACAAATAAAATAGGTGAGTTGGAGAATTCCGTACTGCGAATATAAAAGCATTTATTTGTATCTATTTAGAAACATGCGGGCCCATTTGCTTTCATATTTGCGAACCATTTTCCTGTTATTGGACAAAACAAAACATGATCGTCCTTGTTACTTCCCAAGCCGGAAGTGGCAGCAGGGGCCATTTTTGTCGCATTTTCCGCACTATTCTAAATCATAAAATAAAAACATTCAATCATGTTGACTATTTATAAGTATTTTTATATTGCTATCTAGAGATATATTGTTTTTTTATGACAAAAAGAAGGAAGCAAAGCAAGATATCAGGGAGGTGTCGTCACTTCCGGTCCAACTTTGCGAACCCGGAAACAGTGGTGTAAACACACAAACAGATCACTTTTGTTTGCACGTCTCGTCTTTTCGCGGCCATGCAGAGACTTCAAGTGATTTCGGGACATTTGTGTCCGCCGTCCTCGGGAGAAAAGCGAAGCGTGAGGCTCAGCGATTGCGCGGCGGCGGCGGCGGCGGCCAACGGAGCGGACGACGTGGTTGTCGTCCACGGACTGCGGACGCCCATTTGCAAGGCCAAGCCAGGAGCTTTCAAGGTAAACAAGCTATAAATACGTGACTTTTTTTTCTCTGTCGAGTTATCAACTTTTTGCTTATTTTGCTACCACAGTATTTTATATTACAAATGTTCCTTTCGGGCACCTTTTAAGAAAGGAAAGATCAACTTGGAGACTGCATGAATAAATGATACATTTCTGGAACTTTTATGGCAAAAATTCTACACCATATGATGTTCAA
The DNA here is from genome assembly GCF_051991255.1 of Vanacampus margaritifer. Classification (NCBI taxonomy): domain Eukaryota; kingdom Metazoa; phylum Chordata; class Actinopteri; order Syngnathiformes; family Syngnathidae; genus Vanacampus; species Vanacampus margaritifer. Next base: position 463,338 of record NC_135438.1, read on the forward strand.
AGCACTTGATAAAAAGAGTAACATTTAATCTCATAATTACACAAATTACGGCCACAAAGTTTCACTTAAAATAAAATGAAATAAAATATCATTGCCTTGCTAAAGGCTGCACGATGATTTGATCAATATTGTAATCACATCTACTAATATTCAACAAACATTATGTACACGTTTTATGTGAAATTCTCCAAAATGGATTATGATTTTACAATAAATTATTTAAAAAAAGAAAATAATCCCATAATTGATTAATCAGATGAATCATGAAAAATGTCTAGAATGAATAAAATAACGTATTTTTGGGGTCTCTTCATGCCTCCAACAAGAAGAATATGAATTACAGACAGGATTGATGAACTGCTTGTCAAAACAAAACGGCAAGAAAAAAGCAGCAATATTTGCCACTTTGCATTTTGGCCATGATTGATGAAGGTGCGATTGTACGCAGCACACAACGCCCGACGAGCTGCTGAGCGCGGTCATGAGCGCCGTGGTGAAGGACGCCGGCGTATCTCCCCACCTGCTGGGCGACGTGTGCGTGGGTGAGCCCCGCCCCCGTCACCGCCGCCGCCTGTCAATCCATCCGAGCCGCAAACGCAGTGGATTGCTTCCGCAGGAAACGTGCTGCAGCCCGGGGCCGGAGCGCTGATGGCGCGCGTGGCTCACTTCCTCAGGTCGGAAGGTGTCGCCAACGCCGTTGGGTGATGTCACCTTTTCGTGATGTCACTGACGGCTGCGCCTTCTTTGCAGCGGCTTCCCCGACTCGGTTCCCGTCTACGCCGTCAACAGGCAGTGCGCGTCCGGACTGCAGGCCGTCCTCAACGTCGCAGGTACGCGCGCACACGCCGAGGTTATTAGAGTTCGCCAAACGGAAGTTGATGAAACCACGATTTGTTCCATCTTTTTTCTTTAATTATTATTCTTATTATTATTTGTTGATGCACTGAATGAGACGAAAGCGCCCGTTGTACATGCAGGTGCCATCCGGAGCGGCTCCATCGACCTGGGCCTCGCCTGCGGGTACGACGATGACCCGTTCGACTACGCGTGAGCAAACACAATAACCAAGCCTCGTGTGTGCGTGTGTGTGTGCGTGTGTGTGTGCGCGTGTGCGTGCGTGTCAGCGTGGAGAGCATGTCTCTGCGTTCCATGCAGAATCCCGGCGACTTGAGCTCCAGGCTGGCGGACAACGACAAGGCCAGAGATTGCATCATCCCCATGGGGTCAGAGGTCGCACGCGCATTCACACGTTCACCGCGTCCAGTGACAACATGGTCAGCGTGCGTGCGTGCGTTTGCAGCGTGACGTCGGAGAACGTCGCCGAGAGATTTGGGATCTCCAGAGAGAAGCAGGACGCCTTCGCGCTGACGTCTCACCAAAAGTAGGCGACACTCGCCGACATTTGGCCTCGCCGGCATTTGGCCTCGCCGACATTTGGCCACGCCGGCGGTTTCGCACTCGCTGGCAGGCTGTTGAGCGCGAAGGAAATTTCAGACACGCCCACTAAAGTCAAGAGGAAAAATTGTGCAAATGAAATGTCAGTCAACTGTAAGCCGCAGGTTTACACGTACATTTACGTATTTATGCTGAAAGATTGAAAAAAGATATATTTGCTGAACCAAAATTGTATTAAAATAAAATAATTATAAATAAATACATCATTAAAAAAATCATAATTAAATAAATGCATAATAATAAAAAGAAATCATAATTATATACATAAGGAAATTGTAATATAAATGAAGATAAACCTTATAAATGTTCATCATTAGGCACAGTTGACATTTTCCAAAAGCAGTTGGAAAAAGTCCAAATCTAGTCCTACTGCTTATTCTTTTTATTTTTTTAATTTGATTTGTAATAATACAATAATATGATATTCAAATAATATATCCCAAAGAAAAAACTACAAATAAAGTCGGTTAGTTTAGCTAAGGTATCATTTCTTAAAAACAATCATTTAAATGTTATTTTGTTACCAAAATTATTTTTCAATGATAAGTTTAGTAGCTTCATGTTGATATCTTTGCTTCAGGCTTGTTTTTTTTTTTTTCCTCTTAGCTTGCTAACCGTTTCAAGGCCGTTATCGTTTTTGGCTGCCCGCGAGCAAATATGTCGGGAGAAGGAAAACAAACGCACCTTCCCTGATGTGGGCGGGGCCTTCGCCCGGGCAGCAACTCAATATATCAAAATACAAGAATTGCATTGAAATAGTGGTTCATTTAAACACGTAAAAAAATAAAATAAAATTAAGTGCCTAAAATAAAAGTTTGGGAGCAAAAAAGGTGAAATGCGAGTGAAAAATGAAATAGAAGATTCGAAATGCACTTTCCTGTCGCTTTCTTCACATCATTTGAAACTTTTAGCTCAAGCAATTAAAAAAAATATTTGGTGATTAAATGAATCATGGATGACTTGTCAGTTAATGATCGAGTTTTTACATTTCAAGCTGTGCGATATCAATTCTCATCTTTTCTCCATTCATCTGTAAAAATAAAACTTATTATTTTGTACGTCACTCAATTCGATGAATGAAAATAATTATTACACACAAATAAATATAAACCATAGAAAATATGAGCACATTTCAAGGAAGGCAATAAAAAGTAACGCATTTGATGAAATGCAAAATTGTGCTGCATTTCTGGATTTAAAAAACGACAACAAACAAAACAAAACAGTCCAGATATTTACCATATAAACGTTAGAGGATTATTTTGTATACATTTAGACATTTGATAAAATATGAACGGAAAAAAATGATGATGTTGCGCAGCTCTCGTCGCGCTTTTCATCACGACACAACAAACGACCTTCGCGTGAGGGTTAGCATTAGCATTAGCCTGCGTTCCTGACAAAGCGGCGCTTTTGTAGGGCGGCGCGAGCGCAGGCGTCGGGCGCCTTCCGCGACGAGTTGGTGCCCGTCGTCACCAAGATGGCGGCGCAGGACGGCAGCGAGCGGCAGGCGAAGGTCACCGAAGATGACGGCGTCCGGCCGGGAAGCACGCTGGCGGCGCTCGCCAAACTGCCGGCCGTCTTCAAGGCCGGCGGGACCACCACGGCCGGTCAGCCCCCCACCGACCGCGCAATGCTAACAATGCTAACAATGCTAACTCCTTTTCCAATGTGACGCCGCTAATACTAATGCTAACTTATCTTCAAAGTGGTGCCAACTCTTCTTTGGTGTCGGGTTAGCAACAATGCTAATGCTAATGCCAACTCCTTTCTGTATTGTTGTCAGGTTAGTGATGTTTTTTTTTAATGTATTTATTTTTTACTGTACTAGAATAAAGTCATTGCACAGCCCCGACAGTAGGTGGCAGTGACGCTCTCATTGTCTGAGTGTGCACAGGGAATGTAAACAATGTTAATAACGTTATTCAGCAGATTTATCTTTCTTTTTTGTTTTCTACGATTATTTATAGACTTGGTGGCAAATTGGTGGTGCTCAAATATGTTCTCCTTCCTGCGCTAATCGGAAATAATTGCGATGCGTTGAGCTTGTGACAGGCTAAAGCTAACCTGCTGACCTCTTTCCGAAGTGGTGTCAGGTTAGCTAATGGCAATGCTAACTCCTCTCTGCCGGTCATATACGTGACGGCGCTAATGCTAACTCCTCAAGTGTCTTCCGGTTAGCGACGGCGCTAACGCTAACTGCTCCGCGGCGGTCAGGTAACTCGAGTCAGGTGAGCGACGGGGCGGCGGCCGTGCTGTTGGGCCGGCGCGCCGTCGTGGAGGCGCTGGGCCTGCCGGTCCTGGGAGTCCTGAGGGCCAGCGCCGTGGTGGGGGTCCCGCCGGACGTCATGGGCATCGGACCCGCCTTCGCCATCCCCGAAGCGCTGCGCAGGGCCGGTAAGATGACGTCACAGGGCGCACTGCGCCGCCGTTTCACTTCCTTTTCAGGACCTTTTTCTGTGCGTGCGTGCGTGCGTTTGCGCACGCAGGACTGGGCGTGGCCGACGTGGACGTGTTTGAGATCAACGAGGCCTTCGCCAGCCAGGTGAGCGAATGGCGCAGCGTGAGGTGAGCGTGACGGCGACGTGTCGGCCGTGTGCTCAGGCGGTGTACTGCGTGGAGAAGTTGGGCATCCCCTGGGAGAAGGTCAACCCCAACGGCGGCGCCATCGCTTTGGGCCACCCGCTGGGCTGCACCGGCGCGCGGCAGATCGTCACGCTGCTGCACCACCTCAGACGACGCCGCGCAAGGTACGCGTGTTTACGTCAGTTTTGTGTATTGTACAGTGGCTGTGTGCGTGCGTGCGTGCGTGCAGGGCGTACGGCGTGGTGTCCATGTGCGTGGGTACGGGGATGGGCGCGGCCGCCGTCTTCGAATATCCCGGCCTGTGAGCGAGCAGGTGCGTGGCCACGCCCACAAGCGGACCACATTTCCTGATTGGTGGATTCCAGCACAAGTTGAAAGAAAAGTTACTTTGAGTTGCTTTGAATTATTTTTTTAAGATCACATGTAATAAGAGCTGGCGTGATGACGTCATCTATGTCATGAGAACGCTCCTCAGATGATGTCACCAAATACTGGCAAGTCGTTGACTATGACAATCAATTATGATGTCATTGATTTTCCATGTTTATAATTCTGCTACCAAGTTGCCAATTATTTCTTGACATGTCGTTCATGTAAGAAAAAAATGAACATTTTTGCGAAATGCTGACGTTGCAGCGATTTCCAAATCACAAGTGCAAAGTTGTGTCGTCTGTTTGTTGTACGTGAGCGCCCTCTAGCGGCACTTGCCTTGTATTTCACTTAGAACTTTCAAGACGTTTGCTTTTCGAAAGCACAATTTTCATGGACCTTTTTGGCCACTTTCCCGTACTGGGATTGGGCCGAATTATTGGGGGTCACATTTTAATCCAGGATTGATTGAAATAACTTTCATAGGCATGGATTAATTTAAATACTAATCCTAGTGTTCATTTCCTGTCTTGAAGGAAGACTCGAGTTGATCATGTGTGACAAAAGCATATTTTGAATATTGAATAAATGACATCAAGCAGACATCAAATAAAATCTCACCGGAAGTTGTTGGATGGCATTTTCATTCATTCCTAATTGTCGTCCAAATGTTTGTTGGTTTGTTTTTCTTCTCATTTCTGCTGCTTTTCATTTCCAATTGCTGGATGCTTAGAAATCATTTTCTTTAGAAGAAGAATTTTCTTCAGAAGAATCTTCTAACTTTGCCTTCCTCCGTTTTGGATCATTGTTCGCCTCCTGTTAACAGAACTAACATTTCGATGTGAACGCCTCCATCTGGTCTGACCTTTCTTTGTCCCTCTTTGCGAACCCGAGTGCTGCTGATCTTAACTGACATCTCAGAAAGAAACGTGAAAGTTTGGGAAAGCGGACCTTTCAGGTTTATGCACATTTTAGACATTTCAATTAATTGAATGATCATTTTGATCCTAAAATTGTCAGTATTTTTTCACTTGCAACATGTTGGTTTAATTGACACATTTTCAATTTTTGATTTTTTTTCACTTTGTTCTCCAGCTGCAAAAACTTGAATTTGGATTTTTGGGGGTGTCTTTCTGAAACGCATTAAAAAAAAAAATCTTGATTTGCTTTCATTTTTTACTCCCCCAGAATGATTTGGACTCGATTCCTGCAAGTGTGCTGTTGCTTTTGATGGATAATCGATAAAAGAAATGTGGGCTTTATTCTGCATTTTCTTGTCAAATTTACAGACCACATTTTTGCACCTAAATCAAGAGTTATTGATTCGTTAACTTAGCAATGCAATATGGAGGAAAACGAGCACAACCGTCTTCATTTTTTTTTTCAATAAAAGCTGTCCCGTCCCAACTTGGTGTTGAATTTTTTTTAATGTCAGAAGTTGTCCAAATCAAAGAAAATATTTTATTCTTGACTTTACAAGCAAATGTGAAAATCACGCCCCGATTTGCGATCACATGATGATGAACATGTCGTGTCGTTCCCAACGCGGCCGACCCCAAAATACGGGAAAGTTCAACGGCGGGCCGCAGATCCAGACGCAAGCGGCTTCATTACAGAACAAGACCGAGTTGGTTGCTTTGGTTTCCCACCCAGGAAGCGTCGTCGGACCTTTAAAGTATTTTGCTTTTCTTCCGTGCTTGGAAGTCGCGAGTTTTGCTCTTAATGGACTTGACCAGCAAAGACAAGCCGGCGTCCGCCGCCACCGACGGCGCCGCCACTGACGGCGCCGCCACTGACGGCGCCGCGTCGGTGCCGGCGTCTCCCTCATGCGCCGCCTGAGCCTCGCCGGCGTCCGCTTGCCGGCACCCTTCCTCTCGGCGGCGCCGCTTCTCGTCCAGGATGCTCTGCGTGGCCCGCGTGCGCTTGTAGCTCGGGTGCGACGGGTCCAAGTTGAAGAGGTGGGACGTGAACATGGCCTGGAAGCGAGGGTCCGACACGTCCACCTGAAAGCGGAAGCGCGTCAGCGCGGTGGCGGAGGAGGCGTGAAAGAGGGCGGACTGAACTCTGACCTGGAAGTGGTCCTCGGCGGGCGTCTCGCCGCTCTTCATCATCTTCTTCTTCTTCTTGCGGCTCAAGTTGTGCAACTCCACCAACTTGTCGTAGTTGAAATGTTGGCGCTTGTCGTCCCGCTCGTCCTCGTCCATCAGCAGGGACATCTCGGCCTGAATTCAGACAAATTCAATAACTCCGCAAAAAACAGGATTATTGATACTCACGTGGAATTTTTTACATTCAAATATTCGCACCTTCTTTATTTGAAAATGTCTCATCTTGTTGCGTCATTAGAGTGTTTCAAATGAATGCATTTTTACGTTTAAACATGTTCTTACTTTGTAAAAAACAACAACAAATAATCGTTCTGATCGTGATTTCAATTAAGACCAAATTAATCGTGATGAATATTTTCTTTGTAATCGAGCAACCCTGTAACAATTAGTGTAACCCTTTTACGCCGTTTCATTTGCTGACTTTTGCATTTTAACGTGAAGTTTGACCAGGGCTGTGCAATGAATTCAAATTCAATTCTTACACTCCACAATTACCAAATCAGCAAAATCGCACAAAAACCCCCAAAAAGCTTCAAAGGTTTTTTTTCTTCTGCTGCTCGATGACATCACTTCTAAGAGACGCAAAATGTCCTCATTCCGGTGAAATCAACGGACTTGAAATGACATTGAAAATCGTCCCCAAAGTTTCACGCATTCAATGAATAAGCAAAGACGAAAACGAAGGACATTTTTGCTATCAGAGTTTGTTTTGTGAACATAAAACGTACTTTCAGTTAGTTCTCGATTTTTAAAAAGCATTTTTGTTTTTATTTTATTTCGTTAACCAAATTGTTTTTTTTTATTTTAGTCTTATCATTACTTTTCGTTAATTAAATTAACATTGGTCTTAAATGAATGTTTTATTTATTTTTTGCATTTCATTTTCTTGCAGTTGTTGCCAACACAAATGAATAAATAAAGAAATATTATTATAAATATATATATTATTACAAATTGTTTGATCCAAAAGAAACTTGCATCTTTATAGTGTTTTTATTTTTTTTAATTGGTCTTAATATTTTTTAATGATTAAAGATGTTCTTGTTTTGTAGCAAAAAATAAATAATAGTTTTTCCGTAATGGAGCCTTAAAAGATTAACGCTTGGCTTGGAAAATCACGTGCACAAACATTTACAAGCGCGCACACTCGTGTGCGGGTACGCGTGTGTGTGTGTGTGTGTGTGACCTCGCGTTGTCGTTCATCTGCCGTGCGCTCGTCTTCATCCTTCTTCTTCTTCTTCTTCTTGTCTTCGCTCGTGCGGTCTGACGAGACCAACAGGGACACGTGCATATTGTGACACCTGGATAGCGAGCGCTCAGCATGCTAGCTGGCGACGCGCTAGCTCCTCCTCACCTGCGGACGGGAGTTGTTGGCGGAAGAAAGGCTGGCGGGGGTCCGCGTGGTCCGGAAGTTGGTCGTCACTGAGCGGCTGGTCCTGAGGAAGAGCGCACGGATGCCAGCGGGTTGGCTTGCTAGCCGCTAGCAATGCTAAGAGCGGGGAGGGGCTGACCTGGTCTTTGTGGCGGTTCTTCTTGGCCTTCTTCTGGTCTCGCTTCTTCTGCAGGAAGTCCTCCCACGGCGAAGGCCGCTGCTCCTGCCGCTCCAGCTTTCTCTTCACCAGCTGCTCCGTCGCCTCCTTCAGGCCTGGAGGTCAAACGCGGGCGTCACAATTGTGTCGTAACATACGAGATGTTTGATTCATTGGCTGACGATTCAAAAAAAAAAAAACATGACTAAAATAATGTTTTGGGGGTTTCTAAACAATTTAAAGAATGAGGATGTGAATGCCCAACTTGACGAGAGAGAAGAATTTTGTCTTCTTTTTTTTTGTCCCTTCTTACCGGGCACCCACGTGACCTCCATCTCCATCTTTGGCTCCTCCTCCTCCTTTTTGCTCTCCTTGTCCTGCAGTCCTCGCAGCAGCTGCCGATACTTGTCCAGCTGCTCCTGGCTTTTGCTCATCTTGCCTTCACGCTCGCCTTCACGCTCGCCTTCACGCTCGCCTTCACGCTCGCCTTCTTCCTCCTCCTCCTCCTCCGTCGCGACCTCCGTCACGACCTCCGCAACCCCCACGTCCTCGTCTTCGCTGGACGACGCCAGGTAGGCCTTGAAGTCCATGTCCAGAAGTTGTTTTTTGTTGAACGTCCTGCTGAGGGCGCTGACGCGCTCCGGGTCCGTCTCGTCCCAGGTCAACTCCACCTGATTGGACCACAAACGCGCACAGGCGTCACGGGACAGTCATTGAGGCGAGGCCCCGCCCACCCACTGACGTGCGCTGCTTCCACTAACAACATGGCCGCTGAGAGGGACCAGCCCTTTGAAACCCAATCCCTGTTTTGAGAAGTGGACTTTGAAAGCCTAACCCGAGTTCGCTCCCAGGGTCGTCATTTATTGTCATGACAACAAGTGCAACGAAACCGTCAAGTGCAGGCCAAGCAGTGCTAAATAAATACAAGATTTTGATGAAAATATATATATATTTTTTTTTTTAAATAAAAATGAAAATAGATCAAAAGAACAGAGAAAAAAAACAAGATTTGCACATAAATGTTTTAATCTTTTTTTGATTTTTTTTTTTTACTTATTATATGTGCTGCTGTTTTTTCTTCCCATTTACATTATCATTATTTTTTTTATTATCCCTTTTGTGCTACTTCCTGTGATGTCACAGCGTAGACTCCGCCTGCTGGTCACATGACTACCTTTGAGGTGGCGCTGGCTGACGAAGTGAAAAGTTTGGGCGTGTACGTCGCCAAGTTGACGTCAGTGGCGACGTCTTTGGGGGGGTCCTCGAACGTCATGTGATCGGGCACAAACCTGGACAGACGGACACGCGCAATCACCAGCGCACGCACGCACACACGCGCGTTGTGACGCCGCCGCCCACAAACACGAACCTGAGGTCCAGAACGGAGCAGCTGCTCTCGTACTCAGAGCCGTCACACTCCTGGTAGATTTTGACGGCGGTGGCGGCGCAGTCGCACTCGGCCACGGCGTAGAAATACTTGAGGCGCTTGAACTGGTAGTCGCGTTTCTTCTCTCGGTACGACCTGAACGGAAACGGCAACTCGTCAACGTGCTTCCAAAGCTAATTGGGAGCTTTCATTACATTTCATTTGGACTTTTTTTTTTTTACTTTTTTAGAGAAAGTCACTTAAAAAAAATGTTGAATGCTTTGTTTTAGTTCATTTTTTTCAAAACAAAAATAAGCTCGCTAGACATTGTGTAATAAATTAAACTAATAATTAATAGTTAGTTTTGTTTTTTAACGAAAGCATTTTTGTTTCGATTTTATTTTGTTAGCAAAAATGTTTTTCCAATTTTTAATTTGAGTTATTTATTATTATGTGATGAATTAAACCAGTAATGAATAGTTCTCTTAGTATCTAAGATGTAGTTTTTGTTTTTTTAAAAAGCGTTGACATTTGGATGCAATTGAAGGCGCATTCGCTTCCTTTAACTCTTTGACTGCCAGACGTTTTCAGAAAAGGGATGCCGTGGGTGCCAGCCGATTTAAGCATTTTGACTGATCTTTCAAGGTCCATAGAAAATTATGTGTTTGGACTATGGAAACGCACATACTGCCAAAAAAAGATTGGACTCTCATCTTCCATCAGAAAAAAAAGTTTGTTTCTACCTTATTCCGTTTTTGAGTAATCAACAATAGAAAATGGTTAGTTTCACCTGTTTTGAAAAAAAACGTCTTTTAACGTCTTTGGCACTCCTCCATAGGATTTTACTAAACGTTAAACGTTTTTGGCAGTCAAAGAGTTAGATGGAGCGTGAATTGCAAAGTGACCTCAATCCACAATAATGAACTTGACATTCAAGTTAAGCCTTCGGGTACCAGATGACACTCCTTGGTCATGCTAACAGTTAGCCGCTAGTCACTTACCTCAGAGAGTATCATCCGATGACGGCGTGATTAATTAGCGGTATCTTAGCGTCCTCAATTAGCGATGGAATTAAATTTGAGTTTGGGACAGCGTTGCGTTGATGTTGCTCGCAACTGCGATGGCCATCAAAACGTCGAGGAAGAAATCCTAAAAGGGAAGTCAAGCTAGCCGTCACGCCACCGCTCGGGCCACCTTCAAAGTAAAAGTCTACTAAGGCAATTTGCTTTGCCGTCAATGTATGACTCAATTTGGTCAACTTTATTTTGAAGTTGGGCTTAGCGTGTTCCGTTGAGCACGTTTCAGCTTCCTTCACATGTCTGCGTGGACGCCGTTGTTGTGGTTTTTTTCCCACCAATCAATCGCGGATCAATTTGAAGCGCTCGCATCCACTCATCAGGAGGTCACCTGTCGTCTTTGGTGTCGTCTTCGGAATCGTCAGGCAGCGCCCGGAGCTCCAGCGGTCCCTGGGACTCCTCCATCTTCAGCCTCTCCTTGCCAAAGTCCGACGGGTAAATCTGCACAAGGACAAAAAGCTCCGGCCAATCAGTGACGTGAGGCGCAGTGGCGTCGGCCAGCGCTTTTGTCTGCGCCATTCTCCTTGCCAGTGCCTTCATTTGGACCGTTTGCGACACTCGGCGACACTCGGCGACTGCCTTACCTTGACGGACAGCACGGCGCCCCCTTCTGGCTTGAAGGAGTTGAGCATGGCCAGCAGGTCTTTGGCCTTCAGGCGGTCCCAGTCCACGTTGCACACGGCAAGCCGGCGCCAAACCTGGAAGAGGCGGAGTCAGAGGCGGAGTCAGAGGCGGAGTCAGAGGCGGAGTCAGGGTGGAGTCAGAGGCGGAGTCAGGGTGGAGTCAGAGGCGGAGTCAGGGTGGAGTCAGAGGCGGAGTCAGATGTGGGCCAGACATGGACCGGGTGGCGCCGGACGGGCTGACCTGCTCGCCGCGCACGGCGTCCTTGCAGAGTTCGCCCCAGTCGTGCTGGATCTCGTCGTCCTCGCGCAGCAGGACGGCGTCCGTCTCGTCGTCCTCGTCCGAGCTGGTCTCCACGTTGCCCTTGCCGCGAGCCAGGTCCGGACCACTGTCGTCCCCGGAATCCGAGGCCGACTCCTCGTCATCCTCATCGGGCGACTCGCCAGTTTGGCTTTCCTCTTCCTCTTCCTCCTCCTCCTCGTCTTCATCACCTCCACACACACAAAAAACAAAAATGTGTACAACTCGAGAGATAGATCGAATCTGTGCATGTTCGGTTTATTTTCCATTATTCCTTTTTTTTAATCCTCATTTGCTTTTTTTTTTCTAGTTCAATGATATTTTATTCAATATAATAACTTATAGTTATCATGATACAAGTTAGTGTTGGACTAGATCAATTCTTGTACTTCTTCCTACTCACTTTCAACATGTCAATTCTGACTTTACCTTTTTAACTTTGATTTTCTTTCTTTCACTTTTATTCTATATTTTGTATCGCATTCATATGTTCAATAAACCAAACCAAATTGATATGTTTTTTTCAGGGCTAATAGCAATGCCGATTATAGTCAAGGAGGCCGATAACCGATATTTGGAGCCGATATGAATTTTTTTCTATTCTTTCTTGTAATCTCTTAAAGCACGTTTATTGCTTATTGTTAATCTTATTATATATACAAATAAGATTGACTTGTGACAAGTAGCACGCTCACCGGGGGCAGACCGGCAAAGATGGAGAAGCCATGCTAATTGCGACGCTAACATAAAAGTGACACAAAATCGTTTCGCATTGGAAAGAAGTGCTTTGGTGACGGAGTGCGCTTTTCACCGATGGTCGGCTGCGTGTTGACGCGGACGTCATCTCATGTCGAGCAGCGAAAGAGCAACGAGGACTCGGGAAAAGACATTCAATTGTGCCGTCTTGTGACTCGATCGGTCATCCTCACCCGTCTTGACTTGCTCTTCATGGTCTCGGTCCTTTTGAGAGATCTGGTAGAAGCGTCTGAGGTCCTCTGCGGTGGAGTGGTCCACGGGCCGCCCCCGCTTGTCCACCGTGTATTTGACTTTGAAGCGCTCGTCGTGGAACATGGACGTGAAGCGCTCGTCGATGGTGATCTTTCGCTGGCGCTCGGGCATTTCCCAGAAACGAGGGTCCCGCTTCACGCGCGAGAAACGCTGGTCCGACGGCGTCCCGTCTTCCTCCTTCGAGCTCTTTTTGCGCGACATGGCAGCCACCTGACAACAATGTCATCACATTACAACATATGACAAAGATCATCATGTTCAAACACACCTGTCACGAAAAAACAACAACAACAATCAAGCCATTTCGACTGTTCTCTTATTTCTGTTAGACTTTGCCGTCATAGTGACGAAACACTTCAACATGAAAACTTTTGGACTTGCAGTGCATATACAATGCCGAAGGGCCAATACATGTGAGGGAAACTGACTATTTACCTGAGGAAGGAATTTATTTTGAGACATGGCTAAACCGTTTTGGAAGAGATATGAGCTTCGGCAGGTAATCTTATAGTTAAAAATGTCAATTTTGTTTGATGACTATGAGCTAAAGTAACCAACGAAGAAATAAACTGTTATATTTGTCAGAGGAAAACGCGGGGAATTCCACAGATGTGTTTCGTGACAATGCAAGTCAATTCATCTTCGAAATTCTACGTACACCAAAGGAAAACACAATAATAGGGTTTTGCAAAACAAACAAACAAACAAAAACGCCCGTTGGACATTTCACTAATGACGAGAAACTTGAGCGTTGTTATTGTTGTTCGACGCAAAATGTGGGCGGCGGGTGAAGAAAGCAAAAAATAAATAAATAAATAACAAATAAAAAGCGACACTGGAAATTGAAACAACTCATGAAATCGCCGAGGAAAACACGAATGAGTTGAAATTCTTACCATCAAACTGGGAAACCGAAATTGTAGACAGCGCCACACGTGTTTTCCCAGCATGCAACGCGGCTCGGCACTTCCGGACTAACTACGGAAAGCAAAACAGAACGAAAAGAACAGATTGCGCGAGTTACGGTACTGAAGAAGAAAGCAAAATTGTTTCTAATGATTTTGGCACTGTGTATTTAACTTACACGGATGTCAAATGTGGAGTAATAATGGACAATGTGGTTACATTGATTGTTATGGCAAAGCTTATTCATTCATAAATGCAAATTTGGAGAGACTAAGCCAACCTTTATTGTTTTTCTGAAGGAACTTATTTCTTTTAAGGATTCACTATAACGTTGTAAGTCTAAAAAGGCTTTATGGCTTTATATTAATATGGTGACCTTTTCCTTTGACCCCCATTTTACTGTGTATGTTGTTTGTTTTCACAGTTTTGTTTTTGTACCACTCGGTGATGTTTCAATTTTTCTGTAAGCCTTTAAGCTTCATTTGTTAATAAAGAAGAAGGGGAAAAAAGAAAAGTACGGAAAGGGCATGTTTAAAAACAAATTGTGGAAACATCAACGTTTGTACGCAAATTTTTAAGACCACAAATACTGTACACTCTTATACGTTCAAATTGCGGCGGGTGGCTTGAGGATTAGGCCTCGTCGGTGTCACGCCAGCCGCGATCCCGCCAGCGCTTGCCACGTGAGTCGTTACGCGGGCACGCTCGCCACATAATCCCACGCGGGCCACGCGCGCCGCATCACATTCCCTGTGGCCGCGCAGATGGCGGTCTGTCCACACGCACTGACGGACGGACGGAGCGACTGACGGAGCGTCTTGGCTGCGACTTGCATGGCAGAGTTTCAATGGCGATCAATTTTCCAGTCTGCCCATTCAACTGACTTGAAGGCTTCATTTCCACAATTTTTTTTGTTGACGTTTTCAGAATGAAGACAAACAGCAAGTATTGTTTCAAGATACGAAATGAGTAAGACTCAAATAAAAATGTTTTTCTCAAGTGGAATTTCACCAAGTGGTGCCCACCGGACCGTTGTAAAAATAAAGAATAAATTGTGAGTCTCAGAGTTACATCTGTACTCAGTTTACAATTTGATTCCATAACAACAAAAATGACAATGGCATAATGTTTAAACATAATCTCGTTCATATTTTTTGGAATGAGATGGATTTACTTCATCATTATTCTTTGATTTTTCTCTTTCTTGATGATAAAATGTCACATGTGACCTCACTCGTCTAAACATGACATTCTGATGAATATTGCATTTGTGCATGAAAATCAGGTCATTGTTATCCATGTCAAGGGAGCGGCCATTTTGCCACTTGCTGTCGACTGAAGATGACATCACAGTCGCTCAGGCAACGGCCAATCACAGCTCACCTGTTTTCTGAAGCTGAGCTGTGATTGGTTGTTACGTCATTCACCAGACGCGTTCGAGAGTTTTCATCGTCCCTTTAGAAACGCTACGGAGGCTGACCTCGCTTTCTTTAAAGGCGTTTCACGTCGCTCGGCAGAGAGCGAGACGCCATTCGACGTCACGACGCACCGAATGCGTTGCCACGTCAATAACAATGGCGGCTACGGACAAACAAAGTTTCTACAAAATGTATTCAAATGGAAATGATTTATGAGAAATGAATCTCATAGTTATGTTGGTGACAACCAAATAAATCGTAGAGAGCAAACTTGTCATGTCAGTCGGGGTTCCTTTGAGTAAAAAAAAAAGTTGCCACTCGAATGGACAAAACGGAGTGACACCGTTGCGGTGCGCTCGTGTGTGCGCTCGTGTGTGCTCGTGTGTGCTCGTGTGTGACCGACAACATGGAGGATTTAGGCCAGAAAGAATTTGGAGGATCGGCTTGTCTGGTCTTTACGTCCTGAAATGTCGATCAAGTTTTCTGGTTCAAGAGGACGCCGACGTTACGCCCATCCTGCTTTGGCCTGAATCTTTTTTTCTCATATCGTTGTGGTCCGGTGTGTGCGTGCGCGTGATGTAATAATTCAATCAGGATTAATGGCCGTCGGTGGCACGCCAGCGGTCCGCCGCAGCTGTTTGGGTGCGAACCCGCAGGCCCGATAACGTGAGAGTGACCGTGAATGGGAAATGGCGTCGTCTCCATTCTTCTGCATTCAAACGGGTACAAGGTCAAAGTTGAACTTTGGGCAAAAGGTGTGTCTCGCCACATCTGGCCAAGTTGTAATTCATGCTTGTGATGGTCCGGGGCTGCTCGGTTGCTTCAGGACCCGGACGAGCTGCTGTGATTCATGCGACTGTCATGTCTGCTTTTTTGCAGTCAGAGCCGTGATTGGTGGTTACCTGCCATGTCATTTCCAGCTGACGGCTAGTGGCAAAATGGCCGCCCCCAGGATAAAAAGAGCTTCGTGTCGAGATCCAACTTGTGAGCTCGTCCCATTCATGTCCTCAGGTGCGCTCATTTGACTAAAGATTGCAAAACGTTGGGCTTCTGAATGTGTCGATGAGATTTAAGCGCTGCTCGGTGCAGGGGCGGATCTAGTCAAGTGGGGCGCGGGGCTGCAGGCCACCCCAAAACAAACAAACAAACACAAATCCTCAGCTATTTATCGATGTCTGACGTCGCAATTTTTCAAAATAACGACATGTATATAAACTATGTATACATACAATTATATATAATTGCAGGTTAAGGAAAAAAATTCAATTTTTTTATGTCTTTGAAGCAGACAATGTGTAAAGCCCAGCGTGAAGCTTTCAAGTGAGGAAAGAACACAGAGAAAAGCGAGAGCGAAGCACAAGAAGAGAGAAATGAAAATGTTGTTGTTGTTGGCTCGGATTCCACGTGAGGAAGGACGACGCCGCCTTTCGCACACGCGAGTGATGCGATGTGGGCCATCAGTAAATCTCCCGGCTGGCCTGAATCCTGATGTTGCCGTGCATGCATGTGCGCGCACGTGAGCGAGTCTCCGCCCCTCTTGACACGACCTCCCCTCCCCGACCCGCGTCCGCTGAAAGCGCCGTCTGAGCTCGGGACGCCATCACATCCTGGTCTTGGGCACGGGCAGCATGCGCGGCCTCCTGGAGAGCAGCTGGCGGCGCTTCGGCCCAGCGGGGCGCGGCTCCTACGACTGGGTGACCCCGGCACCCTCGGCGCGCGAGCAGCAGGTGGGCGCACACAACGCAAATGTCGTCTTTGTTGAACGTTACAAAATGCTCGACGGGAAAAAGCTTGAAGCCGCTTAACGTCCGTCAATTGTGACTCAGTCCTCCTCGGCAGTAGGTGGCGCTACACTGCTGACATATTGGCAAATCATCATCTGCAACAGAAAAAAGTCTTTTTGTCCTTGTTGTCAATGAAATGTGATAGTTTAGTTTTGTAGTTAAAATGTTATTTTTAAGTACAAAATAGTTTGAATTTAACAACAAGAGAGATTTTGTTGTTGAACTTTTTATTCAATGTTGACTCACACTCGTTATCAAAAAAAGTGAATTATTATTTTTTATGCTGAAAAATACAATAAAATATAGCATACATTTTGTTAAATGTCATAAATATATGTTTTAAAGTTCAATGTTCATCTTATGATATACTGCCGTTTGTCGGCCATTTTTTAGGGATGTTCAATTCCACTTTGTTTCAGGCCGATACCAGTATGAGTATTTACAGTTTTACCTGCAATACGTCTGACAGTCTTGAATGTGACGCACTCGCACGCTCGCAGGGCTTCAACTGGAACGACGACAGGAAGTACGAGCTGTGGCTGTACGTGGTCCTGCCGGCGGCGGCGGTCCTGCTGCTGGTCCTGCTGGCGGCGGCGGCGGTCTGGTGGCGCTGCCGCTCCTCCGTCTCCAAGCTGGGCCTGGCCAACGTGATGGCGCTGGACCTGCAGGACGCCGAGAGCGCCGCCGACCTGCTGTCGTCGCTGAGCCGCGGCGCCGAGCGCCACGCCAGCACCAGCTCGGCGGGCTCCGACGGGGTCTTCGTCATGGTCTACCTGCCGCCCCCCTACGAGGAGACCCTCAGCAAGATCACCAGGGCCGCCAGCCTGGGCAGCTCCAAGGACGCCGAGTCCATCAAGATGGAGGACCTGGAGGCCAAGCTGTGCCCGGAGATCCGGTCCAGCGCTCGCTACGTGTGACCGGGCTCTCCCGCGTCCGTCGGCGGGGTCCGTCGGCGGCGCCCGCCCGCCTTTGTTTTCAAGAGGCTTCCAGGACCACCACCTTGACTTGACAGTTTCTTTTGTTCCGTGACCAACAACTTGTAAAGTGGACCCCCGCTATTTGCGGGAAAAGGGACCGCGTCCGTGTAGAACTGACGGCCAATCGAAGTGCATTGAAAAAACACAAAATGAAATGTCAAATGTGCTTCCCACCAAAAATGGGGATTAGTCCCAAAAAAAGAAATTGACAATATCCGCAAATAGGTGAGTATGTGGGCTCCACGGATTTGTGATGATGTCACAGTATTTACATAGCTGGCCCCGCCCACACACACGTCAACACGCATGTACACGCAGGTCAGGGTTGACATTTGCAAACCTTCACCTGGATCTGGCGGACCTTTTGGTGGAAACGTGTCCACGAATGACTCCATCCTGATCTTCTTCTTCTTCTTCTTCTTCTTCCTGTGTTCGCTCTCAGCTTGTTTGTGATGTTCTACTGCCCCCTGCTGCCCAACCATCAATAAAAGAATCCAGTGCAAAATCCATTCGTTGCACTTGTCAATAAAATCGTTTCAAAAGATTTTGTCCATTTCATTATTCATTTATTTAGAATGAATACTGTACATCAATTTCTTAATTCTTAAACGTTTACCTTGTCACATTTTTTAATAAGAAAAAAAAACAGTTACTGAGATTAATTAGTAATAATACATCAAAAAATGTATAGATTTTATTGACTTAAAATTGGTACATCAAACGTCCAAGTCTAAGTTTATGTATAAAAATATAGAATGTAAAAAAAAAAAATGTGTGGGACTAAAAAAGGTTTGTCTTGTGAATGGATTAACAAATTATTCAATGAGTTAAATGAATAAGTACGGGGGTGAATATGACACAATAACTTCATTTGCGTATGCATGCTGTTAATTAGTTCATCTGAATAGTAATCATTTGTGCCCATTTTTAATTGAATTAGAATTAAGCAATAATGTAATTATATTGCACAAATATTCTTTAGTAAAACATATTTACAAGTAATTTAATGAGCAACATAAATTTAAAAAAAAAACTAAAAAGGCATGAAAAGATTTTAATTGGATCAAATGTAAAAGTGCACTAATGTGTACTAATTGTAATAATCACAATTATCAATGATTTTTTAATCCATTTGAACCAATTCTTAAATGAGATCAAAGATGATTATTTTTAAAGACTTCCATTTTAGAGGGAAAGAAAGCAGCAACAACAGTTGAAATTGCAAATGGCGGATGCGCCGCATGCAGGCGACGGCATTGGACCCTCGAGCCATCAGCAGCAGCCAATCAGCAGAGAGGAAGCATTTGATTGGTGGGAATCTGCTGTGCATTTTTATTGAAGAAGAGCAAAGAGAAAACAAAATACGCGCAGACAAGCTCTCCGACAAATATGCTTTTTTTTTGTTTTGTTTTTTTAACATAAGTTGAGCATTTGAAAAATGCGCCGCTTTTGTTCACGTGCAACCTTCAAAGAAGTTGGTGGCTTGGAAACACTCCTTGCCGGCCATTCGGAAAACACTCCTGTGGGGTGGACAAGAAGAAAGTTGTTCAGCGGCAAATACTTCATGTGGACAAAAGTATTGGGACGCAGCAATTCAATCCGTCAACCAATCGGAGCTCGGATGGCTCGGAGCGCCCCGTGGATCGTTCGTTTGATGTTTTTTTGCGGTTGATGTTATGTCAGGGCTGCGCCATTTTTTCAATCATGTTATTATGAATCATGAATGACGCGAAGACTGCAAAGTCAATTCTGGAGAGTCAATTTGACTCTATTTAGAGTGGGACCAAATAGACTCCCTTTTAAATTTACACTTATTGAAATAAGGGATTGAAATAAAATAAAATAAAAAACGAACCCACAACCTTCATCTTGGGAGTCAGCCGATACTGCCCCCTGCTGGTTCATCGCTCGCGCCAGCTGGAAACTTCCCAACTCCAAGAGAGCAAAAACGTCGCTTTTGGATGAAAGCAACCAGTAGGAGGGGCTTAGCTCAGGTGGTAGTGCGGAAGGTCGTGACCTCGTTCCTTAACCCTTAAGTGACTTTTTCTCAAATCTAAAACGGAATCTCTTTGGTCACACTCTAAAAAGAGTCCAGTTTCCGCTACGCAACACTTGACATTTAAAAATGTGCGGCAATGTTCACATTTCGTAAGGATCGTTTTGACAACATTCCTTGAAGATCACGATGTCCCGTCACCTGTCAGCTATTTTCGGAACAGGTGAGTCATGTGGTTCTTCCAAAGGAGGGCGTGACCTGCCATTGTGATTTGGAAATGGCTTTTTTTTTTGTTTTTTTCCATTTGAAAGGCTTTTTACTTTTGCACATTCCAAAGACGCGCACGGCGGGTTCATTGAACGCCCCAAATTGTCCCTAAGTGTGATTGTGAGTGCGGATGGTTGCTGGTCTGTGCGCGCCCTGCCATTGGCTGGCAAGCAGTTGAGGGTATGCCCCGCCTACTGGCCGAAGCCAGCTGGGATGGGCTTCAGTGACCCTCGTGAGGACTAAGAAAATGGATGGACGGGGGGGGGGGAGGCTTTTTGACCCGCTGTTGTGGTCACATGACTTGAGTGGAAGGTGACTTACATCCAGTGGCGACTGTTGACAAAGCAATCCACGTCGTCCTGGATGTCTTCATCGGTGAACGCTTGAATGGGAGAAAGAAAGATCATTGAATGTTGAGAAAGCAGGCGAGTGCACGCGGTCGAACCCGTTCGGGAGTCAACTTGGACAAAATGTCGAATAAGCGCTTTGAGAATGCTCAAATCTAAAGTCAATTCCAAATGAAATCTGTCATTATTGATTGACTGCCAATCAGGTTTCCAGTTGGTGAAGTCGGTCGTGACCCGTGACAGAGCGTCAAAGCAAGCGCTTATCGTGACCTTTTGTCCAGCCGATCAAAAAAAAAGAAAGAAAAAAAAGAAACATTTCTTGAAAAGCTCTCAGCACGTTGATTGGCAGCATCTCTTTTGCGAGGAAGCACGACGAGCGAGCGCGGCGAGCGAGCGCGACGGGCGAGCGCGACGGGCGAGCGCGACGAGCGGCGCGACGGGCGAGCGCGACGGGCGAGCACGACGGGCGAGCGCGACGGGCGAGCGCGACGGGCGAGCGCGACGGGCGAGCGCGATGGGCGAGCGCGACGGGCGAGCGCGACGAGCGAGCACTTTGGCGGCGGACGTGGGAACAATTAGTCAAGGGTTTGCCAAACCTGAGGCACAGCCGCGCCAAAACCACATTCAAATCATTCTGTTGGCAGATTACGTTGCTTATTTGAAGTCATCATTTTCTTATTTAACTCTATTTTTTTGGGGGTTAAAATTTCTGCTCTCCTTTCTGCAACGAACGTACGTTTTTGTTTCTCAAAATAATCGTAGGTCTCGTCATCGCTAATTAGCCGGCGTCGCGCCTTACAGATGACTGGCATGTCTGGTGAAGAGGGTCTTCTGCCCACATTTAGTCAGAACTCTTTTCATTTTCCTTATTTGCTCAGTAAAGCTTTGTGAGTGTTATGGCAATTTCTGCCAAGTGTCATCAAGGATGTTTTTAAAGTCTTATCGTCATGACTGGGACCTCATCGATTTCCACAACAATGGGCCATCATTGTCTGTGGTTCAAGTGTCTGTCGTCAAGGATGTTTTTAAAGTCTTATCTCATGTCCGGTCAACTCCAAGCGGGCTGTTTGGTGGGGGCTGTGTGGTACCGCCCTTCAAGATAGTATAAGAAGGTTGTAAGTGTCTGTCAGCGGGGCACTTGTGAGAGGCTGCAGCCTCCACCTGGAACTCACTTGTGCCCGGAATATTCAGTAAAAATAAAACCTTCGAAGGAAGCGTTCACCGATCTCCAGCCTGCGTTCAGATCATCAACATTCTCTGTCCCCGAAAGACAACGAACACGCGGAAGAAAAAGCTGATCTTCCTTACACCGGCTGCCATCTTTCTGCCGCCGATACCCGAAGCAGAAGAAATGTGCGACTGTTGTGAGCCTCTTGTGGCTGGCGTGGAACCCGATGGCTCGACCGCCGCTTCCCTTCCGCGGCGGAGGCCAGCAAGTGGTCGTCGCTCACCATTCGGGCTCCCGCTGCTTGTCCACCTCTCTTTTGCGCTTGCTAGCTTTTGCTAGCTTCTCCTGCTGGCCATGCTTGTTAGCCGTTCCCGCTTGCTAGCCGCTCTTGTTAGCTGTTCCCGCTAGTTCTTGCTATATGCCTCTGCCGCGAGCTGCTGCCCGCTTGTTAGCCGTTGTATACACTCACTCTCCTGACAATCATGTCATGTTTTTGTGGTTCAATAATAGAAAAGAGTACAGCATATTGTATGTGGAGCTTCAAAACCTAATGGAGCAGGGTTCCCCAATTCCAGTCCTCGAGCTCCGGAATGCTGCAGGTTTGAGATGTTTCCGCCCACCAACACACCAGATAGGAAAGATCAGGATCGGTATCAGGCATGCTGATAAGCTGATTACATGAATCGGGTGTGCTAGTGGGCGCAAACATCTAAAACCTGCAGGACTCGGGACCTCGAGGACCGGAATTGATGAACGCTAGTTGCTTAATTACTTGCGGCCCTAAAAAGCGTCTTCAAACAACTGTAACCCTCCTTTTGGCCCAACTAACAAAAAGTGGAATTGGTGACTCACCTGTGCAGGAAGTAATGCAGAAGTTGTACGTCCAAGGATTACTTGAGAAGCAGAAATCCTTGTCTAACAGTTGGAAGAGTCCGTAATAAGTGCGGACAGACGGCCGCTTTGCCATGATTAGCGATTCGAGATCCCGCCGCGGCCGCAGCAGGCCTCCTTTGGCCGCCTCTTCCGAGCTCCACAATCCTTCCACGTGTTTCTTCAGCGCCTCAATCTCTGCCTGCTGCGCTATCTGGGGGGCGACGGCGTCGGGAAATTGTACGGGGACGTTTACAAGCGTACTTCTGACTGCCGCTGTGGTGATTGTCGGTTCGGTTGGTCTTGTGGTGGTAGTTGTTGTTTGAGACTCAGGGCCTCCTGGGGTGGTAGTTGTTGTTTGAGACTCAGGGCCTCCTGGGGTGGTAGTTGTTGTTTGAGACTCAGGGCCTCCTGGGGTGGTAGTTGTTGTTTGAGACTCAGGGCCTCCTGGGGTGGTAGTTGTTGTTTGAGACTCAGGGCCTCCTGGGGTGGTAGTTGTTGTTTGAGACTCAGGGCCTCCTGGGGTGGTAGTTGTTGTTTGAGACTCAGGGCCTCCTGGGGTGGTAGTTGTTGTTTGAGACTCAGGGCCTCCTGGGGTGGTAGTTGTTGTTTGAGACTCGGGGGCTCTTGTGGCGTTAGTTGTTGTTTGAGACTCAGAGGCTCCTGGGGTGGTAGTTGTTGCTAGAACTGCAGGGGGTCTTGTGGTGTTGGTTATTTCTTGAGGTTCAGGGGATCTTGTGGTGTTGGTTGTAGCTAGAAGTACAGGGGGTCTTGTGATGTTGATTGGTGCTAGAACTGCAGGGGGTCTTGTGATGTTGGTTGGTGCTAGAACTGCAGGGGGTCTTGTGGTGTTGGTTATTTCTTGAGGTTCAGGGAGTCTTGTGATGTTGGTTGGTGCTAGAACTGCAGGGGGTCTTGTGATGTTGGTTGGTGCTAGAACTGCAGGGGGTCTTGTGGTGTTG
Organism: Vanacampus margaritifer; assembly: GCF_051991255.1. NCBI lineage: Eukaryota > Metazoa > Chordata > Actinopteri > Syngnathiformes > Syngnathidae > Vanacampus > Vanacampus margaritifer. Next base: position 486,451 of record NC_135438.1, read on the forward strand.
GTTATTTCTTGAGGTTCAGGGGATCTTGTGGTGTTGGTTGTAGCTAGAAGTACAGGGGGTCTTGTGATGTTGGTTGGTGCTAGAACTGCAGGGGGTCTTGTGATGTTGGTTGGTGCTAGAACTGCAGGGGGTCTTGTGGTGTTGGTTATTTCTTGAGGTTCAGGGGATCTTGTGGTGTTAGTTGTTGGAGCTTCAGGGGATCTTGTGGTGTTAGTTGTAGCTAGAAGTACAGGGACTCTTGTGGTGTTGGTTGGTGCTAGAACTGCAGGGGGTCTTGTGGTGTTGGTTGTAGCTAGAAGTACAGGGACTCTTGTGGTGTTGGTTGGTGCTAGAACTGCAGGGGGTCTTGTGGTGTTGGTTATTTCAAGAAGTGCAGGGGCTCTTGTGGCGTTGTTTGTCTGCTCAAGCAAGACGGGAATGATAGGGGTAGTCCTGACCAAGCTGGTGTCCAGATTTGACACTTTCTCCAATTCACATATGACTGCAAAGCATGAAGACAACGTTATTCCTAGCATAGGCTTGTGTACAAAACCTTCCATCTCAGTCTTGTGCATTTAATTTATGAAGATGATGTCCCAAAGTTCTGTCCAGTATTCAACAGACTTCTCACCTACTGACATGATGAGCTCTCGGAACCTTTCAATGCCTCCAGGTAGCTGGATGGCCTCTTCCAGTCTCCTCTTGAGTTCACATCTGGTGACAATGCGGCCCTGGGACAAGCTGGGTACCAGAACCGCCAGGACCAGCGGCCACATCATCCAGTCTGACCTCATCTCAGGAGCGTCTATGAGGACAAAACAAAACTGTCATAACACAAATGGTGCTAAAAATGTCACATGATTGGCCAAATAAACCAAGTGAGTAGTTTCAGATTGTTCAGAAAATGGAAGGATTTGAAGATCCGGTTGTGAGGGGAACCTTCTGGAGCCCAGCCGGGGCGAGGAAATGGCTGGTGAGTGTCTTGTCTTGTTTCTTGTGACCGATCCAGACAAACGCCACAAAGTCGCTTTCTGCTCAGAGACGTGAGCCTCATTCAAGACATTTGACAATCTTTCAAATACACGCAAGCGGCAAAATGGAGAAGTAAGAGAGCCGGCGCTAAAACTGTTTGAAAGGCGCCACGGCTTCGTGTGTTTCCAGAATGCAAGTCTTCTATTTTGCATGAACCAAGCCTTTACTTTGCATTGTCTCATGTCATGTGACTGACGACCTTGTGTGTGCTGCGCATGCGCGTTGCAGTCCGGAACTGATCAGGTGAACCGAGTGCAACAACCGCAAATATAATAGACCATGTTGCAAGTTTTGTTTCGTTTGGCGCGCTTCATGACCACAGATACGTCTCTTTTTGAATCGGATATTTGTAACGTAGGTTTGTCCATCTATGGACTCAAGAAGGGAATTTCTGCTACAATGGCATCTTTCCTGTGCTTTCGGAATCACGGCTATGATGACCTCCTGCCAGGAAAGGCACAATTCAAAGTTGTCACTAAAAGTAGCCACTAAATGTTTGATAGCATTCTGATGTGAACCCATCAGGGCCTGGCGCTTTATTAAGTCCAGAGTCCGCCTTCTGCAATGCGCCCCTCGCCAACTTGGCCATGAAAACTTCATTCGGATCTTCTGCATCAGTCAGCAGACTTGACTCGAGCTCGCACACTCGGGAAATGTGACCACCTTTTGGGAACATCCATTTGTATTTTACAATGAATGTCGTGGAGGTCATGTTTCACACGCTCTCGCTGCTTCTTCTTAATTTATGTCAGAATTGTTTTGTTGCTTTGCTTCCAATCTTCCTCTTGTAAATTTTGACTAGAAAAGAACATTTTTATCTTTTTATGGATGATTTTACTCATCACATAATTGTGTTTTTCATTTACCGTCATTTGTTTGATCTTATGTACAGCACTTTATTATGATGATGATGATGATGATATTTTTTATCATTTGTTTATTGACTTGTATGTATTCATGTAATGCAATTGAGAATAGATTGTCATTTTCAATTTCAAAGTGGCAGAAGACAGCAACCGCCGCGATTGTTGATATCAATAAAGTTGAGCTGAGATGACTTGACAGAAATGTGTCGGTTATCTTAAATTGGGCCTGTCGGGTTTGTGGGTGTAAAAAGTGTCAGGCTGTGAATTGCGCATGCGAAGAGATGCGTAACCCGATCTGATGGAACGCAACAAGATGGCGTCTGCCAAGCGCTAACTTGCTGTGCACTTCATTATGCGCGTCCTTGGAGACTTTTGAAGAACAATTCAACTGATGGAGCAACAGGAGCGCCGACGAGTATCGTGCGCGAACCAGCACAGGCGACCGCTGTGTGATTAAGCAACAACCCGAGTGCCGCGCGTACTTTAGCAAACGGCTGACGTGTCGTCATCGGATGCCAAAGCAACATGACGACGTCACGTAACGTGCAAATGTGTATGAATATCGCATACGTCAAATAAATAGCAGAGTGCGTCAACAACGTGAGTCGAGACGATCGCGTGCGGAGCCGTCACAATCCGATATTTTTCGACTCCATCGAATAATCACATAGCATTTTATTTTGGATTAAAGTGTATTGTGAAACCATTTTTTTAATCGAGTACTGTATATTGATCAAATATTGTTGTTTATTTGGCCAAGTTTAGTGATTCAATTCATATTGCAGTAGTGCTGTCACTATCGAATATTTTTCAGAATCGATTCATCTATCAATTCTATTCAATTGGATTTCTTTTAATTTTGCGACCCCCAGATGACTGTTTATTCACCAGTGATTGGTGTTTATTTCGTACTTCATATTCATAAAGTGATTAAAAAAAAATGTTGTAATAAGTCACCGCTTCGGTCAATGTTTTCCAAATTAAAACAGATGTTTGCAAAAGTCTTATTTTGATTAAACACAGAAGATAATCAGTCTGACTGAATCAGTTGATTTGCTGAAATCAGAGCATTTGGTCCATTTTAAAATAAAATAATCCAAACAAATACTCAATTATCAATTGACTTGGCCATCAATTAGTTGTTGATTAATTGAATACTTTTGACACTTCTCATTGTGTATGACGACATTATAACAGATTTTTAAAGTCTTGTGCGTCGATTGAAAATCTTAATAGCAGGACGATTGCTAGCGACCGTCAAACAACATGAGAGCAGATGAGCATTAAACAGGACGACATTTGGACGAGACACACGCACACACGAACAGTCCCGTGGTTAGCTCGTTCGCTAGCTAGCTAGCGAGCTAGCGAGGTGATTGTGATGAAAATGCAAATCAAACAAATGTGTTCTCACCACGTCTGAGTGTTGCTTGTGTCAGAGCAGGCTCGCTTGTGTCACGGCATTTTCGTCTTATACGCGGAATTGTGGACAAACCTGTTTGTATTTTGGACTTTCCACATCCTTCTTCGTCATTTGCCGCATTGACTTGGACCCGAGTCAAAATTGCATGCCTGACTGCCTGCAGCGTCTCGGAACAAATTAATGGGTGGATGGAAACACAACTATTGTGTCGTAATTACATTATTTTGTCACTGCTATGTCCATTTTTGGTGTGTTTTTTTGCTTTTGTTTACATTTTTGGGATGAAATTGAATGCAGACATTTAAAAAATGTCAAAATGGGGGGAAAAAAGGACATGAGTGTTTTTTTGCATAGCAGTGACGATTTGTTTGCATATCTAGAGAGGTTGCAATCATTATTAGTAGTCATGCTACCTATTTTGTTTTTTTCAATTCTCTCCAATTTTGTAGCATATGCCAATGGGGCCGCTGAAAATAGGGTGGGCCGCCAATGGCCCCCGGGCCGTAGTTTGGACACCGACGCTCTCTAATGCGATGCCAAAGTCGTTGTTTGTTGTGGGAAAAGTGGCAAAATATTTCTCTTGTACAAGACCAATTTGTCAGGATTTTTCGGGTCCGACTTGAGCTGAAACGAGGCCGCGCGCGCACGCGCGTGCGCACACGCACGCACACACGCACGCACGCACGCACGCACGCACGCAGCCCTTGAACTTGTTCCTCGACGTTATTTTGAACGTCCAATCGCACGCTGAAAATCATTTCCTGCTGTTGAAAAGGACTTTCCGAACGCGCGGCACAAAACAAACGCATTCTCCGGCGAGGCGTGTTGCGAACTTTGCTTCCTCGGCAGCAAACAAGCCTCTTTTTATTTCCATTTTAACAAACGTCACGTGAACTTCACAAAGAATGTTGCCACAATTGTGCCTTTATTGATTCATCGGCATTCATCGAAACAAGTTGAGGAGTTGCTGTGTGACGAGACGAGTCGGACAATCGAAACACACGCAGCACAAGTTGCACTTTTACAAAGAGAATAACGCTCATTAAATGTTGAGAAGGTTCATTGATGTTAGCTGAATGCAGACATGGCAAATCCAGGTCCGGAAAGTAAAAAAAAAAGAACTAGCAAGCTGGCTAGCTCTTGGGGCTAAAGCCAAACTGTGGCAGGGATTTTACTTTCTGGACGCGGATTTGCCGCCTCTGTTTACAATTTACTTGATTTTGAAAAGAACTCAATTAGATTAGATTAGCTAGCTAGCTCCCTCGCTAGCTCCCATGGTGCTCGTTGACCTGCTATGAAGGCTAGCTAGCTAGCTGGCATCAGGGGCTAAAGCCAAAGTGTGGCAGGGTTTTTACTTTCTGGACCCGGATTTGCCACCTCGGACAGCGTCAATGAAAAAGTAAGATGTTGGGCGCGCAAACAGGAAGTGTACGTTGCCGTCTCAGGCGCAATCGCTAAAGAAGTCGCTAGTTTTGTAGCACTGATGTCCCGCCATCCTCAGAACGTACCTGGCAAGGTGAAAAGAGCAACAAGGGTTAGTGACGTCGCTAAACCATCGACTCAAATCATCTTGCATGTCATTAAAAACAAATATATGCGAAATCGTCTCTTTTGAAATCAAAAACATGAAATCATCTTGCGTGTTCAGCGTTCCCTCGTTTATCGCAGGTGTTGCGTTCCAAAAACCCGCAATAAGTGAAGTCTTCAAAGAAAAATTGCTTTTACTTTGCCGTTAATTTTATATATACATTTTTGTGCATTATATATGTTTTTTCATTTTGGTATGATTTTTACTTTATTATAAATGCTTTTTCATTTACATTCTTTTTTTTTCAATTTACTTCTTATACAGCACGATATATATATTTTTTCCGTTTATTCTAAATGTTTTTTGTTCATATGATATCTTTTTCATTCATGATAATATTTGTTTTAAGGCCGTAAAACACCTCAGCACACACTTTAAACGTTTAAACCTTTTCTCAAAATACTGGATCTCTTATTTAATATATAAATAATATTATATAAGACGCAGTGGTCATTTTAAAATAACAATAATCATAAAATAGAATTAAACTAATACCCAAAACATTTATTTGTGCGACAAGTATATAAAGGCGATTCATGCATCCATTTTTACGTTTTCCTAAACTAAATAAAAAATTCAAAAGCGAGGACGTGAAAGGTGAACCCGCGATAAACGAGGGAACACTCTCGCACGATCTCGCATGATCTCGCACCTCATGGAAAAGGTGAAATCATCTTTATGTCATGAAAAAGCAGACTTTGTAAGCAATCAAGCATGTTTGAACAAATGGTGCGAGTTTGTTGACAGTTCAACTCGCAAATGACGTTGGAATGAACTCGCAGCTCCAAAATGTTTGCACGCACGCGCATTTGCACGCTGCCGTCTGAGAGAAGCGTGTTCTGTATGAAATGATGGGAAAGGAAGAGCAAGTTTTGTTGGCGTCGTTGCACACGCATTAGGTGATGATGATGATGATGATGAAGATGATATTTTCTGAAAGGGGAATTCCAAAACCACCTTGTGTCGTTTTGAATGGACTTTTCACAGATTTCACAAACGCAAGGACACAAAATTGCAAAAACTAAAGTCTTTAGTGTGTGCGTGAGTGTGTGTGCGCGCGTGCGTGAGTGTGTGCGCGTGTGCGTTCACCGTTGCGTAACGGCCATCGTGTCCCCTGCCCCGCCCCCATATGCAAATGAGCAAGACTTTGGAATGAAGTTGTTTTTGTGTAGTCAAGTTCCGCGTGTTTTCTGGTTGCACAACATTCGATTCTTGACGCGATAGCGCCACCATGAGTTGAAAAAAATGTCATTACAAGAGATTAACATATTTTGTTTTCCTCCCCACTTGCCAACATGTACCTGAAAGTAAGAAGCAATTATGACAAATGATTTTTTTTTTTTTTTTAAATGTTCTTAAATTGTGAAGAGAAATTGTGGACGGACTTCATCACATCATCACAGCATATCATAGCAGTCGCAGTGCAAATTCTTGTCCTTGTGCAGATCATAAACAAAGTGTTTTTCTTCTCAGTACGTGGAAATCCTCCGTAGTTGGAGGCGTGGCTTCATGTGGGGTGGAGCTAAACATTTGACTCACAGATTCTCGGCCTCCAAGTCCCGCCTTCTCTTTTTGTTTTGTTTAATTCTTTCCTTGGCACACTTGGCAGCTTTAATGAAATGACAAACTGACTGAAAGCTCACGCATCCAGGGAGGGCGCCATCTGCTGGCTACACGTGTTACTGCACCCTCCGCCCATTTTCAGGTCCCTGAATGCGCCGGATGCGTTTCTGTGGCTCTACGAGGCTTTGTTTCACCCAAAATGGCCGTCATGGCCACTTCCGTCAAAGCTTTTCGTTAGCTCCGCCCCAAGCGAATGAGGGTTGAGTGTTCCCAAGATTCTTACGTTTGGATTCAAGGGTGATGTTTTGGGATGAAATTGACGTCAAGCAAGGTTTGCAGCAACTGCAACGTCAAACATATCCATGCTAAGCTATGTTAGCCAAAGCGACTACATTTTGACAGTCACAGACAAAAAGGAGACTCGCTTTGGGAGCATCCAAGCACAATGTCATGTGAAGTTGGAACCGTTTATAACTTTTGTTGCTTCCTTTGATTAGTGTGTGCGTCATGGTGCAGATTCTTATTCTTTTTTTTTTTTTTTTTTTACACCCTTTTAGTTTTCGTGGGTGCTAGCGTAACACATGTGAGGTCGTCGCGGTGCACTGCGCACGTCACTGCGCACGTCACTGCGCACGTCACTGCGCACGTCACTGCCACCTCTGACGGTCTCAAGTCCGAATGAAAGCGGACTGGATGAGTTGCAGACGTGTGTTGCGACTTACAGCCAGTAAAGACTTCCGGTGAAGCAATTCAGGTCGTCGCTGATGTCATCATCGGTGAACGCTGTGGAGCAAGGCAGAGGGAGGAGTTAAACCGGCGCGGGGTCAACTTTGTTTCCTCCCAGCGTCCCAGACAGAAAAATTCAAAGATGATTTTTTTTTTAAACAAATCAATCATGCAGTTTGCATCGCTACTACACTGTATTTATTTATTTATCTATCTTGCGATTATACAATGCGAATATATTGTATTTTATTTTCAAATACAAGGCAAACAGCTGCCATCTTTTTTAAGGTTGTGAATGGATCACAGTTTGTTCAAAATGCGCTTCCGGGCCATCGGGTAACTTTAAGGACTCAGTTGGATCGAAATGTGCTTCCGGTTATTTAATTCGCTTCTACGCATCATTTTCTGCGTCCCTGATTTGGTTTTGTGTGCGTTTTCTTTTCCCGCCCGAGTTGGTTGATGACGTGTGTTTGTTGTCATTGAGTTGGCTCGACCTTTTGCTTTTTCAGTTGCTTCTACAAAAACATGTAATTAAGAGCTCAGCCATCTTTACTGTCTTTCCAGGCCAAATAAATAACAACAAATCTGTCTGGAGCCGCAAAAGGTTCGAACATTGTGATGGCGTGCGTTAGTCTCATGCAGCCGCTGAGGGCCACAATTGAAAGGAAAAATATGCACATTCATTTACTTTTACCTCCCGTATTCCGTTTTGGGATTTTGTTGTTTTTCATACAATTTTTGACATTCCTGTCAAATTTCAGACATTTGGGGTCGTTTTATAGAGATATGGTAAATGTCTGCCTCTTCATCCTTTTTAGGACACTTTATGGCTATTTTTTTTTTTTACTTTTTAGCTCTCAATTTTCGCACATTTTTGGCAAATGGTGAACATTTTATGTCTTTTTTTGAAGGATTTCTTCTCTTGTTTGTGGCCATTTTAAATGTTTCGTTTTAGTTTTTTTTTTTGGGGGGGGGCAATTCTAAAGACATTTTATGGTAATTTTTTCTTTTATTAGTATATTTTACCTACAAAATCAAAACGTGAAAAAGCCAAAGAAAAGCAGCCATCTACTCACCGGCGCAAGGACTTTGGCAGACGTTGCGGCTCCAGCGGGCGGACGACTGGCAGAAGTAACTGTCGGAGAGCTGGAAGAGGCCGTAGTGGCCCAGCGACCAGTCGGTCTGAGACATTTCACTGCCGCTGCCCAAGCCGTCGTCATCGGCGCTCAGTTGGTCGTCGGCGATCACCAGCATCTCTTCGTCAAACTGGTTTTCCTCCTCATTGAGAAGCTCCATCAGCCTCAACCAGTCCTCCAACTGCCGGTCCAGGCCGGTTTCCTGCTCGGCCTGAAAGTATTCTCCCTCTTCATCATAAAAGTCTTGATAGGCCTCGTCAAAGAACTCTTCCACTGCTTCTTCTTCTTGCCCTTGGTCCTCGCCTAAAGATTGCTCGTCCTGGATCTGGTCCTGGTCCTGGTCCTGGTCCTGGCTGCCGTCGGTGTCGTTGGCGCCACTGACGTTTTGGTTGGCGGGTGGCGCGGAGGCGACGGTGGCGTTTCCGGTCGGCGTCGCCGCGGTGACGTTTCCGGTGGGCGTCGCCGCGGTGACGCGCTGTCCGTAGATCTGCAGAGCGCCGGTGTTCCTCTGCGACATCTTCTCGATGCGGCAAACCACTGCGGCCACAACAACAAGCACAAATTGACCAGCACTATTTGAACGACCGCGGAGGTTTACATTCATTGTCTATACATTTCTTACCGAGCGCTGCATTTTGGCTGAGTTAAATGAAAAATCGGGCGAACCATTGGAGCCAAAAAGGCTTCAAAGCATGTAGCATTATTAATAGTGTGATTAATCTGCATTAATACATAATGAATGCAATATTTTTTGCGATGAATGATTTTGTTTTTTTCAAGTGCTAAGTGATCATCCTTCTCTCTCTTCATGACATCTGTACTGACCAGTTTTTTTTTCTCTCTACAGACCAGTTCAACTAACACTAGGTGATCAACTCTGCAAAAAAACACCGTCTCAATTTCACTTCAGGAGCGAAAAGCAAATCCCCAAAATGTAACTGTGAAACTTGAGCATTGCAACATTTTGTCAGACTTTTGCCGTTGCTGTTGGCGACCTTGTTGTTACTCACGCATGGCCACGACGACATCTCTGAGATGTTGCGTGCGTTTGGACAACTTGATGGTCTCGTTGAGCGCGTTTCGCAGCTCGCACCTGGACACGATGCGTCCACGACACTCCAACGCCAGCATCGCGCACGCCAGCGCCACCAACAGGAAGGATGACCGCGTCATGTCGCCGCCTGTCAGCACGCACGAACAGGCGAGCACAAGGTTACAAATCCAACAGATCATTTTCCAACGAGTTGACATGATATCTGGGGGTTATTTATTCTTTTCTTGCGAACATATTTCATCAGTTGCTCAAATGCACGTTATCCCCCCCTAGTGGACATGTCACAAACTCCTTGAAAATGTGCGTTTCAAAAAATGGAAGGTGATTATTATATCATTCCTAAAGAGTAATACAAACACGCAGGTTATCAATACAGTTTGCGTTGGTCTCCTAAGTAGAGCACCGGAAGTGGCGTAACATGTTTTGAAAAGTGAAGGGCGCTCACAGGAAGTTACGCGTTTGCTGCCTAAATGCTGCTGACTTTACAGCCTTACTGCAGAATCTAACGTCTTGTGCACGCGTGTCGCTTCATTTCAACTATCGATGCTGATGTTTGCACGTGACATCATGTCAATAGTCAGCTTTGCTCTTGTTTTGCTTCCTAGTGTGGAGATGCTGCTTTTCAGTGCAGAGTGCATCTAGTCCAGTCGGACCCTAGGCCACCCTCAAGTCCTGAAAACCCCTAATCGATTTGCCTGGTTACCTCGTAGCAGCACACAATAAAACCGTAATTAATTACTTACTTGACTGATTTTTGTGTGTTTAGACACAACAAAATCTGTCAAGTAGACAAAAACGCTCAGACAACTCTGCTTGAAGGAACACATCTTGGCCACCAGAGGGCAATATAGTCCACAATTAACTGATTTTCAAACTTTTTACTGGTACTCAAAAAATTCCACCAAAATGACCATTATTGCTTTCCTTACCGAATGTTTTTTTTTTGTTTTCTGAACCATGACAATTAATTTGAAAAATAAAATAATTTGATTACTCTTTTAATATATATTGCTAAGTTGTATATTTATAAATGTAAATTTGTAAACCTACTGTATTTTTTTTTGTTTTTGAAAAAGATAGCAGTACATTTACTGTCCAATATTTACTTCCAATAATAAGCAGGCTGTCAAGAGCTTAATATCGTTTTCTCATTTTGGTGTTTTTAATATTTCTTAGTTTAAGACCCCTAGCAATTTATCATTTATTTTAATAGTTTTTTCCCCTTTTTCCTTTACTGTTATTGTGAGATAGTTGTGTATAACTTGTAACTTTACTGTGACGATGATTATTTGTTTGCTTAATGTTTGCCATGTTTTGGGTTTTGTTTTCAATTTGTTACAAAAAGCAATAAAAAAAAAGACCAACATTAACATTCAGTAGGCCCAAGTGTTTATCAAAACAAAGTAAAAGACATATTTCATGTCATTTTAAAGTATACTGCAACATTAAGCACAGTCCAGACTGCCATTTACTTTAAAACAAAAACAAAAAAACACACACAACAACATGAGTGATTCAGTGGTGAGTTTAAAGAAAATATTTGCCGTTTCATTTTTATTAATGTATTAATTAGTTTGAGGACGCAAAACATGGGCATCAAAGTCACGGTCCTGCTTAACGTTTCTTTGTAGTAAGAACTTTTTTCTCCCCGTTTTAGCGGGAAACCTGAAGCGAAAGCGACTCATGTCCTACTTCTGACTACTAAAGAAAGCAACACCAACGGACGGGAATTGAGAAGCTGCGGCTTCATCCCGTCAGCCCTTTTTTCTTTTCGGCTTGTCCGAAAGGAAAAATCAACAATAAAAACAAAAAATCTTGAAGAATCTCAAACTGTTCTTTAGCTTTTTTACCTTTAACAGAAAGCTGTCATGTTTTTTCTCCTTTCGTTTTAGCCTGCTTAATAAATGAAAATTGAAGATTTTTTTTTCTGTTAACAGCCCTTGAAAGAAAACATTTGGACACCCCCGATTTACACCGTCCAAGCGTCAGGGTGTCACAATTTAGCAATATATGACATTCGATTAAAAACAAAACAAAAGTTGAGGTGGATAGTAAAAAAAACGCTTACCTGTCAACAGCAAGAAGAAACGAGAGAAATTGTGTTTCTGTGTTGCTGAGGCACGACGAGTATTATAGTCTCGTGCGTGCACCGACGACTACATAGTCTCGTGTGTGGACCAACCTGTTCTGCGCTCCTGTTTGCAACATTCTTTGGTGACTCCAACTTGGCTTAAGGAAGTAAAAGTCAGGCTTAAAAAACAAAAGAAGAAAAAAAAGAAGCAATAACAGGAATATTTGGCAGTTTCCCGGAACGGCAGGAAGGGACGGAAATAATTCAACCGGTTTTTCAAGATTGTCTTTATAGTGTTGACATCACCCAAAAAAACAACAACAACAATCAAACAATGCTTGTTGAAATGACTACAATAAAACAACTGGTAAATTATAGTAGCTTTACGTCACTTAATTTTCCCCACCGAAATGATTTGAAATTCATGGAATGCACCCCCCCCCCACACACACCAAACAAAAAATAATACCAAATTTAAAATATTAATCTACAAGCATAATAAAAGTGAATGTAAAATCCAAGTCTATCTCTCTCTCACACACACACACTTGTCTTGTATCATCTTGGGGACATCTCATTGACATAATGCATTTGCTAGCCCCTCCCCCTGAACCCCGAGCATCAAAAATGATTGCTTACCCCCATTCCTTACCCTAACCTCAACCATAACCCAATTCAAACCTAAACTCTAAAACCAAGTCTTGACCCTCAAAAAGAGTTCTTGAGTTGTGAGGACCGGCCAAAATATCCTCAATCTGTTGGTTAAAGACGTATTTTGGTCCTCACAATGTGGTATGTACACTTTTTTTGTGTCTCAAAGTGACTATTTCAAGTTAGTAGCAAAGTGACAGCGCCGCTGTGGAATCAAAAAGAATGCAGAGTGTTTAAAAAGATTTGAAAAGACAAATATTTGAAGCTCTTCTGGTGATCTGAACCGAAAGGAATCACTTCATTTGATTTTGCCCAGTGCGGAGGTCAAACGGGGCGATCTTGACCTTTTTTTTTTTTTGCTTCTAGTGTGGCTACGGAGACGGACGAGGATACATTGTTTGTTTGATCATTTTAATGTTGTGGTAAATAAATATTTGAGGGCGTGCAAGTGGAAAGGGAATAAGAGCAATTGCACACCTGAAGGTTTCTGACAGCACGCTAACGTGGTCTTGCTGTCTCACTGGGTCGACAGTCCAAAGTGGTCCAGATGGGTGGTAGGAGGGGGGCGGGGCTTAGGCCTGAGCATGGCGTGCACTCGCAGGCAGCGTAAGTCAAAACTTTCCAAGAAGTCTTCCATTGGAGGGTTTGGAACGGAGCGGCGACGATACCTGACGAAAGACAAGAAACAACCTCCAATGACATCACACAAGTCGTTTCTTAGCCGAAACGACATCAGCCGCAGCCCAAGTCGCATAAAGCAAAAGTGCATCTGCATTCACGTCGCACCTTCGCTAGCTTAAAACAAGGCTACGGCGGGTGGGCAATAACTCACTTTAGAGCAATAAACATGAGTTGCAGCAAAAATAGTTCATTGTTTTTTAATACTTTGTCCTGTTGTTTTTGTTAATAATCGGCCAGTTATTCTTCTTCTTATTATTATTTTTTAGGAGTAATGTTTGAATGTGTTTTTCATCCCCATTCCCCGTTGAAAATCGATTGCTATTGTTTGTTTCACGGAATGAATTCCACACTTACCCGCCACAATCCTCCGAGTGGATGAGGTGGACTCTGCCCAGCTGACCCGGATATAATCCACCTACGTCCCTTCCTTGACGACACGCTCTGAAAAGATGCAGAAACTTCTAGTTTGAATGTTCCTGGGGGGAAATGTGCCACACTTGAAATACTTTACGATGGGTCAAAGGTCGCTTGAATTGTTTTTGGTCTCACGTGGAAGAAGCGACGTTTTCGCCGGACGCTCTGAACTCGTGCAACCGCACAGCCAGGCCGGGGCCCGCCATTCCACGACAGCGCCACCAACAGATGAACATGTGAATAGCATCATACATGTTTTGATCAGACACGGTAAAAAAAAAATTAAAGCATAATAATCAATGAAAAATAGAATTTTGGTTCAACTGAAAATTCCATCAGATGCCTACGTTCCCATTTGACATCACTTCCTGGTTTATTTGCCATTATGTAACTTATTCCAAGTTTTTTTCTCTTCACACATACGGAGCCACGCTGATTTGGCAGCTGTCAATCAAACAAACGCTACTTCCCCCCCCCCTACACTTAAATATTCATTGCCGATATATGAATGTTCTAAAGGTTCTTCTAATAAACTAGAAGGCCCATCAATGATCATATTGATGGTTGATTTATTTTAATTAATTTCAATTCATTAAAAAAGCATGCATATCTTTTAGCTCACCTGGACTGAAGTTTTTGAGCTTTATTCTTCTTGTCTGGTCTTGTGGTCGTGTGGTGCAAATGGAGGAGAGTGCAGCAACCTGACACGACAGTCTCAGTTTGCGTTTCGTGACGCAAATTTGTATTGGATTACAGCACGTATCAAGCACAGACCATTCTTGTGTCAAAACAAGACTTTTTCATCCTTAAATGTATGCAAATTCAATTTCACTGAGGACTTTCCTCGCTTCCTGCTGTTTTTATTTGACTCCCCCCGATATAAAAAGAGTTACTTGGTTATTTGACCTGCGATTGGCTGGCAACCAGTTCGGGGTGTACCCTGCCTACTGCCCGAAGCCATCTGGGATAGGCTCCAGCTGTTAAGAAAATGGGTGGATGGATGGTTATTGGACACTTGCAGGGTGGGCACAAATACACAACTGTTTATATGCAACACATTACAAAGCAAACTTTGCATTACGTTGTACTTTAAATGTATAAAAATGTACAAATGTCCAATCAAATACAAATAAGTCATATATTTGTTGGCTAAATAAATCCCTGGATAATGCAGAATTCAGGCTGGATTGAAGGCAGACAGTAGCCACAATAAGTGTCATTATTGATGGAGCCTCTAGACGGCGCTGTTGGCTAAACAGATTTCAACCGGCTTGCTTACTGGATTGACTGGCGTGTTTTAAGCATGTTCTGTCACTTGCAAACACATTGAAAAAGTTTATTGGACGTTTGGTGCAGTTTTAAGCAGCATTTGATTCTTAAAAATGTTAAGTGTATTTCTTTCTGAGAAGCGAGAGCGCAAGTGATTTGCCCAGCCACCAATTAACACATTTGTCTCTTTTTTGTCAAGTTTGTTGTTGTTTATCCACACAAACTATTTGTCACCTTTGTGCTAATCGTTGTTTAATAACAACTTGAAAGCAACATTGTTGATGCACGCCTGCAGCCACACTGAGAGCAGGTTTGTCAAACAAAGAGTCCATTCACATTGGGGGGGTTGAAGACGGGTTAGCTGGTATGTGTGCGTGCGTGTGTGCGTGCGCGTGTGTGTTTGGAGTAGCCAAAAAGTACAATCATGAGTGATTGAAATCATGACTACGAACACTTGATTTTTTTTTTTTGAAATCATATGAAAGTTATCCATCTGCAGCTAAGTGAGAACGATCAGCTGGACGTGAAGTGAAAACACACACAAACACAAACACACACACAGACAACAAAAGCCAAGGAGCAACAAAAGCCCTGGATGCCATGAGAGCGGTGCTGCCTTCATGTACACTCAGTAAAGCCCCCTACTTCCCACGTATTAAGCCATTAGGCAACAGTAAATTATGATCCCTCCGTGATCGTGGGTTCCTAATGTACATGTCAACATTAGCTAGAAACATGACGCGTTTGGATGTGGAAATAGACGCGGATTAAGCCCGGTTCAATTTGCTTGAGGGAAGTGCCAGTGCACACACGTCCTACATCCCGTGAAAGCATCAGCATCATCAGCAGCAGCCTTCCCGGTGGGTCATATCTGGCTGGCTGCTCGTGACGTGCCGACTGAACCGAGCCGAGCCGAACCGAGCCGAGCGGGAGCGACTTTTCCTGGCGGAGCAGCGGAGGGACACGACGACGTTTATCTGTCTGTCTGTTCGTTTGTCCTCCGCCGCCGCCTCTTTCTGCCCGTCTGTCCGTTTGGGGACTCGCGACCGGCGGCTATGGATCCGTCCGCCTCCTGCGCTCGCCACTGAGGGACCGTCGGATGCTCGAGCGGCCGTCGAGGCGGAGGAGGAGGACTGGGAGGGGGCATCCCGGTCGTTCTTCGACCAGCAGGTGAGACTCCCGTGTCGCCTGACAAGGGCCGATGTCCTCCAGGGCCCGAAGGACGGGAGGAAGGCGGCTCTGCTTCGTGCCGGGGCCGTGTGAGGAGGAGCAGACATCCGGATTTTTTTAATTTTATTTTAAGGGGGAGGAAGGGAGACAAGGGGGGGTGGGGGGTACTGGTTGTGGCGGGTGGGAAGCGAGGTTAGCACGCTAGGCTAGCTGCTCAGCTGCGGTTAGTGGGGTTCCGTCGTCTGCCGCTCTGAGAGGGATGCTGCCCGTTCGCTAGGTGGGGGGGGGGGGGGGGGGGGGATAGTCGCGCCCTCGATGTGTCCTGGCCCCCCACGCCCTCTCCCCATTTGAATGGCTGATACAAGCCCAATTCGCGAAGCAGCATCAGCGCCACTTGAGCTACTATTAGCACCCCCCGCCCCCACCCCGTCTTCTCCTCCCGCTAGCATCCTCGAAACGAAAGGCGCCCAACGCCCGGCGAGCTCCACGCCGCCTCCCGAACAGCACGCCAGGCCAGGCCAGGCCAGGCCAGACCAGGCCGCCGGGCGACGTGTTGGACGACCAGCGGGCGGCTTTCCAACGACTCTCCGTTAGCCGGCAGACATTTGCTCGCCTTGAGGAGAAAATGGAAGCACGCCTAGCGGATGTTGTTATGTAACAAATAAATGACACCACACACGCCCTTGAAACAAAAGCTCCGGTTCCGTTTGTTTGTGTGCTTGTTGGACGCGCACACCGCCACGGCCGGCGGATTCGAACCATCCTACTTGGGTGGTGGCGGTGGCGGCGACTCACCAAGCACAAGAGCGGCTGCTCTGCCATTGTTGTTGGGTTTGTTGTCATTCCCCATCGGAGGAGCAGGAAGAGGCGTTAGCAGGGCGGCCTGAGCCGTGACGGGCCCGGAGCACATTTGGATTGATTGATTTAACCTTTACTTATCCGGAGAAGGCCACTGAGAGCACATTTTTGTTGGCAATGCCGACCTGGTTGCAGAAAGCAGAATCAAGCAAAATAAAAGAATACATTACAACATTCCCCCACAATTCTAAGTGTGGTTGGAATGGCCACAGACCCGAGTGAAACACACCAAGAGTTTTGAAAATTGAATGATGAGTTGTGGAGAAAATGTTTGTGTGTGTGTGTGTGTGTTGGGGATTTTTGGGGGACATCAAGTTGTTATACGACACCCCCATTAGAAAATCTGGTACGAACAAACAATCATCGGTCCATTTAAAAAAGGAAGGTAAGCCAAACGTGTTCTTTACAATTATGTTTTATGCAGTCCCACAAGTCCAAACACAATATTCTGAGGAATCTTGTGTCTACGGAATATGAATGATGCCGCAAAATCCACCTGTTTTTCTCCATCTCACGGAGCGGCCATGTTGGCACAATTTTAGCTTCATGTTAGCAGCATATTGTCAGAATGTGACACACGTCTTTGCAGAACCTGAGTGACGCCTTTTGAACATGTTGAGCGAGGACCTGCTAGTTTTAGGCTCAGTGGCAAAGATTTCCAACAGGTGGGAAAGAAGGAAAGTGAAGGCGGGCGTAGGGCTGCAAATCAAGAACGAGGAATCGGAGGAACGGGGCCAGTCTTGGGGAGTAAAGAAGGAACCGAGTGAGACAGGAAATGTGTTGCGTTGCCCCACGAAAGCAAACAATCCACCGACCACCTTTTGTTTGTTTTGTTTCCTTCCAGGCTGACTCACCAGGGCAGCGTCTGACCAAGAGAAGAAGAAGAGGAGGAGGAGAAGGAGACGAGAAAAGAAAGGAAGGAAACGAGGAGGCGGGAGAGAGAAGGTGACGAGAAGGAGGCGAGGACGGGCAGGCCCTAATCCTGGGAGAATCTGCGAGGAGGAGGCGGGAGGAGGAGACGCCACCATGAGCGACCAGAACGTTGTCAAGGAAGGATGGGTCCAAAAAAGAGGTGACGTCATTGCATTGATGTGCTATTATTTCAAAAAGGCCATTTCTGCATTTATGCCAAGCAGCGCGTCGTTAGGACACCCCTGCAGTTGCCGGCCCCTCCCTTTGGAACGACCTTCCACAAAATATTAGGCAATTTCACTCGCGATCTACTTTGAAAACCCGTCTTAAAACCTACCCCTATTCTTGGGCTTTTGGCGCACGGTGAGACTTGGCATTGTTTCGACGCTTTGTGGTGTCTGCTTTATTTTGTTTTATGAGTCTGATGTTTATTGTATGTATTTATTTATTCACTTACCTACTTTTTGTTATTTAAAAAAAAAATATATATATATATATATATATATCTACGTTGGTGTGATAGAATTTTATAATTTTTTTTCATAAATATTGTTGACATTCATAGTGGGTTTTTAAAATAAATGAATTAATTCACCACTAGATGGCACTAAATCCTACATGCTCTCCCCTTTGAACCAATTGTTGTTTATTTCAGGGATGTGATTTTTCCGCTAATTCGCGGAATTCCGCTTTTTTTTTTATCTCCCCCCCCCAAAAAAAAAAATCTGATTTTTTTTTATTTTATTTTATTTTATTTTTTTTATTTTTTTTTTAGTAGTTCATTGTGTATGCACATGACTCCGACAGATAACATCTTCTGCTATAACAAAGACATTTGTGGTATGCTCTAATATGAGTTACTTTTCATTTGGTCATGATACAATTATTTGTTCATGAAATTTGAACCCCTCAACATTATTTATGTGTTAACTTAGTAATCACATTAGTTAGATATGATGATATTCTCAGTGATAGTTTTTAAAAGCAAAGGCAGTCCAATGTTTTTGAATGTGACTGATTTGGAGTTGACTAAAACTGCCATTTTATATGGGATAGTTCAATATACATTGGGAATTTATGCTGTTGTTTTGTCTATTTCTTTGTCATGTGAGTGCATTGAAAGTACTTAAAAACACGGAAAACCCATGAGCCCTGGACCTACCTGGGTGCTGGCGGCCCCCAGACCCTAAATTTTCAGATAATTTCACTTTGGTCAAATCACATCCCTGTTATTTAGTGATTAAAAAAATACAACTCAACAACAATTAAGCAATATTGCACGAGAGGTTAGCCGTTGTACTCATGAACCTTTTTGAAAAGGATTCAGTTGCTGGTGTGATCATCGTTTTCCAAAGTTAAAGCAGATATTCCCAAATGTCTTATTTGGATCCACCACAAACGATAATCCGTCTGCTTTGATGAAGGACGACAGAAATCAAAATGACTGTTGAGAGGCTGAAATGAGAAGATTTGGACAATTTGAAGTTAAACAATGGCGCTAAACGTTATTTAAAAATAATTGTTGATTCATTTGATCATCGATTAGTTAACGATTCATATTGATGCATAATGCAGTCCTTATTTGATGAAAACAAATCGTTTTCCTATATTGAAAGTATCTTTATGTTCAAGGTAGGCCAAATGTTTACAATGTGGCTTACAATAATAGTCAATATTCTCCGATGCTGCTTAATGTTCATGTTGGTCCTGATGGTGAGACATGACAAGCATTTTTTGAGCTGGTGCTTCTTGGTGTCAAAAGTTCAAGAAGCACTGGACGAACTGATGTCAACTTTACCCCCCCCCACCAGTAACTTGAAGTTGACGACATGAACTCCACTGCGGGCGTCCAGTGGCGCTCGTTTGCAGCCAAATATGAAGGAATCTGGAATGCACGGGCTCGCTTTCAGATCGTAACCGATTTCGTGATGTCAAAGCGTTGAGAAAAACTCAAGTTAGCAATTGAATGTCCATTTTGTGCTGCACGCCGACACAAAACTAACGAACACGTGTGACTTGCTGTGGGCAGGCGAGTACATCAAGAACTGGCGTCCTCGCTACTTCCTGCTGAAGACGGACGGCTCCTTCATTGGCTACAAGGACAAACCGCAGGATTCGGACCTGGCTTACCCGCTCAACAACTTCTCAGTCGCAAGTATGACGCAAAAATGCTCCCAAGCAATACGTCAACATCTAGAAAGACCGTATGTGTTAAAATAAATAAATAAATGCTTGCGTCAAGCGGTTCATTTTTCACTCCCAGTTGACTTTGCAAAATGGACACATAAGGCAAAGGAGAAACCAAAATGGCGCATGTAAGCATGAGAATGTTCACATGATATCATTTTGTCTGAAAGTCATAAGCAAGCTGATGGAAATGAGCATCGATCGGGTTCTGATGGGGTACCGCATGAATGCTATTTTTAGAGCGCCAGGCCATGTGACTTCGGCAGCTTGAACCGGAAGGAGGTCAAAAATGAAGCCGGCTGGTTGACGAGCAATGCAAAAAGTGCTTGTTTTGCTGTCCGGGAAAAAAAAAACAAAAGATGGCGAGTAAACGCAGCCGTTCTGGAACTTGCAGAAACCACCCCAGACGTTCCCACCGTCCACGTATGAAGGAGGGATTCGGAATTTGTTTCCCGAAGCCAAAACGTCATAGGGATGAACGTGAAACATTTTGTTGGGGGCCGCATGACAATCGCTGCCGGCCCCAAGATTAAGCGATTGTTTTTGTTTCGCGTTCGCTAGGGTATCGATTCCGATTTCGAAAATCCATTCGATTCACATTCGATTCACGATTCACATCGACTTTCGATTCAGTTGAGGAATTCGCACAGTACCGATTTTAGACAGTCCAAAGTACTGCAAATAGTAGAAACTTCTTGCTCTAGTTTAGTGCATTCGTAAAAATATGAATATTTACATTAAGAACTGAAGTCAATGCAGTAACATTAACAATCTGTTTTATTTAACATGGCCTTATCAAAAGAATAGATCATAATTGAAATCAATTACAACCGCAGTGCAGGCTGTGTCAATAAAAGGACCAAAAATGGCACTCAACATTGTTGTGACAGTTTTTGTGCTAATGTTGCAGTAGTTGCAAAATAAACATTTAGGCCTTTAAAGTAAACGTGTGTTTTGCTTCTGAAGCATTTGCATCACTTCCTCTTGGATATTTTTGGGGGCTCCGATTGTCATTGCATTGACAAAAAAAATCAACAAATCAAGACACTGTGCAAAAAAAATTGAAAACCACTCAGTTATTGCTTATGGATAAAGAATGCTGGTAACACGAATCCAATGTTTGAAAGTTGTTTCCATGCGTCGAGCATGGCTGGAGTCCCACCCCCTCGCTAGCCTCATGAATATTCATTAAGTGTGGTGAGGGATATGGTGCGCTACCCCATCATTTGCACCCTTGCCGGGTGCGGAAGGTGAAGGATGACGAAGCGGCTGCTCACTCTGCTACATGCGTGCGCTTTTGTTTTCAGAATGTCAGCTGATGAAAACGGAGCGTCCCAAACCCAACACCTTCATCATCCGCTGCCTGCAGTGGACCACCGTCATCGAGAGGACCTTCCACGTGGACACGCCGGATGAGAGGTGAGCCCACGGCGCAGCCGCGCGGGACACTCTCGACCCTCTTCACTTTCTTCACACAAACACACATTCGGATTTCATGACATTTCGCCCCTTCACTTAAAGAAAAAGAAAAAGAAAAAGAAAATGACATTGGCAGGATTGAAAAAGTCAAGCTTTCAATCACCGTCACCGGTGATGAGCTGCTCTTTTCTTTTTTGGAGGGGACGCGTCTAAGCAGGGCACAATACCAGCGGCTGCATGCAGAGTTGAGCGACCGAGGTGGGGCCGAGCTGGGCCATACGGACCCAGGCTGCCACAATAGTGGGCTTTCCATCCAGCCATTTGGATTCCAATTTTCGAGAAATGAGAAAAGAAAACGCAACGCAAACGCTAGAAATGCGAAATAGGGCCCAAAATTTGCACAAAAAGTTTTGACGCTTTTGAAGCCTAGCGAAAAGAGCAAAATGCACATTTTGGCTAAGGAAATAGCAAATAGCTTTTGCGAATAAAAGACCGGATGCACGTCACACGTTTGGACCGGATATGACGTCACACGTTCGTTTGTAGTCACAAAGCAACGGCAGACGAGAAAGTCAAGTATGTTAGAAAAAAGTTTATCAAGAATTGAAAAAGCAAAATCATATGACGTCGTCGCTTCCTGTTGTCGAAATGACTGCTGGATCGCATCTCTATGATGTATAGCGCCACCTACAGCGGCGGAGTCCCCGCTCAATATTGGCAAAAGAAGAACGGATGGAAAGCGGCAGAAGTCGCATGTTGGTTTTGCGCATTCGGTAAATTTGCTGAAAAAATTGCAAACAATCGTTTGGAAAGCTTTGAAATGCGGACGCTAACGGCAGCGCGCCATTGGCTGAACCGGCAGGGACGAGTGGGCGGAGGCCATCCAGATGGTGGCGGAGTCGCTGGCCAAGCAGGAGGAGGAGGGCATCCTGTGCAGCCCCACCTCCAACATCGAGAACGTCAACGAGGAGGAGATGGACACCTCCAGCGGACACTACAAACGCAAGGTTGGTCAACTTGGGCACATTCACCTTTCGGGAGGGAGCCGATGACCTCATTGACTGCCATGGATTGGATGGATTGGATGGATTTGGCGATTCGAACCGAGTCTTGCCAGCCACCAACGAGTATGCAGCGTTTCAATGCCATTTCGTCCCAGCAACTGTGGACAATTGGCAAGTTGCTCTTAAATGTCATTTCAAATGGAATTCAAAAGTCTGGAATTGAAGTCGTCCGAAGCTGACGACCGACATGGCTCATTTACATATCATGTGATCAATAATGCAAACGGTGACGATACGGTTTTTCAACCATTAGTGTTGTCGTTCAAATGACATCGCTTGTGTTCAAGAAAACAACATTCCAAAGTTCTATTTTTCAAAATGTCCTTCCAGTTGACAAGCCCCCCCCCCTTTTTTTTTTTTTCCTTTTTGAACCAGACAATGAATGACTTTGACTATCTGAAGCTTCTTGGCAAAGGCACCTTTGGCAAAGTCATCCTGGTGCGAGAGAAGGCCAGCGGGACCTACTACGCCATGAAGATCCTCAAGAAGGAAGTCATCATTGCCAAGGTACGAAAAAGCTCCACAGCCCAAAGCCACTGCAATCAAGGAGGAAATATTGTTATTATTATTGCAAGACGGCACAGAGTGTGGAGAGAAAACGTGAAAAGAATGCAAACGGCTCCGATAAGAATTGGACCAGAACCAGCACACAACAAGATCACATCCTGTTTATTCCGCTCTTAATTATTATTGAGTACTTTTATTCGATTTATCATTGATTCTAAAATGAAAATCCCTTTATTTATTTATCATCTTGTGGATGTGCGACATTCTCGCTGACGTTTTCTTTTTCTACTTTCCACAGGATGAAGTTGCTCACACGCTCACGGAAAGTCGGGTACTAAAAAACACTCGACATCCGTTCCTGACGGTGAGTGTCGAGTCCTAAATGCTGTTTCCAAAAAAGAAAAGCCGCATGGTGATGTGGTGTCCTCTTTGTCCAGTCTCTCAAGTACTCCTTCCAGACCAAGGACCGCCTCTGCTTCGTCATGGAGTACGTCAACGGGGGCGAGGTCAGAACCGCAGCGTCATTTTCAAATGCACTTTGCAAGTGTTGCGCAATCGTTATGAGGTCGACATGCTTGACCTCAGAAAAATCCGATCGATGAAAGAGTAAGCAATCGTTTTCCGACTGATGACGTGAAATTGGACGGCGTCGCAGAAAGCTGACCGGGTTTGCAATTGCGCTTGCCAGATCTTGGCTTTTTAACAAGCACATCATGGAACACATTCGGATTTACTATACATCAATATTTCGGTCTTATAGGCTAGGCTAGGCTAAGCCTAAAATAAACGGTGAGCAGCCATTTGTCTTTTTCTTTCCGTAAGCGTCCACATTAACGTGACCCGCGAGGCAACGCCGCCTCCGGTGGCGGGACGGGACGGGACGGCAGAGGTTTTATTTGCTTAAATGATGACAAATGGCGCGTGAAAGCGGTTTTGCTCGGCTGTATCGTTGAAGCTCATCTTTTCCCCGCAGCTGTTTTTCCACCTGTCACGGGAACGCGTGTTCTCAGAGGACCGCACGCGTTTCTACGGCGGCGAGATCGTCTCCGCTCTGGACTACCTGCATTCCGCCAAGATCGTCTACCGGGACCTCAAGGTAACGCGCCATCGTGACACGCGTTGCCACGTATGTTCAATTGCAACTTTTTAAATGCTTATTTATTCTTTTATGAAGGCTTTACATTGGGGTCCATTATTAAGGAATTGTATTTTTTGATTACCTTTTAAATTAAAATGATATTCTACAGAACAAGACTTTCCGTGAATAGCAGAAAATTGAGAATCATAGACAAACTGCCCTTAACAATGTTTGTCATTGCTTATGCTAATACTTTAAACCCTAAAAAGGACGACAAGCCCAAAACACTTTTTATAGCGTGCCAAGCTCATCTCGCATGATCATTTGAAATGAATGCTGCAAGATGACTTTTGAGTTTTGATCTTTTTGTCACACCAAAACTAAAAGTTGCATCTATTTTTTTAGATGAATCAGTCGTATGGAACAAAAAACAAAAGTTGTATATTTAAAAAAAAAGGGGGGGGGAAGAGTCCTATATTTACTAAAAAGTTGTTCATAAAAGACATATTTCTGGATTTTTTTTTTTTATAAAAAAAACAAAGGTTTTATATTTTTGGAAAAGAACTGTACGTATATTTCCACAAAAAAAGTTGTTTTTATTTCAGAGAAAATTGTAGAATATTTTCAAGGGGTTACGAATCGATTTATTTCTGAAAGAAAATGATGTTTTTCTTTTTCAAAAAAGTTGTATATACATGATATTCATTTATGTATTTCCAAGGCATTAAACATTTCAGGGCGAGAAAAGTCATCATTCCGAAAAAGACATCTTTTTTTCCCCCAATTGGAATAATGAGTATTTTTGAAGTTCTGTATGATTTTCTAAAGGTTTAAGAATGTGTTTTTTTGTGCCTGCTGTGAAATGTGAGCTTGCGTTTGTGTGTCGGCGAGCAGCTGGAGAACCTGATGTTGGACAAAGACGGACACATCAAGATCACCGACTTCGGCCTGTGCAAAGAAGGCATCACCGACACGGCCACCATGAAGACATTCTGCGGGACGCCCGAGTATCTCGCGCCTGAGGTCAGACCAGTGCAGCCGCTCCAAAATCCCGCGTTTATATGAAGCGGTTTTCTGGTTACGAACGGAGTACCTCAAGGAGCTTATTAGGGTTTTAGAGCATATTGCGACGATTGCGCGTGTTTACATGGCTTGGTTGAAAAAGGTTCTAGAAGGCCTGCATGTAAACGTAGTCTGTGTTGCGGGTTCGGTCATTGTTTTACAAAGTCAAAACAGATGATGCAAATGTCTTCTTTTGAGATCGTTAGCGACAGATAGCTAACGAGATCATAAAGACAATCCGTCTTCTGTCATGAAGGATTTGGATTTAAAATGAAGGAAAAAAAGAGGCTCCAAACGATTACTCGATTATTAAAATAGTTGTCGATGAATTAGATCATCGATTACGTGTCGATTAATCAATGAATTTTGACAGCTCCATTTGCACTCAATTCAAACTTCGTGGCTTATGGGAAGAAATGTGATGAAATGATGTCTTTAAAAAAGCTGATGTCGTAATAACGTAGCGAGTATGGATGCTGATGGTGGTTTATCGCGCACGCCGCGGCCGGCGGCAGGTGCTGGAGGACAACGACTACGGGCGTGCGGTGGACTGGTGGGGTTTGGGCGTGGTGACGTACGAGATGATGTGCGGCCGCCTGCCCTTCTACAACCAGGACCACGAGAAGCTCTTTGAGCTCATCCTGATGGAGGAAATCAAGTTCCCGCGCACGCTGTCGGCCGACGCCAAGTCGCTGCTCTCCGGCCTCCTCATCAAGGACCCCAACAAAAGGTGAGATCACGCACGCACACACGCAGGTGAGGTGCCGCGTGATGTCGTCTGCTAGAAAGGAGGAGGAGCTTCCTGAAATGGATTCTTCCCTTCATCTCTTCTCTCTTGTGCTCTCCCTCCTTTTCGTCTCTTCTTCTCAACTTTTATTTTTACTCCTCTCTTCATCCTGCTTTTATTATCCTCCTACGCTTCTCTTGTCCTCTCTCGTTCCTCCTCGTTCTCATCTTTTCTTTTCTTTTCTTTGTCCACCTCCTCTTGCTCTCCTCCTCCCACTTTGTCTCCTCCTCCATTCACGTCCTTTCCCCCGTTATTGTCTCGCCAGGCTGGGCGGGGGGCCGGACGACGCCAAGGAGATCATGCGTCACAGTTTCTTTGTCACCGTCGACTGGCAGGACGTCTACGACAAGAAGGTGAGACCGCTCGACCGCTCGACCGCTCGACCGTTCGACCGCTCGACCGTTCGACCGCTTGCTTCCCGCGCAAATGACCAGACAAATAACGCGTTCGCTTTCACGTGGCATTTTGCCGGGCAAAGTTTGCATTTTGCGCCACGTCAACACGCGCTGAATTGCGAAATGGAAATCGTCCAGATGAGGTAGCAATGCATCTGTTGGCCACGCCTCCCTTTCAGATGGTCCCGCCCTTCCAGCCTCAGGTGAGCTCTGAGACGGACACGCGATACTTTGATGAAGAGTTCACGGCGCAGACCATCACCATCACGCCACCCGAGAAATGTGAGTTGTGCTTCTTTTTCTTCACATTTTCATCACGTTTCCCAAAAGTTTGAGACCACCCCCCCCCCCCCCCCAGTTCAAATGACAGATCGCTAACGTGCTTGTTTTTGTCCCGTGTCCTTGCAGATGACGAGGACGGCATGGACGCCGCAGACAACGAGCGGCGGCCTCACTTCCCGCAGTTCTCCTACTCGGCCAGCGGGCGGGAGTGAGCGCCCTCGCCTCACCCCTGCCCGTCCCCGCTCGCCCTGAGCCCACCCGAACCCGGACCCTGCCCTGAAGCCACCTCGCCTGCCTCGTCTCCACCGGCGGCCATGTTGAGGAAAACACGTAGCCATTTTAGGAAAAAAACAGTACCCGTCTCTCCTCTCTGTTGTCCCGGCGGGCGGACGGACGGACGGACGGACGGACGCCGGAACTCGGGAAGTCTCTCGGTGGACTTTAAAGAGTTTTTTTGCACAGTGGGCGGGCGCGCACCCACGCTAAACAGGAGTCGGCCACGTTTTTCTGCAGGAGGCCAACTTTCGTCGTATTTATTTTTCTCTCCGTCTCAGTATTAGCTTCTTCACATCCATCTTGTCCTCCTTGTGGTGGTGATCGCCCCCCCCCCCCAGCCCCCCCCATCATTGCACTTGCATTGGAAGCAGAAGACAACGAGGCGATTTTCTTTCTTATTCTTTTTTTTTTTTTTTTATCGGGAACAAAGCACCAAAAACGTTGCCTTACGTGTGCCCGCCCTCACCGTCGTTTTGTTTTGCTCGAGACAAACTTGCATGACTCCTGATTCGCCTCGACCGTACCGCGCACGCGCGCGCGCGCGCGCGCACACACACACACACACACACACACACACACACACACGCACACACACACACACACACGCAAAAGACATTTCTGTTTTTGCCAACCCGTTGCCGTGGAAACGCGTTTGCAAACGGGGAAAAGCGACAACAAAAGTTTGCTGCGGTGTGACCATTTTCCCCTTCATGTACACAAATGCTAACACTAATACATAACACACACATGATTACATACACGCATTCATACTTACACAAACCTGTACACACACACACGCACGCTTTTAGCCTCAACGCTGTCAGCCGACGCTGTGGACATTTTGAAGTCTGCCACAAAACGCACTTGATTTTCAAATGCTAATGTGCTAGCGCTGGCAGAGGAGGCGTGTCTTGGGAGCGTTTGATTGACATTTGTCCCAACACCCCCGTCAGTGTCAACTCGTTCCAATCGTGTTCCATGCAGCAGCTTCTCGCCTCGATTTGAGGCTAAACGCGTTAGCGTAGCGAGCGGGCGCTTGATTTGGGACTCGACATGTTTTCCAGTGCCAAAACTCAGGAGTTGTGCGTCTAGTCCGCAAGAATGCTAGTGTTTTTGTTGTTGTTGATGTTGTTTTTTAAGGCTAAAGCTTAGCGGTGAAAGAAACGTCAGCTTGTCTCCCTCTCGTGGAAATAACATTTAAAAAAAAAAAAATCATTGTTAGCAGAAAAGTGGCGAGTTGACGCGACGTTCGGCTTTATCTCTGGATGGGGAGCGCTCGTTTTGGATTAGTTGAGTTCCTGATACGCATACGTACGCGCACACATGTACACGCACACACACACACACACGCGCGCGTATACACACACAAGGACTTGTGGTCGTTTCATTCCGAGGATGACCAATCACTTTGATTGCAAATGACGCTTCCAGTCGCAGAATTCCGTCTCATTCCAGAAACATTCCCTTGAAATGGCACCGCCCGGTGTCATGTACATATTTATGCAATATGCTCTCTTTTTCTGTCCTTTTTTGTTTTGTTTTGTTTTTTTCAACTGGTCTGTCGCCATGGAGATGGACCTCAGCCCCGCCCATCTCCTCCTCCGCTGCCAAGCTGTACCTGCCAGTGACGTACGTTTGTTCACCGTTACAAGAAGGTGAAAGATTAAAGAAGAAGAAGAAGAAAAAAAAAAAGTGGCAACTTATTTTTGTTCACGGGTGTTGTGTTCCTCTCTGAGTCCTTTGCCGGATTTTTGTTTGACTTGTTGAGCTGTGGGGAAAATGAAAAGCACCTCGGGAAAAATCGCTGGATGGTGAAGATGATGATGATAATGATGGAGATGAATTCATTAACTGAAGCGCCCCCCCCCCCCCCTTAGTTTTGTTTTTGGATGGTTCGTTTGTTTTTGTTTTCTTACCAAAACGTTAGAGCAAGAACCCAGTAGTGGACTTGCTTTGCTGTGCTAGTATTTATTTTCAATTAAATTAAAACAAATACATTTCACACTTTGTCGTTATTCTCTCTTTTTATTGATTTATGACATGATTGATTTCAGTCCTGCTGTAACCGAATGCTGCCCCTGTTAACGCTTCAGTATAACTTGCTGTTAATTGAGCCACAGTTGATTGGATTTTTGGAAAGGACATCCGAACTATAGCTCACTTTTAGATGAGATTCAAGCTTTTTGGGTTGCTAAATTAAATCTTTAATTTGTATAAATTAGGCATTATTAACCATTTAAAATATACAACGATTGAATTTGCACTTTAATATTTATTTTCCAGCACCCTTAGCACATTATTAGGGCTGCAATTAACTGAAACTCGACAATTGATTTCAACACATTTCATGATCGATTGATTAGCTGTGTCGCAAATGTGCTGTTGCTGCTGTGCGCGCATTGGCCTCGTAGGGGCAGTGTGGTGCACACGCCTAGATTGCCGATAAAGCAACCTCACTAAATTAAAAAGGCCAGAAGAAGAAAGTCGCGGTGGAATAGCACGAACTTTGAATTCTCTTTTTCACATAAAAAAAAAGACAGCAGTTTTCACAAACTAGGGAGAATATATGCTTGTGAGTAATGTTTTGTTATCTTTCTGTTTATGTTT
The DNA here is from genome assembly GCF_051991255.1 of Vanacampus margaritifer. Classification (NCBI taxonomy): domain Eukaryota; kingdom Metazoa; phylum Chordata; class Actinopteri; order Syngnathiformes; family Syngnathidae; genus Vanacampus; species Vanacampus margaritifer. The sequence continues at coordinate 515,508 of NC_135438.1, forward strand.
AAGTGTGTGGGCGAATGTTTGTTATTTGGAGACTGGTGCTAGTTCTGTTAGCCTAACATTGCGTGTCAGCAATGAGCTAACGGTGGTGCTAGCACAAAGTAAGGGTTGTATTAAAAAAGGAAATGGGAAAAAAAATGTCACTCACAATGATAAACTCCAGGGAATCGCCGCTTCGAAGCAAAAACCTCAACATATAACAGCGGCGCTTCGAAGCTGGCTTCAAATGACGTGAGGTGACGTCAGAGGTAGCATTACGTCATAGCGAATTTGTATTCAACTCAATTGTATTTATATAGTACTTTAATACAACCATCGCTGCATACAAATAATTGCTAATCATTTACTTTCATCACAGTTTCAATTTAGGAGCAGCAAGCACATTTTCTAAACGTGGAGAAGAGCGTGACTGCCGAAAGTGTCAGCAGGCAAGGTAAGAGACTTCTCTTTACTGTGGGGATAAAAAAAAAAAATAAACATTTTCTGAGCCAAAGAAACCTAAAACTATTAATATTATTTAAAAAAATGTAAAGGCTCAATTTTAAAAATGGGTTCCCCATTCCCCAAAATGGTCATAATTACACAAGCACTGACGTTTTTCCAAAACTCTCTAATCAATAACATAGTATAACTTTATTTTATTTTATTTTTTAAGTTTTATCGGTAAAAATTCGATTTTTCTGCCTTTTCTGCGTGCGCGTCAGTTTTTTGAAATCCGCTGCATTCCTGCTGTTCGCCAGCAGAGGGCACTATAAATAAAGCTTCGAGAAATGAACCCATTTTTGAAATCATTCGTCCAAGGAGCTCACAATTAATTTTAAAGTTAACTTCAATCTGAGTGTCAAAAAGCTACTTAAAGCAAACTAACTTGGACTGTTTGGAAACTGTTAGTTGAGCACAGTTGCATGCTCAGGGAGGGCAGAATATGAAAATATACGGGGAGGGGTATTTATTTTATTAACTGACATTTCAGTGTTTACAATAAATCTATTTAATCATAATAAAAAACATATTTTTGGGCTGATCTCAACTTTGTCTTTAGTGTGCATTTCAACAATTGAAGGTGATTCCTAAGCATTTCAGTTCAGCGTCAGCTCTTCAGCAATTCACACCAAATTTCTTCACAAAATGCATTCTATAGTTGTAGTTTGTGTGACTAAAAGTAAGACTTTGGACAAAAAAAGGTTTGATTTAGTCTTTTTTTATTCTTTCATGCAGCAAAACAAACAAAAGGTTTGACGTGGCCTTTGGACTGGTTCAAGCATGTTGCCATGGAGATCTTTTAGTCCTATTTGGTGTTAAACTTAAAATGTACCCCCCCCCCCCAAAAAAAACAAAAAACAAAACAAAACTCTTAAGTGCTAAGCTTAATGATTCCTGAGTGGGAACAGCTGTTTTGGACTGGACTCATTCTGACTGGATTTGTGTAGACTGGACCTGTTTGCTCTGGGTCCATATGGACCTGTCCTGTCCTGTCCTGACTAGCCCTGTTTGGACTCTGTATGATATGGACTGGATCTGTTTAATCTGCGTTGGTGTGGACTGGATCCATCCGTGTGGACTGTGCCCATGCGATTGGAGTTTAGTCTGGTAGGGTGGGAGGCCAGTCCACGTCCACGGACTGAGGGACCGGAAACAGGAAGACGTGGTTATTTGAAGAAGAAGAAGAAAATGGAAGAATAATGAACATTTGAGGGGAAAACACATATTACCTAAGCAAAACTATGAAAATTGTGAAAATTGCAAAGACAAGCAAATGCAGCAGAAAAAAGAAAAAAAAAAAGCAGCACTGAACGTCAGCTCATTTTGTTGGGACACATGACAAAAATTAAGTATTCAAAAGTTCTCGTAGTCTTGTAGAAGTAAAACTCGAACCAGGGCAACCATCTCAAACTCAAATTCAAAAAACAATTTTTCGTTAACGGAATCAAATAAAAACAAAAATGTTAAAAAAAAAAAAAAAAAAAGAAAACTCACTGAAACGATATTTTCCGTTTACAAAACAAACTAGAAAGTTATAATTATAGGAAAAAGTCCTTTGCTTTAGTCTTTGGTCATTCATTTAATGCATGAGCCTTCGGGGATGATTTTAAGTATATTCATTTCGATATGAACCGAAATAAGGTCGTTTGAAAGTGTGTGACACAGAAGTGATGTCATCTAGCAGCAGCCAATAGGAAAGCTCCTTCAGATGACGTCACTCCGAGGAGACGAAAGATGTAACGCTAACGGCCATATTGTGATATGGCGATATTAAAACGGCCGCAATCGTCGTCATGTCACGATATTAAATGCAGCGCATCGCTTTAAAATGCCAAGTTGATTTCCATTCGTGCTGTTCTGTTCTAGCACCCTCTGGTGGCTACTTTGTTAGTGCACTTACATTTTTTACACGGCATGTTTTGGCCCTTCAATGTTTCAAATCCATGCTAATGGTCAACGTAACATGCTTGTCGCTATGTGGAGAAACTCAATGTGTGCGATTATTTTTTTTTTTTAATCTCGCCAACTTCCCAACAATATTATCGTATTGTGATGTTTGGATAGCGTTCAATTTGCCTGCTTGACTTTTGTCTTCGATGGCTCGGCTTGCCTGCTTTTTCCAATGAAGTCGGTCGAAATCAGCTGTCGAACCATGACATTTTTTAATCAGATGAATCACGTCTTAAAATTTGGATGAATCACAATTAATCGCTTGATTAAAAAGGCTTTTTGCCCACCAAATTTAAAGTTAATTCTTTTGACATTTAATGTTATGAGGACGTCTTCAACATTTTTTGATCTTTCTAAAATCAATGAACGACTTGCATCATTTAAAGCCCAATAGTTTGACATGAAGACGTGCAAACATGTATGAAATGTTCGTCGTCGTGTTTATTTGCGCCGACACAACCTGTGCTGCCGTCAACGTAACCGTCCGCTGTCAGCTCAAGGATCGTCTGCGCTCAAAATTCAGTTCATTTGCGTTCAAACATGATTAAGGCAATCATTTTTGGTGATTCATTAATTAGTTAGTTAGTTAATGCTTTAACTTTGACAGCACTAGCCGAAATGCCTTCCTTTTTTTAATTTGATCATGTTTATTAAATATTGCACACTTTTTTTTTTTTTTTTACTAAAACTACTACTGAAACTAACTAAAACGAAGCAATTTTAAAAATAACTACTAAAAATATCATTTATTAAATGATCAAAAGGAACTGAAACTAAAAGTAACTAAAAGTGATAAAAAGTAAAAGCAATCAAAAGGAACTGAAATGCAAATTCCAGATGAAGTTGGAAGCAAATCCGGCGTCACCTGCACATCCAGCTGGAGAATGTCGGTTTGCGTGTGGAGCAGCTGACACAAGTTTGGCTTGGTCCGCCCAAAGTCTCCGTGGACAAACTCCTTGATGTAACTACGGCAAGCGCTTCAGGACAACAACTTGAAAATGGACGTCGCATGCACACGTGTGGACAAATGCGGCCCACAAATTGCGGCGGGCCCAAAAGCGTCAGGATACGTCCCGGCCTGCGTCTTGAGGCCGAGCCGCAAGTGGTGCCGGTCCAGCAGCTCGGCGCTCATGCTGTGGATGAGACGCCGGCGCACCGCCAACGTGCGGCGGTGCAGAACCCGCAGGGGGGTCTTCTGGGCCACGCTCAGGTCCTCCGGGCACACAAACGCAGCACACGTCAAAAATGCACAATCTTCGCCAACAATTACTACACGCCACAATTACAAAGTCTGAATAATTAGGAATACTAATTTTCAGTCCTTTCAATTTATACATTAGCACCATTTTTTTTTTTTTTACTTTAAAATGACTCATTTGGGCTTTTTCTGAAAATGGACAAAAAAGTTTTACGTTAAACAAAAAGCAGAGAAGTCATTCGAGATATTCATAACATGCTCAATGTTTTCAGGTGCTGTGCATACGACACTGAAATAGGAACGATCGAAACATTCAAATCCTGGACAAAAAAGGGACTCGCAACGTATTTGTCGTCGCTTCCAAATTTGACAAGAGAAACGCGACTTCTTTGGCTACAGAAGGCTTTGACGCAGCCTCAACGGCAGACAACACTTCAAGCAATGCTAGTTAAAACGGCCAGCAGGTGGCAGCAGAGCAAAAGCGATCAACCAGGGCCATGTTGAAAACAAGCTCCCCCCCCTACATATTATGATGTAACTTAGTTATATTCTAATGTTAATGACAGCAAAACAGAAACCGTTAGAATTATTTATTTTTTTTCCTGATGAAAGACGAGACTCTAATCTTTCTTTTAGTAGGTGTTTTTTCCCTCTCCATGTTTTGAATGCAATAGAACACAACATTGCAAAATCAGTCCAAATCCAGTCAACCGGTTGGGAGCAAAGAGGGTCGCTTCAGTCCAAATGGCTGCCAGTCAGTCAATGAGTTCATATTTCTTCCATAATTGGGCAGCTTTACGTCAACCTGACGTCCGCGTTTGGCAACAAACGGCAAAGCTGCCCACAATTCTCATTCATGTTGAGCGTCCAGATTTGGTCAACAATCCTTTTGGTGGTCACTACCAAATATTTGGATTCAATCGATTCGTCCTATTTCTTTGAATTTTGCATTCAAGCGTATGACACAAAAGCATTTTCCTCCTGATGACCGTTTATTAACCAGTGATTGGTATTTATTTCGTATTCATATAGTGATGGGAAAAAAAGTGAAAATGTCTTCTTTTGATGAAACACAGACGATAATCAGTCTTATGTCATCAAAGACTACAGAAATCAGTCAACAATTACTGTTGCTATTTTGGAAAATGGCTCCAAACGATTACTCGCTGAATTTTGACAGCCCAAAATCATTGACTTCAATCTGGTGTGCGTTTGTAAAGAAAGATCCACCTTGATGTGGTTGATGAAGGCGATGTCGTCTTTCCCGATGGACTTTTGCGTCCACACCAACGCTTGGTACGACTTGGTCTTCTCCTCCTCGCCCTCCTTCATCAGACTCATGGCGTCTCTACGCACACACGGCGCCACTCGGTATTGCGGCAGGCCGAGGAAGACAAAAGGAACATTTTCGGCCGGCTCGCTTTGTACCTGCTGACCATCTGCAGGTCTCGGACCCGGATCTTCTCCGAAGACGCGTTGATGAGCTGCAACGCAATCGGGCTTCGTCAGCAACAACAACAACGAGGAGGAGCAAAGTCGCAAGCGTGTCGTGTTGCGGCACCTCCTGCACGTCCTTCGTCTTCTCCTCGCTCAGTTTGCTCTTGCGCGGGTTCAGCAGCTCCAACGCAAACGGGCGACCTGGAGGAGCAAATGGAAGAAGAGGAGGAGAAGGAAGACGAAGGCATGCAAAGGAGGCAGGAAACGTGGCAGCGGAAGTCGAGTAGGAAGAAAAAGGATGATGAGGGACGTAAAGGAAGAGGAAAGAGAAACGGGGGATGATGCGGGGAAGAGGAAGAAAGATACAGAGAAAGATAAGAGCATAATGGAGGGAAGAAAAAACAGATGAGGGTGAAAAAAGAAAGAAAGGGACCAGGATGATGAAGAGGACAAGGAGGAAAAGAAGAAAAGAACAAGTCAAGGATGAGGAAGGAGAAAAGGAGGATGATGATGATGATGGCGTTTACCATTTCCCAAGGTGCGCACGTCCACGTCCTCGCGGCCGGATGACGAGAAATTAAAACCTGTCCCGAAAAGAAAACCACAAGCGCAAGGTTGCCATTACAGCCAGGACGGACGTCCGTTGTCAGTCTGCCGGCCAAATAAGACGTCAACGTCAGCCGCTTGTCAACGATGCGCTTCACCTTGCGCGGCGAAGGCGGCCATGACGGGCGCGGCGATGAGCTCCTCCACCGACGACTCCATCCGACGCTGGCCATCGATGAGCCACGGCGTCTGTGGCAGGCTGCGGCAGAACTTGTTGTAGCGCCCTGAACGCAAAGAAAAAGAAAAAGAAAGAAAGGTGCGCCGCTGGTTTGCTCGCTGGCGACGTTTCCCGCCACGTACCCGCCACAAAGACGGACGCGTGGACGCACTGGACGTCCTGCGGCGTGCAGCTGCTGACCGGCCGGGACGGCGGACACGCCCACTGTCTGACACAAAGAACACATTTTGGGTCACTCGGCCCGAGTATCGGCTCAAAATCAATTCACGATTCTCGATTCAGTTCAAGATTTAATGCAGTACCAATTTTATGTTCTCACAAGTATCAAATGCTGCAAATAGAAATTTCTTACTCTTACTTGCTGCATCGACACAAAAGAGGTTTAAGGCCAGTGAAGAGAGAAAAGTAAATGTTGGGCACAATTCGCACTTTATTCTCAACATTTGATTTCATTTAACTTTAATCTCAGAATTCTGACTTTAAAACCAAACTTTTTTTTTTCTCTCCCTTCACTGGCCCTAATTTTCTTCCGTACATTAGTATGAAAATATATAAATGAATATTTACATTTAAAATGGAATCCAACGCATTATTGAACATGACCTGATCAAAACAATAAATAATAATTGAAATTGATCAAGTAAATAAAGTGGCAAAAACACTGGGCTCCTCTTGGGCTACTCGGAATAAGAGAAAGGCACATTTGCATTTGATAGCCATATTTAAAAGTATCGATTCATGGTTTTATGAATCGATATTGGGCTATAAAAGGAAGATCGATTCAATATCGATTTTTTATTGGTCACACAAATGAATTCTTCAACGTTTTTTTTCCCCTCCATGTTTTGATAGCAATAGAACACAACATTGCAAAATCAGTCCAAATCCAGTCAAACAGCCGGGAGCGAAGGGGGTTGCTTCAGTGAAAATGGCTGCCCGTCAATGAGTTAAGGTGGAACATACTTGATAAATTTTCCGTCTGGGATCTTCTCGAGAGCTTTCACTACCGCCATCCGGGTGAACACCGACTGCACACGACAACAACAATCGTCAGCCTGGCCGTCGTCCACGTTTCTTATTGGTCAAGCGTGGCCATGTTGGATGCTCGCCTGTTTGTTCTTGGTGGCTTTGAAGCAGTCGGGACAAGCCGAAGCGCTGAAAGGAAAAGTCACAGTCGTCATCGTTCCTAAAAAGCGGCCCAAGCGGGAAGCCCGTTACCGGGGCAACGGGCCCGCTACTCACAGGAAGTGGCAGTCGCCGTCCGTTTCCGGGTGAGTGAAGCCCACGCTGACCTCCAGCGCACTCTCAAAACACACACACACACACACACAAATCAGTTCAGAGGTCAATTTCAATTGGACTTTTCAGAAGCTTCAGCAGTTCATTGCTACAATGGCGTATTAGGGGGGAATATTTCGAGAAAAAAACTTGCTGCAAGTTTTTGAAGTGAAATTTGCATTTCCAGAATTATTATTTAAACATTTTGCAATTTTTTTGTACAAGGAGCGAAGTTGACGTGTGGAATGTGCTGCTCCCGTCATTCACTTGCATTGACCTAAAGTATGCTCGCTTCTGATTGGCTCGTGTTAGTCAGCTGACCAGAAAGTGCTGTCGCTCGAGCTGTCGTGTGTGACGAGCAAAAGTTTCAATTAAGAAGAAGAAATCTGTCTCCATCCTGCCTTTTCATTTGATAAAAAGCCTTCCGTGAACCACCATCGAATTCTCGCGATGAACAAAAGCGCCTCGTCCGGACGACGGCTACGCTACGTGTATTTGGGAGGGTTTTTTCTCGCAAACGTAAAAGTTTACAAACTTGCAAATGTGCCACTTTTTAAAGTCATAAATTTGTCACTTTATGACATATTTAAATGTGCACGTTTGTTTTTCCCCGGAATATAACCCTAAACAAAAAAGACGTGCCCCTAATACGACGACGTCATACAAAGCAATTTTCGGCATCGTTTTGCCACAGCAATAATCGCGTTGACCATTTCGTGTGTAAACCTTCAATATGTTGCTAAGTTTCACATTAAGAGGTTTCAAAATATAACATTGAATGCGGCGTCACCTTAAAAAGTCTTCAAGCTCGTTAGACAGCCAATGTTGGTTTCCCGGCAGGGTTCGTTCAAGGTCGCAAATGTTCCATCAGACATTTTCAAGTCGCGCATTCACGACCTTCAGAAACGGGCTGAAGTTTCAACTTTCATGTTTTAAGGTAATGCAAGTTTCGCGTGAAATGGGTCCGTTTTGCGTCGCTTAAAACGTCACAAGTTGATCAATTTCACGTTTAATGTGTGACATTGAAGGCCAAGCATTCATTTCCCGTTCACATGGAATAGGTTACACGTTGTAGCGGGATGAATTTCACTTTTGAATGTGTCACATTCAAACCGTAATACATTTTGCATTCCAAGAAGCAAATTTCGGCATCCAAGTCACAAATATTTTATCAACAGAAACAAAGACCAACAGATCCATTTCTTTTCCAAGAGTGGATTTTTTTTGTGTCTGTAATGCCCTGGCATGTGGGCAAGGAGAGCCACGGTGGCCGTTTGTGTTCAACTTGCCGATCCAATGGGTCCCTCCCTCACCTTGGCGACCACGGCAACGCCGCCCAGCTCCGGGGCCAGCAGGCCCTGCATGATCCACCTGAAGGCCTCCTTCACCTGGACGACGTCATGGCGGCCCAGGACGCCGCATTTGGCTCTGGCGGGGGTCACGCCACGCAGCCTCAAAATGGGCCCGCGTCGAGACAAACAAACAAAATGGCTGCCTTACCTCACTTGCTCCTTCACGTGAAGCCAACACCAGTGCTGACCATCCAAACGCACGTCGACGGTCGCAAAAGGAAAAAAAAAGGATGTGCATCGTTAGGAACGAGACGGTCTCGTTTACAACAAAGTCACGTCACCACCGAGAGGATTGACGGCGTGGAATTTCAACCATAAGCGACAAAATGGCGGATTTTATTTCAAGGATCAATATTTGGGGTCTGCAGGCAAAACTTTTGTCTGCTTTTGAATACTTTGTTTCACGTTACAATCTTGAACAGAGAGATGAAGAACCCTTTCAACTGTCTATGCTGTCAACGCAATTATGTATACGCACGCACGCACGCACGCACACTGACCTCACGCACACACATCTGAGCAGGCAGCGAGATGGACAGCACCAAAGCGTCCACCTCGTACTTTTCCTTCTTCACAGCGTCGGCGATCTGCGAAGACACAACATGCCAGCTTACATCCTTCATTTTGCACTTTTCTTTCCCCCCTTTAATTTTACTTCATTCAATTGTAGTCCTTTTTGGATTCATTTACCTCATTAAATAATTGCATCATTTATTTATTTATTAGAAGTCATAATAAAATATTTGATATCCATTTAAAAGCACATTTCACGAAATAATTGTTGAATTGATTAGCGCTAAACAATATACAATAATATCCTGGATTTATATCGAGCTTTTCACACACTTCAAAATAAGTTAAAAAAATGAAAATTCATTATTTTATTAAAAAGAAACACTTTTACGTAGACATTTTCTTTTTAAACCTATTCATAAATGAATGGCCTGTCTACCAAACTGTGCATTTCTTAAAATCAAACTCTTCTATTTAATAAAATTGTTAAAAAAAACAATTTTATATACACATTTAAACTTCTTTTTTTTTTAAGTAATAGTATAAAATATAATAATACTAGTAAAATAAAAATGTATACATTTATAAAGAAATCATTTAGAATAAAAAATGCAATCATTTAAAAACGGTTTCATTAAAATTGGTTAATTTATGAATAAATTATAAATAATGAAATTGAAAACATTTTTGTTAAATAGCTAGTTATTAAAATAAAATAATTAATTTCATTCATTTTTAAAGCTCATCCTCGATGAGTAACCCTTTTGACCAATCTGTCAGCTTTAAAATCAAATGTAACCCTTGTAAACAATAGAATCATTGTAGTCAAATAAATCATTTGACATTTGTATCAAACATTTTTAACATAGAACAAAAATAATAGTAGTAAAATCAATCTTGTGTCACCTGCACAGCCTGGCTGACGTCGCTGAGGTGCTGCAGGACCCCCAAGCACAACACGCACACGCTCGACTCCTCCTCCGCCGCTTCCTCGGGCTCCAGTTTGCTTCTTTTCCTGGCCGGTTCTGATACCACGGCATGCTGGGAATCGTTGTTTCCTTCCTCCGGTGTGGACTCGGATGATGTGCGGTCCCCTGCGGCACCGATGAAAGCGTGAAGCTGCCTGAGCGTTTCCTGTTTGAGAAAAAAAAAGAAAACAGACTTGTTGCTGTTTACGTCAGCGTGCCTGCCATATTGGATGTGGCAGATGTTCAAGTCTGTGGACTTAACTTGTCAAAGTCAATACCTCTCATTTCAACAAATTGGCATCAAAAACACTGGACAGTATGTCTCTTGTAATCTGATAATTATTGTTTACTCCTTCCTTGTACATTTACGATACTGGTAAGCAGCACCATAACAACAAAAGAATATTCTAGTCTTCATCAAAAGGGAAAAGTACTAATTCAAAGATAATGATCTAGTCCCAAGAAAAGGTTATCATTATAAGGGAGAAGTTTGTAGTCCTAAATGAAGGTTTTAGTCCAGAGGGAGAAGAATAGAAGATGACGTCACCCAACAGTAAAAGTTCTGGCACTGAGTAAAGGTTGAGCATAAGAAGTATTTATTTGACGTCTGCGGTGGCGTGTACCTGGCGGGTGTGCCTGTAGGCATCAGGGACTCCGATGCAACAGAACCTGAGCACGCAGCGAGCGCAGCAGCCGGACGCCAGCAGCTTCCTGATGATGACCTTGTCTTTCTCCTTCAAGGGCAACATCTCTTCTTTAGACCGCAAACACAAAACCAGTTGATTTCGCCTGATGGCCATACAGACAGCCTACTAACATACTGTACTATAAGTGTACAAAACTTAGAGTAATCTTTATAGTAGAAGTAGTCGTAACAGCTCAATAGACTTCATGTGAGCTGTAAATTGTTTTGTCATCCGTCACCCAAGTTGTTGAGCGAATGACGTACGGTGTATAAATGGCAATGAGAAAAAGTGCACATACAACACAATTGTCGTGATTTTTAATCGCCCACTAAAAAGCATTGACGTAAAATGCGGATTTTCTCGATAGGCTTCATTTGCAAAATTGCATGAACATACGATTGATTTCACTTGCGTTGTTTGCACGCGCTCACGCGGAAGTGCGGCGTGTGTGCGTCACACCGGCGGCTAAGCTATTTTAGCTTTAGCACATACCGTCATAAGAACGTCCGACAAAGTGCACGCTCAGCAGCGACCAGAAGACAAAACAAATAGCACACTTACCCAAGAAGATGATTACAATCGTTTAAAGTTGTGTGCTAACATGCTAATGATGCAAAAAACTGCTTCCGTTCCGTTCACGCCGAGCAGGCATAGTAATCGAACCAGAGTGTCTCGCTTTAATCCATCAGTGAGACTGGACTCAAAGCGCAACATGCGTTTAAAAAGAAACATTCAGACTTTTACGATTTTAAGCACAACATACGGATCAACATCATCATTCAGAATGACCGCAGAAGAAATGACAAAATCCATGGTCAATTCGGGTGGAAATGCTTCATTGGGCCAGGTCAGGAATTACGTACAGAGAGGGAACTAAAAAAAAAAGTAGTTGATTTGGTTATAATTATTAATAATTAATCATTACATTTGAAAATGAACACAACTAAATCCCACTTAGCGTATTTGGAAACTGCAGTCAAATTCAGGTCCAAAAAGTAGAAAATAAATATTGAGTGTTTGTAGACGACGCGATTATCTGCAAGTGCCACATTAAACACGCACAAACTAAACTGTCTACAATAACTTCTGTCTTGGGCACAGCAAAACTCAATCACTACATTATAATTTATTGATTGTTAATGAGTTTTTGTTGTTGTTTTGTTTCATTTCCTTCTCATTTTGAACGTCGCGTGAGGTAATTTCTCGCCATTAGTTTTCTTTATCTATTGTATTAGTTTTATTTTTTTCTGTTCACTATCTGTTGTTTCGGTGTTCAGCAAGTGCTGTCTGTTGACGTCATCTTAGCGCGCCCTCTTCTCTGCTCCTCCTAGCGGCTCTGGAAGCTTCTGAACTGCTCCGGGTGGACGTTTGAAAATCCGCCGCCATCGCGAGTCAAGGCTCGACATTTAATCTCCGGGACACATCGGTCCTATTGTGAAGGTCCCCCCCGACATCTTCCATCAAGTATCAAGTCGCGATGCCCGAAGCGATGGCTGCACCGAAGTTTTCAAACCTAGGCAAAAACAAAGGAGGGGCGTATGTGGACCGTGACAAGCCGGCTCAGATCCGCTTCAGCAACATCTCTGCCGCCAAAGGTAGTTAAAACAAAGCCACAAAGTGTTGAAAATTGTTCATCGATTCGGAGAGGAATTGGCCAAAACGCCGCAGAGACCGTTACGTGTCCTGTCCAGGCAGCATTCAATTCACGTTCGCAAAAAAAGAAAAAAAAATCGGAATAAATTACTAGCTGTCTTTTAATGTCTTCTCGGATGCGCTCCAGTTCGGACGCCGATTTTTCATTCATGACGTCATACTGATTGATCATTGCATTTTTCCTCATTGAAAGGAATTGGAACAACATTAATGCCGTCCCGCATCTCCAAATCTCAATTTATTGTTAAATGTTGTTGTTTTTTAATTAAAAATAAATATTCCTACGTCACAGCTCCAAAATAAACAAAACTGTCTTTATGAAGCGTAATTAACAATTCCAAGCTTACGACACAATTGCGTGCAAATGAAAATGGCGGTGATGCTGCATTCAAGGACAAGAGGAAAGTGGGAAGACTGAATGCAGCATTAACTCGGTAAAGGGAAGCTGTCTGCTCATTGAAAAGGTTTGAACTTTGGATGCGTGTCATTTGATTTGTGAGGATTATTTCGATTTGAAAATGTGATGAAATGTCATTTGACTACGATAAGATAGTCACAGGCCAACGCAATAAAAAATACGCCGTTTGTTTTCCTTGAAATAAAAGTACAGAAGATGATTCGGGCCAGTGAAGAGAAGAAAAAAAATGGCAGGATTCTGTCTTTAATCTCCGAATAAAGTCAGAATCCTGCCAAACTTTTTCTTCTTCCGTACTAGATAATAATAATAGAAATGGCGTAAAGTCAGACACTTTTGTGTGGGCGTGGCTGGAAGGGGCGTGGCCTAGTGATTGACGACAAAAGGCGGGATTCAGTCCTCTTGGCCATTTCGCACCCGAGTGTCGCTCTGCTTAATAATGAATCATGTTGCTGATTGCTCTGACACTTGATTGACAGCCGTGGCCGACGCCATCAGAACCAGTTTGGGCCCCAAAGGAATGGACAAGATGGTGAGTGAAGGCACGGCGCCCACTCTTGAGTCGCTGACTCGGCGCCGTCGCTAACTCGGCGTTGTCGCTTTCAGATCCAAGATGAGAAAGGCGACGTGACCATCACCAACGACGGGGCCACCATCTTGAAGCAGATGCAGGTGCTGCACCCCGCCGCCAAGATGGTACGTTGCGTCCACACGCCACATTCCGCCCCTCCCTGGCGCCGTGCGTCTCCACACGCGTGTCATGGCTGACCGTGCGCGGTGTGTGCGTGCGTTGCAGCTGGTGGAGCTGTCCAAAGCTCAGGACATCGAGGCGGGCGACGGCACCACGTCGGTGGTGGTGATCGCCGGCGCCCTCTTGGACGCGTGCTCCAAACTGCTCCAGAAAGGTAAGAGACGTTTTGTAATTGCAGACGCTTCTCATATTAGCTCGTCACTAACTGCCAACATTACTAATAAATACATGATTAAAAGTACAGATAAAAACCGATATCATAGAATAGCATTTAAAAACGACATCCCCAAAAACAAATACAGGCGCTCCCCTACTTATGAACGCGTTACGTTCCGAGCGATCGTTCGTAAGGTGAATTCGTTCGTAAGTTGCTTCAGTGCTATATTTTGTATTAGAATTTATGTTTAAAGAGAATACGTACAGTGCTTGTACTGTACTACGTATGTTAGAGAGAGAGAGCGAGAGACACACGCAGTATGTACATGTATGTAATAAGATCAATAAAATGAAGTTGAACTTACTTTTGGAAGATGTACTCGATGCTTAAGGAGATGATGGAAGAGGAGGATTTTATATCATGAGAGATTCTTCGTCGTCGCTGGAATCGGCTTTAAAAGTTACTTCCTCCTTCACGGGGACCGGCGTTTTCTTCCTCTTCCTCCTCGCCACGTTGCTGAGCCTCCAATGAGCTCTCACAGCGCCAAGCGGCGGTATTAGCGGCGCAAAGAAGCACTACTCGGAAAAAGGCGCGCATACAAAATCGAATTTACCGAACATTTTTCCACATACTGTACGCGCAGACATGTTGGTATGTACCGTTGTTCGTAACTCGAATGTTCGTAAGTAGGGGAGCGTCTGTATAAAGAGTTAGCGCCACCTACTGCTCAGGAGGGCTTACTCAATGTCAGATTATTCAATTTTCTTTTTCCAAAATAATATTGCTCGGGATTGAGCCGTTATCGACCGGCCCGATTATCAGTGCCGATATTTACATTTTGACAAATATCAACATCGGCCTTTTAAAAAATCTATTTCACTGAATTTTGGGTTTTTGTCAGGAATTGTAAGATGTTCACAGACAAGCTTTTACTTGTCACAAATACATTTTCAACATATTCAGACCATTTTTCACCGTCTGCCCAAATCTTTTGAAAGCTTTTTCGAACCCCGACGAAATCCCCAAATGAGTTCCATTCGCAAGCGTTTGTCGCTCAGTGACATGCAGGAACTTTTCTTTTATGCATCTATTTCAATTTCTACGTTATAAAAACATGAGGCCACTGGAAACTCCCGTGAAAAAAATTTGGGGGAAGAACTTTATTTACAGTAGAAAACTATTTACTTTTAAATTTAGCTTCTTAACACATGCAGATGACGCTGGAAGCTCCCTGCAATTTTTGTCATCCCTAATCTTTCCTCTTTTACTACAAATGAATATCCACTTGAAATACGGGTTGTCGTCCTGCTTGACGACAAATAATCAGTATCCGCCTTGAGAAAAGCTATATCGGCATATCACTCATTATTGTCGGCTGGCGTCCCGCAGGCATCCATCCCACCATCATCTCGGAGTCGTTCCAGAAGGCGGTGGACAAAGGCGCGGAGGTGCTGGCGGCCATGAGCCGTCCGGTGGAGCTGAGCGACCGCGAGACGCTGCTCAACAGCGCCACCACCTCGCTGTGCTCAAAGGTGGTATCGCAGTATTCCAGCCTGCTGGCGCCCATGAGCGTGGACGCCGTCATGCGCGTCATCGACCCCGCCACCGCCACCGGCGTCGACCTGCAGGACATCAAAGTCATCAAAAAGCTCGGGTGAGACCGCAATGCCAATGACGGCGACCGTTTGGAAGTCACCTTTGGCCAAAAACATCCGGCGATTGCTCGCTCGTTGATGGGGGAAGTCAAAGTTCAAACAATACTTTGTTGTTTTCTTGAACTAGAAAAATTCTCTAGATATTAAAAAAACTAACAAAAACAATTTATTCTATAATGATTCATTTAATCCATCATCTATTTTTATTTGCAATATATTTTCATTGTGTGCCAAGAAAGGTGCCTCTAAATACAATTTATTATTATTATGATTATTAATTTAGTCACTAATTATTTTGCTTGTAACTTTGTTTCCCCGAAGCAGCTTTGGTATCATTGGCACAATTGCCAATCGATGAATCGTTTGGAGACCTTGTTTAATTTTAACATGTCCAAATCGTTTGAGCCAAACTGCTTTTCCTTTAAAAAATAAATAAATCATTTTTGTTTTGATTTTTATTTCGTTAATGAAATAGTTTTGGGAATTTTTGTTTTCTCTCCTGAACAAAAAAAAAAGAAAAGAAAAAAGTCCACATTAAAAGTGAATTTGAAAAACGTGACAACGTCCCGGATGTGGAAAATCCAAGTGTGCACGCGTGCCAAATCGTAACGTGCGTTTCAGGGGCACCATCGACGACTGCGAGCTGGTGGACGGGCTGGTGCTGACCCAGAAGGTGGCGAGCGTCGGCGTGGGTCGAGTGGAGAAAGCCAAGATCGGCCTGATCCAGTTTTGCTTGTCTCCGCCCAAAACGGACGTGAGTTTCCCGCCCGGATCCGGCGAGCGAGCGGCGGCGCCGGTCAACGCGCTGACGGGCTCTTTTGGCAGATGGACAACCAGATCGTGGTGTCAGACTACGCGCAGATGGACCGCGTGCTGCGCGAGGAGCGCACGTACATCCTCAACATGGTCAAGCAGATCAAGAAGGCGGGATGCAACGTGCTGCTCATCCAGAAGTCCATCCTCAGGTGCGAGACGCCACAAATCGCTGAGAGACTTTGTCCAGCGGCAATTTTCGGGCCGTTTTTTATTTTTTTATTTTTTTTTTATTATGCATTACAGATGTTTAACTCTTAAAAACAAATATTTGATCCTTTAGTATTTGTAATAATAATACAAATCTTTTGGGGGTGAATCCTCATCCTAATAGTTGATGAGCAATTAGTTGCTTAATTGTGGCGCGCGGATGCTAACGTTAGCGATGCCGCAGGGACGCCCTGAGCGACCTTGCGCTGCACTTCCTCAACAAGATGAAGATTATGGTGGTGAAGGAGATCGAGAGGGAGGACATCGAGTTCATCTGCAAGGTCAGCGCAAAAACAAAACCCTTGGAAGCTGATGTGGCTTCTCAAAGTGGCTCCCTCTGGTGGCCTCCCGCTGGTGCTACATGAATGTTTACACTGCTAAGTTTCATTGAGTAGCTTCAACTTTTTGTTGTAATCCAGTCAAGTACAGTTAAGGGCAGTTTACTTTATATACTTCCTGGCTATTAGCGTTAGCTTGACATGCTCAGCTAACATGTGATATATGACATCAGCATGACCCCAGGATATCCCCAGTAGGGGTCATTAGCCATTTCCTGGCTATTAGCATTAGCTTAGCATTCAATTAATGACCGATTTCTTTATTATCTGGTTTATCTGAATGACGTCAAATTGGTCGATAATTAACGATATGATCGTGCATCCCTAGTTCATTTCATATAATCTAAATGGCTAAGTTTGACATTTTGACTTTTTTAATGAGCAAACGTGTTTCATTACATACATTTTTTTCTTAATAATGAAAAGATCTTAACATGCAATTTAAGGCACTTCTCTTCCTTTAAACATGCAAAGTAGCCTCGGTCCACAATACGGAAAAAGAATTCAAGTAAGCCAAGTTGCAGGTACCAACTGTCAAACTTGCCGGCCGGCAGCAAGACACTCGAAGGTCGTGCTAACAGCTAGCCGCTTACGTCGGAGAAATTCATTAGCCATTTCTTGGCCTCCTAAATTAGTAACTGAACATGAGTTCGGGAAAGCCTTGTGTTGATGTTGGTCCAATCCGAACCGACCGCCGATCGATGGTGATGATGCGTCGCACCACAAGTAAATGCAAAATGTTTTATTTCCGCGTGAACTTTTCTTTCCCGCCCTAACGCTTCCTGGTTGAAATGCGTCTTCTCAGACCCTCGGCACCAAGCCCATCGCCCACATCGACCACTTCACCGCCGAGATGCTCGGCGCCGCTGAGATGGCGGAGGAGGTCAACCTGGACGGATCGGGCAAGCTCATCAAGGTGCGCGCTCGGGCGGCGCAACGCCGGCCGCTCCGCTCGCGTCTCACCAAAGTCCGCCTTCCCGCCGTCCTCAGATCACCGGCTGCGCCAACCCCGGCAAGACGGTCAGCATCGTGGTCAGGGGTTCCAACAAGCTGGTCATCGAGGAGGCCGAGAGGTCCATCCACGACGCGCTCTGCGTCATCCGGTGCCTGGTCAAGAAAAGGTCGGTCCGCGCTCCTTTGCGAACGGGGGTCCGATTGGGGCTGTGTGCGCTTCATCCAAATTCAGTTACCAAATCAGCATCGCCGTTAAAAAACCATTATTCATTCTGGCTAACTTACTAGCTGCTAGCATGGAGCCGTAGAGTAGCCACTTGTTGGTATGCTGTCATTGTGTGGCAAGTTTTTCATCCAAAAGTTGTTTTCAACATTATCTGCTGACAACAAAAACAAGACTAAAATGTTGACATTTTCTGTTGACTAAAACTAGACGAATAAAATCGTTTTCTTGGACTAAAATGCTCGATTTATAGTGGACTCAAAATGGACGAAATCAAAACAGGATGAAGTTGACGGATTCAAAACTAACAATCGTTATTGAAACTGGACTAAAACGGAGACCAAATTTAGAAACGACATAAAATGAAGACGAGTTGCAGTTGAGTCTTTTTTCTTGTTGGCTTGATGCTTTTGTGTGCGTTCTTCCGGAACCTCCTTCAAAGGCGCCCCGGCACATTTCCATCGTGCCGGGGCGTAACAAGTGGAGGCACATTAACGTCGAGGCGCTCCCGTTTGTTCCGGCCCGGTTGTCCCGTCAGCCGGGCCGGGAGGAGCCCTCGCACATGTCAAGCGGGGGGGGCCGTCCGGAAAAGAAGCGCGCTTGAAATGTGGCCGTTGCCGCCTTCGCAGGGCCCTGATCGCCGGCGGCGGCGCCCCCGAGATCGAGCTGGCGGTGCGGCTGGCCGAGTACTCGCGCACGCTGGCCGGCATGGAGGCGTACTGCGTGCGGGCGTACGCCGACGCCCTGGAGGTCATCCCGTCCACGCTGGCCGAGAACGCCGGCCTCAACCCCATCTGCACCGTCACCGAACTGCGCAACCGCCACGCCCAGGGAGACAAGATGGCCGGCATCAACGTGCGCAAGGTTAGCGCCGCCGCGCGCTCGGCTTTTGTCTCGTTTGCGTTTGTTTGACGCCGGCCGGCCGTGCTTCCGTCAGGGCGGGATCTCCAACATCCTGGAGGAGCTGGTGGTGCAACCCCTGCTGGTGTCCGTCAGCGCGCTCACGTTGGCCACCGAGACGGTCCGCAGCATCCTCAAGATTGACGACGTGGTACGTCCCGGCGCCTCCGTCGACGTCGGCCGCCGGCGTACTTGAAGTTGTGCTTTTTGTTTGCAGGTCAACACCCGATAGTGACGGACGGCGCTTGCGAGACGAGACGAGGCGAGGCGCCAACTCGCCGGCCGTGTTACTGACGCGCTTCAAAGGTTGCAGAAGTTAATAAAATAATTTGTTTGCCTGAACGCGCGGCTTCATTTGTTTGAACATCTTCTTCGTCTAACGTGGAAAGTAACTCAATTTGTAACCCAGTAACGGGGAGGGATGTAACGATTATGGAAATATCCTGATATTAAAACTGCCACAATGTTGTCGTCACGTCACGGTCAGAACTTTTCATTGACTTTTAAAATGGTCTAAAATTTGTTTTAGTCTTAATTTAGTCTTCTGATTGTATTTGACTTTGAATCCAATTTTAGTCGACGAGATTGACAGTTTAGTTGATATTTTCCTTCAGCATACATTTCAAAACTTTTATACAGAAAATTGGAACACATTTATTTGTAACAAGGGGTGGGAATGGTCTCTCACAATTCGATTTCCATTTTTGGGTCTGATTCGATTCAGAACGATTTGATTGACAATGATTTCTGCTTCAATTTATAAATGTGCAAAAACTGTAACAAAAATGACTTTTAACATTTGCGCAATGTTACATTTACTTCTTTTTTTTCCCTCCCGCATTTTGGGGAGAAAGGACGCCATGATTGAGGGTGAGAGGAAAGTTTCTTTTGACACGGAGTAATAATTACTTGTTCAAGCACATAAATATTATATGACTGATTTAGAATAGCTTGCCCAACACTGAATCGGGATGAGCATCTTTTCAATGATTTCATCTTCATCCTAAATAAAAATAATAATCACGCACGTCAGCGTGTGGATGTAAAGTTCACAACTGTCGAATAGTCTTTGGAAAAAGTATGAAAATAAGAGTTAGGCGGTTCATTTATTTCGAACATAAACAAAACTATACCATAAATTTCGCAAATAAATGGCTTTAAAAACGACGACACTATTGTTTCCATGTCGACTTCAGTCAGCCTTTTGAAAATGTACGACAAATAATTGCTTGCTGTTCCTTTTGCCTTTGATTTAACGTCACTTCCTTGACGACGGGCCCGCTTCTGTTGCCTGGCAACGACCGCTTCCTGTCGCCGGACGCCGACGGCAGGTGGCACGCGCAGGCTCAAAGCTCTCCCACCGCGAGCCACAACTTCGGCAATAAAACACAATAGTTTTGCGTGTCCTCATGGCCAACGCGCACCGCAACAACGTGCTGGTGACGTCGTGCCTTAAGCGGCCGGTGGACCCGCACACCAGGGCGCCGCTGGCCTCCTACGAGCGGGAGAAACAGACGCCCCACTCGGTCACGACTTACGCCGACAACCGGGACGCCGACCGGGAGAAGGAGGACCAGGTAAAGTCGAGCAAAATGGCCGCCCGCCACTTCACACTAGTTGAAATGATATACTTCCCACGACGTCAAAGTGTACATTTTCAGCACTTTTCCAAATGTGTGTAAGTGGGAATGATGTGCTCAGTGTGTCAGCCGGCGTCCGCCAGCCGGGTGGGGCCGAATTGGCCTCATTCATGACGCTTTGGGCCGTCGCTCAATCGACGCTGGCGTGACGGCAATTGGTCGTCCTCGCGTCTATTCGTGGGCGACATTAGACGGCGTTGTGGTGGCGCGGGTGCGGGTGCTAATCCCTCATCCTCGTTCACCTCGCCTGGCACGCTCGCCGTCTGGAGGGAGGCCGCCGCCATGTTAAGCCGACCTCCCTCCAGATGGGGCCCTAATAGGCTTAGACGTACTTCCGAACAACAACAACAATTATCCGCCCTGTTGTGATCTTTGAAAAAGGCTCAACCAAAAATTCAATTGTCATTGTTTGATTGTGAATGGTTGGCCTGATCTGCTAAAAAAGGAAAATAAGTTCACATTTCAGCCCACAAGAGATTGATTGAAATAAATTGTCATTCATTCATTCACGAAGATTAGGGAGCAAATATGCATTTTCAAGTAGAGCTGTCAAAGTGAATCTATTAATCGACAAGTAATCCAGTGTCAAATTAATCGGCAACTATTTTAATAATCGGGTAATCATTTGGAGCCATTTTTTCATTTAAAATTTTCCAAATCCTCTGATTTCAGTGTATTAATAGTGATTGTTTGCAGATTTCTGCAGTCCTTCATGAAAGAAGACATTTGCACCCAAAAAAAAACAATGACTTGAACCGGTAACACATAGTACAACATCAGTGGCCACTTTTTTCATTCACTATACGAATACGACGTACAAAATAACCACCAATCACTGGTTGATAAACAGTAATCGGAGGGGGAAATTGAGATCATCAAGATTGCGCTGACGGGCGAGCTGATTGTTTGAAGCTCATTCCGCCTTCCCCCTCCAGGTGGCGTGCCAGGACGCGCGCAACGAGAAGGGCGCGGCCCAGGCGGCGCCGAGCGCGTGTGGGGCGCGCGTGGACCTGCGCGGCATCTTCTTCTCCAACGAGGAGTACTACAGCAAGTTGGAGGAGCTGAAAAAGGCTCACCTGCGCACCATGGCCGAGTTGGAGAGCATGTACCGCCACAAGCTGCAGCTGCACGCCTTGGCCACGCCCAGCACGCAACAACAACAACAACAACAACAACAACACGGGTTAGTCGCGTACCGGGTTAGTTGACAGGAATTGGCAAAAAAAAAAGTAGCCCTAATATTAATTGTAGCACCGAAGCCCGACCATGTGCATATTTTCAGGCCGATGATTTCAAAATACATATTTAATGTATACAATGAATTGAAGGCATCCATGGGCTACACGCAGAAGAACGTTGCGATTGAACAATTCATTTGTGTTGTCTTACCTGTGGTTTTGTTTGTGTTCCCACAAGGTTAGTTTGTGTGTGGATATTCGGCATTTGAAGGAAAAACACTCCCGAATCGATGCTAACTCCCTGCTAGCATTTGATTGCAATCCTCCCTTCGCTTTTAGCATTAGCGCTAGGTTAGCGATGTTTTAAAAACGAAGAATGTTTTGCCTTTAAATATACTTTGGATGTCATTCTTAGCGTCGTGTGTTTGGTTTTACAGTTCACTCCAAACTGGCGTGTCATTAAACAGCTTAAAGGACGCTTGGCGGAAGAATAACATACGCTACACACTTGCTAATGCTAACGCAAACGAAATGGTGCATTCAGGGTACTTTCACAGCGTCGGAAACTTCAGGTTTCTTCGATGATACCATTTTAAAGGCGGAAACAATAAAAACGTTTTGGCTGATGTTTGAAGGGCAATCGTGGGCGTCCGATTAATCGGTCGGGCCCTGCTTTCCTTGCAGTTTGAAAATGACGTCATCAGCTCTTCCATCTTTTCACTGGACACTTGATTAGGGACGGCTTGACCAATGTTGCCAGCCACTCATCTTGCGTGTTTTTGTCCGTTTCAACACCAGCGGCGGCTCACGACGTCTCAGGAAGTCACACTCGGCCGCGGAGCTCCGGCGAAATTCCGGCGCGTCGGCCCCGTCTTCGTCGGACGACTCGGGTTCCGAGGTGGAGAAGGGCCTGCTCTTCTCCCCCAAAGAATTCATCAAGAACATGTGGAGCGACTTCAAGCTGTCGCCCCGAACGCGCCACCTGTCCGCGTCGCTGCCGGGAGAGCGCGCCGGCCTGGGGCCTCCTCGGCCTCCTCGGCAGCGCGTGCCCGCCGTCCCCGGGGCCACCGTCCCCAAGCCCTTCCGGATGACGCTGCGGGAGGCGGAGCGGCGGCGGCGCGGCATCAAGACGCGCGCCGAGGTGGAGCTGGAGAACGCCCAGCTCAGACGGCAGCTGGACCAGATGGCGGAAGGCCGCGGCAAGTTCCGCGCCAGCCCGGTACCGGCGCACGTGCACCTGCCGCTTTACCAGCACCTGCAAGAGCGCCAACGCCGCCGGAACGCGCGGGAAGAGTGCCAAGTCAAGATTAAGGTTGTCACAGGCTTTTCTTTTTTTTTAACAAGCTGCAATTCTTGATCTGCGTTTCTGTATTTTTAACATATGGAAACAAAAGTCACGTTTTTGCACAAAACACATAAACAGCTGATCGGCGCGATTTGGTGGCGAGAAAGCGCAGGCACGATGATGGCGACAATTGTTGATCTTAACTTTTCATTTCATTGTTTACATGATTATTTTTGGGGGGTTTACCAACCTGAAAAATTCTGCAATAAACATTTGACAAAATAACAGGAGGAAATTTTTTAGGGAGAATCCAAAGTTATTAAAAAAAAGGAAAGAAAGATAAACAAATCCGTGAATATGCAAATGTGCACATCATGTTTGCCTATTGATTGGTGGTGAAATGCCCTAATTAAATACTGTAATAATAATAATATGCAATGTTTTTTAACTGACCTGAAAAATGTCTTCGGAAAAGGAGAAAAATATGTTTTTGTTTTGAGAAAAAAATTGTCGCAGGGGATTGGTTGAGAAAATCCAGAAACAAAACAATTTTAATCTTTTAAGAATTTGAAGAAAATAAACTTTCTTCATGCTCATGCTTTCTTGGTTCCCATTGAGGGGAAATGTCATGTATGAAAAGTGCTCTCGAACCTCCTTGGCTTCCAATCCGTGTCGTCACCGCTCGTCCTCTTTGAAAATGAAGACAATTGTAACATTTTTGTATTTTTTTTGGAACTGATGTTGTGATGTCTCCACCAAGCCCTTCACTTTCCTGGAGCGAGAGCGCCTGAAGAAGGAGCAGCCGTCGCTGCCGTCGCAGCCGTCGCTGCCGTCGCAGTCGTCCCCGTCGCAGTCGTCCCCGTCGCAGTCGTCCCCGTCGCAGCCGCCGCCCGAGCCGCCCAAGCTCTTCAAGGCCAAGCCGGTCCCCAGGTCGGTGTACGCGGCGGCGGAGTCGGGCGAGCTGAGGAAGGAGGAGCAGCTGTTCCGATCCATCAAGAAGCAGATGAGAGCTCAGGAGATGCTGCGCGGCGCCCGCGCGCCCCCCAGCACGCTCAGCAAACGCCTGGCGGAGAGCAAGAGAAGCAAAACGCCGCCCGCGACCTTCAGCCACCGCCCGCGCATCAACGCGGACGTGCCCGACTTGGACGCCACCTACAAACGCTTCCACGAGCGTCTGGAGAAGAGCAGAGAGACGAAGCCCGCCACGGCGTGCCGGCCCTTCCGGCTCAGGACAGCCCACATCCCCCCGCGGCCGGAGAAGGGGCGGAGCGAGCCGCCGGCGCTGGGCTGGCCGCGCGCCGGGAGCTCGCGCACGGCCGACTCCAGCCTCTGCTCGTCGCTGTCGGGGAGCTCGGAGCTCCTTCCCGCCAAGGACACGGACGCCAGCAAGCAACGGCAGCGGGCCGTCAGGTACGCCGGCGGCCGCCCACAACCCGCTTCCGCTTCCTCCTTCCTCAGCCACGGCGCCCGTAGCGACTGAGTTTCCTCTTCGGGAGACGCAGCTGCCCCTAGCCCCGCCCCTTTTCCCTCTAGATCCCTCCAAGGAACCCATCCAGTAAGTACATTTGATTGACGCGCCACTTTTCGCTGGAGATGCCCCACAATGTTGCTATTTTCAAGCCCTAGCGATAAACGCATCATTTAGAAAACACGTCATTGCTTGCAAAAAAAAATGCTTCATTCATTTGATTGAATAATTAGTGTCTAATATTCATTCAATATATGATATCATATCAATGAAATGAAGTAATTAAAAAAAACGACATTTAATAAAAGTAGTAACCCAAAAAATACTTTTGGGGTCAAAATTGGATAATCAATGAACGTCCAAAACAAAAAGGGACAGAAATATCATTATAAACATAACCACAATTTCAAAACATCAACATCAGAGACTCTTCGCAAAAACAACAATTAGTATCTGGATGGATTTCATAAGTTCACACACACACCCTAAAAGTTAGAAAATATGATTGATTTCATTTATTTATGTTTTATATTTTATTTTATTTATATATTTATATTATATAAAATAAAATTCCAAAAATATCATAATAATTTATTATTTTATGTTATATATATTTTATTTATTATTATTGTATATAAAATGGCAACTCTTTTCAAAGTGTGAGAAGCGGGTTCCATTTTGAAGGTGCGACTGTGCGGGCAGGCAGGCTTTGGAGCGCAGGAGGAGGGCCGAGCAGGAGGAGGCGCGCTGGACGGAGAGGCGGAAGGAGCGCCAGAAGACGCTGCAGAAGTTGGTGCAAAAGCGGGCCAGCGCCAACGA
The DNA here is from genome assembly GCF_051991255.1 of Vanacampus margaritifer. Taxonomy (NCBI): domain Eukaryota; kingdom Metazoa; phylum Chordata; class Actinopteri; order Syngnathiformes; family Syngnathidae; genus Vanacampus; species Vanacampus margaritifer. Next base: position 540,613 of record NC_135438.1, read on the forward strand.
GCCGCACCTGCCGCTCGCCAGCAAACTCCAAGAGTTCAGGTGCGAGACGCCGATTGCCGCAGCGCGACTGGAAATGGTGGGAAAAACGTTGCCCTGTGCAGGAAAGAAGAGCGCCAGCGCAGGAGGGAATATGAGCAGGAATTGAAGGAGATGGCGGAGCGCGTGAAAGGCCGGCCGCTGCTGCTGGAGCAGGTTGCGCAGGTACGAGACAAACACAGACGCAGAGTCGGTCGGCAGATTTGGAAACAGCGGATAGCTTCATGCTAACACCTCATCACGAAAAAGGCTTCCATTGCTGTACTCGATTATTGAATGTGTTTTTGTAGCTTGTCATTGTGATGTGAGGATGTTCTTTGTGGACTCAACAGAAGAATGCGCGGCAGGCGGCACGCAAGCGTTTTGCCGACACGTTGCGGCGAGCCCACCTGAGCGAGGACTTCCTCAGCGCGGCGGCAGCGGCGAGCACGGACGCCGATGCCACACGGTAACTGCTGAGCGGCAGTCAGAAAAAATGAATCGTCAATATCCATTTTCCTTTTTTTCCAGCGAGATATCCTTTCATAAAACCAGGAATTGATTCTTTGAATATCTTTTTTCACCATAAATTATTTTCAAGGCCATTTTTTTTTGTATATTACTGTTTTTGTGACATTCTCATTCTCATTCTTCTCTCGTTTTGACCAGCGAGCCAGAGGACGCCGCCTTGTTGCCGGTCCACTACCGGGAGGACTTCCTGGACGACCGAGATGAGGATGAGGAGGAAGAGGAGGGGGGGAGAGGCGACGGCGGCGAAAGCCACGACGGCGGCGAAAGCCACGACGGCGGCGAAAGCCACGACGGCGGCGAAAGCCACGAGGCTTCACCTGCCGGCAAAGAGGACGGCAGGCGGCATGACGACAAGGAACTTGCGTAGTTGTCATCGGCGGGAAGGAGGTCACGGGAGGTCACGGGTAGGACAGGAAGCGCTCGGCATCATGCGACGATAATCAACATCTCAGCGTCGACATGTTGCTGGGATTCGATCGTGTCGAATCCCCCAAATGGCATTTTTAAGGAACATATGATTCAAAGTTCAACTCTGCTCCTTCGGATCTCATCGAGACCTTTTTGTTTTATTTGAAGTGACTGAGGACAATGTGTGTGCGTGTGTTTTTTTAAAAAGGGACATTTGACACATTGAGACATTTTTAGCAGGAAAAAGTTCAGATTTGTCTTCTTCATGTGCATTTTGAAAATGATTGAAATGGGATTGTAGTTACACTCTAAAAAGAGTTTGCTCCTAATGATGGATCAAAAATAAACCAATCCACTTTATGGGTTCATTTGGCCCAACGGAGTCAAGAAATGGGCCTTTTAGTGGAAAACAACTCCCAAATAGTGCTCAGATCCTTTACTTTGTTTAAAACAAGACAGAAAGTAGAAGGTCAGTCCATTTTTGAGTATATTTTGTTTGTATTAGAAATAGAGGGATTGGGGGGGGGGGGCATGGTTCCACTTGCAGTCGACTGAAGATGACGTCATGGCTCAGTTGGCGAACCAAAGCCAGAAAACTGCAGGTGTGCCGTGATTGGTCGTTCTCTGCCTCTTCAGCAGAGATGACGTCATCTTCAGTCAACAGCAAGTGGAAAAATCGTTTTAATAGTACCGAGAAAATAAAGAAGTTATCAAATTAAGTGTAAAAGTGCTGTTTTAATTTATTGCTGTATTTTTGCCCCATGAGGGGACAGTTGGGGGCGTTTCACAGTAAAGACTTATTACGAGACTTTTGCCAGGGATCGCGATCGTGTCTCGCGGGCTGCGTGGCGACGAGCGCGGCGGCCATTTTCTTGTGTAGGGCAGCGAAGTGTTTGTGTGACAAAAAATGTCTGAAGTTGTCAATCTGAATCCGAGTTTTCCTCAACCGTCTTCCTGAAGTCGGATCTGCAACTCGGCAAGGCAGACGAATAACATCAAATCCATCTTCGATGTAAACATGAACTATTTACAGAGCAGCCCTCAACGTAATGACTCGATGGGATAAACACGTGTGACCTCGCTTTATCTTTCCGGGGGGCGAAAAACAACAGATGATGGCCTTTCCTTGCCGTGCTGAAAATAAATCTCCCAGCAGAGGGCGCCATTTCCTCTCCTAATTTCAAACCATTTATTGAAACGGCAAAAAAAAAAGAGGAGATTCCATACTTTTGTCTGGCGTGACCCCCCCTTAAAGAACTAAGTTGTTCTTGAAAAAGCAAAAGGTCTGTCTAGATTGATTCACGGTGCTCCGTTCATGTGTGGAGATTGAAAGAGGAATAAAATTATTTGTCCTCTTTGCGTGTTCCGAAATTTGAAGACAGCTTTAATGTAAGAAAAAACACCTTTGCAAAAATGATTTTAATCTAACAGAGATCTCTGGACATCGTGACAGGCTCCAAACATCACATAACAGGTGGCTTGATCTCTGGTAATGATGTCATTGCTTAAAATGATTGGAGAGAAGAGACGTGGCAGGTGTATTAGAAATCATAAGATGGTCAAGCTTTTAAAAGATGGCTGGACAGCGGAAGTCCAGTGTAGTAGAAAACCATACAGCTTCCCGAGAAGTTCGAGCCTCGCTTTGGGCAACCAAATGTTCTCTTTTTATTTACCTTGCCTACAATTTTTTTTAAAACAACTCTTAGTTTTACGAATTGTTTTTGTACAACTATGACATTAAAATAAAATAAATCATATCCCCCTGGGCGTTATTTGACCATTTTTTTTGGCTTTTTGTTGGTTCTGACCAAGCCATTTCAAAATAAAATAACGCCCAGGGGTTAAGTGTCAGCATTTTTTTTGCCAAAAACGAGCCTCGAACCCACTCGCAAAATCAACACTGGTCGAAGTGCCGCAAATCTTACCACTACACTGAGCTTCCGCCCTTCATCCTGGTCGACAAATGCCATTTTATCACAATTTCTAGTTTATTTGTCAACGTTTGTTTTCTTCAACTATCTCGCAAAAATAAACGCTAACGCTACTATAAAACTGTCATATCTATTATTTATATATATTTTAAGCACACGTAAACTGTGCTGTTAGTAGGGAGGTACTTTCGTCCAATCACATTCCTCGGATCCCCCCCTCACGTAAACACCACTTCTGTTAGCAAAATGTTGTTTCGGGGTTTTGTTTTTAGTGCGTTTGGTTTTGCAATTGTTTTTGCAATTACCTTTTTGCTGTTTTCGTTTTTGTCTTGATTTATTTATTTGTGTTTGCCATTTTATTTTTGTTTTGTTTCGTTTTTGGGGGATTTTGTATTTTTTTTGTATTTGTGATCACTTTTTTGTTTTTTGTTTCATTTATTTTGTTTGTGATTTTATTTTGTTTGTTTGTTTATTGTTATTTCATTTGGTTTGCAGTTTTTTGTTTTGTTTTATTTGCTGTTGGTTCATTTGGTTTTTGGTTTTTGTTTTTTGTTTAGTGTTTGGTTTTTGTTTAGTTTTTGTTTTTGAGTTTTTTATTTGGGTTGTGCTTTTTGGTTTGCAGATGTGTTCACGTTTTTGCATTTCACGTTTTGTCATTTTGCAACCGTAGACCAAGGACCGAAGTCTGACTGAGAGGACTGCCCGCACACGACTTACCTTAGTACCAGGCGGGGTAGCGAACCCGCGCCAATTTGCATCGTAGGCAAGTGACGGTACCACTCCGCCACCTGAATCCGGGATGGGTCAACGTGTTGGTGGCGATTTCTCCAGCCGGAGGCCGCCGCAAGGACAGACCCATTTTCTAGTTTTGCCAGACGCCGCATCCGTCAAATGGCAACCTTGTACAGAACACATCGAGCGGGACAGGAAGCCCGACGCAGTTTCAAAATAAAATTTCCGCTTACTATTCGGAATAAAACACTCGCCAGATCCTATTTCGCAATCATGTCAGTAAACGTCATAATGGGCGTAGCCAGGCCTGGAGTCAACGGGCCAGGTACATTTTTAATGTAAATGTAAATTATGTATTGTAGCTCCTCTCCCGGGACTACTGGAGTCCACACAGCACCCCCTGGCCTCCCTTCTACCAGTCAGACGGTAAGGTTGAGGTGTTGGATCTTTCAGATGGAACCTGCCAACTGACTGTTCATAACTTATTTTTCTTTTTTTGTTTTATTTTTTTATTTATTTTAATTTTTATTTTAATGATAGGTCCGTCCGACCGGACGGACGGTTATTGGATAAGAATATATATATATATATATATATATATAAGTTAATGTGCTTCCTACTCCTTTTGAACATGTCAATTATGACATCGATTATTTGTTTTCTTCACATTTTTATTTTAACTTCAACTTCTATTTTGTAATATGCTAATATGTTCAATTCCTCTTCGTCGACGGGATCCGAAGATCTCTGCCTCGTCAATATTTTGAAGCAGATTTAATACCTCTACTGTTTGTTTTTTTATGTCAGCCCATGGTGACATTTCTCTTAATGCCTTGCTGAAAAGTGGTTGCTTTGGAAATCCGACAGCGTTGTCAGCGGTGCAAGAATGACTCGTGTCAATATTTTCATGTTTTTTAATCCAATAAAATGGCAGCATATGCATAATATACACAAAGGCACACGAAAAGTCAAAAGGCCAGAAAGGCAGAAACATGAGATCATTTCGTAAACAGAGTAACGACACATCAAAGTTGAAGCTTAAAAATACAGCTCAGTTGTAAACAAACGGCGCCCCCTTGTGGTCGACAACTAAAGTTATCCCTGCGAATATTAGCAAGTTACAACAAACTGAATTATAACCTGTCTATGTGGGCAACAGCAGCGATCACTCGGCGTTCTGTCATCTCTCCTCTTCTTCCATGCCTTGACAAATGCACGCAACCACACTGGTAAAAATAAATAAATAAATAACGAAAAAAAACAACAACTCTAAAACGCTGTCAACTGGTGGAGGTTTTCCGAAGGAAAACAAACGGCGATGGCATTACCGGAAAAGGCGGGGCGGTGCGTTATGAGATGTTCCCGGAAATACGTCACAGCTATTTGTGCATAGAGTCCATAGCCCATTTCGTACACATGGTCACTCATTAAAAAGTGTAAGGAGCAAAACACACGCCTGAATTTTTTGGGCTTCTTTTTGTCTAATTTCTATATTTTTTTTGGACGGATTGAAATTGTGCCAACTTTAAACTATTCCATTTTTTTGACCAATTCCAACTATTCTACCTGGAATTGTATATTGCAACGAATTGCAACTGTGTAATTGTGAATTGCAACGACATTAAGCAAATCACCCAACAATTTAAAAAACAAAAAAAATAAAAATAAATCGCCAGAGGCTTTGGAAATTTGCCAACCTCACGATCGAATCTCGCGACACCGCCGAAGAAAGCCGAATGCGCTGCACGCGAGTTTGCCGGAAAGAGCCGGAAAAGGCCGAAGAGCGGCGCACGCTGCGTCAAGCATCAGCCCCCGCCCCTCCTCCTCCTCGCCCTCCCTCTTAGTTTTAAACATGGCGGCCGTGTCCACTCTCCCAACTAACGTCCAGCCACCTGCAAAGTGACTCGACATCAGTCGGCCTCGCCCGGCCGCCGGTTGTCCTCCTTCCGCCGCTCGGATGCGAACGTTGACCGCCTCCTCGCGCCGCCGACAACAAGCTCCGAGTCCCGGCTGGCCCGCCAAGCCCTGTAGCCTCCGCGGAGGGGCCCTTCGTCGGCTTTTTTTTTGGGGGGGGGGGGAGCCCAGGGAGCTGCAGCCTGCAAGTCAACCACCACCGGCCTTTCCTCGTCCGGAGCGATGGTTTGACGCGGAGCACTCGAGCCGTCCTCTTCGCGAATGATGTGTGAAAACTGCGCCGAGCTGGTGGAGGTTCTGAACGAAAGTGAGTGCAACCTGCTCGCCTAGTAACACGCACGCATACATATGTATGTATAGGCGCACTTACGCACGCACACGATCAGCGTTAGCTCGCCGGCTAATGTTAGCTCCGTGCAACTTGTGTCTTTCTTTCTTTCTTTCTTTTACAATTGGGATCGCGTTCGCCTGCGTTTTAATGGCCGGCCGCCGAGGCCAGCCATCGATGAGTCCATTCGCGTCTGCAGTAATTGTCGTCTCACAAATTGTCAGGCAGATTGAAAATTTGGGCCTTTTCCGTCGGTCTGTCAAAACACAAGTGCGAGACAGACGTCCCGGGCCGGCTGTCGCTCGTTTCCCCCACCAGGACGCTGAAACGTCGTGGAGATGTCGGAAAAGTGTTGTTGAAATGCAAGCGGCAGGAAAGTTAGCTCGACAAGCTAGTCGGCCTCGTCACTTTGATTGTTTGCTGTTTGTCAGCTCGAGCGTCTATCTGCCTTTTGTTTTGGGCTCGCCTGGCTTCATTGACAACCCCACACAAGATGGACTCGTCATCTCATCTCGACTTGTCTCCAAATTGTTCTTCTTTCTGCCCGTCTCGTCTCATTTGTCAAGACCAGTCAATCAGCGTAGCCGTTAGCTCGCCGGCTAAAGTTAGCGCCGTACAACTTTGTTCTCCGGGCTTGTCCCCCCTCCCCCCCAATGTTGGTATCATGTTTGTGTGTATCATAACATCCGGCAAAACAAATAAATAAAATACATTCCGACCAGGGGCAATGTTAGCCGTGGCCTGCGCGAGAGACCCATTCGACAACAAAAGAGAACAATACTTGCGTCAATATTTACGGTAAAAGTGTAACCGAGCTAGTGTTGTGCTTAAGACCACACGATACAAGACCAAGACTTTTTAGAGTCGAGGATGACACAAGACCAAGACCATACAAATCCATTTTAGAACGGGGGCAATCTTAGGGTGACCATATTCCTATTTCCATAAAAGAGCACACTTGCCCTGCCTTGAAATTGTGGTACCAGTTTCAGTTACACGGTGTTACTTCACCTGCTATAAGTCACGCAATGCCAACCGGACTTTTCATGAATTTATATATATATATATATGTGTGTGGAAAAAAACAAACAGACGCCTTAACAGGATGTAAGAAAATGGTCTCCCAAAAGAGGACATATTTGGTCACCCTAGTGAACATTACGAGGCTCTTCTCTCAAATTGTATTCTTCTTTTGCGAATATTGTGAGGGGACTCCGCCTCTGTAGGTGGCGCTATACACCATTAAGAGATGTGATCCACCAGTCATTTCAAAGAAGACCAGGAAGCGACTGCGCCGTGCCATAACGTCGTACGAGTTTGCTTTTGTAATTCTTAATAAGCCGTAGCAGTTTCTTTGCTTTTTTCCATCTAAAATAGCATGAATATTCGCTTCTTTAATGAATTCCAAAAAGATTTCTGTTTCGCCGTCCTCCCAAACATACCTTACTTTTATCGTCCGACATTGCTTTGGGACTTTGAACGTACGTGTGACGTCATATCCGGTCAAAACGTGCGACGTGTATCCGGTCTTGCCAGCGGCTTTTTTTCGATACGCCGTCCAAGCGTAAAAACTGTTGTTTTTGTGAATTTCAGGCCCTTTTTCAAATTTCTAGCGTTTCCATTCAGTTTTATTTCCGTATATTTCTTGAAAATTGGAATAAAAATGGGTGGATGGGGGTGTAGTGTTGTGGTTGTGGTCAGCTGCGTTTCCGTTAGACTGGCAGCTCCATATGTCGCATGCTGTGACCTTTGAACCCAGACTTGCTGCGGCAGCAGGCCACGCTCGCGCTGCGGCGCCGGAGACAAAAACCTGGTTTACAACCTTTAACAATTCTGAAGCCGCAACCCTGCAAATATTTAGTCTGCTTCTCTTGGTGATGCGCGTTTGCGGTTGAATGCGTGAAATGGAAAATGAGCTTGCCCGCTTAAAAGCGCAATTTCGGATAACAGCAAATTGGACAAAGCAAACTCAACAAACATAGAAATGAATGTTGAATTGAGTAATGTTGCCGTAAAAAAAAGAAGTCATTGGTTAGCAAGTGTGTAACGATAGCTTAATAGCTTCCATGTCACAATGTGGCGACTGTCAAGAAATGTCATTGCTAACCTTTTGTTAGAATCTCGACTATGCGCCATCAAAAACAACATCTTTTCTAGTTAAGCTGCTAAAATGTTAGCCGTTACAAATGAAGGTTGTGTCCTCTGCCTTTTCTGGCCACTTTGAGTTGCCGTAGCTTGTTTTGACTTTGCGGAACAAAGCAAAGCGATGGCAACGGAACATCGCGTGTCGGAACACGAAATGGTCAGCACGTGTCGTGCGTTTGTGAAGTAACAAAGGTGGCGGCGGCGGCGGCGGCGGCGGCGGGACATGGACGTCAAGAATAACAAAGATCGCTGAAGGGCAGCCATCTTGCGTTATTGACGTCTCATTATCAGCGCGTGTTTTATGCTCGCAAGGAATCAACGTAACTTTTTACATCAACAATTGCGAGTATCTCGTCGCAGTATCGTGGACGTCTTCTTGCTACCACAAGCCGAGCGTGTCGTCGTGTGACTCGACGGACCAATCGTGACCGACCATCCGCGCCACATTCGACGCCAGTCGTCAGCAACTGCGGTCCTCCGGGGAACCCGTTTCAGCCGGTTCTCTCCTCCAACGCACCCGATTCAAATGATCAGGATCCTCATCATCCCTCTGCAAAGCTTGCTGATCATTTAAATCATGTGTGTTGGAGGAGGGATATGGAGTTCGAATCATGCCAGAACCCCACAAACGGGATTTACTCGCACACTGCAATTGATAAACAAACGTTGTGAAACGTCATTCACAAATGAATGCATTTGGTTTTGCACATAAGAACTATCAAACAAATACTGCATGTTTTTGTGTTTCTCACGATTCCTTCTGCTGATTTTGTAAGTGTGCAGTTTAATAACTGAAATTGTAATAGAATTCCGATGACTTGCACAACCCTCCTGTCAAAATCACCATCATCGTTTACTTGTTGTTGTTGTTGTGTAACGGCGGCGTTGCGCTTGCTCCGCAGTTTCCGACGCAGACGGCAGCGAGGGCGGCTTCCAACTGAAGAAGGAACATGCGCTGCGAGTGTTGTCTCACATCGGCTCGTGGACGCAGAGGTGAGCGGCGAGCTTCCTGTTCATGTCCAGCTGCACGCCGTCACGCCGTCACGCCGTCACGCCGTCACGCCGTCACGCCGCACTGGCCACAATTGTCTGTCAACGTGCAGCGTCTGCTCGGAATGGCCGCTTCCAGAATGATCACGATTGGATGCTGGGTTTTGGAGATTTTTTAAAATTTGATTTACTATTATTATTATTTCACAAAATGGCCTTTTTGGGCATCATTTATGTGTGATATCGCATATCGAAAATGTAGTCCCAAAGCGTCTTGAAATTAGAATAAAAGGGCGCAACTTGATTCTTGTCAACGTCTCAATTCAGTACTCGAGGAAGCTTTTCTCCGACGGCCGCCTAACAAGTTTCGCCACCAAATATTTGTGACGGGCGCTTATTCCGAGATGGTCTGTGTTTGGTGGTGCGCAATGAGTTGACCACTACATTTTATTAATCTATTAAAGGGATCCTTGATTTCATATTTGTGGAGTTTTTAATCATGTCCTTGACATTAAAGAAGAATTGATGTTCAATAAGTAATCCTATTGAATCGGGAAAAATTGAATCAAACTGAACTCTTGTGAATCAAATCAATTGAGCACATTGAAATGGATGCCCAGGCCTGGTTAGTCTTCATTTCCTCAACAAAAATCATTTCGTCAACACACATTTTTCACTGGACTAAAACTAGACTAGACCAAAACGCTCATCAATAAACAAGTGTGACTAAATCAGTCTGCATTTTCGTCGACTAATGAAGACCAGACCAAAATGTACTTCTTCATAAAAACTGGACTAAAATCCATGGACATTTTAGTTCATGAACAAAAACGAGATGAAAATGACATGATTTTTAAAATCTTGTCTGCTAGTCTGTCATGTGACCCCCCCCCCCCCCCTTTTGAAATCTGCAGTAAATTATAGTAACGTAACATGAATCCAACGGTTCTAACATTCCAACAATAATGTTAAACCGACCGCTAACCAATGCTAGCTAACGTGCTAGCTCATAGCATAGTAGCAACTGTAATTGTGTCAAGGGTTTTTTTTGTTTGTTTTTTTTCAAAAAGGTGAGAGAAATTTTCATGTGAAAGAATTTTAGCTCTAAAATGTTCAACATAATCTTATGACCCCAAAAATACGGGGGTTTAAGTGATTGTCCTGACTAAAAGTAGACAAAGTCTAGAATGCTAGAATGCTAGTCGACTCAAAATAGACAAAATAAAAAACGGATGAGGTTGACTGACTATGACAAAAAGCGTGATTGAAAGTGAGACTACATTTCAAAATGGTGGCTAAAATGATCACTATCCCAAGTTTCCGATGAGCTTTTTGCGTCCCAATTGTAATCATTTTCATGATGCGGTTGATGTGTGGTGTTCCTGTTGCCGTGGCGACCACTGACCCGCTGCCGTTTTCCCGGCAGACAATGTCTGTGCTGCTTCAAGGAGTACAAGCACCTGGAGGTCTTCAACCAGCTGGTGTACGCGCTCATCAACCTGGTGGTGGGCCAGATCGCCGTCCTCAGGGACCACCTGTGCCGCCTCCACCGTCGCGGCGGCGCCGGCGCCGAGGGGGTGCAGTCCGAGCGCCGGCATCACGACCGGCCCCCCCGCCGGCCGCTCTCGCCCGCAGAGGACGAGCCCGTCAACGTGGAGCGCGACTCGGCGGAAGAGGACGCCCGCTCTCCGGAGGGCGCCCTGAACCGGAAGCCGGCCGAGACCCAGATCCAAGTGGGGCTGGAGGAAGAGGAGGATGAAGAAGAAGAGGAGGAGGAGGATGAAGAGGAGGAGGAGGAGGGCGCGGATGAAGAGGACGACGAGGAGGAGGACGATGGCGGAGGAGGAGGCGGGTCTGGAGGCGGGCAAGAGCTGGACGCGTTCGGCTCGTGGAGCAGCGACGAGCGCGAGAAGCTGCTGCTGTGCGCCGCCAAGATCTTCCAGATCCAGTTCCCGCTTTACACCGCTTACAAACACAACACGCACCCCACCATTGAGGTGAACACGCACACACAAATGATTATTTTTCTCATCGAACGGCTGAAACAAAAAGTTTCTTGTGACATTTGAATGTACGTCTACTGAACGTATTTCTTTGTTTCCAGGACATTTCTGCTCATGAAAGCAGCATCCTGGGCTCGTTCTGTGACATGAACGTAAGTGCAAGACGTGTCGTCGTTGTTTGTTTGTTGTAACATTGTCAGCATCTCATTGGCTCCTTTTGCTTTTGTTTTATTTAATCCAATTCAATAAAGCAAAACTTGAATGCATGAAATTGCAAATTCATGTGAAAGTGACTCTTGAATGGCGTAAACGAATTCCCGTTTTGAAGGAAGCGCGCCTTTAAAAGCTTTCCAAAAGCACAAAATCTCATGCATTTGTTTCTTTGTTTATGAAAGAGGACAAAATGAGGTTCTAATCATCGTTTGTGACGATCCGTTCTTGGCTCCAATATTGTTGTCACAATTCATGACCATTCCAAATAAATGTATTGTTGTCATGATTTGGGAAGAACAAAACCCAGAAAAGAGGGAGCGTTGACCCTGTGGTGTGACTCTGGCCCCGGGTCACAGCGGGGTCACTGTTGACGTTGCTGCTGTGCAAACTCCAATAAATTGCGCCTGTCCAAAGGGACGTTGCGCGCTCTCGTGCTACATGCTAACAAGCTAGCTTGCGTCCCACCACACAGCGCTTACCTGTAAGTCATCTTCAGCTCCATGGCAACAAAGACGCTACCTGGCTAACAAGTAGCGCTTTCAGTAAACGCAGACGGGGCAACAAGATGAAGATTGAAGAAGATGAGAAGCTAATAGCGGCGTAAAAAAATAAAATCCGTTCGGCAATATATCGCGATATTACAGTGCACAATTCTCGTATCGATTCAACATGCAGCCATTTTTAAAGATCCATTTCTGATGGGAATATTCCACAAAATGTCTTAATTAGGGTTTCTATTTAAAGCATGGAAGAATGTTATATGAATGGAACATTAAGCCTTCAAATTAGATCTTAATGCGCTTGAAACATGAAACCGATTGCAACCCGTTTGGTAAATATGGTCGCTCACAGTGACAAGCCCGACGTTTCAGATAAGTATGCAAATCTTACAGGGTACGTGTACAAGTTAACTGATGAGTGTTGTCTAAATTTTGAGTATAAAAAAAAAAAAGCATTTTATTGGGATTAATCGGTATCGAATCGTGATACAGATGGAATTGCGAGGCACCGGGCAATTCACACTCCTAAAAATGGCAAAATAGAATTTTGTCAATATGCTGTGCTGTTGGGTTCTTTCAACCGAGAACGTTTCATAAACAGACACGGGAGGAAGACGAGAGAGATAAAGACTCGCCAGGAGAATGAGCAGAGATGGCAGCAGATCACAACCTCCTGCCCATTTCAGACACACACTGTCGTCGTTTCTCCTCCTTTTCTTTGGGTTGACCTCCCACATGGACATGACTGCTCGGAGGCGTTTGGGGGAAACGCCTCCGAGCAGCAAAGTGACAATCGTGGACACGGGCAACAATGCTGACATTCTTGAACACTAAAAGCTTCTCAAGCATAAAAATGTTGCGGCCGTTTGTCTTGTGATGAGGGCCCGTTTGCTGTCTTGGGACGGCGGTCGACTTCAACTCGCACAGTTCAGAGGTCACAATGTTGAAGACATGCTATGCAATTGATAAAAGACTAAATATGGGATATTTAAGATACACGAATCAGTCTGAACATTTTGCACAAGAATCATTTTTTAATAAATGACACCTTTAACTAAAAAATCGGAATCGTCCTGAATGATTGGAAAAAGAAAAAAAAAAAGATTACATTTTTTGGGCCACTTTGCCTAGCCTTACTTGAATGTATAAAAAAGAAAAGTCCCAAATCAAATGTGTCAAGCCGTCATTCCAAAGTGTGCTTGCTTTTTGTTGTTTTCAGGACGTGGAGGTTCCTTTGCACCTTCTTCGCTACGTTTGTCTGTTCTGCGGCAAGCACGGCCTGTCTCTGATGATGGAATGCTTCCAGGCCGCCTCCCCCGACAGCCTCCCCTTCCCTATCGCGCACGCCTTCATCACCATCGTGTCCAACGTGAGGACGCGAGGCCGACCCCACCGCGCCCTTTGCCTGGATCCCGCTTCTCATTGTTCGTTTTTTTTTTCTTCTTCCCCTCAGATCCGAATATGGCTTCACATTCCGGCCGTCATGCAGCACATCATCCCCTTCCGCTCCCACGTCATACGGTGAGTTCTTCTTCTTCTTCTTCTTCATACGCCCGCGCCGTGCTTTTTTCTTTTTTTGCGCCCGTCCCACTACTGCGCATTCCGCCACACAGTGCGGTTGTTGCTAGGTAGGTCTGCTGTCACCAAAGCGACCGTCTCCTCACATGACCCGGGAAGAGGCAGCCGGTGTCGGTACCAGATGCGATCGAGCTGCCAGGTCGCGCTACAGGATTGGCTGGAAATGATCCGGTTGACGATCATTTGTCAAAACCTGAAAATGTTGAAGTCAATATTAAGACAAAACACTAAAATTATGCAAGCTCCTTTTGGATGAAACCAACATTTATGAAATTAGTTATTTTTACATTTAAAAATGTATACATTTAAACAACTCGATAATGAGTATGACTCTTTTTTTACGATGATGCTGATTTTGTAATTGTGCGGTGTAATCGTTGAAAATTGTAAATGAATTTCGATTAATTGCACAACCCGAGACTGAATTTGTAAAAACATAAATTGACCTAAGAATATAAAAGCAAGATATATTGAATAAATGATAAATGCACAAATTAATTTCCCGATGATGATGTGATGATGTTTTTAGCCAACTCAGTGCACTAGTGGTAGAGTGTCCGCCCTTAGACTGGGAGGTCGCGGGTTCGATCCCCAGCCTGGTCATGCCAAAGACTGGGAGCCATTTTCCTCCCTGCTTGACACTCAGCATTAAGGGTTGGAATTGGCTTAGGGTTAGATCACCATTATGATTGATGAGCGCGGCCGCTGCTGCTGCTCACCGCTCCCTCGGGAAGGCTCAAATGCGGGGAACTAATTTCGCCCCACTTCAAAGTGGCTGCGACAATCAGGCGATCTTAATCTTAAAACGTCGGAAAAGGAATCCCAAGGAAGCTCGGAGGCGGCGGCCGCCACGTCAGCGTGTTGATGGGCGTGTTGATGGGCGTGGTCTTCAGGTACCTGTGCCAGCTGTCGGACCAGGAGCTGCGTCAGAGCGCGGCGCGCAACATGGCCGACCTGATGTGGAGCACGGTGAAGGAGCCGCTGGACAGCGCGCTGTGCTTCGACAAGGAGAGTTTGGACCTGGCTTTCAAGTACTTCATGTCGCCAACGCTCACCATGCGGCTGGCCGGACTCAGCCAGATCACGGTCAGTCGGCTTCACTTTGGGGGGTTTGGCGGAAAAAGATTGAATTGTTCTAAAAAAAAAAAAAATCCAATCTTCCCCGCTTCAGAACCAGCTGCACACTTTTAACGACGTGTGCAACAACGAGTCTCTGGTGTCCGACACTGAAACGTAAGTTGCGTCTCTGTTTGCCGTCAAATGAAAATGTCACGCTTCTGTTCAGGAATCAGAAATCAATCAGGGCTGAAGTTACTCGCCTATTTGGGGAAATAACATCAAATTTCCCCTCCAAAACAACACAATATATATATATTTTTATATAAGTTTCCTTAAAAAGTTATTTTGTCTAGAGAACACAATAAAATGAATTTCAAAATTAAGATCAAAAAATTGAAACCGTCCCAATCAAAACTTGTGGTTGTTCAACTTCCTTTAAAAGGAGTACAATACAATAAATGTAAATGAAAAATTCCTCAAGCTGTTTAGTGTGTGATGTTTAATTATGTTTTGAAATCCATGCTTTTAATTTGGAGGGCTGCGGGTGTATTTCCATTTCCTGTTTCACAATCTCCGTTCATCAGTAGTCAATAACCATCGATAGAAATCGAATCTGCAAAGATCCGTCTGCACTTCACAGCTAATGACATTTTGTCGTCCAACTTCTGTGATCTTTTCAAGAAATGCAAAATAACAATTTTCCATGCCACAAGAGCGGGGGCCGATACAAGTATCGATCACCGTCGCGAGTACCGATACCCTAAAATATGTCCTGGTATCAGTACTCGCTCATCCCTAATTAAAAAAAAAAAAAATGAAGTTATCAAATCCATTGTGGACCAAACTTTTGACTGCTGAAAATGTCCAAAAGGGCCTCAAGGTCTCCGTTTGTGTTGATTTTGTAGCGAGTTGTCCTCGTTTGCCTTCCAGGTCCATAGCGAAGGATCTGGCCGACTGGTTGATCCACAACAATGTGATCGAGCACCTTTTCGGACCTAATTTGCACATTGAGGTGAGACGTAGCACCCGACTTTTGTTGTTTTGTGCTAAGGACCGCCTTCCTTCATGGACGCTTGAAAAGAGATGATCAACCTTCTTAATTCCACAATCATCCCTGCCTGAATTGTCTTATTGTGTGCCGTCGTCCTTCGAACCCCCCCCCCCACCCCCTTTTTTTTCCCCAGATCATTAAACAGTGCCAGGTCATCCTGAACTTCCTGGCTGCGGAGGGCCGACTGAGCACGCCGCACGTGGACTGCATCTGGGCCGCGGCTCAGGTGAGAAACCTCGGCGCTATTGTGTGAGAGCGGCAGGCTCCCACTAGTGGTCCTCCACAGTCACTGATGTGTTGAAGTTGATGACGCTTGCATCTGGACAAACGCTAACATTTGGATGCTTTTTTGACTCAACAGATTTCCATTTCATTGAAGCCCAATTTTTCTTTTCCCACATAACACTTTCCATTTACAGCGTTCACATTTCAACTCACTTCAAAAATGAACGCCTTTTTCATCGTCTGACTTCCATTCTGGGCACGATTTCACCTTAAATATGCACTTTTTTACGCTGATGTTTTTCTAAGCTTGAAAGATTGCCGGTTCGTGTAAGTTAACGCTAATTGAAATTTGTTCACCTTTAAGGTCAAACCTTGATGTTTAATGCATTTATTACTTGTTTGATTGAAAATAAAATGCAAAGGTCAAGGACCTTGAAAACATATTTTAATCGCAATATTGAGGGGGAAATTTGCAATGAGCTCACTTTTCAAAATGCTTGCGTGACAATCGAAAGCAATTTCCTGACCAATTTGTGCTTCACGTCGCAGCTCAAGCACTGCAGCCGCTACATCCACGACCTTTTCCCTTCCCTCATCAAGAACTTGGACCCGGTGCCCCTCCGCCACGTCCTCAACTTGGTCTCAGGTCTGCACCCCAGCGCGCACACCGAACAGGTACCCGTCAAGGTCGATTTGAACAACAAGTTCCGTTCCCGAAGGCTAATTGCGTTTTGTACGGTTTGCAATCGGCCGAGTAATAAAAAAAAACAGTAAAGATATGAATTGGAGATTAGGTTCTGCTCCGCTGTTGTCTTGCTTTTACCTCGTTTGCTTCCCAAAATGTAGACATATGTGTCCCAAAGACGTACTTATACGTTATTTATGCTAGAGCATATAGAAGGCTTTGATGCAGCCTCTGAACTGCACATTGCTTGAAGCGCGATGGTAGTTATTATAAAAACGGCCAGCGGGTGGCATCAGAGTATGAGATCAACCAGGGCCAGCTCGTTTTCCTACAGTTCGAAACAGATTTATGAATAATGATGAAACTTCGCTATATTCTAATGCAAATTGCTGCAAAATGGAAACCGATAGAAATATGCTTTTTTTTCCTGATGAAAGAGACTCTAATCTTTTTTTTGGTCGGTTCCATGTTTTGATAGCAATGGAACACAATATTCTTCGGGCCTTGCAAAATCAGTCAGTATCCCATAAAACAGCTGGGAGCGAAGGGGGTTGCTTCAGTCCAACTGGCTGCCAATGAATGAGTTAAGTATGCTCCATGTCCCATTGGGGTCCGTCAATGAAAAGCCATGCGTCCAAAAACCGCGATCGGTTGTCATCCAAATATTTGCGCCGCTCCAAAGCGGAACCAATGCAAGTATTTCAAAAAACACGGGCGAAATGTTGAGCCGACCGCTGTTGTAGCGTGTGCCACCGCTAGCCCAGCGTAAGCTAACGGCGACTGTGGCGGCTTTGCAGACGCTCTACTTGGCGTCCATGCTGATCAAGGCGCTGTGGAACAACGCTCTGGCCGCCAAAGCCCAGCTGTCCAAGCAGAGCTCCTTCGCGTCGCTGCTCAACACCAACTTGGCGTTGGGCAACAAGAAGGGTCAGTGACGCCCGATGCTTTGCTTTGCTTTAACAAGGATTTGATTGTGATTGTCAAGCCATTTTAAGGAAATCATTTCAAAAAAACAAAAAACAACATTTTATGTATCAAAAGTACTAATGATATCAATGAGTACTGAAGATTTAAGTATGTAAAAAAAGTGGTGCGGAACATCCCCAGTCAAAATGGCTGCCAGTCATCGAGTTGAAAGTGTGCAATGTGCCGCTTGATGCATGTGAAATCCGTTTGTGACACATGCGTGACGTGCGGCTTTCTGTTTTTATGTCGCAGGCTCTCCGGCCGCCAGCCCCGACAGCAGCGACACGCAGCACAGCGCCGGCAGCGACTTGGACGAGCAGATGATGACGGGAAGCAAGCGCGGCCAGCAGAGGCTTTCCGACACTGAGGTTGCTTTTATTCGCCGCCCAAAAGTGGACTTTTCCCAACCGAAGTGCAATAGAATCAGTCAAGGTGCGGTGCTAAAGCGTGGCCGTGTTTGCCGTCGTGGTCAGGAGTCGATGCAGGGCAGCTCGGACGAGACGGCCAACAGCGCCGAGGAAGGCAGCAGCGGGCCGGGCAGCACCAGCGGCCGCAGCGACGCCTCCAGCAACGAGGCCGCCTCCAGCAGAGCCAGCCGCTCGGCCGGCAGCCCCGCCAGCGACGCCCACTCGGACGACATGGCCGACAGCGAGGCCCTGAAGGAGGAGGAGGAGGAGGAAGACGAGGAGGAGGAGGAGGAGGAGGAGGAGGATGACGATGACGAAGATGACGACGAAGAGGAGGATGAGGAAGAAGGGGCGTCTGCTGATGGCGGGACGCAGAAGGCGGAGGTGGGAGGTCGTCTCCGATCAATCGATGATCATTGTGTCATGTTTGCCTTTTTCAGCGGCTTTTGAATCATAACTTGGCAAATTGCAATTGAAAAGGCCATGAAACATTTTAATTGTAATTAATCGCATGACTTCAATAGTTAACTCACGATTAATCAAACATTTTATATGTTCTAAATATACAATAAATTTTTTTTCTAGATTTTCATACTCTTAACTCTTTGACTGCCAAAAACGTTAAATAACGTTTAGCAAAATCCTATGGAGGAGTGCCAAAGACGTTAAAAGACGTTTGTTTCAAAACAGAGGTAAAACTAACCATTTTCTGTTGTTGATTACTGAAGAACGGAATAAGGTAGAAACAAACTTTTTTTTTTCTGATGAAAGATGAGAGTCCAATCTTTCATTTGGTAGTATGTGTGTTTCCATAGTCCAAACACAACATTTTCTGTGGACCTTGAAAGATCAGTCAAAATGCTTAAAATCGGCTGGCACTGGGGACGTCCCGTTTCTGAAAACGTCTGGCAGTCAAAGAGTTAACAAAAGTTGGATTTTTTTTTGGGGACGTCAATGGCAGTGAATGAGTTAACAGTTTTCACTCCAAGAAGGCAATATGAAGTACATATAGAACATTTTTGCTTTGAGTTGACCTTCAAGCCAAAATGTTCTGTTGACGTACTGCAAGTCACATGACTGACGCCCCCCCCCCCCCTCATTTGTCAGAAGGACCCTCGGGGGCAAGCGGAGTCGCGCAAGAGGAAGGCTGGCGAGGCTCTGGGCGAGGGCGCCAAACCCAAGGTCCACCCCTTCAGCCCAGAGACGTCCGCCATCATGGCCGCCGCCGCCACCTCCCTGGAGAGTCGCATGCGAATGATGGACACGTGCGCGGCGGCGTCCTCGTCCGGGCAGTCGCCCGACGGCAGCCCCCGCCAGGGGGGGGCCCAGGAGCCGGCCCGCCCCACACGCCCTGCCGACTACCTGGGCGAGGCCATGGGCGGAGAGATCTTCAACTGCCGCCGCTTCATCGGCCCCCCCCATCATCACCATCACCACCATCATCATCGTCATCATCATCACCATGAAGGGCAAGTCTTCGCCAGCGCCCTCGTTTGCTTTTGTCAGCGGGTTTTTCTTCTTGTTGCTCTTTTTGTTTTTTGTGTATTGAGGTTTTTGTCTGTTTTGCAACGCTACAAATATTTATTTCTTTTTTGGGCGGAGGAGCATATCAGGCTTTTTTGGGGCGTGGGGGTCTTGGGGTTAATCTCTCCCCCCCGAATCTGATGACCTAATGCCATGGTGGCGTATAATCCCTGCATAAGCGCAGTTGTGCCCTGTTGACGGAACTTTTGTGAATGGAAATGCGATGGATTGATAAAATGTTGACCAGCGGCTGTGTTGTTTTGTTTGCGAAACGTTTGCGGGGTCTTTAGGCCCACGGTGGAGGACATGCTGAGCGCCGACGACGTGAGCTGCAGCAGCTCGCAGGTCAGCGCCAAGTCGGAGAAGAACATGGCCGACTTTGACGGCGAGGAGTCGGGCTGCGAGGAGGAGCTGGTCCAGATCAATTCGCACGCCGAGCTCAGCTCGCACCTGCAGCATCACCTCCCCAACCTGGCCTCCATCTACCACGAGCACCTGGTGCAAGGTGAGATCCGGCGGGATGGAAAGAAACAATCTGCCGCTTGTCATACAGACACAAACAAATGCCCGTCACCGCTACAGCAATATTGCTCCTTTTTGTTGTTGTTGCCGAGGATAAAGAATATATACGTGTGCGTATTGTGACGTCTACACGTGTTGCGCCGCAGTTTGTGTTTGTGCTTAAACGATGTACAAGGGCAGTAACTGTGGAGGCTTTCCCAGAAGCTATTTTATATTTACTCATTTGCTCACAAAAATGTATGGTTATTATTTTTTTATATAAAATACATCAACCTAAATATAATACAATTGAATTACATTAATTCAACAATTATATTAATTATAGATATAGAGATTATATGAATTAAAAATATAAAATTCATATATCAATTTTTTATTATTTACTTATGATTGTTTGCAGCCTCTGAACTGAAAAGAATGCTTGAAGCGCAATGGTAGTTATTACAAAACACGGCCAGCAGGTGACAGCCGAGTATAGGAGATCAACCAGGGCCATGTTGAAATCAGGCGGATTTCTAAACACATTTGGGAATAATGATAACATTTGGCTCCATCCTAATGCGAATTGCAGATGAATGAATTCTTTTGGTCACTTCCACGTTTTTACAGCAATAGAACACAATATTGTGTGGGCCTTGAAAAAATCTGTCCAAATCCAGTCAAACGACCAAGAGTGAAGAGGGTTGCTTCAGTCCAAATGGAATTAAAGAAGTAGTTGGTCATTCAAGGACCGTCAATAAAATGTCTCTGTCCTGCGAGTGAATAAAACGCCGCGACAAGCAGCATTGCGCACACGCGCGGTGACTTTTAGGAAAAAGACGCCATTTGTAAAAAAAGAAAATAAATTCTGATGTTTGAGAATCAGCGGTTTGATTATTTTTTTTTCCTCGTATGTCCACCAGGTCCGAGCGTGCACAAGCATCAGTACTCGGGTGGCCACGCGCTGACTGACGTCAACCTGGACAACGTCTGCAAGAAGGGCAACACGTTGCTGTGGGATCTGGTGCAAGACGACGACGCCGTACGCTGACTTTTTCCCAAAAATTCCACGCTCGGGGCAAACCGCGCCCACGGCTCATTAATTATGCGTGAGCGGTTAAACTCACCTCGGTGACGTTCACACAAAAAGGCACTTTTATCTGCCCGTGCTTATTCCGTCCTTTAGTTTCTTGTCATTGGTCAGCAAAACGCTGGGAAACGAAACAATCGCTCGTTACCGGCGGAATGTCCACCTGTTATTTGCGGTGGAGGTCGGATGGAACCATCCAATGGCGCCGTCTTCAAACTGCCACAATATCGCCGTCGTCATGTGACGAAATGAAAAGCAGCACGTGTTCCAAAAGTCGGGTTGTTTGACGTCGCCGTTGCTCGGGTAACAACCAATCACAGCTCAGCTTCTGAAAACAGCTGAGCTGTGATTGTGATCAGGCTTTTCTTCCTGATTTTATTTCTAAAAAATCAAATGTATCCAACATCCCGTCAAAAGTATTTCCTATTCATCGCGATGCGTTCGGATTCCTCGCCGACGGTCTTGCCCACCATTTTGCGCGCGCCGTCCTACGGATGCCGGTGACGCGGCCGTCTTTGCGTTCCAGAGCCACCTGTCGGAGGGTCTGATCAACGAGGCGGAGAAGCTGCTGTGCTCGCTGGTGTGCTGGTTCACCGACCGGCAGATCCGCATGCGCTTCATCGAGGGCTGCCTGGACAACCTGGCGCACCACCGGTGAGCAGCCGACCCGACGGGACCCGACCCGACGGGACCCGACCCGACGGGACCCGCCGGCAACCGCGCGGCGCTAACCGTTAGCGTGTGCCCTCAGGTCGGTGGTGGTGTCGCTGAAGCTCCTGCCCAAACTCTTCGGCACCTTCCAGCAGTTCGGATCCAGCTACGACACGCACTGGATCACCATGTGAGCAACGCACGAGACCGCTCGCTCGCTCGCTCGCTCGCTCGCTCGCTTGCAGCTGTTTGAAGACCTGTTCAACTTTTCAAAGACATTTTCATGGAACGCTTTCAAAAGCACACTTCATGTTTTTTTTTAGTACTTATTATAGATAGCAGCTTTTTGTTTTTCAGCTGCATTGTTTAAACTTGAGTTAAGTAGAAGTTCAGTATCACATTATTATTTTGTACCAGTTTTACTTATGGTACTTAACATGCAGTACATTTTAATTTCATGTAATCTTCTTTCTTTCTTTTATTTTTCAAGTGTAATTTCTGGACTTGAAGCCGCTACTTTTTTGGCTCGCATTCGACCCTGCAGAGGTGCGGCTCATCCATCCGATCACAAGGGGGCGCACTATAGCAGTGGGAGAGACAGAACGAGAGCGAGACCATTTGCACCCTCGTTATGCGCTAACATTCAAACACGGGTGCGACGTGTAGGCCAGAAACGACTGTGACTTTTTTGGGCTGAAGTGCACTTGAAACCATTGAAGAAGAAGCAAATTCGGATGTGATGTTTTGTGAACATTTCTCGAAAGTATTTTGTGTTTCGTCGTCAGGTGGGCTGAGAAGGAGCTTCACATGATGAAGCTGTTCTTCGACAACCTCCAGCACTACATCCAGGAAGTCCGACAGCACCGCCACAATTATGCGCTGTGAGTCTCATCGCGCCGCCAACTTTTTTTCCACGCCACACCAGCAAACAAAATGTCACTCGAACCCAACGCAGGCGCCTCCAATGGCCGGCCGGGCAGGCCCAACTTTTTGCTTTGGAACGCGCCACTCAAAAGCGCCTTTGTGCCCCGTTGCAGGTACAGTCACAGTGCGGAGGTGCAAGTGCGCCTGCAGTTCCTCACCTGCGTTTTCTCCACGCTGGGATCCCCGGACCACTTCAGTAAAGACGCACACACGTGACCCGACTGTAACACGTTTTGCGCTCTCTCTATTTTCTGTCCGTCATTTTTGAACCACAGCTTATTTTTATCTCTGGCTTCATTGATCTTTTCGTAGACTTTTTATTTTTCTACCCGCCTTCTCGTCTCTCTAGCGAGCTCTCTGTTCTTGGCCCTGTGTGTCTTTTTGTCCCTTGCTGTCTCCGTCTGTCTGCGGCCGACGTGCAAAACGCGTCTTTGTCTTTGTCCTTCAGGGCTGAGCCTGGATCAGGTGGACATCCTGTGGCACTGCCTGGTGGAGGACGGCGAGTGCTACGACGACGCCCTGCACTGGTTCCTCAACCAGGTGCGCAGCAAGGACCAGCACGCCATGGGCATGGAGACGTACAAGCACCTCTTCCTGGAGAAGGTACCGCCAAATCCGCTACTCGTGCCGACGCTCGCTGAATGGAAAAGACAACGTTGCGCAAGTCGGAAACACCACACGAATGGATTTCCAATAACAGCGGAATCAATTGAATCGTGTCATGAATGAATGAGCGAGGCTTCTTCTAAAAAGCAAATACGTGAAAACAATGGCAGAATCATTTTTCTTATTATCAAATAGGAAAATGTCTTCTTTTTTTTTTTTTGGTCCAGATGCCTCAGCTGAAGCCGGAGACCATCAGCATGACGGGTCTGAACCTGTTCCAGCACCTTTGCAACCTGGCCCGGCTGGCCACCAGCGCACTGGACAACGCCGCCAGCTGCGAGGTCGGTCCCGTGTCGTCCCGTCCTGGTCGATCACGCACTGCCGCTCACCGCTCGCTCGCCCTCTCTCTCTCTCTCTCTCCTCTTTCCACGCGTCGTTCAGCTGTGCGGGATGGACCAGCTGTGGGGCATCGCCCTCCGAGCTCAGTCGGCCGACATCAGCCGCGCCGCCATCCAGTACATTAACTCCTACTACATCAACGGTTAGTAGCCGGCGGCTCCTGCGTTGGGCCGCGAGCCTGACGCGGGAGCCGTCTTGGGGCTTCGCTTGCGCCGTGGGAACATTCCAGATCTCGTCGCTGCCGGCCGTGTTTAGGGCTCAACCGATGAGGGTGTTTTTTTTAGGCCCATTCGTAAATTTTACTTTCATTTCAGCAGTTAAGCGTAGATTTATTGAACTAAAATGTTATCAAAATAAAATAAAACAAATGAAATTGCATTTGAAATGACTTCAGTTCACTCTAAGGCTAAAAATCAAATATTTCTGCCAAATAAAAACAGGAGATTTCAAAAAGCAGCAAATGAAATGGCATTTTACCTTTAAAACTAATTATAGCAGAAATTTCTTTCATTTTAGCAACGACAATGACAGATTATATAAAGCCCTATATTTCCTAATGTAGCGTTTTTCCTTAAAATTGCATTCAATTAACTCATTTGCTCCCCAAAAATGTGTAAATAACTTTTTGGATGCTCGAGCATACGGAAGGCTTTGGTGCAGCCTCGCAACGAACGGTTGAAGAAATGGTAGTTATTACACAAACGGCCAGCAGGTGGCAGCAGAGCAAAAGAGATCAACCAGGCACATGTTGAAAAAAAGCTCTTTTACTCCCATTTCTAAACAGATTTGTGAAGAATGATGAAAACATAAACGGATTGAAATATACTTCTTTTTTTCAAGATCAAGAGACTAATCTTTCTTTTGGTAGGTTTCATGTTTTTACAGCAATAGAACACAATATTCTGTGGGCCTTGCAAAATCAGTCCAAATCCAGTCAAACGGCTGGGAGTGAAGGGGGTTGCTTCAGTCAAAATGGCTGCCAGTTAATGAGGACGTAATAAAAGTGAAGACATTTTATCTGACCTGTTTTAGCCATGAATCCCAAAAATAAAAAAAGAGTTAAATCAAGTATACAGCAATTGTTTTCACTCATTTCCTTTTGTTTCCAATAAATGAGTTAGCCGATGACAAATGAATATTTGACCCGACTCTTTGTTACTTAAACGGACGTCCGCGCTGATGTAGCAGCGTGTGACGCCGTCTGCCGTGTCGTGTGTCCAGCGGGCAAGACGGGCCTGGAGAAGGAGCAAGAGTTCATCCGCAAGTGCATGGAGAGTCTGCTGATGGCGTCGGCCAACCTGGAGAAGGACGCCCAGTCGGGCCTGACCAGCATCGAGAGGGGCCTGCTCATGCTCAAGACGCACCTGGAGGCCTTCAGGCGCAGGTGACGTCGGCCGCTCGTGACCAGCCCCCCCCCCCCCCTCCCCCTCCTCAACGTGCCTCTGTCCTTCCTCCCATGCAGGTTCGCCTACCACCTGCGCCAGTGGCAGATCGAGGGCACGGGCATCAGCAGCCACCTCAAGGCGCTCAGCGACAAACAGTCGCTGCCGCTCAGGATCGTCTGCCAGCCCGCCGGACTGCCCGACAAGGTCCACTCGCCTGGCGCTTGATTTTCTCTTTTGCTTTGCTAGCACCAGGGTTATTTTAGGTCACCAAAACGAACCCAAAAAACTCCAAACAACAATTTCGTTAAAAATAAAAACAAAAATCCTTTCTTTTTAAAACGAAAACTAACTCAAAGTACATTTTATGTTTACAAAGCTAACTATAATTATAGCAAAAATGTCTTTGGTCATTAATTTCATGCATCTTTGGGGCTGATTTTAAAAATATTTATACAACCGGAATAAGGACGTTTGAAAGTGTCACACAGAAGTGACGTCATCTCGCAGCAGCCAATAGGAGAGCGCCTGCAGATGACCTGGAAATGCAACGCTAGCTAAGAAATGACTTACTTTTCTCATGATTTTCCCAAAGTGTTTATTAAATATTGCGCACAAGCTGAGGTGGCAAATGCAGGTCCAGGAAGTCAAAACCCTGTCACCGTTTGGCTTTAATCCCAGGTGTTAGCTAGCTAGCTCCCATGGTGCTCATTTAACTGCTAGCTAGCATCAATGGCTAAAGCCAAACTGTGGCAGGGTTTTTACTCTCTGAACCGCCATTTACCACCTCTGTGCACAAGTCATACACATTAAAAACAAAATAAAATACTGACATTAACTAAAACTAAGCGTTTTTTAAATGACTAAAACTAATAGAATCTAACAGAACCACCCTGAAAACTAATTTAAATTCAATTAAAAAAACAAAGCTCAAAACGAACTCAAATGAAAATTCCAAAACTATTAATAACCCTGGTTACCACCACCAGTTAGAAGCGGAAGTTTTGAATACAGCCGGAACTCGTTGACTGCCGTCAACACAATTAGGAAACGGAAGATTATTCAGGGCTAATGCTAATCGCGATTGTTCATCGTTTAGCAAAGGCTAATTTTGTTATGTTTGTGTAATATAAAAGATAAGGAACAATAAGTATTTAAATCCACTGAATTCAACACATGTTCAACCTTAGTGGAATTATTTATTTATTTTGGGGGGGGGGATTAATTGATAGGCAACTCGATTTAAAAAAATAAATAAATCAGAAGTCGTCATGTCACTACAGATTAAATTTTTTATTTTTGTCCCCCTCCAACATGTTGAATTCTCTGAAAAATGATGGCCCTTTTCTTTTTTGTAAGCAGATGACGATTGAGATGTACCCCAGCGACCAGGTGGCGGACCTGCGCGCAGAGGTGACGCACTGGTACGAAAACCTGCAGAAGGAGCAGATGAACCAGCAGGCGCAGGTGCAAGAGTTCGGTCAGAGTGGCCGGCAGCCGGGAGACTTCTCAGGTGCGCTTCACGCCGTTGCCCTCCATTGGTGGGAGGGGGGAGGGGCCCTCACGGCTGTGCTTAACGTCCGGCAATGTGGATTTCAGAGGGCCTGATGGGACCGGTCCGGATGATCTCTTCGGGCCACGAACTGACCACGGACTACGACGAGAAGACTCTTCATGAGCTGGGCTTCAAAGACATGCAGGTGCGGAACGGCTGCGAGCGGCACCGCAGACACAAACGGCAAATGAAGTCACACTTGTCGTGCTGGGCTTTTTTCAAATGAAATATTTCTTCTCCAGTTTTTGTTTTTCAGTTCTTTTGTTCATATGCTCGTGAGGGATGTCAATGATCACACAGGAAGGAAAAGCAGTTCCATTTGTAATTGTATTAAGTCATCGATCCCGGTGCGGAAAATTGCTTCCCCCCAAAATTTCAAATCAACAGTAGAAATGAAACATCCGCAATGCAGCGACGGACAAGCGTTTGCTGCTTGTGCATTTCATTCTGGAATCTTTCCACCCACGGAAATCCCTGACCTGGCGGGCCTTTCCTTTTGTTGCCGTCCGCCGGCAGATGGTGTTTGTGTCGGTGGGAGCGCCGCGGCGCGAGCGCAAAGGCGAGGGCGTGCAGCTGCCGGCGTCGTGCCTGCCGCCGCCGCAGAAGGAGCACATCCCGATGCTGCTGCTGCTGCAGGAGCCGCACCTCACCACGCTCTTCGACCTGCTGGAGATGCTGGCCTGCTTCAAAGCGCCCAGCCCCGCCCCCGACGGCGTCCACCAGCACAGTCCGGAGGTCGGTTGCCGCCAACGCAGACACCTCCTCATACGCGGCATTTTATAATTCCAAGTTCAAGAATGAAAAGTTGATCTTTTGAAGGGTGTAATTGCATCATTATACCGTTTTCCTTATTAGTTGAAAAATGCTATTTGAACATCAATATTATCATTTATGGCAATATTTTCTGGGACAATTTGTCCAAATGTGCAATCGTAGATGAAAGCAACATGACAATCGTTTGTCATCTTCTGACCGACCGACCGACCGAATGTCCCGAACGAGAGAAACATTTGTTGTTGTTTTTTGTTGTGCGTCCGTGTGCCGCTTGCCGGCGTTTGTGTTTGCGCCCGCAGACGGCCCGCAGCGAGGAACTGCACCTGCACGCCGAGAACCTTTCCCGCCGCGTTTGGGAACTTCTCATGCTGCTGCCCACGTGTCCCAAAATGCTGCAGGCCTTCCAGAGCATCTCGGACGACGGCACGGTCAGCGGCTGGTGGCGAGGGGGGCGGGGCCCACGCCGTGCCTTCGTGTTGACGACGTTTTGCGTTTGCAGGACGAAGGGCCGTGCTGGAAGGAGCTGCTGCGGATCAAAAGTGCCCACAAGCTGCTCTACGCGCTGGAGATCATCGAAGCGCTGGGGAAGCCCAACAGGCGAATCCACCGGGAGTCCACGGTGAGAACAGACGGGACGCCCCACCCATTCATCTGCCGCCGATGATTGGCCTTCAAACATCGGCCAAATTAATTTTCCCCTCCAAACGTTATCAAAAAAAGGCGAAGTTTCCCACGCTGTCAAAGTAGCCTGAAGGCACCATTTTTCTTACGTAGCATTAGCAACTAGCAAGTATGCGTAGCGTATGTTATTCTGGTTATTTTGTTGTCCGCCGAACGTCCTTTAAGCGGTTTAATGTCACCCCAGTTGGAGTTAACTGTAAAACTAAAGTTACGACAAGAAGACGTACACCCGCCGTATGTTTAAATACAACACATGCTTCCGTTTATCACATCGCTGGCCTAGCGCTCATTCTAAAAGTGAAGGGAGGATCCCATTCAAATGCTAATTCTCTTTTTCTTATTTCTCTTTTTTCTCTCACTTTTTCCTTCCCTCCTTTCTTTGTGTATCTTTTTTCTCTTTGCTACTTTTTTTGTCACTCTTCTTTCTTGCTCTGTTTTATTTTTCATTCTCTTGCTTTTTTGTCTTTTCTCTTTTTTCTCACCGTTCCTCTTTTAATTTCTTCGGTTTAGTTTTTTCTCTTTTTTCCTTTCCTTTTATTCTTTCTCTTTCTCTCCCCCCATGACGCACACACGCGCCCACCCCCAGACCCACTCAGTGGCCAATCACAATCCTAGATAGCTTCAGGGTCGCAAAGACAGACCAATCTTCTAAAACAACAGGCAAGAAAATTTCCCATGCAAATGACATTTTTGTCAAGCATTCCCTTATTTATTAATTGACAGTAGCAGCAAATGCATTGAAACACCCCCAATGATGTCATCGATTAGCCGACATCGACGGTCCTCAATTTGGCGCCGACAACAGGAGAGAAAAAAAATCTGAAGTCCGTCAGCCCTTTTTGAACTTGACATGAGAGCAAATGTTTTCACGTAGCTCGAAAGTGGCTCTGGATCTTTGCCCGGCCTTGCTGCCAAATCATAGGCGGAGAAGAGATGATGTCATTCATGTAAATCGGGTCTTGCTCACTGACATGACACGTTTCCGTTTTCAGCTCATCCCACCTTAATGTGTGTGTGTGTGTGTGTGTGTGTGTGTGTGTGTGTGTGTGTGTGTGTGTGTGTGTGTGTGTGTGTGTGTGTGTGTGTGTGTGTGTGTGTGTGTGTGTGTGTGTTTAGGGCAGCTACAGCGACTTGTACCCCGACTCTGACGACTCTTGCGAGGACCAGATTGAAAACAGCAAAAACTCGTGGAGCTGCAAGGTAAGAAAAAACCGGGCATGGACGCCAGGAAGTCCGCACGGTCACAAACGTGTGCCGTTGGCCCACTGATCTGTACGAATACCCGGATGAGCCGACGCCAGCCGTTGAAGCCGCGTGGCGGCCATCTTAGCCAGGGTTTTTCCTGGGTACAAAATTCCGAGGTGGCCACCTCCAGCCTGAGCCGCTGATATCGCTCAACATTTCTATATATTTTAGAGCCGCAGTTTTGATACCGTGGCACCGCAATATTTTGGCTGACGGTCATCATACCGCAAAATCTAATATCGGCCCACTTGTGTTAAGATGGCGGCTTCTTGGCGATCCAGTTCTACATACAGATCAGTGGCTTTGTCTTCTTCCCATCTTTTTTCCTTCCTTCCTTCCTTCGTGCTCATCCTTCTTCGCTCTTCTTTTGATCGTTTTCTGCCCTCCGCCAGTTTGTTTCATCCGGAGGCCTGCAGCTGCTGCTGGAGATCTTCAACTCGGCCATCTTGGAGCCCCGAGAGCAGGAGTCCTGGACTGTGGTGAGCCGCGAGCAGGAAGTCTCTTGTCCCGTCCGTCTCGGCCCCCCCGAAGCCTTTTTCCCAATCGCCGGCGCTTTGTGTCCAGTGGCTTCTGGACTGCCTGGCCTGCCTGCTGAAGCTCATCTGCCAGTTTGCCGTGGACCCGGCCGACCTGGACCTGGCCTACCACGACGTCTTCTCCTGGTCCGGCCTGGCCGACGGCCAGCGCAAGCGGGCCTGGCCCGGGAAGTCTCGCAAGTCCGCCGTGGAGCACGGGAAAAGTCTGCACATCCCCAGACTGACCGAGGTGAGCACGTTTGATCGCGTCCGTCTCGTGACCTTTTCGTGCTTGCGCTTGAGTTGCACCCGCAAGTGCTCGCCGATTGGCTCGCGTTGCAAGTTGGCCGCAGCCTGATTGGCTCGCGTTGCAAGTTGAGGAGCAGACGTGAAAATGGAGGCGCGTGTTAGCTTTTGTTTTATTTCGATTGACCGACCGTGCATCGCGCCAACGGCACCAGCGCTTCAGTGGCAATCCTGACAAACTCTTTTTTTCTCTCTTTACTGGCCGTAATCCGACGGGATTCTGACTTTATTCTCAGAATTCTGACTTCATTAGTGCTACGATTATTCTCACTTTAAAGCGAGAATTCCTGAGAACGAAGTCTGAATTCTGCCAAACGTTGTCCCTCGTCGTCTTCCGTCACCGCTGAAGGGATTTGCTTTCTTTGACGAGAGTTCGCTTAGCGCAAAAGCAGCTCAAGGTGTTCGGATCAAATAGAATTGGACTTGATTAAATGGAACAATTAAGATGAACATAACATTTCTAGTGGATAATGAACGACCAACTGCTTTTCATTTTGAGATGATCAACATGTCGATATCCGATTTGTTTGAATGAGTTCTTGGAGCAATTTGCTATCTTTCCAATAAGCTCGTTGGCCATTCCAAAAAAGATGGAAATGCTGCAGTGTGAAAGGACAATATTATTAACACTTCTCGTTTGCTCTGTAAGTCTTTAGAGGTCATTGACGGATGCAAATGTGTATTGAAACGCATGCAATATCTATTCTTTATTATTTACTATGGTCTATAATTTAGGACATCTATCATGGAAAGCTTTCTAGAAATGGCCACACTACATCTTATTTTCAACTTAAATCAAATGTATGAAGCTAACAATTAGCCATCTAAACAAAACAAGCAAGCTAGCCGCGCAAGTCAAATTAGAATAAAAAAAATATATTTGTTGGACAACATTAATATTCTTCTTCTTTTTTTTCCAGCAATATGAGCAGTTGGTAAAAGGCAAACTTTTTGACTTTGTTGTGAACGCTACAAAGCTGATAGCTTGACTGTTTTGAAATGAATCTCATAATAAAAGTCACAAATGTATTATTTTGTAGCACCGCATAATTATCAAAAGGGCAACATCGCTTGCAATGACTCCTACACATTTTTTTTATTTTTGTATAAATTGCCCTTTACTGAATTAAAGTTCCTGTCTGAATAATTGCAATGTATCAGCCCGACTGCACACCTGCTCTCGGAACAAGTTGATGCTGGCCATTTTTTTGCGCCAAAATGTTTGAAATGTTGTTAAACTTGTTGTCCAACTTTGGTCTTGTTGTGCCTTCAGGTGTTCCTCAGCCTGGTCCAAGGAACCAACCTGATCGAACGGCTCATCAACGTGGCCTACACCTACGACAACCTGGCGCACAGGTGGGCAAACGCCGCCATGCCTGAACGCCGCCATGCCTGAACGCCGCCATGCCTGAACGCCGCCATGCCTGAACGCCGCCATGCCTAAACGCCGCCATGCCTAAACGCTGCCATGCCTAAACGCTGCCATGCCTCATACTGGAACGTGCCTATTCCACTCCGTGCCTGCAGGTGGCAGCAATGCGTGTACAAAGTGGCTGCTAAAGCTCAACAAAGCAACAACAAAAAAGCAGCTCGGAAGAGGGAGAAAACGGCTCATTGAATCTGAACATTAGATTTAATCTTACTATTCTATGACGGCGTATTAGGGCCAGGTATAAATATATATTTATTAGAGGGCGGGGGGGCATTATTCTGAGAAAAAAAAACGTTGCAAGTTTATAAAGTGGCAGATTTGCAAGTTTTTTGCTCAAAATTTACGTAGCGTGCCAGACGGGTGCTTGTGCCAATACTTTTCGGTCAGGTTTCCAAATTTTTCCTGAATATTGCCCCCCACCCTCTTAAAAAATAAAATAAAATAGTAATGCGCCGTCGTCCAGTTCTGTATTGAAATGATCACGAATGTTAGGGTAAATCAATACTGTGTGATTTTTCTTTTCTTTTCTTTTTTTTGTATACGTTGATAGCGCGACACCAGACCGTCACATCACATCATCCCCTTTTCTAAAAAGAGAGTTGAGCGTTGAATGAAATCTTGTGACGGCGGATGATATTGATGAATTTGATTTGATGTTTTGTGCTGCAGAGTTCTGAAGGCCCAGTCGGATCACAGGTCTCGACATGAAGGTGAGCCGTGCAGTTTGTTGCTGCGAAGTTTTTGTAGCCGTGCTGCTAAATGTTGCGGTAGCTGATTGGAGGTGTGTGTGTGTGTGTGTGTGTGTGTCCCCCCCCCCCCCCCCCCAGTGACCCACTACTCCATGTGGCTGCTGGTGAGCTGGGCCCACTGCTCGTCGTCCGTCAAGTCCAGCCTGGCCGACAGCGAGCGTCTGCACGACTGGCTCAGGAAACTCACCTTGCTGGTGCCCGAGGTAAGAGCGCCCCGTCGTCCCGCTCGGCCCAACGCATGCTTGCACCAAAGCATCCAGCTTATCATTCGGGGAAAGCGAGCGAGCCAGCGCTCCAAAAAGAGCACAAGTTGTTGTGGTAATTCAACATCACTGCTTTTGGAGTCGATCAAAAGTCATTGAAAGTAATCAAGTTACTTTAGCGTGACGGACTAAATAGTGATCGTACCGGAATACATTTGGAAGCGCACCTTCGTAAACCAGCTGAGGGAATTTGTGATGTGACGATTCACTCAAGCCCCAATTCGATTCGATTTGTCAGTTCTTGATTTCAATTATTATTCTTTTTTTGTTTCTGTTAGGGCCCGACCCATTGATCGGCCGCCGATTATAATCAGCCGATTATTGCCCTTTCAGCATCTGCCAAAACAATCGGCCAGTTGGTCGATAATTTCTTTATTCAGTCTCCCCATAATGGCCGACATTAAATGTCAGTCTAAGTGTTGATGGCAACGTCGTCGTCGAGTCCGTCTTTGAGAATCACTGCAATGTCGCCGGTGAAGTTATTTTGATGATGCAATCGAGGCTTTGTTGAGTTTAAAGTTGGACGCAGGAAATCTTCTGAGCCACCAAGTGAATTGCATGAAAAAAGGAAAAACATCCCAAATGACGGGATGAGTCTGCAAACGGACCTTTTCAGTGTAATGAAGCCCCCCCCCCTTTTTTTTCCGCTTGCAGCCGGCGGTGCGTCACGAGGCGTGCAACGGCCTCTACAAGCTGTCGCTGTCGGGCCTGGAAGGCGGCGAATCCATCAACAGATCTTTCCTGCTGCTCGCCGCCTCCACGCTGCTCAAGTTTCTGCCCGACGCGCAAGCTGTCAAACCTCTCAGGGTACGTGCACGTCGGGCGGGCGGACGGACGGACGGACGGGCGGACCGACCGACTTTCTACGCCTCAAAACACAAAAAAGACAACAAAAGCGCACGGTCGATTGGAAAATCTCAAATAATGCTTTCATAAAATGAACAGCAATTAACGACTAAGGACAGCAAATAACAAAAAGATGAGTTGAACGTTTCAAGCGTTTGTTGCTTTTATCAAGAGCGTTTGGAACTTGACTTTTGCGGCTGCCAGAAGGCGGCGCGACGTTTCTGATGCTATCAATAAGAGAGAAAAGAGTCGACAGATGAATTGTCGCGATATTGCGGTAAACGCTGACATCATCGATCGATCGATCGATCAATGGGACAATGAAAGCGGCTTTGGATGCGTTTGCAGCAGGTGGATAGCAAAGGTACGACTCGGGTGTGCGTGTGTTCAGATGGAGGAGTACGAGGACGAGCCCCCCCTCAGAAGCGGCTGCAAAGAATACTTTTGGCTGCTGTGCAAACTGGTGGACAACATCCACGTCAAGGACGCCAGCCAGGTGAGGACGACACACACGCGGCGCGCGACCTATTTCAATTCTTTCTTGGGGGGGGGGGGGGGGTTTGTTTTGTATTATTTTGAGGGGGGGTCTGAATGAGTCCAGTTGTTGTCCTTGTTTCAGTCTTTTTGGGTGTGAATGAGTTCATTTCTTTCCTTTTGTTTTTGCTGCCGTTTGCGTGCGAGGTCAGCGTGAGACTCGCGCGCTGCGAAGGTTCTTTTTGTCTCGAGGATTTTTGCTGTATGGAAGAAGTTTGTTCCATTTGTAGACGGGGTTTTCGTGTGAGATTTCTTTTGATCAGTGTGTGTGTGAGAATTTTTTATTGTGTTGAAGCAAGAGGTTTTGTTTTTTTAATCTTTAATTTTTTTTGCTGTATGTTAGAATTTCTTTTGGTGCATGAGTATGTTTTTTTTTTTTTTTTTAAGGAGTCTGATTCTTCCTTTTTGTGTGTGTGAAGGTTCCTTTTGTCTGAATATTGTTTTTTGGTGTGTCTGAGAGGTTTTGTCTTTTTTTGCTGAATGTTCGGTTTTCTTTTGGTGTTTGTTTGATATGAGATTCTTTTTTGATGATTTTTTGTCTGAGGACCCCCCCCCCCCCCCCAAATGCAAGACATTGTTTTATTGCTTGTGTTGGGCACAAGCAATAAAGTGAAACGAACGGGCCCGCCTTACGCTGAGCTGCGACACGTGCGCGCTTGCGAACGGCGCCCGTCTGTTGCTGCCGGCGAGCGTTTGAACTGACGTGTGATCTCTCCCCGTCTGTGGCTGGCGGGCTCGGAGCAGACCACCCTGCTGGACCTGGATGCCCTGGCACGACACCTGGCAGACTGCATACGAAGGTGGCCACGCACACGCACACACACACGCGTGTCTTTTATGCTCGCATGCATTCAAATGTACTACCAAGCGGGCCGGATCGGTAAAATCCTGGTGGACGAGTTGCGAACGTACCCGTTTGGCGGATGTAACGTTCCCAGAATGCATTGTTCTAATCCTTGTCCAATGTTTACCAGTCATTGAATTTGGGTCGTATTGAAGCCGTTTCTGTGCGCGTGTGATTGAATTTTGCATTTGTGACGGCTCTGCCATCCCCACTTTGTTTTCCGCAAATGTACCGAAAGCTGTGAAGCGGCCAGCGAGCGTCGCCTTTTGCTCTTTTGTCGCCTCAGCCGCGAGATGCTGGACCAGCAGGACGGCAGCGTGGAGGACGACGGGCTGACGGGCCTGCTGCGGCTCGCCACCAGCGTCCTCAAGCACAAGCCGCCCTTCAAGTTCTCGCGCGAGGGCCAGGACTTCCTGCGCGACGTGCACAACCTGCTCTTCCTCCTGCCCAGCCTGGCCGACCGCGCGCAGCCCAAGTGCAAGTCGCACGCCGCCCGCGCCGCCGCCTACGACCTCCTGGTGGAGACGGTCAAGGGCTCGGCCGACAACTACCGGCTGCTGCACAACTGGGTCATGTCGCAGCACATGCAGGGTGAGAACAGAATGAGGCCAACATTTATTTTTTTTTTTTATGTCGGATTCTGACTTTTATGCACAACAATCTAACCGAATCGTTTCCTCCCCAAAAATCTGATCTGATTTTATTTTTTATTTTTTTAGAAAATCGATCCCAAACAATAAATATAAACAATTTATTTCGAAGAATCCAACTTTTATTTCATTTTTCTTTTTAAAAATTCGATTTTCAATTCCAATCAATATTCACGTTGTTTTTGTAACCGGAAAAAAAAAAACGATCTGAATTTTCCACAATTGTTTTGTTTTTGTTTTTTTCTCGTCATAAAAATAGAGATTTGAGTCTCATCTTTCATCAGGAAAAAATATATTTCTATTTGTATCCATCTTGTAGCAATTAGCAGTATTATATAGCTAAGTTTCATCATTATTCACAAATCTATATAGAACTGTGACTAAATGATTAGTTAAAAAAAAAAAATAAATTCTACTACAGGCCCTGGTTGATCTCTTTTGCTCTGCTGCCACCTGCTGGTCATTTGTCTATTAACTACCATTGCTTCAAACTTTCTCTTCTGGCTGCATCAAAGCCTTCTGTATGCTTAAGCATAAAAAAATAAAAATAAACATTAAAAAACATATAAATACGTTTTTGGGACACTTAAAACATTTCAAATAGAACGTATTTATACTTTTTGGGGAGCAAATGAGTTTATAGATTTTGCTACAAGAACATGATGCAGATTTTAATTTCCTCCTTTTAAAATCAGACTTTTTTTTTTTTTTTTCCACGGAAATTAGATTTCCAATGTTTTTCAAAAATCCATGACTGACTTGCATGTGCACACTTGATGACTGACTTTTGCCGCTGGCTGGCGTCAGCGTCGCACGCGCCGTACAAGTGGGACTACTGGCCTCACGACGACGTCCGCGCCGAGTGCCGTTTCGTGGGCCTCACCAACTTGGGCGCCACCTGCTACCTGGCGTCCACCATCCAGCAGCTCTACATGATCCCCGAAGCCCGCCAGGCCGTCTTCACCGCCAAGGTGGGCCCGCTGCTCCTCCTCCTCCTCCTCCTCCTCCTCCTCCTCCTCCTCCCCATTCAGAATTGAAGTCCTAAATCCAGAATTTGTGCACGTGGCGCAGTACGCTGAGGACATCAAACACAAGACGACCCTGCTGGAGCTCCAGAAGATGTTTACGTACCTGATGGTGAGACGTGCACGTCGTAAGGGTGGAAAGGCCTCCCATTGGCTGAAAGAATGCTGAACATGGGTCCCACGATTACAGATAGACCCACCATTTTGACAAATATCCATTTGGGCCTTTTTTTGGTTTGAAATCGGATGGCCGATAAAAAACCATTTGAATCTGAAGGAGCGATTAATTCCAATTTTCAATTGACTTTATAAGAGATGCTTTTTACAGAAGAGGATTAGGGCGTGTCAAGATAAAGGAAAAAAAGTTTAGCAGAGTTCTCTGTGAACATTTTCTTAGAAATTTAATGGATGTCGAAGATGAAAAAACGGCATTTTGAAAAGTCTGAAAAAAAAAAGCATGCTTTAAGACAAGATTGGCAAATGAATATTGGCTTCACGTATGGGTCTATCTGTGCCTATGATGCAATTGTTGGATGCGTGCGTGCGTGTGTGCGTGCGCAGGAGAGCGAGAGGAAAGCGTACAACCCGCGGCCGTTCTGCAAGACGTACACGATGGACAAGCAGCCGCTCAACACGGGAGAGCAGAAGGACATGACCGAGTTCTTCACCGACCTCATCACCAAGATCGAGGAGATGTCGCACGAGCTGGTACCCGCCTCCTCCGACTCCCCCTCCGACTCCCCCTCCGACTCCTCCGACGACTCCTCCTCCGACTCCCCCTCCGACTCCCCCTCCGACTCCCCCTCCGACTCCTCCGACGACTCCTCCTCCGACGACTCCTCCGACGACGACTCCTCCGACTCCTCCTCCGACTCCCCCTCCGACTCACTTCCTTACTCCCTCCACCTTTTCTTCTCCCTCGTACTCCTCTTTCCTCCATCTTCTCTTCTTCCACCTTTTCTTTCTCTTCCTTTGTGTCCTCCCTCTCCTACTTCTCTTCCTTTTCTTTCCCCTTCATCCTTTTTTTTCTCCATCATCATGTTGTTGTTTTTTTCCCCACAGAAGAACACGGTGAAGACTCTGTTTGGAGGCGTGATCACCAACAACGTTGTTTCTCTGGTGAGTGGGACGCCATTGCCAATATTTGCTCCGTCGACGGCGAAACGTTTGAGCGCCATCCTGTGGTCGTTTGCAGGACTGCGACCACGTGAGTCAGACGGTGGAGGAGTTCTACACGGTCAGGTGTCAGGTGGCCGACATGAAGAACATCTACGTGAGCGCGCCCGCCCGCCGTGGTTCACGCAAACGCGCGCCCGCCCGCATAACCCGTTCGGTAACATTGCCGATGATGTGTGTGCGCTCTCAGGAGTCTCTGGACGAGGTGACCATCAAAGACACGCTGGAGGGCGACAACATGTACACGTGCTCGCACTGCGGGAAGAAGGTTCGCGCAGAGAAAAGGTACAAAGCAAGCAAGTATTGTCTTCATTTCAAATGATTTAAAAAAAAAGGTTTGATCCTCATCCAAATACTCCAGTGCGGTCTTTTAATCCAGCTCACCAACCATTAACATGATCAAGATTGCAGACAATCCCAAATTATTTTGACATGAATATTATATTCATTCATTCATTCATTATTATTAATTGATAAATAATAATAAATTATTACATTTATTATTATTAATACGGTCAGGTGTCAACATTTTATTAATGAAATTGACAATTATTTATTTAATAAATATAATGTATAGTATATAATATAATAATTAATGTTATTGGTCATAAAAATGAAATCTTAAAAAATACAAATAAATTTGTAATATTATTTTTGTATTTATTATGATCCAAATCATTTAAAATGGTGTCTAAGGTTGCGTTTGTTTTTTTAATCTCCTCATCAAAAACTCGAGTGCGGCTTGCTCAATTCTGGAGTTCCTTCTTTTCATTGAGCCCGTTTGCGTTTGCCGCGCACGCAGGGCTTGCTTCAAGAAGCTTCCGGGCATCCTGAGCTTCAACACGATGCGTTACACCTTCAACATGGTGACCATGATGAAGGAGAAGGTCAACACGCACTTCTCCTTCCCGCTGCGGCTCGACATGACGCCTTACACCGAACACTTCCTCATGGCCAAAGGAGAGCGCAAAGAGGGTGCGTGCGTGCGTCTCGTGCGTCTCGACTCTTTTGGGACTGCGTTGTTTTGATTTTCTGTGCATGTTTTGCGTGACGGCGTGCAAGGCGAGTCCAAGGCGTGCGAGAGCTCCGAGTACGACCTGATCGGCGTGACGGTGCACACGGGCACGGCGGACGGCGGCCATTACTACAGCTTCATACGAGACATCGTCAACCCCCACGCGTACAAGAACAACAAGTGGTGAGGACCGCGGCGCGCGCTCGCTCGCGCACTCGCGCGCTGGCGGCACGTTTTGAAAACGGCGTGTGTGCAGGTACTTGTTCAACGACGCCGAAGTCAAGCCCTTCGACTCGGCACAGCTGGCGTCCGAGTGCTTCGGCGGAGAGATGACGGTAAGAGCTATCACGCGCACGTGCCCAGTCGTACTGTACGCTGATGTGGCCGCCATATTGGATGTGGCAATGCGGATGTGCACGTCCTTCCTCTTGCTTGATGCTAATGCGAAATAAAATCTGTTGCAGTGCAATAACTGGGGATGCACAGAACTCATAATTCATTCATTTAAAAAAAAAAACATTATTAATATCAATAATATGCAATTTTATCACAAAGTCCTTTTAAAAAAAAATAATAATAATTGTTTTAGTAACGGGAACGAACTTTTTTGTCCTGCAGACTAAAACCTACGACTCGGTCACCGACAAGTTCATGGACTTCTCCTTCGAGAAGGTGAGGAACGACTTTGACGAACGACTTTGTGCTGCGTCTGCGCAGACGTGAGGGTGACGCCATCTTGTGTGTGTGTGTGTGCCAGACGCACAGCGCGTACATGTTGTTCTACAAGCGCGTGGAGCTTCAGGAGGACAACGC
Organism: Vanacampus margaritifer; assembly: GCF_051991255.1. Lineage (NCBI taxonomy): Eukaryota > Metazoa > Chordata > Actinopteri > Syngnathiformes > Syngnathidae > Vanacampus > Vanacampus margaritifer. The sequence continues at coordinate 579,794 of NC_135438.1, forward strand.
CAAGGAGTTTTCTTTTGACGTTTCTCCGGACCTGCTGGAGGTACGAGTTGGCCTGATTGGAACACAGTTGCTAATTGCCAACATCTGAATGTTTTTAAGCTTTATGAAATGATTCAAACCCATTTTTAATTTAGAATTTCAAATCGTATTTGATTTGCGGCTCCTACGTGGGTGTTGCGCCGCGTCTGCGTTTGCTCGGGTTGACTTCGGTTTTGAACAAAATGTTGTGATGTTGCTCCTTTGAACGTCCGTGTCTCTCTTCAAGTGGATCTGGCACGACAACATGCAGTTCCTCCAGGACAAGAACATATTTGAGCACACCTACTTTGGGTGAGTGTCGGCAGCAGGATGATGATGACGACGACGACGACGATGATGATGATGATGATGATGATGATGACGACGCGCTTGTGTTTGCATGTCGTGGCTCCGCAGCTTCATGTGGCACCTGTGCAGCAGCATCCCCAGCACGCTTCCCGACCCCAAAGCCGTCTCCCTCATGACGGCAAAGGTAACGTGCGTGCGTGTTCTTCACTTGCTCATTTTCCCGCTGACCTCCGCCCGTGTTTGCTTTCATGTTGCAGCTCAGTACGTCATTCGTCTTGGAGACCTTCATTCACTCCAAGGAAAAGGTCATTGAACCCGACGCACTGCTTTACACTTGACTGGAGCGCGTCTGAAATTCAGGACGCAAAACCACCAAGCGGCGGCTCACGACTCAGGAAAAAAAAAAAAACATCCCAGTCGTGAGCCGCAGCGCAATCGTGTTGAGGCTTAACCGACAGTCCAGGAATAAATTAAGGATACAGCGATTTATTTATTGAGCATTTTAACTTCAGGGAAGCCATTTTGCTCTCTCCATAGTACACGTCCAAATTCAAAAGTAAAGGGGATGTCGTGTGTTGTGTGTGTGTGTGTGTGTGTGTGTGTGTGTGTGTGTGTGTGACCCACACAGCCCACCATGCTGCAGTGGATTGAACTCCTCACCAAACAGTTCAACAACAGCCAGGGTGCCTGCGAGGTGCGTGCGCACGCACACACAAATGATTGCCGTTATTATTGTTGCCTCCCTGCTGAGCACGTCCGTCCGTCCGTCCGTCTCCCCCCGTCAGTGGTTTCTGGACCGGATGGCAGACGACAACTGGTGGCCCATGCAGATCCTCATCAAGTGCCCCAATCAGATCGTCAGACAGGTGCCTTCATCATCATCATCTTCATCGTCATCATCATCGTCATCTGTCGACATGTTCTGAGTGCCTCGTTGTTGTGGCCAGATGTTCCAGAGGTTATGCATCCACGTCATCCAGAGGCTGCGGCCGGTCCACGCTCACCTCTACCTGCAGCCGGGAATGGAGGACGGGTGCGTTTGTTTGCTTTCTCACCGGGGACACCAGCTGCGGCTTGACCCGGGGGGGTGGGGGGTGGGGGGGCACAAAAAATGGATCGTCGTTTGTTTCTGGACCATTTCTAGTTGCTTTTTCAACTTTTTCTTTCATTTTCTGACTTTTTTGTGGCCATTCCAAAGACATTTTAGAGTCACTTTTGACACTTTTCTGACAACTTCAAAATTTGAACTCTGACCCATTTTGAATATTTTTATTTTATCTGCTTAATTTGTTTAATGAATCTAAAACAACTTTGTAGGAATGCTTCTTATTTACATATCTCCAGGGATGAGGGACTTTAGGGCCAGTTTTGCGGATCCCTGGACGAGACTTCTGGACCGGGTCCCTTTTGACTCGTTGACTTCTCGTAGACTGCAAGCGTTTTGACGCTCGACGCGTTCCTAGCGCAGATCCTCATTTGGCTTTCCATGACACCTATTTGACCTGATCTCGGATGATCCCCCCCCCCCGTTGCAGGTCGGACGACATGGACGGCTCTGTGGAGGACATCGGCAGCCGCTCGTGCGTGACCCGCTTTGTGAAGACGCTGCTGTCCATCATGGAGCACGGCGTCAAGCCTCACAGCAAACATCTCACCGAGTACTTCGCCTTCCTCTACGAGTTCGCAAAGATGGGGGAGGAGGAGGTGGGTCGCCTGGGAGGAAGTACTCGCGTGGGGGTCCAGAGGGTGTCAATCAATCAAACGTACTCATTACGAGAGCTGACGGTTTTGAAAAATAGAATTGCCGATTTTCCTTTTCCAGCTTGATATCGATTCATTAAAGCACGAATCGATTATTCTAATATCGCTTCTCCCCATAAATTCAGAAGAAAACAGAATTTTAAAGGCCATTTTTTGATCTGAAATGTCCTGCTCACATCAATTTAAAAGTATTTTATTACATTTAGGAAAGCCGTGACTTCTTGCACTTAAAGACAAATCAGAATCTTTTAAATTTCCATTTATTGAGTTCCAATCCATGCTGACGTCAATGTTTGTGTGGCGATTTTAACGCGTGTTACTTTCATTAGTAAACTCAATCATTTAACCAGTTTCTGCCTCTGCAAAATTTAATTTGGAATTTAATGTTTGTGGAGCTTCTTTTTTTTTTTTATCATGTCCTTGATTGTTGTTCTATAATTAATCAATATCGAATCAAGTTGAAGAAAATCTAAATGGAATCGAACTGATCAAATCGCTTGAGGAAATTGGAATCGATACTCAGCCCTTAACTCTTTGACTGCCAGACGTTTTCAGAAAAGGGATGCCGTGGGTGCCAGCCGATTTAAGCATTTTGACTGATCTTTCAAGGTCCACAGAAAATTATGTGTTTGGACTATGGAAACACACATACTACCAAATGAAAGATTGGACTCTCATCTTTCATTAGAAAAAAAAGTTTGTTTCTACCTTATTCCGTTTTTCAGTAAGCAACAATAGAAAATGGTTAGTTTCACCTCGGTTTTGAAACAAACGTCTTTTAACGTCTTTGGCACTCCTCCATAGGATTTTACTAAACGTTATTTAACGTTTTTGGCAGTCAAAGAGTTAATGGCTTTATTATTACTTGGTAGCATCTCAAACTGACCTTCCTCACAAGGGTCGCGGGGTTGCTGGAGCCTATCCCAGCTGGCGTGGGGCAGTCGGCGCGGTGCACCCTCCGCTGGTTGCCGGCAAATTGCTTTCTTTGTATTTTTTATTTCTCACAATGTTAAGCGCTTGTTACCTGCAACTTTCCATTTTGTATATTTTTTTGAAATGGCAACAGCAAAAAAAGACTCTTAATTGTGATGTTGAATTTAGCAAATTGCTGATTCATGTTGCGTTTTGAAAACAAGGAACCCCCTTTTTTTTTCTTTTTCTTTTTCCTCGCCCCCAGAGCCAATTCCTGCTGTCGCTGCAAGCCATCTCCATCATGGTGCACTTCTACATGGGAACCAAAGGACCCGAGAACGTCAGTGGAAGGCGGCGGCCATCGCGGCGCAACAAGCGGCGCTGACCGCAATTCTTTTGGATTCTCCCTCCCCAGCCGCAGGTGGAGGTTCTGTCGGAGGAGGAGGCGGAGGACGAGGACGAGGAGGAGGACATCTTGTCCCTGGCCGAGGAGAAGTACCGGCCGGCCGCCCTGGAGAAGATGATCGCCCTCATCGCGCTCCTGGTGGAGCAGTCGCGCTCGGAGCGGTACGAGGCCGCAAACGCCATCGCCTTCCAACCCGCAAATATTCCCTTTCCATTAATGCAATCTTAATACAGATATGGGGGGGGGGGGTGCGGTTGCGGGGGTTCTTTTTTTCTTTTTCAATTCAATTGAAAACATGACTTTCGTTCTTTAAAAACGAAAGAAAGAAGTAAAACTTGTGATTTCTGCCCCTGATTGAAAAAGAAAAACATTTAAAAATCATAATGAACGCCAAGTAGATGAGCAGTCGAGATGCTGTCAAGGTAACAAACTAAATGATTCAATAGCATGACCTTGCGCTAAATGTATTTTTCCCGTCATTGAGCTTTTATAGATTTTTTAAAAAATACAAATGAACTGAGATGAGTTCCACAAACGGACACCTTGAGTTGAAATGCTTCCATCTTTTTGTTTGCTTCTGTATTTAGGTTTGGAAAAAATATCTCTTCCTCTTCATTTGTACTCGCGTTCCCTTTAAAAATAAAAAAATTAAAAATTTGCATGTTAATTGGTAATATTTCATGATGGGCTTTATACATTTTTTTAAGGCGGGAAAACTCCCATCAATTCCTTAAATTTGAAAGATTTATTTGCATAAATAAATCGTAGATTAGTGCCGTCTCTGTATCCACATCCAAATACGTTGTTTTTGATGCGTGATGAGTCACTTTCGGACCACAAGCCGCGACTTTTGTCACTTGCGTTGGACCCTGCGGCTCTTGCAAAGGTGCCACTTCGCCGTCCCGTCACAAGGGGGCGCTCTAGAAAGGAAGTGCAAGTCGGCCCAAATGCAGTAGGAGACACAGAACCAGAGCGAGACAATTTGCACCCTGGCTGTGGAAAAGAAAGTAGCGGGATCCTGGTCCGCTAACATCAACACACCTGCGGCGGCTTTCGTGTGGCGCGAACGCCCTCAACTTCGCTAGCGCGGCTTCTAGTCCAGAAGTGGCGCCATCTTTGTATTTGTGGAGAAAGTGTTTTGTTTTTCTCGCCCAAGTCAGCAGGGTGTGAGATGCCCCGAGGCCCCCTGGGGTCAAAGGTCACCATCTTAGCCAGCCCTCTGCCTTTCGCCCCGGCAGGCACCTGACGCTGTCCCAGAGCGACATGGCGGCGCTGACGGGCGGCAAAGGGTTCCCGTTCCTGTTCCAGCACATCCGGGACGGCATCAACATCCGGCAGACGTGCAACCTCATCTTCAGCCTCTGCCGCTACAACAACCGCCTGGCCGAGCACGTGCGTGGCGTTCGCGCCGGATGCTTTTCTTCTTCTTTTGACTTTGGCTGACTCGTGTTTGTCGGCAGATGGTGTCGATGCTCTTCACCTCCATCGCCAAGCTCACGCCCGAGGTGAGTCCTTCTTGCACCTGAACCCGTTAAGGCCTGAAGCGCCTGCCAAAACGTGCCTGTCTCGAATGATGCCGAAAACCAGACGTTTTCCTGGAAATTCAACCGTTTTGTAAAGCCTACTAAAAAAAGTTGATATCTGAAGCGGATGGAAAGAAAATTCCCCCCAAATTTGAGAGCTTGCACTTGTGGCCTTCACACAAACCTACGTTTATTATGATAAACCTTCAATATCTCGTTTTTAAAAATCATCAAACAAATGTCGCATCTGTCCCGCCGCTTTACCGGTCGAACCCGCTCGCAAGCTGACAAAGCCGAGCACAAATGTGAACGGTTTTGTTCTGCTTTTGTGCTTGTGGCCCGTCCAGGCCGCAAATCCTTTCTTCAAGCTGCTCACCATGTTGATGGAGTTGATGGGCGGCCCCCCGGGGATGCCCTCCTTCACCACGTACATCCTGCAGAGGATCTGGGAGGTCCAATCACAATGCGACCGTCTCACTCTTATCAAATAGCAATCGAGGTTTGGGCCGGTGAAGAGAGAGAGAAAAAAAAAGTCAAAGTTTGGCAGGATTAGTCCGAATCCTGCCCAACTTATTTTTTCTCTCTTCATTGGCCCGATCCTCTTGCGTAGGACGACCCATTTAACAATGTTCTGCTCAGGTGATCGAGTACAACCCGTCGCAGTGTCTGGACTGGCTGGCGGTGCAGACCCCTCGCAACAAGCTGGCCCACAGCTGGGTTCTGCAGAACATGGAGAACTGGGTGGAGCGCTTCCTGCTGGCCCACAACTACCCCCGCGTGCGCACCTGTACGTGGGACCGCCCCGGCCCGGCCCAAAGCCGGGTGAATGTCTCACCCAAGCCCTTTGTTTTCAGCGGCGGCGTACCTGCTGGTGTCGCTGATCCCCAGCAACTCGTTCCGCCAGATGTTCCGCTCCACGCGCTCGCTGCACCTGCCCACCCGCGAGCTGCCGCTGTCGCCCGACACCACGGCCGTTCTGCACCAGGTGTACAACCTCCTGCTGGGCCTGCTGGGCCGCGCCAAACTCTACGTGGACGCCGGCGTGCACGGCACCACCAAGCTGGTGCAGTACTTCAGCTTCATGACGTACTGCCTCATCTCCAAGACCGAGAAGCTCATGTTCTCGCTCTACTTCATGGACCTGTGGAACCTCTTCCAGGTACGCGCCGTCCTCGCCATGCCGGGGGGGGGGGGGGGGGGGCTTGGCACCAAAAAGTAAATTGGACACTTTTGTGTGACGTTTGAATTGATCCGTTCAAACCACATCCAAAATGTAGCCCCGACCGACATCGGTTTGCAAAAGCCACATGGAATGGCGAGAATGTCTCCGGACGTGAAAAAGTCGTCCATTTTAAACATCGAAATCATCTGGCAAAAAACGAAACGAATGTGAAATCATCTTTGCTAGCAACAAACAATTGAACCGCTAATTCTTTTAATGACGTTGCACGTCTTTGAGTGGAGCTCAATACTGCCCGGCATGTTGTGGCCCAACGCGGTACTGCACCGAAGGCGCGCGTGCCTCCATGTTGACTGCAAAATGTGGGAAACGTCCGTCAGCGGTGTAAGGCGTACTTTTCTTGTTGTTGTTGCTGTTGGATGACGCGTGGGTCTTGCGGCAGCCCAAACTGTCGGAGCCGGCCATCGCCACCAACCACAACAAGCAGGCGCTGCTGTCCTTCTGGTACAACGTGTGCGTGGACTGCGGCGAGAACGTGCGTCTGGTGGTGCAGAACCCGGCCGTGACCAAGAACATCGCCTTCAACTACATCCTGGCCGACCACGACGACCAGGAGGTGGTGCTGTTCAACCGCGGCATGCTGCCCGCCTACTACGGCATCCTGCGCATGTGCTGCGACCAGTCGCCCGCCTTCACGCGCCAGCTGGCCTCGCACCAGAACATCCAGTGGGCCTTCAAGAACCTGACGCCGCACGCCAGCCAGTATCCCAGGGTACGGCCGGCCCGCTAGCTCGCTGGCCCGCTCGCTCGCTCGCCGCCAGAGGCTTCACCAAGCGTGCCTGTGTCGCCCCCTGCAGGCGGTGGAGGAGCTGTTCAACCTGATGCAGCTGTTCGTGGCGCAGCGGGCGGACATGCGCGAGGACGAGCTGGAGGACGTCAAGCAGTTCAAGAAGACCACCATCAGCTGCTACCTGCGATGTCTGGACGGACGCTCGTGCTGGACCACCCTCATCAGGTCACTCTCCTCTAGGCTCGTGCAATTCACACCAATTCAATTGCGATTATTGCTTGCCACGATTACAAAATCGCTGTTTTTATCCTAAAAAAAAGAGAGAAAAGATTAATACTCATTTTTTATACACATTTATTGCACCTTTTTCATCCAAAAGGAACTTTCATAATTATAGTGTTATTTACTTTATATATATATATATATACTTGTCTTAATATTTTTAGTTTTTTACTTTTAAACATGTTCTTGTTTTGTAACAAAAAATAATCGTTTGAAAATCCTGATTTCAAGTATCGCCAACTTAATCGTGATTTTAATTTTTTCCATAATCGAACAGCCCTTTTTTTTTTTTTACATCTATGACTAATTCAATTCATGTGTGCGTCATATGTACTTAAAATAAAAAAATAGAAATTCATACACAACACTAATCAATATACTTCACATACTAATACAAGAGATTTAAAAACAAAGTAAAGAAATACAAAGTAGCTTTCTCAAACCACCAAAAGTATTTTCAAAATACTTTGTGAGCCCGTCATAGCGATGGAGAAAGTTTTGCTTTTGCGCTGAATGTCAAAAGCATCCGGACTGAATTGATATCTTTTGGATCTTTTATTTGTTCCTACGATTCACTCGCATACTCGAGGGCAGCAAATCGGTCATTAAATAAGATGTCCCGATGCACATTAAAATAACAATTGATGTAAAAAAAAAAAAAGCTTTGACATAAAACGTGCAATTTAACAATATTAAATGTGATCAAAGTATTTATTGGTGGCCAACGAGTTATTTACATTGAGCGAAAAGTCCACAAGTTGCTTCATGTTCCAAAAAAAACAATTGTTATGAATTTGAAATAAAAAAAGGTACCGTTTCTGTCACCAACATGAAACACTAATGCCACCTGGTGGCAGAAAATTAACCTGAACACCAATCTATAACTCAATGTTTCACACTTCTTTGAACTGTTTAGTTGATTCTTTAAATACGTTTATGAATTCATATCAAATTACTTTAAAAAATACTGCCACATTTGTATTTGGTACCGTATTCTTCCACTTTTGTAAATAAAAAAATATAATAATTTATATAACAGATATGTGATTAAATAGCAATTGCAAATGGTTAGAAATGTCACCACCTGAAGTTGATTTATTCTGAAGTTCTTCCCGCCATGTTGTCGTAACGGGCGCTTTTTTTCTTGCTATTTGACGTCTGCAATGACTTTAGCGAGCGTGAAGTGTAACGTTTTGCGTGGCGTTGGCTTTTAGTGCCTTCAGGGTCCTGCTGGAGAACGACGAGGACCGCCTGCTGGTGGTCTTCAACCGAGGGCTGGTCCTCATGACGGAGGTAGGCGGCGCCGCGCGCGCTTTGCGTTTGCCGGCCCGAGCGAGCGTGCGACTCACGCCAGCGTTTGACCCCCCCCCCGACCCCCCCTGCAGTCGTTCAACACGCTGCACATGATGTACCACGAGGCCACCGCCTGCCACGTGACCGGCGACCTGGTGGAGCTTCTGTCCATCTTCCTGTCGGTGCTCAAGGCCACTCGGCCCTTCCTGCAGCGCAAAGGTGAGCCGCCATCCGGGGTTCTCCCGCCGGGCGCCATCGCTCCCATTCCTCAACAATGCGGCCATTCTGACTGAAGCAACCCCCTTCGCTCCCGCATGGATTTTGCGCGGCCCACGCGATATTATTTATTTATTTGATTTTAACAGAAATCTTAAGATATCATTTCTAAAATGTAACCTAAGCATTTAAAAAGTACTTAAAATGTATGCATTTATTTATTATTAAATAAATGTTATTTTACATTTGATGTATTTATAGTAAAGAAACTTGCATACTAAATGTTTCAATTTGTCCCAAAAATAATTGATCGTCCTAACTGTGATTTCAATTATTATTATTGATATTATCTTCATAATTGAGCAGCTGTAATACAATATTAGTGCTGTCTTTTTTTTTAAATAAGTTACAAAAAAGACTTTCTTTTTGACTCCAATCAATCGCCCTGTTTTCCATTTCCGTGTTTGTGCGCCGCAGATGTGAAGCAGGCGCTGATCCAGTGGCAGGAGCGGATCGACTTTGCTCACAAGCTCCTCACGCTGCTCAACTCGTTCAGCCCGCCCGAGCTCCGCAGCGCGTGCCTGGGTAAGCGTCCCGAACGCCCCCCCCCCATCGGCCATCCGGACCCGCCTGACGGGCTTTTTTGCTCCCGCAGACGTGCTGAAGGAGCTCCTTCTGCTGAGCCCGCACGACTTCCTGCACACGCTGGTGCCGTTCCTGCAGCACAACCACTTCACGCACCACCACAGCAACATTCCCAGTGAGTGGGTTGCGCACGCACGCACGCACGCGCACGTGCACGTCACGCGCACGCGGTCAGTGATGCGCTCGTTGTGGCTGTGCCCGCAGTGTCGCTGGGGCCGTACCTGCCCTGCCGGGAAAACATGAAGCTGATGGGGGCCAAGAGCAACGTGCGGCCCCCCAGGCCCGAACTCAACATGTGTCTGCTGCCGTCCATGGTGGAGATCGCCAAGGTGAGGCGGGAGCGCCGTGACCTCTGACCTATGACAGCATTCGTGCTGACAAGACACGATTGGACGTCAAAGGCTGATTTGCTCGTTGCTTTGATACGTTGTCAAAATTGACTTTGTTTCAAGTTCTTTTAGTCTTTCGAATAAGAACGACTGCATATATAATCGAATATCATTTAATAGTCGTTGTTTCGAACGCGCGGTTAACAAAGTGCTCCTTACTTGGAAAGCCCGGACGAGGAAATTGCAGTCGTGATGCAGCGAAAACGTCCGCGGCAAGAAATGTCTTCGTATTTGACGTTTGTCATTTCCAAGAAATCTCAAAATGCTCCACGTCACAAATAAGTCAAACAAACACTGAAAACCATCGCATCAAACTGTTTTTTTCTTATTTATAATTTAAAAAAATATATATATATATATATTTTTTTTTTTAAGAAATAAAATCCTAGCAGGCCTTTTTAAAACTATACAAGTTGTTTAACTAAAAAATGAAAGTAACTTTTCCATCTTCTGGTTGAATTGTAGAATTTGGAGATTGTCTTCTTTTTTTCCCAAACTCGCTTATTGACCGCAAAATTCCTGAACGCAAGAAGCCTTCATTTCATTCAGTTAAAAAAAACAACAACTAAACAGCAAATAAACAAGTTATTTAAATACTGCACCATCTTATGATTGGATTTTTTTTTTTTTTTTCCCGCTGATGTTCGAATCGTGCTTGACGGCGTAAAGTCTCGATTTTGGTGATCAGTAGCGTGAGCGACTTCGCAATTTGAGGAAATGCGGTGCCGGAAACACAAGCCACACTTGACCTGAAATACACACAGCAGAGGAATGTGTGTGTGTGTGTGTGTGTGTGTTCGTCGTCGTCGTCCAGAAAAAGCAAATAATAAAGTTGCAGTGGAAAGTCGATTTGCGTTCAAGTGAAATGTGCAAACGATGATCGTGCTATCGGTTATCGGCACGTTCTAAATGATGGTTTTATGGCAATGGGTTGAAAATGGCATTGTGGTGCGTCCCTAATAATAATAATAATAATAATAATAATAATCATCATGCAACTAATTGTGTGTGCGTCAGGGCAAGGACGAGGTCTACGACGGCGTCCTGCTGGACTACTTCCTGTCCTACCAGCAGTTCATCCATCTTGTGTGCCGCGTGGCCATCAACTGCGACAAGTTCACCGACACGCTGGTCAAGCTGAGTGCGTGTGGCCCCGCCCACCCCTCGTCCCATTGGCCCGCCTCGCTCACCTTCTTTCTCCTTTTCGGAAGGTGTGCTGATGGCGTACGAGGGACTCCCGCTGCACTTGGCGCTCTTCCCCAAACTCTGGACCGAAATGTGCCAGTCGCAGGTGCGAGCCGTCGCCCAAGCGCCGCGTCGCCCTTCCCACCCCGGGACCCAACACGGCGTGTGTGTGCGTGCGTGCGTTTTCAGTCGGCGCTGTCCAAGACGTGCGTGAAGCTGCTGTGCGACGACGCGGCCTTCAGCGAGTACGTCAAACTCATCCTGATGGACGAGCGCACTTTCCTCAACAACGCCGCCGCCTTCGCCTTCCTCAGCTGCTTCCTGCACAAGGTGCGAGCGCGCGCACGCAACAGGCTTGTCATCGGCGTGCAATTTAACGAGGGACCGCAGCAGACGCGTCCACGTCGAATGCGTGCCGTAATATTGCGTCACATATTTGTGCACTTTGGGGTCAAGTTGCATTTTGAAAAGTGTCACACGTGACTTCATGTTAAAGACGAGCTCGCTCTCAATAGGAAAAGAAAACTCATCCATGCCTTCAAAATGCAATGATGCCATCTAGTGGCAGGGAAATCGCCTCAGCACAAATCAATATCACTCGTTTTTTACAGTACGTTTTTTTTTTTTCATTTCAACTCCATTTTATGAATTTGTTTTCCCTCGCTTGAACATTATTATTATTATTATTATTATTATTTTTAGCGCAATTTTGCATGCCTTTTTTTTTTCTTTTTACAGTAATGTGCCTATTTGATGAAATTGATGAAGGTTTGAACATTGAGAATGTTTAAAAAGAGAAATGTGAGCACGTCAAAAGTGTGGCAAACAAAGTTAACGACTTTGCAGATTTTATTTATTGCGGGTATTTTTTGGAACCGAATGACTAAAAGATGCCGCCATATTTCTTTTTTTATTTTGACACCTATGTTAACAAGGGTACGAAACGGAGAAAAAAGATTTCATTGTACATTTAGAGCACGTGCGAATATATAACAAACATTAGTGACAAATTCCAAATTCCAATCAAAATGGCGGACGTCCTGTTTGCTTTTGAAATACAAAATTTGATGGCCGGCCCCCCGTTATGGAGCAGGTTGACACCTTGACATTTGCCCCTGTTGTCGTCCCAGGTGTGGAGATGATACAGTCCAAGTTTGAAGTCAATCGGGTTCACCCTGTGAGACAAGGGGGTGAAAGTAGGAGCCCTGAAAATTGCCGTTCAAAGAACTTCCTGTTCATTTTGGTTTGTGTGACGTTGCTGCGGGTGCGATGGGGGGGTCGTCCCGTTACACCTCTGTAGGGGGCGCTGCAGACCCTTTTTGTTTTTGTACTGGTGTATGGTGACTGTAAAATATCACATTGTGTAAGTTTGAGGTTTGATTTGATCGAGAAACAAGACCTCGTTTGACTTTTCCTTTTTTTTGACCTTGTTTGACCTCGTTTGACCTTGCGTGCGGCAGGTGCAGGCGCTGTCGTCCGCCAGCTGCTGCAGCCTAACGGCCGCGTTGGTGTCCGGCGTGCTGAGCGAGCACGACGCCCTGCGGCCCGAGCTGGCGTCCGATTGGCCGCAGCTCAACAAGACCGCCGCCCTGCTCAACGCGGTACGTACGCACGCGCGCACGCACGCACGCACGCACGCACGCCACGTTGTCGACGTGCGTTGCCGTTCTGTTGCAGGACCTTCGGGCGTTGACGCTGTTGCTGTCGGTGCAGCCGCCCCCGACCCTTGACCCCGCCCTGGGCCCCGCCCTCCACGATCTGACGGCCCGCTGTCGCCTCTGCCTGCAGCGCCGCGACGCGCTGGCGGACGCGCGACGCCAGCGCCGCCACGACGGTAAGGAATCGACAACGATTTTAATCACGCCGTCATCGTTTTCAAATCGTAAGCGCTCCAAATCCGATTTCAGCATCGCGACAGTCATTCACCGATTTTGCATTTTTGTCGTCCTTCATGAAAGACGACCGATTATCCATCGTCTGTGTTTCATGGAAAGAAGACATTTGCATGAAACTGTTTTTACTTTGGAAAACAATGATCGAACCGCTAGCAATAGCATACAAATCTGGCGTACAAAACAATCACTGGTTAATAAACAGGAAGTAGACTAAGTGGCGGAAATTGCGTGGGAAATGCTTAAGAAGTGGATTGAAAGAGAAATGAATTGTAGTTGAAAGAGAAACGAATACAAAGAACCCTCGAACCCTCGGAGGCAAGTTCAAATTGACATGAAACAGTGGAACCGTGAACCGTCACTTGCTACACGTTTGTGCAGGGATACGTTTGCAATGTACGGTCGGAGGTGGGATTCGAACCCGCCACCTCCTGCTTACCGGACAATCCACTTTACCAAGTGCACCACTGACAACTGATGATTCGTTATGAAAGTGGGCGTGGCCAGTTGTGCGTCAGCCCCATCGAAAATAAGAAAACCTTCAATTGTGTCAATATTGTCATCAATGTGGAATCGGACAATTTTTCCAGCAAGTCGACATTTCAAAAATGTATGTGGAATGCAGAAATGCTTCCAGCGTTCAAAAAATAATAATTTTCAAGAAATGTGATGATTGGATTAACGGCTGCAACATGTGGCCACTCGTCCGCCGCCCGCGTTTTGGCGCCGCGCTCCTCATTTTGTCACGTGCTTGTTTGCGCAATCAGAGGAGGAGGGCGCCACCCCCGTCAAGCGGCGCCGTGTGAGCAGCGACGACGAGGACGAGGAGGAGGACGACGGGGCGCCGGGCACGTCGGGCGCCGTCCCGCCGCCGGGCCCCGACTCGTCCAAGACGGAGCAGCAGGGGGCGCTGACGCCCACCAGCACCTCCGACACGGAGACGCGGGACTCCTCGTCCCTCATCGACCCGGGCACCGAGCAGGACCCGCCGTCCCCGCCCGACGCCGCCTCCCCCTCCCCTCCGGAAGCCGCCCCCTCCCCCAAAGCGGACCAGATGGCGGAGCAGGAGGAGGCGGAGGCGGAGCGCAGGGCGGCCCCGCCCCTCCTGGAGGACGCCGCCCTCCCGGCGGGGGAGGGGCCGGAGGACGTGCTGGACGCCTTGTGCAGGACCCTGGAAGCCGCCGTCGCCGTGGTTACCAAACTGACGGCCAAAGCCCCGCCCTCCTCGTGACATCATTGGTCGCTGTGAGTTCGCTTTTGCTTTTTCTGCTTCGTTGCCTTGAAGTCGCACCTTTTTTTTTTCTTCTTCAAAGGGCAAAAAAGTGTTTTTGTTGTTTTATACGCAAGTGAGGATTTTATTTGCTCTCATTTAATTTTATTGCATTTTTACCGCTCGTCCTCTCTGTGCCACTTTTTGTACTTTTTGTCAACGAGGCGACGGCAGCCAAGATGAGTCCAAGTTTCACGCACACACAAAAAAAAAAGAGAAAAAGTTGCCTTGAGTCAACGTCGACACAAACGTTGACTTTGGACGCAAGAAGAACCACAAACGTCAAAAACTTGATGCCTGAACGTCAAGATGGAAACGATAAACGTATATAGAGAGAGACAAATATCTTTACACACACACACACACACACACATATATATATATATATATATATATATATATATATATATATATATGTATATGTGTGTAATCGGAAAGTGGTGCTTTACGGGACTGTGGTGCAAATAAAGCCCCCCCCCTCGTGTCGGACCAGTCGGCGCTTTGAATTTTCTTGACTGGCGCGCGGCGACCATTCCCGACGACCGTTCTGCTGTTGACTTTTAGCTGCTTCTTGTTGTTTTTCTTTCAATCCATCAATAAAAATGTTTATTGACAACATGCGGCAGCGCAAAAGTTTTTCCAGTTCGGAACCACAAGAAGTCTTTTCACGTTTGGACTCGTTGGCGCTTTGAAGGTTTGCCGTTTGTTGGTCGAGGCACAGCGCGATCCGATTGGTTGATTGCAGCCTCTTTCAAGGTAATTGCCTCTAATATAAACTTTTTTTTTTCTCTCTCTCTTCTGTCGCATGGGGGGGGGGGGGCGGAGGGGGCAGCAAGACAAGAAATGAAAAACAGACTTTTTGCTCTGATTTGCATTCTATAAAAAAAAAAAGTTTTTAAATGCCAGCATGTGCTGGTTAGCCCCAAGGACAACATAATCTGTTCTAAAAATAGCTCAGTCATGGGACACTGTGACTTACTAAGAAGAATAAAAGCAAAAGAATAGTATTTATTTATTTACTTAAAGTCAACATGTTACATGTTTCTTCTGTACTTTATTTGGTTTAAAAATAAAAATCGATTTTGTGTAATGGAGAAACAAAAATCTGCTTTTTTTTGACAAATCTCTCCCAAAAGGAATCTCCGGATTCTCGTACCGTCCAAATGGGATATTGGCTCGTACGAGGATGACTTGATGATGGCCTGCAATTCAAGCAATTGATTGACATCATTAATTAGCTGTTGATGAAACTTTTGAGACTTTTTCTTTCTTTCTGTTGGTGTCCTTTTTTTTTTCTCAGCAAGGTTTGTGTCATTTTCTTGTTCCTGCGGCAGCTTCTTCTTTTCCGCTAATCTTGGCGCAGCGTCTGCGCGTCCGCATGACCACGCACCGCAAAGATAACAAATGTTTTGTCACAATCGGCGTCATGATCGATGGCATTTCCGATTGTCACAATCGGCAACTCATCTGTTCTATTGCCTGCTCTCTCGGACTTTCCCGCCATGAATGTGACCTCCAACCGGAGGTGCAACGATTAATCGAACACGAATGGATGGACGATTATTTTTGCTTAATGAGTTTGAACGTTTTCTGTCCTGTCAATTTGAAATCTTGTCCCATTTTTCAGTCAAGGGATGGAAATTCAAAAATGTTTTCTTTTTTTATTAATCCAATTGACCGATCGATCAATCGACAGATGAATCAATTATAAAAAAGGATTTAGTTGCAGCCTTTCATTTAGGCTGGAATTTTCAAAATAAGACAATTCCCCACATCTGCTTTTATTTTGTAAAAAAAAAAAAAAGAATGGTTTAAACCAATCATCAATTTGTTTGCATTTTCTGCAGTTGGTTTCAAATGAAGCCTTTTTTATAATCTCAAAATTAGCAACACATCAGTTACTTATTCTTGCAAATACTACACTTACGTTTTCCAATATTGAAGTTTTTAAAAGAAAAGCTCATAGAATCAATACAGTTTTGCAAACATTAACATTGAATTTCCGATTTTCACCTTAAAATGTTTGGTTTTATGGTTAAACGTATTAAAAAGTGAAGAAAAAAAAGTTTCTAATTGTTTGGCGTTCGAGGCTTCAAACTATTCTTTTGAATCCTTGTATAGTTTGATCAATCTCTTATTTTGGAGTATATTTCTCCATCTCTTGTTTTATAATATTGGAATCTATTTATTTTGTCAATGTTTTGAATGAGATGTTTTCTAATTGTTCTCCAAATGAAAATGTTGATGGCGCAAAAGTGGGCCGGTGTTCCTAATGAAGTGGCCGCCATGCCGAGTTGAGAAATATGCTAATGAGGGGAGGAACTTCCTGCCGCAAACTTCTTCCTCTCCTGCGAGACGGTAAAAGTTGAGCGCAACGTCGTCGTCGTCATCCTTTGGAAACGCATGCAGGTCAGAGCACTCTTGCAAAATGTCGTTTGTGACGATGATGATTTTTTGGGGCGATATTTGCTGTGCACGCGAATCTAAATGTGTTTTATTGCACTTTGAGACAATTCAGAATCTTTTGCATTTATGTTCACAATTATTGTATTAGAATGAGATGAAAATCATTTCATCTCATTCTTGCTGACGTTTGTCTTAAGAGATTATTCCGAAATGAAAACTCTTGTGAATGAAAATGGAATTGATTGAGGAAATTTTCATCGATTTCCAGCCCGAACCTAAATTGTGCGATCTTCGAAGACCAGCTAAAGCAGGCCCATCAAACATGCGTCCCGCGGGCCGGATCAGGCCCTCAAAAGGGCTGAATTTGGCCCGCGAGACGATTTTGTAAAGTTAAAAAAATAATAATAATAATAATTGTCATGTCAGACTAATTCATCAGCCTGCCACAAATAAAGCACATCAATTTGTAATTTCACAAGCAATCCTCAGACGAGCAATGCAACTTAAACACGGAATTGCTCTGGATGTCATTTTACACGCAGCTTAAAGTTAGTTTAAAAAAATAAAAACATGTTGAATGCGACACATTCAACTGCACTTCTGACAACATTGATTAACGTCCTTTTAACTTCCCGAACGGCACCAAATGCGTTCCGTGAACAACATCGTGATTAATCGTGTGGAATCGCGACCTGTGAATCGTGATTGGGAGGGAATCGCCAGGTGCTCGGCAATTCACACCCCGAGAACCACACAGAGAAAAGTCCATTATTTGAAAAAGATTTCCGTGCGGCCATTGTAGGCTTCGACAACTTAATCGATTATTATTTTTTTGAAGTCGTGAGCGACAGCACGAAATATTTCAAGAAACGATTTTCCAAACTTCGACTCCATCGGCGTCGAGCGCGACTCGCACGATCACGTTGCTGCCGATGGATGAACGCGCACATTTTGTGCGTGCGCGCAGATGGCGGCGATGTGTCGGCGTCTGCTGGTGGTGCTGTTGGTCGTCACGGCGACGGCGAGGGCCGCTGCCATCGATCAGAACCGATTGGCCACGCTGGTCGACGAAATTCTGCACAAGTAGGTCCGGCCACACTTCCGCTCCGTCAAGAGCGTCTTGGCGCTAATGCTAACGTGCTAACGTGACCATGCTTGTGCTCACCCGCAGGTTCCAAGTGCAAAGGTGAGTCTGCATCAGTGACATCATCATCATCATCATCATCATCATCGAGTGTCAGAGCAAGAAAAATGCACTTTTCCACAAATGTTGATTTTCTTTTTGTATTCAAAATATTGAATACATTTTCCCCCTAACTTTGATATATCAATTTTTTTATTCAGCATTTTATTAAAAGGGACGTCGAGCCCTCCCACAATGCTTGCCAATACGTTGTATGCCGTCGCGCCGGTTGAAATCGGGTCTTTTGCTTAATATTGCATCAGTGGAATATTAAGCAGCAAAATCCAGCAGGTTTTGTCAATATCAGAAGGCGGCCATTTTGTCACATGCCGTCAACGAAAGATGACGTCACAGTTGCTCAGGTAACAACCAATCAACAGCTCGGCTTCAGAAAACAGCTGAGCTGTGACACATCCTGGTGATTATATGGACAAAAAAACAATTTCATTAATAAAATAAAAGTGGCAACATTTTATGTTTACAAAATTAACTAAAACTAGAAGTAGTCTTTGGTAATGAATACATGAGCCAAGTGGCAAAATGGCCGCCCCGAGATGGATCAAAATGGCGGGATTTTGCTTCCTAACTCGTATTCCGCAAATCTCATGTTTAAGTTGCACTTCTTCACAAATCATTTTTTTCCCGCTTGTGCGTTGAACTTGCACTTTGAGAGCACGTTAGTTTTTTCCTGCTGTTTTCCGAGACGAATGCGGCGCCGTCCCGCCCATATTTGGAAGCGGATGCTAAAGTCCGGATCCCGCCGAGAGGCCCAACGTGGCGAGGGTTGAATTCCCTCGGCGACATTTGAATGTTTTGTTGAAAGTTATTGCGCAATGCAAACAAACGTCCACCGAGCGCGTCATGATTGTCCATCGTCGTCGTCATCATCATCATCGTCATCATCATCGTCGTCATCATCATCGTCATCATCATCGTCGTCATCATCATCGTCATCATCATCACGCCTGTTGTGGATTTTGGGGAGTTTCCCCAAAATGGCCGCTCGCTCCTAAAGCTTTGAAAACGACGCGGTGTTGATGTTTTGCGTGTGCAGGAATGCGCGCCCGTCCGCTAACTTTGTGCGTTTGCCGTGTTAGCATGATGCCCATGTTCAGCCTGGCCGTGAGCGTCCCGCCCGGCGCCGTCCCGGGCTCGTATGACCTCAGTGGCGTGCAAGACGACAACGTGAGGGACAGCATCCGGCGGTGCGACGTCTACGCCGGCCACAACGTGGTGGCCGCCACCCTTCTCAGGTGGCCTGACGTGGCGCGCTATTGTCCCGGGGCGCAGGTGCCGTGGCAGGATGTTCTGAAGGCGTGCGGCCGCCCCTCCATGACGTGGAAGGATGTGGCCATGTTCTGCCCCGGGGCCGTGGAAGACAGAAGGACGGACCACGCCGAACACCGGGTCCTTGAGAGGTTCGGCAGCTGGGCGCAGGATAAGGACAAGTCGGGCCTGCTGGTGTTCTACGTGCACGCGGCGCCCTGCGAGGCCCGCTGCGCCAGCCAGCGGAACCGCCTCAGCATCCTCAAACTGCTGGAGCCCATCAAGGAGTGGAAGGAACACGTGCTCGTCTTCTCCAAGTTGCTGACGGTCAAAACGTTGTGGGAGGGCAACACCATGCCCGACAACAGGTTGGTCCAAGCCCTGCGCAACCTGGGCGGGGCTCTGGGCCCGGGCGGCCTGGCCAACATCTTCCGCTGCGACCGGCCAGGAGACGACAACACCGCCATGACCTGCACCAGCTGCTCCACCGGGGGGCGGGTCACCCCCAAATGCTACAAGGAGGACGGGGAGGAAAGTGGGGTGCCAGGAGTGGGCGGGCCGGCGCCAGGAGTGGGCGGGCCGGCGCCAGGAGTGGGCGGCCCGGCGCCAGGAGTGGGCGGCCCGGCGCCAGGAGTGGGCGGCCCGGCGCCAGGAGTGGGCGGCCCGGCGCCAGGGGGAAGTGGAACAGGAGAAGAGTGGCAAACGGTGGGACGTGGAAGACATGGGGCGGCGCGAGGGGGTCAGGCGGGAAGAGGGGCGGCTCAAGTGGGAAGAGGGCTGGTGCGAGAGTTTCAAGCGGGAAGAGGGGCGGCGCGAGGGGGGCAAGCGGCCGGGGGGGTGGCGCGAGGGGGGCAAGCAGGAAGAGGGGCGGCTCAAGTGGGAAG
The DNA here is from genome assembly GCF_051991255.1 of Vanacampus margaritifer. Taxonomy (NCBI): domain Eukaryota; kingdom Metazoa; phylum Chordata; class Actinopteri; order Syngnathiformes; family Syngnathidae; genus Vanacampus; species Vanacampus margaritifer. The sequence continues at coordinate 599,604 of NC_135438.1, forward strand.
AGGGCTGGCGCGAGAGTTTCAAGCGGGAAGAGGGGCGGCGCGAGGGGGGCAAGCGGCCGGTGGGGCAACGCGAGGGGGGCAAGCGGGCGGTGGGGCAACGCGAGGGGGGCAAGCAGGAAGAGGGGCGGCGCGAGGGGGGCAAGCGGGTGGTGGGGCGGCGCGAGGGGGGCAAGCGGCGCGAGGGGGGCAAGCGGCCAGTGGGGCAACGCGAGGGGGGCAAGCGGGCGGTGGGGCGGCGCGAGGGGGGTAAGGGGGCAGTGGGGTGGCAGGACGCGGGGCAACACGAGGAGGGAGCTGCTTAGGTTGTTGGCCAACAACTTTTTTTTGCACTTCATAAATCTGTTTGCTAAATGCTAAGCTAATGCCATCACGCCAACGTAATAAAATGCTTGAAAATAATTTTAAAAAAGAAAAAACGACCTGCTCAGCATTAAAGCTTTCAACAATCAAGCCTGGTCTCGCCTTTATTTATTTATCTTTCAAAAACATTCTGATAGGACAAATTTTAAACACATTCACGTGATGTTACAGATATATTTAGTGATGTTGCTATATATATATTGATAATATTTTATATAAAAATTCCGAACATAAAACAGTGTGCATTTTATACAGTCTATCGCTTATATGGGAAAAATCAACTTGGGCGGCTGGCAGAAGACAAAACTCCAGCCCCCACAATCCCGCGCGGGCCTGACGTCATTACACGAGTCCAAGATGGCGGAGGCGGAGAGCAGCAGGAGTTTGCTGGGCGCGCTCCTCAACGGCGTCGCTCAGCAAACGTTTTACCAAAACAGCGACGTGACGGAGGACCTGCTGAAAAGTCAACTTTACCCCGAAGCCACACAAGAACACTTCAAGGCTTTGTACGACAAAATGAAGGCGCTTCTCAAGGTCAGAAACACTCCGAAGCGTCTGCGCGTCTCAGGCCAAACAAACGCTGTCACGTGACACGTCTTCATAAACGCGCGGAGCTGAGACGGTTTACGTTACGTCGTGATCATGTGACTGACGTCTTACAAATGATCGAGACGCTGCATTCATGATGGCATGAAGTGACGTCATATCTTAACCTGATAGTAAGGTCAGTCAAGACATGAAGTGTAGTTGGCGACATTTTAATAAAGTCAATGAGTGTACTATTAATCACTAGTAGTCAGTGATGTCATAATTGTGGAGTGTCATTTGATGTCACCTGTGATGTCATGACATGAATGGGTCTCAATGAAAGAAGCTGACCTCACGACCTCACGACCTCAGGCTGGCGGAGTCGTTAACCGTCACTTGCCTTCGGTGCAGGTTGGCGTGAGTTCGCGTCCCGCCTCGGAGACCAAATATTTGTGTGAGTGCTCCCAAAAAAAGAAAAGCTGACCTCACCATTCACGTTTTGCGCCCGCAGTCGATGGCCGCGGCCGACATGGACCACGCCCAGCTGGAGGCCTTCCTCACCGCCCAGACCCGCAAGCAGGGGCCGGGCGGCGCCACCCCGGAGCAGGCCGCCGCTCTGGCCCGCTTCTGGAAGAGCCAGCGTGGGTGCGTCCGCCAGAGCCTCCTTGCGCACAGCTGCTGGGAGCCCGCTCTCAGGGGTCTGTCCTGGAGGGCGGACCTCCGGACCGGGCCGGCCAATGGCCGCGGGGGGCTGCCCCCCAGTGGGCCCGTCGCTCTGCTGGAGCTGGAGCTGGGTGGCGGCGACCGGGTGAGCCATTTTCATTTGACTTTAGTTTGTTAACAAAAAATATTTTTATTTTCTTTTCATTCATTATAATATTATTCAAATTCTCCGTTTCTATAGTCCTTGAAAGCATTTTTTGTTTTTTTTACTATTTGAAAAAAAACTTTAGAAGGTAAAGATGAAAGCCCAAAGATGCCACCGTTCACTGCGCTTCCGGTTTTGCTTTTATTTTGTCTCGCAGGAATCGGACTTTATGTGTGTGGAGATGGACGAGCACAACGTACGGCGCGTGCTGGACAAGATGGCCGCCATCCAGGCCGCCATCGACGCCGCCGTTCAGCGCACTTGACGCAGGAAGACCGACACAGGAAGTCAGATAAACGCCAGCGGGCCGACTCTTCCTGTCGTCAACGTTTTGCTGAAGTGCGTTCTCCCGCCTGGATTCAAAATGGCTCCTGCACATAAAATCCAACATGGCCGATCAGATTTGCAACGACCTTGATGACCAAGTCCTGGATGAAGATTGGTCTTGGGTTCAACCAATCAGCGTGAAGGACGTTTGAGCGTCCAATCATTTTGTTGTGTTTGGCGCTGCCCTTCCCAAGCTGTCGCTGTCACATTTCTGCAGGCGCCGGAGTCCCCCAGGGCACAAATAGACAAGACTGGTCGCCAGCCAATCCTTAACATTCATCACGATGGATAATTTGGAGTTTTCAGAGAACCTTAAATGCGGGCATGCTTTGCTGGCGACATTCCAACCATGAACCTCACGATTGCGAGGCGCACATGCTAACCTTTTTTTCCGCCGTGCCGCCTCATGCTAGTCTGAGCTAATCATTATTAGCTAATCATTATTATTATCATTTGAGATTTTTTATTAGTTTTTTTCTTTTGACTTTTTTTTTTTATTCAGTTACATTTCATTAGTATTTAGACCACATTTAATCTATTTATTTTTTATTTTTTAGATTTAGTATGGGAGTGTAAACTTTTTCAATTTTCAAACAACTGCATGACCGCCCTGTACAGAAATAAAGAAATCACGTTTTTGTTTTGTTTTTGCTTGTCATGTGATGATTGACATTAAAAAAAAACATTTCTGCAATAGTGCGATTCTTCGTTTTGCTTTTTAAAAGTTACGTTCATTAAGAGTAACAACAATTGTTTAAAGGGTTGGGAACGTTGTGGGGATTTTTTTTGATGGCTTTTCTATCGCACCCGCGCAAGTGAGGGAACCCTGTCATGAATGATATAATTCTACTATTTTACAAATGTCAAATGTAGCAGCTTTTTTCAAAGCATTCTCGTTTTCATTTTACGTTGATAACAAAAATGTTTTTGGACATTTTATTTCTCATCTATAATAACCTTGTTTTGGCGTCGTCACGTGGGGGTCTTGATTGCAAGCTTGTGACTCCCATCCAAAGTGCGCGTGCGCGTGCGCGCGCTCGTGTTAACGTGCAGCAGCAGACGGGACAGCGGACGTCGCCATGTTCCCGAACGTGCCGTTGTATCCGAGCGTCGGTGAAGTTCTTCCACAGACCCTGGCATGGACTTCCCGACCTTGCAGGCTTCAGGTGCGGCTGGTCGCCGTTGCGGCTCGGGTTCGAGGGTCCCGCAGGCGTGTGCCGTGCGCGTGCGCGACGCTGTTGCTGCTCAACGTGTCTGCGTGTTGCATGCTGGCGGTTCTCGGCTGGAAGCTTGGCCAGGCGACCCGGTCCCTAGGTGCCGGCGGCGGACTGGTCCGGCCGGTTCCGGTCCGGTCCGGGAGCGGCCCGGGCGCATCTTTCTGGAACTCGGAGCAGCGGCGGCTGGACTTGAGCGGGCCTCGGGACTCGTGCGAAGCGGACCGCAGAGTCGTCACGCAGGTGATGTCAAGTCGACAGTCCGGAATCGCCTCGCGAGTCGCGCTGCCTGCCGCACGAGTTGGAAATGGCGCTCAAACCCGATTACGTTCACATTCACAACTTGATCACTTCAGATTTGTAACTGGAAACCACATCTAGGATGCGCCGCGCATCTTGCAATGCGGTCTGCCAGCGCCCAGCATTGTTTTGTTGTTTCAATCAGACGCCTACTAAGTGTTATGCCCCTCCTGCACGTTAGCTGGCGCTATTCGCCACAAAATATGTTGTAATTCACCTCGATAGGAGTCTGGAGAAGAAGAATCTCCAGCTGAGACGTTTTTGACAACGTCATGTTGGTTTCCCCGTGAGACGTGAGTGACTATTTGAAAAAAACTTTTGTGTTCAGATCGATTGTTTTGGTGGGTGGGCATCACTGATCTATATATATTACTGGATAGCTGCTAGCCCATACACGCCCGTGCAAGCCGTTGCAGTCACAGGGCGGCCATCTTACTACTCCCATCTCGCAAGCTACGGTTTCTTAGCCCCGCCCCGTCGAGCACCCCTATCCTATCCAGCTTGTTTTCCAGGTCTCCCCAGCCAACACAGCTGAAGATTTGTTTGAAACACATGTGTTGCTTGTGGGAGACATGGAAAACAGGCTAAATAAGGGTTTGGAGGACCACTGGATTATAAACTATACAGTATACGTACAGATGAGACATGTTCAGGGTTTGTAGCGGGTTGGTCACTTTTTTTTATAAGTTTAAAATAATAACAAGTGTACGGGACGGTATGTGCTGCTTTGAAGACCTTCGTTTTCTTTTATCACTCAGTTCCTTGCACACACACCAATATTAGATTTGGCAGCGGCATCTTTCGTTGAATTACAGTTATTTAATTAAAAAAAATATATATATACAAGTTTCCTCTTGTAAATATTAAGCATATCAGTTATACATGTATTTAAGGCAAGTCCTCTTATGAACAACAAATTGAAAACATGATAAATCTGTCTGTGCTGTTTCTACCAAGTACTGTCTCAAATGTTCTCCCGTTTCCGTACTGTAAATGTCGAGAAATGTTTCTTGGGAGGAGCAAAATGGCAGCCTCGTGGCTTCAAAAGTCTTGTCCTATCGGCTATCCAGTCATGTATACAGAAGAGTGGTAGGCATCAATAAGCCAACTTTGTTTTGCCCAAGCTAAAGATAAATGCATGAGCAGAATGTCAAACGAAGAACGTGTAACAAGAAACAGAAATACGCAAATTAAAAGCATAGACTTTGAAATATTTGCATATTTGCAATATTTTTTTTTCAATTAATGATTTCCCCACCCCCTCAACAGGTCTGGGACTACAACACGTTGCCCCGCGGCCTCCAGGACTTCCTGCTCTACATGCATTGCAGAACGTCGTCTGTACTTCTGGCTCCGGGTCTGGGCTGCCCGCAAGCGCGTCCCTTCCTGCTGCTCGCCATCAAGTCCCTGGTGCCGCATTTCGGCCATCGGCAGGCCATCCGCCAGACGTGGGGCCGCGCCGGTGTGCTCGCCAACCGCACGGTGGCGACCGTCTTCCTGCTTGGGCAGACGCCGCCGGAGGACCACAACCCAGACCTGCAAGGCATGCTGGGCCGGGAGGCGGAGCTTCATGGGGACCTGCTCCAATGGGAGTTCAGGGACACGCCGCTCAACTTGAGCCTGAAGGAGGCGCTCTTCCTGCAGTGGTTCCGCCGCAATTGCCGGCAAGCCCGCTTCGTCCTGGAGGCGCACGACGACGTCTTTGTCGACATGTTCCGAGTGTTGGACTTCCTGGAGACTGTGCCCCGCGCCAGCAGCCGCTTCCTGTTCGTCGGTGACGTCGTCACTGACGGACGGCCACCCGGAGACCGGGCGCTGCCGGACTTTGTCCCGCCGAGTATTTTCACGGGAGCGTATCCGCCGTACGCCGCGTCCGGGGGCTTCCTGCTGTCGGGTGAGGTGGCGTCACGCCTTCACGACGTCTCGCGCCGCGTCCTCTTGTTCCCGCTTCACGACGTCTACACGGGTTTGTGCCTGCGCAAGTTAGGCGTGCTCCCGCAGAAGCACCCGGGTTTCGTTGGCCGCCGCGGCGACGGCGACGGCGACGGCGACGGCGACGGCGACGGCGATGACGATGACGACGACGATGGCGATGGCCGGGAGAAGCGCGGCGAGGATGCGTGCGAGCGCAGCAAGTTGCTGGTGGCGAGCGCGCGCACGGCGCAGGACATGATGAGGATGTGGACGACGGCGACGACTGTCATGCAGTGTGACAATTAAAGGTCGGACACTTCATTAGGTACACCGGCAAAGGGCGACCAATTCAACATTTGGGCAACTGATGATGTCGTTGTTAACCGAGACGACGTGTAAATATGAAGCCGTTATAACTCGACGAGTGGCTATTGATGACTTTGATGAAGTCGTCTTAGAAAGATCTTGAATGTTGATGTCGGACAACGACTATCAATGTTGATTGATATGAATATTAGGGATAGACGATTATCGGCGCAGATATTTGTTATTTGAATCAATATCGCCGTTAAAGAGTGGCGAGTGCTTGCAAACATCCTAAATTGGAGGTTTTTCTTCCTCAAATATTGCAAAGATTTTTATTTGCCACAAAGGAACTTTGAACATGTTCAGACCATTTTTCACCTCTTTTGAAACCTTTTGCGAACCCTGACAAAAAATGAGCTACGTTCGCAATCATTCGTGGCTCGTAAAAGAGAGACCAACTTACGAGATCATTTTCAAATTGGGTTAACTTTGCGGAACTTTTTATTTCTTTGAAATTTTCACTGAACTTTATAAAAAATGTTGCCGACCCAGGGAACATTTTGTTTGTGTTACAAATTAAGTCCAAGTTTAACATTGTAGTTATGTTGACATTTTGGAGAACTTTAGGGAGCTATAATTGTCAAATTTTTTCATTTTGTGCGACACGATCCTGCACTTTTTGTTCGAATTTTCAAACGGAGTGTAATTAAAATTTCCAACACATTGATAATTAAAAGAAAAATCTTCCATGTTTTGAAAAAGTGAATTTTTTTTGATTTTGGACTCTAATATTTTCTCTTTCAGCGCAAATGAGTATCGGCTCCAAATATCGGTAATCGGCCCTGAAAAAACAAACAAACAAACAAACTGAATGGGTCTATCACTAATGAATCTTGACAGTGTGAGTATTGATAAGGTTCTATTAGATGAGACACGGAATATTTGCTGATGTCATCTTGGGAAAGATGACACCTGTGTTGGGCAAGATATTCAAAAATTTTAATAATATTTTTTTTTTTAAATACATAAATAATTTCTGTATGCGGTTGGAATGAAAATATTAATGTTCACGTTTGGAAAAAAATGTAAATGTAATTATTATGACTCAAATTTGAAACTTGACACTACTTATCACATATTTCTCCCGTCGCATGAGTGAAGATTTGTGGATTGACGATGTCATAGTAACCAAGAAATCGAGTATTGATGATGCAATACTCTTAAAGAACTGCATGATGACATCACATTAAATAAGGCACACATATTTTACCCAAGAGGATGCACAGTTGATGAGGCCTCGCTAGTATTGATGATGACGTATCAATGACATCATCTTGTTTATAAAATATGAAATAAAATTCGACTAAATGAGTTACTTGTAAATTATAACTTGTTTATATAAATTTCGAGCAAACACAACCAGGAAGTATTTGAGGATGTTTCCTTTGGCTCCCTCTGGTGGCGGCTGGTGGCACCACAGCCAATCAGCTCCTGGATGAGTCTCAGCTGTTTCCGCGCGCCAAATAAGCGGCCGCTCAACTAGAAGAAGAGGCTACGTCACTTCCGCCTTGACACTTTTCACGCACGTTTCAAAAGACAACAAATACAAGTACAATCACCCTAAAAAAAAAATGTTTGCTCGCAAAGCCGCGACGCTTAAAAGTCACGCGCTGGTCTTGAGCCTCGTGCTCGGGCCTCTGTGGACCTCCTGCAAGGCGCAAGTAAGACCAGCACCACAGCCAGCTTTTTGTCATTTTGTTTTGTTTTGTTTTGTGTGCGTGTACTTGTACTTGTACATACCACATTGTGAGGACCAAAATACGTCTTTAACCAACAGATTGAGGACATTTTGGCCGGTCCTCACAACTCAAGACCTCTTTTTGAGGGTCAAGACTTGGTTTGAGAGTTTAGGTTTGAATTGGGTTATGGGTAAGGAATGGGGGTAGGCAATCATTTTTGAAGGTTGGGGTTCAGGGAAGGGGCTAGCAAATGCATTATGTCTATGGATGTCCTCACAATTATATAAGTTTGTGTGTGGGTGTGTGTGCGCGCGTGGTTCTTGTACTTGTCTGTTTTTTATTTTTAACCTCTCGTGTGGGTTTATCTGCGTTTGTTTTGACACTATAGAACTGTGTGTAAGTTTACTAATTTTTGTTTGTTTGCAGCTACAGAAAGACAAACAGATCTCTGGTCAGTATTATTATTGTTATTATTATTATTATTATTATTATTATTATTATTATTAAATGCGAATTTAACTTGGAGTCCTTTAAAGGCAACATTGAGTTGCAAAGTCCTGCGGCACCTCCAAGGTCCAACAAAAATGTATTCACGCGGGATGCTGGGCAAATCTCGCGAGATTTGAAACCCGGCCGCTTGGTCAACACCCCAAAGTGGCCACAAGGTGGCGGTGCGCTGAAAACTCTCTTATGTCTGTTACGAGTTTTGCTTTATTTGACTTTGGTGACCTTTCGTTTTTTTTTTGTGTGTTTGGCTGTCCACTTCCTGGCAAATGTTTACTTGCCACGTCACTCTGCTTCCGTTTTCCTAAAGCCACTGAGAGATGAACGTTTCAAAAATACAGTTTTATTTTTTATTCAACACACTTCAAATACAATACAAACAATTGAAGCGCCATATAATAATGTTCCAATTACATAATATATATATCTATATCAATCAGAATCAAAGTCTATGGCGTTTCCTCCTCCATCGTCCTCATTTTTTATCCTATCATTTTTGTCTATATGATGCCTTTTTTTTTCCAAATGAAATTGAAGTTTAGGGTATCAATGACTCTAATCGATTAGTGTGGTATGGAAAAGGAATACGCTGGCTATGTTCATCTTGAATCTTGGTCAACAAGATTCTCCCCCAATTGTCTTTGCAAACTTCGATTCCAAACTAGTTGGCAGTTGTTGATATGATCACAAATGTTCATCTTTTCAGAACTCTTTTTGTCTTTCCTTCTAGTCCTCCTCAAGTATTTCACTTGTGTCTTAACTTTGATGTGTTCAACTCATCACGTGATTTGCGTTGCACTTGCCGAGGTGTGGCCGACGAAGGGGGCGGGGCTTTCTTTGCCCTGCGAAGTTGCCACCGGCGTCTGGGCGGCGACGGCGGCGACTTCTTTTCTCCCGACTACGTTTGCGCCAACCCGCCCTTGTGGTGCAACTGGACCATCCGGGCCCCCGCCGGCAAGCGGGTCCACCTGCGCCTCCAGGACCTGACCCCCGACGAAGACTGCCACCTGAAGCAGGACCAGATCCACGTGGACGAGCCCGCCGGACCTGCGGCAGGCCCCTCTGCGCCTCACCGGGTTCTGCGGGGGTGCTGGCGCGACGCCGATTACGCCTCGCGGTCCGACACGCTGCGGGTGGTCCTGCTGATCGGCGGCTGGCCCGCCCAGCAGTACCGAGGATTCTACGCACGCTACCGCACCTTCGGACCCCCCGTGGCCTACCGGCCGCCAGATGGCGTCTCGGACCTTCGGGACCGGGATGAGTTTGGACCGACGATGGCAGGAGGGGCGCGCAAGGGGCGTCCCACGGCGACCGCTGACGTCTTCCCGGTCTTCGATTATTCGGGGCCGGATGCGCGTGCTCAGGTGAGATCAGCATCGCTGCTTCTCGACTTGCTACAGGTTTTTGACTGGGCCTACGGTTCTAGACATGGTTTTTGACAGTCCCTTACACCGGATGTGGTTTTTGACTGATCCTAGCCACGGTCGGTGCGGTTTTTGACTGCTGGTTTTGGGCACCTGCAGGATCTTGATGTGCGAAATCCTTCCGAGTGTACCAGATTTTACTTCTTGACTCGTCTGTCTTCGGGCTTTACTTGACTCGGGTCTTGCTACTTGGTTCTTGACTTGGTATTTGACCTGGGGTTTTTTTTGGAATGGGGGGGGTCCTTATTTGGCACTTGACATGTTTTTGGTGTCGTCCCCGACAGGGTTTTGACTAAGATTTTCACCTGGTTCCTGACGACTAGTTCTTGACTTGACTTGGACTGTTTTGTGTCATGAATCTTGACTAGAACATCCATGATGTTGTTTGTTTGTGGTCCTGGTTCTTGGCTCAGGATTGTTATTACCTTAGTTCTTGATTTGGTTTCTGACTTTTCGAAACGTGCTTCTTGGCTTGGTATTTGACGTGTTTTTTTTTGGCTGGTCCTAGTTCAGGTTTTGGAGACTTTGTTCTTGACCGGTTTGATGTGATGTTGAACTTGATTCTTGACTTTGTATTTGAGCCTTTTTCTTGTCCTCGGTTGTCTCGGGAGCGACTCGGCTAAGCGGCTCCTGTCGTGTCGCCGTTTGCGCTCAGCCTGCCGTCTCACACGACTTGAAGATGCGTTTGGCGACCACGCCGCCGTCTGAGTGGCCGCACGGGACCCGGCGGTCGGAAAGAGGCGCCCCTCGGATGCTCTCGGACTGGTCGGACCCGGCGGAAGCGGCGCGCGAGCGTCTGAATCGACTCCCCGCCGGCTCCTTTCACATCCTGGCCGCCAAGCGCAGGGACGCCGACCCGGGTCCCAATCCGCCGGAAGCGGCGCAAAACAAGACGGAGGTCACGGCTGCATCTTCGTCCTCTGAACATCAACGTCTTCCGCAGCCCAACAGAGTGGAACCGCTTTCGGATCACCGAGGGAAGCGTGAGTGCACAATCCTTCACTTCACTCACCGTTTGCTTTTTCACGGCCGATTTATTTCCCGCATGGCCCCAAAATATCGAATCTCAATTATTATTATTTTCCTCCAGTCATTCAGGACAATTACGATTTTAATAGATCTTAATCTAATAAAGCCATCGAATATTTATTTAAAGATTTCACTTATTAAAAAAAATATTCCCGTGCAAAATGTTCAGACGACAATAAGGTGCACTGATTTGAAATTCGTTTTAACATAAACTTAACATTCATAATTTGTGCTTGAATGCAATTAAGTAGTTGGTACAGAGCTGCTCGATTTATGAAGAAAATATTAATCACCATTAATTTGGTAACAATTGAAATCACGAAAATGTTTAAACGGAAAAAAATATTAAGAAAGATAGCTTTCTTTGCAACACTATAATGATACAAGTTTGTTTTGGACCAAACGAGATGTATTAAATGAGTTCTTTTAAGATAAAAAGAGCAAATCTATAGATTTAAACAACTCAAAATGAGTATTAATAATCTGAATTTTTCCAAGCATGTTGCGTTCTGTCACTTGTGCAAAACTCACAAAAACATCTGGATGTAAAAGAACATAAGAACAACAGCTTTTAATACTCCAGAAGACAAAATTCGATTTCACGATGAGCACATTTTCAACGATTCCATTTTTCGAATGACGATGTATGGAATGAATTGGATTTATTGTCCGGCCCTTCTTTCGAATTGCCGCATGTTTTGAATGCACACGCGTGTCACCCGCAGTCGATGTCTGGAACGCTTCTCAAGTTCTACATGAGCCCGGTGGTGAGTCCACATCGGACCAGAACCAGTCCCAAGTTGTGTGCTTGACGCTTGTCCCGGCGTGCTCTCTGAGCAGATCAGCTGTTGGAAGTGTCTGTGGAGGTCCAACCGGGTCAGGAAGGCAACCGGAACCAGGAACATCTCGACCGATCGCTGATCAAGTCTGTCAAGGCTCTGGTATGGCCGCCGCCGCCGCGTTTGCGTTTGCGTTTGCTTCTGAGCGCTGTTGGCAGAAGTTGCGTCGTCTTCTTCAGGTCCTCCAGCATCTGGACGGGCTTCACGTCCCGCTCGGCTTGACCTTGAAAAGAATTAAAAGGTAGGTTCCGCCTGCTGCTCGTTTGCCCGTCGCCTCGTGTGATCTTTTGAATTCCGATTCGCTGCTGCTCGAGTGAAGTCAACTGAGTGGCGTTTATTTGTGGCTAGCGGGAGAAGCTAGCAAAAGCTAGCGAGCGCAAAGCAGACGGAGATGAGCGGCGGGAACCCGCATCGTGACCACCACCTGCGGGTCTCCGCTGTGGGACGGAAGCGGCCGTCGACCCGAGTGGGTCCCACGTGAGCCGCAAGCGCCACCGGAGGCCAACAACCTTCGCAAACGTTGACCAAAATGGCGGCAAAACATGCTGGCCACCTCATGTAATATCATTAGCCATTGCTACAACTACCGTTATATCAAAACATTTTATTATATTATAGAAACCAATACTCGAATGGGTTTTTCAAATCAATAATATTTTAGTTTAGCTTTAGATGGCCTTGAATTTTATTTGAACGCCAGGATGCGTTTGTGGTCCTTTGAAACGGAGTTGAATCGCCCGCACGCGCCATCTTGAATGTTCAGAAGATGAACTTCCAAAGTGTGACATCGACAGAAAGTGGGCGTGGCTTGCCAGCCCACTTTTTTCTTCTTCTTAGGTTTAGACTTTGTTTGTCCACATAAAAAAAGAAAGCTCAAATGTTTCGATGGCTCGGCAGTTTTTGCATTCTCGACGATTTTTCCCTGCAACATTTCAACACTCGATATATTTGCTCGTGATCTGAGATATTGCAAACAATTGTAGGCCGGCTCCTCACCTCGGCCATTAGGCCACGCCTCTTAAAGGCATAGGCATGAATATGACCGTATGTTTGCTGTACAGAACCAGTTAATTTCTTTCCATTTCTTGCTTTTACAACAATGAAAACATGGAACCAATGAAAGTCAAGAACATTGCAAATGTGACGATGATGATGATGATGATGATGATGATGACGATGATGATGATGATGTCCAGGCTCCGTGCGGGAGAACTGTACATCATGTGGCTGAACATGGGTCGCGGTGGCGTGTTGTCCGGCATCCACCGGGACCTCCACAAAATGCTGGGGAGCGCCGTGGGCGGAGTCGGGAACCCGCGTCGCGCCGTCATCGCTTCCGTCTCCGTTGGAGGTAAACGCGCTCGCCAAGACTTGCGTCCAAATCTTTGTCGGAATGAAAACTGATGAGATCAGGAAAACTTCTCTTTTTTCCCCCCCCCCCGGTGGCGGCAAAAAGGTCTCAAGCGGGTTGTTGGTGTGATTCCTGCCGATGAGGTTTTAACGTTCTCGACTACGTTTGCCTTGTTTTTTTTTTCCCTCCAAACTCAGACGTCAACGAATGCGGGACGCAATTGGCGCTGTGCGACGTCAACGCCGACTGCTTGGACCAGTTTGGCTCGTACGGCTGCCGCTGCAAAGACGGCTTCCGGGACGAGTCGCACTTGGGGCCGACGGGGACCGTGTGTGTGGACCGCAAGCCTGCAGGTCGGTTTGTCATCTACTACTCTTGTCCGCTACCATTTTTTTACTAGTTTTGTCTTCTATTAGTTTTGTCTCCTGCTAGTTTTGTCCTCTTCCAGGTGTGTCATCTACTTGTCTCGTTCTCTACTATTTTTGTCCCCTACTTTTCCATTCCCATGTTTTTTCTTCTACCAACATTGTCCTTTTTTAGCTTTGTCCTCCACTACTTTTGTCATCTACAAATCTTCGCCCTCTATTTTTTTTCATTACTAGTTTTGTCCGCTGCTACTATTTTGTCATTTCCTAGTTTTGCCCTCGTGTCGTCTCCAAGATAGTTTTGTCAACATCTCCTTTTCCGCCACTTTAGCTGCACGCCGTTTGGCCGTCCCGTCCACTTTTCCCACGAGCCGCGTGCGTCTTTCTGTGTGTCAGATTGCAGCCGCAGCCCGTCGGGCGAGACCAAAGGCGTGTACGTGCTGTTCTTCCTGCTCAGCTCGCTGCTGCTGACGTCGCTGGCGGCGGCGTGCGCGCTCTACGGCCGCCGCCGCCGGGGGACCTTCCTGCCCGGAGGCCAGCCGTCCCGCTCGGACCGCGGCTTTCCCGACGACGACGCCTACGCCGCCGCCGCCTCGGACCTGCCGCCGCCTCCGCCGCCGGTCAGGGGTCAGCGGGATGCTTGGCGCAAGGTTGTTGCCGCCGCCGCTCGCGCCCGTGCCGCAGTGTTACCTTGACTTTGAGCGATTGCACCCGTCGGAATGAATTGCAAGGCCGGTAATTCCTTCCCTATTGTTTTTGTCGAGCCATTTGCTGGCAGCCATTTTAGAGCATTTGGACTGATCTTTCGAGACCAGTGATGAGCAACGTGGAGTCATAAAAGATCCACTTATCCTAAGCCGACAACGAAGGGTAAGAAGCAAACAAAAAAATAGCCATATGATGATTATTATTTTTTTGAATTCCAGCTCAAGAGGCTCTCTTGCATAAAAACAAAAACACAATTCAAGGACGGAATAAAACTGCTCAACAGGAAACCAACATTGAGTGCAAGAACTCATTTTGTGCATTTTTTTTTTACCACCAAAAACAACTCACTCAAAATGTTAATCTTCAGCTTGTCATTCCAAATCTGCCCCAAAATTCCGCCTACACGCCTTCTGGTATCGCGCAACTAAGACACGTCTGCCATCTAGTGGTAAATGGTGATATTGCAACTTACAACTGCAGTTGAACCCTGCATTTTCCGATCTTAATAGTCTGTTTTTTCCCAATTACCCCCCCCCCCCCCCCACCTTTTTTTTAACCATTTCTCCCCCATTTCCTGTGAACAACGAATATTCTGCATTTTGTGTTTGGTTGTGCCTTTTTACAAACAAGTGCAAGCTCGAGCAAAAAAATAAAAATAAATTCAAAGTGACTGCTCATAATATTGTAAGTCAAGGTAACACTGCGGTCAGAATTTGTTGCGCAAGCCTGCTTTGTTTTTTGAATGAAAAATGAAAATAAAGTCCATGCGTCTCCCTGTGACGTCTTCAAGGAGCGATGCGCGGCCGTGGATCTCCCGCTGCTCCGCTTCAATCCGCTGACGCCATCCGACGTCTACGCGGACTCGCAGGAAGCTGGCAAGAAGTGATGAGCACCAACAACACACACGCACACACACCATTGAGTTGACCTTTGGTTGCATTTTTACTTTCCAGTTTGACTCTTTGTGACCTTCAATTCTAAATAAAATTGAAAAAACCTTCAACATTCTTGACCTTGATTTCATGTTCTTCCTGGTTTGCCTATTTATTTTCATTGCATTTTTCAAGCTATCTTTCATAATGCTTGACAAATCCAACTGATCATGTCATGAAGCGCTTCAATGGACACTGTTGAATTCTTGTTGCTATGCCCTCTAGTGGCGAAATAGTAGAATGCAAGCATGACGTTGGAAGCGCGTGCATTTTGAAGCAGGCGCGCTTCGGCACCTGAGAAAGAGCACAATTCGCAAGCCTACAAGTTCTTCTCGTAGTATGCTCGCCGCAGCCCAAACGTCAGGTGGCACCTGCTGGACCTGATCAATCACTTCTCAACTGACACTGATTTGATGACCTCAGTCACCTCATAATACAATCATTGGATTTACGTCATTTTATCCCCTAATAACAAAACAAAAAAAAGCACAATAGAAAAATGACTATCTTAATTGTGACTTTTATTTAGAAATGTTGGGGAAGTGGTTGGGTGGAAATGGTACAAATGAGCTTAACACTATTGGCAACGATGATCTAGTAAAACCCTGTAATCAGTCATCAGAAAATACAATCAACTGGATATAAATGTGCAGCTTTGTACTGGTATAGTGTTGCTGTGTTACAATATA